>NC_044004.1:51210223-51835223 GCF_900496995.4 Aquila chrysaetos chrysaetos | reverse complement strand
GTTAAGAAACAGGAATTAGTCCACTTTAAACTTGCTACCAGCTAGTTTCATTTCACTCCCCCAATTTTAGTATTGGAAAAGACAATGCACAGTTCCCCCTTCACTTTCCACTCAGGATTTTACAGACTTTTGGATGCTTTGCCAATCATCTCTTTTACAGGCTGCAGAATCTGCTTTTGTTCCTATATAAAACCTGTTCCATATCTCTGGCCACCCTGCTAACCTCTCCACGAACAACCACTCCTTGTTGCAGTTCCTGCGATAATGGATCATTGTAGCAACACCAGGAGAAACTATAACTGCATTCACAGAAAATTAAATAGGTTAGTTTTTCAGCTGTAACTACTATACACCTAAAACATTCTAAGTATATCCATTTATGCTTGAGGCTGCTTCTAAAATACTTTCTTATTCACAGTGACCTACTAAAAGCAAATATTGTTCCAAGCAGCCTACACAGGAATTGAAAAAACAACCTTTAAATATAAAAGCATATTCTATATCCAGTAGGTAGGTATTGCTTCTCAATATCAGAAAGCATTGTTTTAGTGTTAACGTTAGGACTTTTAAAATAACAACTAACTTTCGGTGGCTTTTGGCAACACTGTTTGTCAGGGTGATGTCACAGCCTTGTATTTTTAGCAACATAGTCTGTGACTTGATTTCTGAAATGGATGTGAATAAAAAACACGTGCATAAATGAGGGAAAGGTTGTGATGAAGGACTAATTATCTGAGCCCCAACAATATTTCTAATTCTGTCAAATTGCAGGAAGTTTCATAATTGAACGGTATGAATATCCATTAGAACAAAAAGTGGAGGCTTAGTCATTCCGTCCAGGATGCATAGTAATAATCACCATGTGATCCAAATAAGTGCATTGGTTTATTCACAAAGAGGCTTAGAAGATAACTGGTTAAATTAATTTACCATAGAAAACAGCTGCAGGTGGGTTCCTGGGGCAAAGGAGGCTCACCCAGACCTCCTCTGCCAGTAAGCATATCTGCTGTTCTTGGCCTGTACACAACCTGAGCTCTCAGACCCCTTGGTACTCCTGACTCGCCAACAGAGCCACAAAGTGCGAGGCTGCCTGCAGGAGCTCTCGCCGGGAAATAAGAAAGAAAAACACCACAGTCCCGGGTATGGAAGAAAAGAGAACAGCCAAAACCTCGGCTTCTCCAGGAAGAATGCAAAAGATATTACTGAAATTGCTAATTTCAGATGGAAGCATAAAGCTGCCCCCCGGTAATAGCCATAAGGTACCAGAAACCGAGAAACCCTCGTCTCTCCTCCTACAGGACATGGAGGAAATCCTAACAGGGATTTCGCCAGCCACAAGAGCTGGCTGCCTCCAAGTTCCCTTTTCAGCCAAGGGAAGAATAATAGTTTTAGTTCTGTCTTTGATCACATTTGGGTTTCTATTTAAGCTATGTGATGCCTTCAAGAAAAGGAGAGAAACAGGAGCGACTGTGACGCTAGCATCTTAAAAGGAGGAATATAGAAAGACCTGCAGGGCATTTCTGTAGGCACAATACAAGCCCCTGAAGGAATGACTACTCTAACAACAATATGCTTGACTGTCACTCACTGCAAGTAAAACCGTCAAAACTCAATAGCAAGCATTTTCAGGAGCATAGTCTCTTGGCTTCAGCTATTATTCTTGGCCTAGCTAAAATAAAGACTGACAGGCACGCAAGATTAATTTATTGTTGTTTGTATTGAATGGCTGTAGTCACAAGAAATTAATTTAAACAATTAATACACAGATAAACCTCAAAAAGCATAGCTTCCCAAGAGAAATTATTAAATAAAATCATAACGTCAGCTCTCCTTGCAGTCTCTAACAACAAAAGCTCACCAGGAAAATTATGTGAGGTATTTTTGTTTTGCAAGAGTACGAGGCTATTTGGCTTTCTATTATAACCGTATTGGCACCCGCTAGCAGGAGCACGAAGTATAGCTGCCAGTAGAGCTGTATGTCTTCTCAGTCACAGAATGACAGCCTTTGTCAACCTCAGTGACAAGCAACCCAGTGAGCAGTCCCTACAGCAGCACATCTGTCATAGCTATTCCTGACTCATTCCTTCTTTCACAGAAGTCACTCATATACCATGTATTAGAAATTTACACCAGACATTGAAACGATTAGAGGATCCATAACAAAAATGACCTCCCTGTCTTTTCTTGAGGAACACATCTTTCATATTTATTATAAAATGCAAACAATATATTTCACACCTTTGCCCTCTCTAAGGTGAGTGGTTTCCTTTTTTCTTTTTTTCTTTTTTTTTTTTTTTTTTTAAACTTTTGAGGGAATTTTGCTGTCATTGGTTTTGTTTAGTGATTAAAACTGCCCCAACTCTGGAACCTTGCTTAGTTAATAACTCCAATATTTGCACATCTCCCGTGAGAAACTTCAAGATCACTATGTGCTTAACTGGTATTGAGGTTTTGTTTTGTTTTTCTTAGGGCTAAAATTGTCTAAATTGTATAAAATCAGTTTTCTAGTACTATTTAATAAATCTAACAACAACACATACCAAATAAAATCAATCTCTTTGGAAAATAAAAATAAACATATATTGGGGAAAGTCAATTCCACCTTATTCTTCAGACTGTGTCTGGAGTGGTTACAGACCTTTCCTGGGCTAAGTTGCAGCCTGGCCCTCATGCTCATACAGGATCCTACAGGAAAGCAAATTCAACTCAAATGTCTCTGCAGTCACTTAACAATCTTGCATACCAGCATGCGTAAGCAAACAGCTGGCTACTACTCCAGCTGACTGCTCCAGTGTAACTGCAAAGCAGTGGAGAAATGAGGAAAGCAGGTAGAGCATCACCCACAGTCTTACCACTGGGTACTCCATCAGCAAAGGGACAGGCCAGCAGAATTATGATCATCTATTGATATACCTCTGAACCAAGAGGGAAAATGACAGGCTTTAAGGAACAGCAGGTTAAATCGTGGGATGAGAAAGAATACACCACACCTTCCTTCTGTGGGCATCTATACCTAGGCACCAGCTAAACCTGTGTGTGATGGAAGAGCACTTGTATGTTCACAGGATTGGAAAGTGAAGGCTCTTCACTGGCATCTTGTGAACGCAAGCAAAAGATGGACTCCAGAAGACAACCAGAATAAGAATTTCCTAGGCTGCTCACACAGCTTTTCGTGCAATACCAGGGAAATGATGTTCACAAGTTAGCTAGGTGACAAGAAAGTTCAGCGGCAGCTGTAGAAAGATAAAGGTATGAAGTCTTCTGTGCCACAAAGAAAATGTGGAAACAGAATATGACTGTTTGTCCATTTGTCATGCCTCCACTTTTAAAATTCTGCCTATTTACATAGTTTCCAGATTTTGCTATGCTTTGTGTTTGTTCCATATAATTTACTAGATTTCAAGGCCAAATAAAACTATTGTGGTCATCTGATCTGACACATGGCACAGGTACGTGCTGTGGTTCTTCCAGAAGTTTAATATTACAGTCCTGATGCAAAACTTTGAAGAGTAGAGTTCACTGCTATGCCAGGTTCATCAGCGATCTGCTGAGTTCTTCCAATTAATGGTCAAAATAACAGCATAATTTTTCCAATTGATTTTCAGAAGTGCAGATTGTTAGCCCAACATTTATGCTGCAGATAAAGCATATGCCAAGTAAAATATATGCATCTGTCTGAAACGTAATAAAAAACTGATCATTACGCTGACACCTTTTCACACTTCCTCTAAAAGTCTCAAATATTCTAAAAAAAACACTAAGGTTTGAAATCCAACCAAGTTTGAGGGCAATGTATTTTACTTTAAAGAAAAATAAATTGAAACAGGAATAGATTATGCTTTGCAAAAAGGGTCAGGGGCAAAATGACAGGCAGGTCAAGCAAGCTGAGCGGTTTTGAAGAGCCATTAAACTGGATGATTCTAATGAACAGTGCTTGAACGGAGCCCAGTGCAGGATTATAAACCTAGAAACAAAGAATGCAGACTATCACTACACCTCTGAAGTGGAGTTTTGGTTCACAGCAAACCAGGAACTCAATGTGCTGCCTTTGCAAAAATGTCCAACACAAACCTTGGCTGTACAAATATGAAATTGGTGACTGGAGTCACTGAAGGCAGGCTCAACTCAGTTACCATCTCACCTTCTCAAAAAGGTGACTGAAAGGTGTGTTCATTATGCTGTATGTGATCCTGTATAGGAGAAATCCCAGACCTCCCTGAATAAGCAGAGAAAGGTATAATAGAAGTAAAACTGTAGCTTTAAAAGCAATTAAGCTATTGGGAATAAAAAAAATCCCAAACTTAAAATTGGTGGTTGTCTGTCTTTAGACATGTTTAAAATTAAGACCGACACCTTTCTGAAAGATGTGTGTTAGTCAACTACGTATTTTAAGGTTCATTGCAAGCATAACTATGCAAAGCATAATCACTTTGCTATTTAGGAGACTAGTCTTGATGAATTGAGGCCCCTATCTAACTGTGAAAGTCACAAAGTTGGTTGCTCAAGGTCACACTACAAGGGTGCAACACAGATGCTTCAGTTATCCTGACCTGTAAACCAGTGTTTTTAATTATACAAGCAGTCATGGCAAGCAAAATAACATTAGCAAGTATAGAGGTATTTTGGATGCTGTTTTCCTTAAGAAAGTTATCTAAATCATTTTCCTTTTCCTGTAATTTTCAAATCCAGTACTGACATTTACACTGCAGCCCCACAAAGCTCGATGGAGTAAAAGAAGAATCATGTATCGGAAAATGAGATATAAAACTACATGGGTTTAATTTCTTCCAAAAATATTTTCCTCTGCATAGGTCATAATGCTGCAAAACATGCAGATGTCTGTTAACTGTCCATGTGCTTGGCACCCATACATAAATATGCCTGAAAAACTTCAGAGCAAGCTACCACAAGACATTGAAGTACCACGCAGACAGACCAGTACTGGAAGCAGAATAGCCAGAGCTCAGTGGTCTCCAGCCAGGCCTGTATTAGATATGCTCTAAGCTCGTTAAACATCAGAAAACTGACCAATGAGGAGTAATTCAAATTCCTAACATGATTGTCCTGGTTTCAGCTGGGATAGAGTTGATTGTCTTCCTAGTAGCTGGTATAGTGCTATGTTTTGGGTTCACTATGAGAAGACTGTTGGTAACACACTGATGTTTTCAGTTGTTAAGTGGTGTTTAGACTAAGTCAAGGGTTTTTGAGCCCCTGATGCCCAGCCAGCAAGAAGGCTGGAGGGGCACAAGAAGTTGGGAGGGGACACAGCCAGAACACCTGACTTAAACTGGCCAAAGGGGTATTTCATACCATGTGATGTTATGCCCACTATATAAACTGGGGGGAGTTGAGCAGGGAGGGATCACTGCTCGGGAACTAACTGGGCATCATCAGTCAGCAGGTGGTGAGCAATTGCATTGTTCATCACTTGGTTTGTATATTCCAAACCTTTTATTATTATTGTCATTTTATTAATGTTATTATCGTTATTAGTTTCTTCCTTTCTGTTCTATTTAAACTGTTCTTATCTCAACCCACGAGTTTTACTTTCTTTCAAACCTCTCCCCCATCCCACGGGGTGGGGAGGGGATGGGGGGAAGTGAGTGGCTGTGTGGTGTTTAGTTACTGGCCACAGTTAAACCACAACAATGATTAAAAAAAAAAACCTAACTTGCAAAGAAATTCAGTTGCTTCTCTGCTTGTTTCGTGTTACGTGTGAAGTTCTTCACAGAACGCAGTGATACAAACGTACAAAGGGTCTGTTCAGATTCTACCAGTCATAACAACTGCAAAGCAAAGAATTAATAAATAAGTCAGTTTTCTTCTATTGGCAACCAACGATTTGGAGACTAGATAACAAGAAAATATACATTTGCATATTACCTCTCTACCTCGATTTGAGCACCTTCCCTCTGGTTTTGGCTCTAAAAAGGGAAGAGTGCCATTTAGTGGTCAGGTAGATTTACTGCACCTTTTGAACGGAATGCAAGACTGTACACTGGTAATATTAGTAAGAGAATTGCAAATGCCGAGTGATGGCACGGTTATTAATACTGTTGTTTTTCCTTGATGAAATACTGTAAATGTTTTTTGGAGGGGAAGGATGGTGTTTTATTTAAAGCATGATTTGGAACCTGCACTGAATCCTTTTGTGCCTCATCTCCCCTAATAGCAAAGAACTACATGCTCTTTCTCCTGCACTCCACCGGGTGATAATCTAGGCAATAAATTTTATGAATACAGAGGAGGATACAGGGAAATTCTGTAGGTGCTGGCAGGAAGATAACTTCAAAACCTGTTCCAGAGAAAAAGTCATTATGTTCTAAAACAGCAGAACATGCAGAGGAAATAGGAGTAAAACACACATTACTGATTTTCACAGGATAACTCTCCAGCTGAAGATAAAGAGTAAATGGCCAAATTCACCTGGAGCTTTCTGTGGATTCATCAACCTCAGGATTTCTGAACCCAAGGTGAACTGGTTAAATAGAAGCAAAAAGAGGAAAGCTCAATTCTCAAATTGCACCATTTGTCAAAGAAGATGAAGAGTGTTCATGAATATGGAAGACTGGTTGTGCATCTGTGAATCCAGCAAAATCTGGCCTAATGACTATTTAAATAGTGAGAACACATTCACGTTCCATCTTCCCTTGGGAAATCTTCGATCTTTACTTCAGATGTCATGCCAGAGGCATCCAAGGAACCAGTCAAGTACAACAGATCCTTTTGAAAGTTAGCGGAGTGCGAATGGACCAGATTTCTAGAGGTACCTAAAAATGAAGATGAACCACTTTTTTCTAATCCACAGTGATTCTGAAGACATCTTTTACCTTCAACTAAATATCAGGGAATCTGGCCTTATATAAAATCAGCTATGTCCATCAGTGTCTGCCACTTGCTTCCAAGGGACAATACTCCCCTTTACTACATATTTATGTAGCTTGCTCCTAAAGGATGGCACACAAAAACACCAGATGCACACAAAACTCCAGGCTCTAGAAAAACTGTAACCTACATAGTGAAGCTGGATAAATTAGCTCCCAAGTTTCTAAAATGTAGCGCACGTAATGGCACTGCTCCATTCTCATTCAAATGTCAACAGCCGTCACCTCCACAACCTAATTTAAAATCCTAGCACTCACTGGAAGGAGTCCCACCTAACTTCAAGAATACTCTAGACACCAGGGCGCAAAGGTTATCCTTGTCTCTTTGAAGGGAGGGTGACTAATGTGATCTTTGGTACGCAGAGCATTTACTTTTTGGAGTATTTTGGAGTGCATGACCACCGATTCTGGAACCTCCTTCCAACTAGTCCTTTAAGCCGCTGTGTATAAGGTGATTTACTTCACTCTCTAGTGAACAATTATGCTCTTAGCTGATTGGAATTTAAGAGCAGGCCTAAGATTAACACTTGACATTTGTTGAAAGCCCTCCAATTTAAAAACAAGAATTATTTGGAAGTTACCCAATATTTTAAATATCATATGTATTAATCAAAATAAAACTTCACTTCTGATAAAATCTTAAACATGAATGTTATGTACTTAATTTAATCTACAGTTAAGATAATATTCAAAACATAAAGATCCAAAAATTGAAGGAAACATACTTAGCACATCATCCTCCTTAAAAACACCTCTCCTAATTGTCCTATATCATTAATTTGTATCCATCAGTGGCATTTGAACCAGCTAGATGCTTTATACACTCAACAGCATAAAAAACCTGGAAAATCAGCTATCTAAAATAACATTATTGCATTTGAAAGAGTAACTCCTGTTTCAGTCAAAATATAGTTTTATAGCTCTGCAATAAATATATATAAAACAAGACCACTTGGATGTAAGATGCCATGCATAAAATGTGCTAAAGTTACTGTGCTTAGGCCATCAGCACCCATTTAGATTTAGAAAGCAAGCAATGCATTTTCTACTCAACAAAGATTTCTCACTGTATGCTTTTAGTTTTCTTTCATATGTTCAGTTTCTCTTTATTATCTTTGGTTTCAGAGGTACTGTCTAGTGTAACAACATAAAACATAAAATACTGTTATGAGATAGCTGCAGTCCCCTGGGATTAAACACTTGACCAAGGTTTCATTTGACTACCATTCCCTGTCTGCCTCTGTACAACTGTACAAGCAATGTGGTTAGTAATGATTTCATACAGAACTGCTACCCACAGATGAAAAATGCTATGAAAGAGCAATACATTAAAATTTGATATTGATACTACTTCTGAATTCTGAGCATCTATTTTTATTTTTAGATCTACTAATGGGTTTGTTGCTGAAATCTGTTTTTAATATGAAGTAATACATTAAACATTTTGCAACCTGTCAATGCCAAGACAGCAGAGAGACTATTCAATCTAGCTAGCAAATGATTCCCAGAGCTGTACTGTCAGTATTAATGATGTCAGACCACAAACATGAAAGAAAAGAATGATTACTTACTTTACAGAACCATGATTCCTTCTGATAGAGTAGGAAGCAAAGATGGCACAGTAAGGTATGGTTCACTGCAGCTTCAGATAGGATATACATAGCCCCCTGGTGCTTCCCAAGGAAGATTAAGAATGACAGAAGGACCAACACTCCTCCTCGGTCCCTTGAAATTCAAAGATGTAACAAGTAGCTAAAGACTGAAAACTAAGTTTGAGAGTCAAGATGATTGTGGGATCAAGGTTGACCATGAAGATCTCCAAGACATACATTTACTGTGGGGTACATGAAACTTTCCTTCCTTAGATAACTATTTTAACTATTGTATTTATAAAAAAAGCAGCCAAAAAGTGGTGTCTTTTCAGGACAGTGGAAGACAGGATTTCTGGCTGTATCAGTCAGAAATAACAGCCCTCAGCTTGGTGTCTGACCTAGCAGCTAAAACCTAAGGGACAGGAAGTTTTAACCAGTTCTGGGGGTCACACTTATTTTACTCTCTGTGATTTTCTGATGTTGGCATAGTCCTGAAAGAGCCAGAGGAGGTAGCTTGTCTTCTACTTGCAAGAACATGTTGAAAGCAAGAGAAATGTTAGTAAACCGGAAAGAAACTGCGAGATAACATATGGTCTCCACTTCAGCAGTCTTTGTGCAGAAACAGCTTAATGTTAAAACCATCCAGTTATGCCTCTAAATAATAAGGAAAAGCATTGAAAAGGCGTATACAAAGCATATGAAAAATAAAACCTTATGTAAAGTCCAGGATACAGCTAATGCGTCCAGTAGCTGTTCTCAGTAGGAGTTTCCCACACCTCAGTTAAAGACTATGACATGAAGATGTGCAGCCTGCTGTGGAGGTTAGCAGTGATGAGGTCCTTCTGCTGATGTACAGAGGGCTGTACAGTCAATTACCACATGCATTAGCTCTGTTGTCTCTTCCTTGGTTATGGAATACCTAACATCATGAATATAAAGAGAATGAAGAAATATTTCTAAATAAACTAATCAAAACCTGTTTGAAGTTCAGCACACAGCGATGTATTAGGCAATCTCCAGGTTCTGCCTTGCTGACACATGGAAAACAAGGGAAGTAACAACCATTTGGGGTTTTATAGTTTCTCATAGGACAATGAAACATCACAAGAAATGTTTGTGGGCCAAGACACGACTACTAAAAACAATGCGGTCACAGGCATTTGGAGGGCACTTGCACAGTCACACAGGTACATCTCCAGTGACACGTCCTTGAAAGATGGCAAAACGCAGCCATCTTGCATGAATTTTTGTGTAACAGATGCTGATATTTACACAATGTCTTCCAAACAAATAAAAATAAAACTGCAGGAAATTATGAACTGATTTAAAAGAGAGCTCGTCAACCAAGAGAGGGTTCCCTTGATAAGGTCCACAGTAAATGGCTCAACTAACCAAGATTCAAGAAACTACTGGGTTAGTACTACCTTCCAGTATCCAGCTTCTTGCTTTGAAATCTCAAGAGGAATGGTGCTTTGCTTGCTAGAGCCACTGAAAGGAAAGGCAGAAAAACCTCTTGACACCCTGCCAAATTTTCTAGTGAATATAAGGCATGAAAATAAATGTTTTTGTTTCCCCAAGTGTTTAATACCAAAAAGTATCACATTTACTGTCAGAAACTGAACGTTTTTTCTTTTTTCAAAATAGCGCATTTATTAAGTACTCACACAGAGATTCACAAGTGTTAGTTTAGACTCACACTAAAAAAAAAAAAAAAAACACCCAAACAAAAAACAAAAACAAAAACAAACAAACAAACAAAAAAAAAAACCAAAAAACCAAAACAAACAACAACAAAAAAAAACCAACAAAAAAAAAAAACAGAAAAAGGTCTACATCCAGGATTTCAACACTACAATATATATTCGTGGCACAAGGCTGTACTGCTCCAGACTTATCCCAGCAGAAATCCCAGAAAACAATGAGGATTGAAAGGGACTGTAGGCCCCACCACATGCTGCACCAATGCTCAGCTTGATGTGCAGCGCTGGGGCTCTGGGAGGGAAGAAGGCTCCAAAGCAGTCATTGCCTGCTCCTGACAGCAGGTAAGGCAGAGGTGCGCATGGACCTGCCAGCAGGCAAGGCCAGGTAGCCCCAGCCCTACGAGCCAGCTGCCAGAGCCATGGTGACAAGGGCTACAAGAAGTTTCTCTGCCCAGTTGAGCAAAGGTAAATAAGGGGTCAACTCTTACTTTAAGTCAACGGTGCTTCCCAAGGCACCTTTGGAGGAAATACAAGTGCTAAACTGCTTTATTACATCCATCTTCGAGTGAAAGTTCAGTCTAGCTTTTCCTTGTTTTTATAGGCTTACCTGAGATTGTGAACCAAGGCTGAAAATACAACTTTGGTATATCACTGAAACTGGAAGGCAAAGAAAAAATACAAATTCTTCTGCATTTTAAAAATCTCAGCACTATCAACTAAATTATTTTTTGAGTGTTTGAAGTTGGCCATACTTTGTCGCGATCCCTGCCAAAAGAGCCCTGCCCTCTAAGGTCTCCGTGATGATAGAGTAAAGAAACAACAATATACAGAAATTTAAGCTTATCAACACTACCTTTTCATTGTTAATGATGAACGTGAAACAAAAATTTACAGAGCTGCTACAAAAGTATATGAAAGATGTTTAAGCATTTAATAGTATTTATTTTAACAATACTTAAAAATAGCTATGCCATAGCGTAAACTTCTGTAAGTTTTTATAAGTTCTACCTAAAAAATGGAATAGGAAAGCTTTTTTAAAGCAAGAATTTCCTGAAATTGTATATACTGTCTACATACATGCATGCATATTGTCATTTGAAGGCTAACACTGGGCACTTCTGTTAATAGCATACCACACACCTAAGCATAACAAACATGCTGAACAGAAAACTTAAGAGCCCAGTTAACCTCTCCTTAATGTTAAAGGGGTAAGAAGAAAGAGGCACATGAGAAACCTCACTGCTGTTAAGCTTGTTTGGGAAAAGGCTCATCTAACGCGTATCATGTACGTTGCTTAGAATACTTAACAACAAAAAGAAAATAATTTGTTGCATAGTCAGGTGGCTCGCTCCCTCCCTCCCATGTACCATCAGCTTTACAGGTAAATGAACTGGCAAGCTGCAAAACACCAGTCCTGATGGGAAGCTTCGGCCACTTGTTTCCTTTTATCCTGTATTTCTGTATATGCAAGCAGGAGGCATTCAATTCCTGCCACTTCTCTACCTACTAAATAGAAGACCATTCCCCTCCCAATTACGGAGTATCTCTGCTCTCAATTTTTAGGAAAATGTAACTGCCTGTTTAAAACAAATTTTCTGATTTTTCACTGAACAAACAACAAAGGCAAGGGCTGAAATCAATTTGGATAAAATATCTTAGAAATATTTCTACAGAGAAAATAAAACTACTACTTCGTACATTACAAGCTCTATTTGCAGGTCAACTATGACCATGCTGTGAAACAGGTATTTCACAGTTTTGACTATGGAGCTGCATTCCCTTGAGAGATATTTTCACAGTTTAGTTACTATTATTGCAATGTGAGAATGCTAAAGTCCAATAAAATAGAAATTACCCTTGCATATAATTTGCAGGAATGCTTTGTCATGTACATAAATTAGTAATGCTATTAGGATAGAAATATTCAACAACAATAGCCAATTTTAAAATTTTACATAATAAAATTTACATTAACACAGCACTAACTTTGAATTTTTAAGAACCTCATAATCAGTGATGAAGAAGTAAGCAATCCACTTAAGTGGCTTACACTGTGTGTTACGGTGCACATTCAAGTGGGCATTTATTTCAGAAAGCTCCAGGTCCAGGTCAAATCAAGTGCAAAATCTTACTCATATTAGTGAGGAAAAAAGCACACAGAACATGCATGCACTGCATTTTGTGTGCTGAATAAAAATAGGCAAATAAATGCTCATTTCTGTGGAGTGCTGTGGACTACTTCTCTATGTGAACATGAAAAAAAGTTTGTAAAAGCACAAAAAAAATGTTTAGCTGTTTATTTTCTTTGCACCTTTAAAACTCATGCAATATTCACTTAATTCAGAAACTAGCTCTCAGGGCCCATAGCTAATCAGCAAAGTTACTGCTAATATCAAAAAGCATTTTGACTCACTAAGAAAAAAAACATGATCACACCTTAAATTTTAATTCTTTTTCTAATCTTTTAAACGTCTAAATTTCTTATGGGCTTCAGATATGTACCATTGCCTCCCTGATACAGAGTGCACATACCGTGGAGACCGTACACTGTAAAAAAATCCCACAGGGTCTAGCAAAGGCATAAGCAGGGCCGTGACCCTGATACATAATGAGAACGGTGGCAAAGGTACACTTTGTAGAAGAATTTGCTCTTTAAGAATCTGATTAACCTTTATTAATTAGGTACTGGATAGAGAGGAATTGTCATTCAACTTCTCAGTAACTTGTTGTGTTGATTTTATAGTGATATGACTAAACCTGTAGTTGCTCTAAATGCAATACTCTTTTTGGATTTTGTTTTCATTGGCATGGCATTTTAGGGATACTGATAAACATTCACTTAAAAATGTAGAGCCTATATAGACATAGTTACCTTGTTACCAGGTTGCTAATTACGGCTGAAATTAACAGTATCATATAAGATTTTTGAATTTTTATTTTGAATAATATTTTGAATATAATATTTTTTTAAATAATTATGTAACACGCGGGTAAAGATTAAACTTACTGACACATAAGCAAATAAACACCATCAGAACTATTCTGCCTACAACACACCCTGTGTGGTCCAGGGTCACAGCCCAAGACCACAAACCATCCCATCAACACGTTTTGGACTCTGCTGGCTTCAGGTACATAGGAACAACAATTCTGATGGAGGGGTTAGGGGGGAGGTGGGGATGAGGGCGCAGAAGGATAGGATACAATTTCTCCACATTTTGCAGTATATCAGATAATCAAACCACCCAAGTTTTCCCTAATGCTTAAGAATACAATCAGGGTACATTAAGTTATATGAGGGATGAATTTGGCCTTTTGTGCTGTTATCATCTTTGTGATTTTGAGCAAAAAAGTTTTAGAGCATATGCCATATTATAAAGGAAATATATTAAGTTCTGCAAGATCTTTTCTACAAAAAGATGAGGTTTTCTTCTCTATTGCTAAAGTCTCCCACATAAAGAGAGAATGGATGAGAAAAGACATAGTTCTAATCCAGAACAGAAACTCCCAGGTTACCATGTTATTCTGGCCTTTTTATTATAGTACCTATATATAGGAATTCCCTGTACTTACAAATCAATTTTTATGAAATGAATTATCACCTCTTTACTGAATTATATATACTTAACTCCTTGTCCTGGTTTCAGCTGGGATAGAGTTAACTGTCTTCCCAGTAGCTGGTACAGTGCTTTGTTTTGAGTTCAGTATGAAAAGAATGTTGATAACACACTGATGTTTTCAGTTGTTGCTAAATAGTGTTTAGACTAAGTCAAGGATTTTTCAGCTTCTCATGCCCAGCTAGCAAGAAAGCTGGAGGGGCTCAAGAAGTTGGCACAGGACACAGCCAGGGGAGCTGACCCAAACTGGCCAACGGGGTATTCCATACCATGGGACGTCCCATCCAGTATAGGAACTGGGAAGTGGGGGCAGGGAATCACCGCTGGGGGACTAACTGGGTGTCCATCAGCGGGTGGTGAGCAATTGCACTGCGCATCATTTGTACATTCCAATCCTTTTATTATTGCTGTTGTCATTTTATTAGTGTTATCGTTATCATTATTAGTTTCTTCTTTTCTGTTCTATTAAACCGTTCTTATCTCAACCCATGAGAACCCATTTACTTCTTTTCCCGATTTTCTCCCCCATCCCACTGGGTGTGGGGGGAGTGAGTGAGCGGCTGCATGGTGTTTAGTTGCTGGCTGAAGTTAAACCATGACATGCCTTGTTATCCGAAATGTAGGTAGACTACAGTCATAAGTACAGGAAGAAATAAAATAATTTTAAAATCCCAACTTCTACCAAAGCATAATTCTACAGTAATTTTTCCCTGTGGCCTTAATTCACATATTTCATGCACTTCATAGCCACTGAATTGCTGCTTTCCTTAATTCACATATTCCATTCAAGCACTTTATAGCCACTGAATCACAGCTTTCCTTTGTATCTTCATATTTCCAATCAATGCTGGTAGTTGAAACTCTGTATTTGCAGAATCATAAAAGCATATTCCTTTATAAAGTAAAAAAAAGCTCTAAGGATTTTTAAAAGTAGTTAAGCATACAAGATATCACAGTTAAACTGAAAGTGCATTTTGAGTGAACCTTGAAATAACCTTTTTCAGACAAAACTGGAATACAGATGAAGAGCCTAGACATAAAAGAAAATGGTCATCATTCCTAAATCCATCACTGACACAGCAAAACTTCAGTAAGCAGATCAGTGCATTGTGCTCCTGTTTTCTGAATTCCAGCCTTCCATTTTGTCCATCGTGTGAAAAGGTAAAGCTAAGGCCCAAGTTTTTTACACAGATGTGCACATTCCTTTGTTTAGGCTGTAGGGCTTAACTGAACCAAGCCTTAATAGATCCAAAAGTTTTAACAACTGCAAAAGACAACACCTAGCTCTTTTTGGACTCAGGACTTTGGCCTGATTTCAACAGTCCTGGGAGCCTCCTGGGAGCCTGTATCTCACTGAAAGTCAAAGGAAGAACCCAAAGTAACCAAGTGCCTTTATAAAATAAGACTTGTGCTCTGACGTCAGTTAGGTCTTGCAATGTGAAGCACAATACCTTTAAAAACCAGGACACAGACCCTTAGCTGAGGAAAACTGGGACAACTCAAACTGAGCATGCATATCTTACATATATGTGTGGTTCGACATGGCTGTTTAATCAGTCCTCTTGGTAGCTTGGGAAAACAAGCAGTATAAAGCATCCCTGTACTAGAAACAGAAATAGCATGTTCAGCTAGCTAAAGCAGATATGTACAATAATGTAGTCCCTATACAAGATCAACATCTCTTCACAGACATATAAAATGGGAGGGAGGCCTCACTCTTGCTTCCAGTTATCCTCTTAGCCCTAAGAGTTTTTCAGAGTAAATGTTAATTTGAATTTTAAGTAACACCCTCTGAACCCACCATTTATTACCTGACTCTGTAAAGGACAGCTAACACCTTAAAATGCTACAGCATTAATTATGTATATAAATCACTACACAAAGGACATGCAGTTAATTTTAATCATTAATTAATTGTTTGCTGTTTTTGTTACAAAGACTCAAGGCTTAATTAAGTACCACAGGAATAGTCTTTCATGTTTTCTGACAGACACTGTCATAGATGAAACTGTTCAGAGACTTTCTTCCTCCTCCCAATTAGGCTTACGTCCTCTACAGTCATCCTACCAATTCAAGGCACTATAACAAAGCATATTAAGAAACATCCCATGGAGATAAGCATGACAGACCTACCTGCAGTTGACCACATACTCCCAGAGCTCTTCCTTTAAAGCCTGTGAGACTCTACTGAGTACTCATTCAAACAACTGAACGCTATCATAACACTATTTATGCTGCACATAGTAGAGCTATATTGCTTGTTTTCCAGCTTCTCTGAAATTTTCAGAGACTATCAGAGAGTCTTATATGGTTGAGACTGCTGTTACAGTTAAAATTCATTGACTTTGGAGACCTACGCACTGCCAGAATCTCAACCCGCACAGGGCTGTTCAGGTAATTTATTAAAAGATGTTGCAACTTCTTTTGCTAAAGAGTAAAGGATAAAACTGTGCAGATAGCTATATATGAAAAACAGCTCGAACAACAGAAGTGATAATTAATTTAAAAGAAAACAGTGAGGCACTGTTAAACCAAGGTAAGAGTGTGTCCATGTATGACAACAGTTATGCTCCACCAGTTTCTAAACCAATATACTTAAGCTGGTACAATTTGTCATACAAGCACTATGATAAAGCCTCAGAAAAAACTTTGGCCTTCTCACTAAAAACTCACATAAGCAGTTAATAGATACAACTCTCTTGCTCTGGGTCATCTGAAAGGAATCTTACTTCACCATTTTGCCAGGATTTAGCTTTTCCACACTCTAGTTGTCAAGGCAAATCCTTCGCTGCATCTAAATTCTCTCTTACAATAAAGATTATAAAAACAGACACATATAAAACAGAGGGAATTCTTTCTTATTTCAAAATTTTATTATTTATTTTATGATTTATTTTATTATTTCATAGCAGTAGTATTCATCCAGAGCAGTTGATACCAAACAGCGGTATTTCCACCACAAAGAGGCTACTAAGCCAAAAGCTCATTAACTAACAGAGTCTTGAACAATGAGCTGACGAATGTGTGATCCTGACATACATGGACGCAGGTGAGGAATTTACATTGCTGAGCTACTCATCTTCACCTTTAGCCCTGGAAGAGTACGGATGTTTCTTACCTTTAACGCACTCTTCCAGGATGTCGACCTTTGTGGCATATGCAGGAGTCTAAGCTTTTCTCCAACCATCAGATGGTCAATTGAGTTCTGTTGTTATTTATTTTCCATGTAAACATGGAACACTTTGGGAAATACACTTCATTTAATGACAGCAAGGCTGAGAATAACAAGTTACCTTTTAAAAGCAACATGAGCACCAAAACCAAACTATTGAAATTGGTACTATTAAAGTTTATGTTTAGGCACCTAGTAAGCATTTATGGACAGTCAAACACAGAAAAGCAAAGACTAAGTGTGGATCTGAAAGTTAAAGCGTAAGTTTGACTGACCAAAGCCAAACCATTTGCCGCCTTTGAGAGTTCTATTTAAACACCAAAAGATATAAGAATATTTGTATTATTTTCAGGACTAGTGTATGTATTTTATGAAAGCATCATCTCAGCATGACTGTGTACGGAAGAGTCTCACGAGGCCCTGCATTTATTCTCAAAATGATTCTAGAGCAAATACGCTCCATTTATTACTATAACCTTTTTCTTTCCCTTCTTTCCCTTGTGGCAACATCAGAACGTTTAACATAGCCTCTGGGTTTCTTTTTAGGCTAATGAATCATCACTAATAAAAATCAGAAGCAGCTCACAGTTCTGTTGATTGAAAAACCTGTTGATTAAGACCAAGAAGAGGAAAAAGTCCATTTCCTCCTTTTTACACTCTTTCCTCCACTAATGAAGTAAGAGATCAAACAAAATTTTAAAAGTCTGGACATTTAGTTTTGTAAGAAAGTGAGCAGATTAGAATCAGAATATGCAACAGAAGCAAATTTACTGAACAAGATGGTATTTAACTGGATGTTTTCTTTACTACAATGAAGAAACCATATTGTTTCACGGAAGTCATATACAGTATACTACATATACAAATGCAATGTGGTAATTGCTTGTATTTATAGCTCTGTGTGTATTAAGAGACTGAACTAAATCCCTGTGGCAATGAGGTTTAAACTGTCAGTTATCACTAATATGGCATCTCTTTACTTCTTTTACATCACATAAAGAACAGTTTAAATAATAAAGTTGCCTACATCAGAAAAAAAAAAATTGTTTCTGATTTGTTACCCCCATCAGGAAGAAAAAAAAAAAAAAAGAAAAAAAAAAAAAGAAAAAAAAAAGAGATTTGCATCTTATATCAGTATTCATTAAGTTTAAAATAAGTGTCTGTTACAGAAAATCATAAAAAATACAATTTTGATTAAGAGTCAGGGTCACAGAGGTAAGAACACAACAGTGGAACTCCAGGCACATCTGTTCACTCATCTCACCGTCTATTTTTCCTCTGCATCACTTCCGGCATCACTCAGATCTATGAATGCTAGATAGGAATCAAAATAAGGAAAAAGCTGAAACATGGAAAACTCTCAAGGCAACTGGCCACCATCTCATAACTGAGGTAATGGAAAGTTGATAGGAAACGCACCATAGGAAACATCCTGTATTGGCAGGAAAAAGGAAGAAGAAAAACAAAAATGAACATGCCAGATGAGGTAATTAGTTCTCTCCATCTGTAACTTCTGTGTTATCCAACCCTACTAGGTGAACGGAATGCTGCTGGTGAAGTGATTAGCAATGAATGAGGTAAAGCTGGCATGTAAAATTTCAACAGTAAGCTTTAGGGTTATTTGCCTACTGCTGTCAACAGGCATTTTATACTAGTTGGAGCAATCATGACAAATTCTTTTTCAAATACATTGGCTTTCACTGCAGGTATTTGGAAACAACCCAGTAAAATGAGGCTTGTTAGGCATAGCTGGAGATTGAGTTTATCTCGTATTTAGGAAGTCATCTCTATAGCTGTTGAAGTTAGCAACTTAATTTGTTTTGAATTTAAAAATTAAAATTAATGGCAGCAAAAGAAAACAATTTTCAGCTCAATTTCAGCATAATGAACAGGAGCTGCATACATAAACAACAAAAGTGTTCTGCATGTTAAGATTACATGGTGAACTTGAATCTCCAGCAGTTCTTCAAATGGAATTCCCATTTCAGTCAATTATAGACTGTTTACTCCATTGCTTTTTGAGCCTTCAAACACCACTGGGTTTAATTAATTAAACAAATAAGCAACAGTTTGATTAATCAAGTGCCCATGCAAAAGCCATTGAAAAATCAGGATCAAGGAAACCTTTTCAGCAACTTCAAGAGACTTTGCGATCAGGCTCTGCAAGACCACATCAATAATGGTCTACCAGGAAAATAAATAAAAGACAAATGAGATAACTGAGATTCTGCAGATATGTATCTGTATGCATGTGACTACAGCTTTACAACAGAACCTAACAGGCATCTAGCACTTCTCAAATACAATCCAGTTGTATTTGCAAACAAAACAGAGATTGAGCCCTTATATCTGTTTGAAGAAGCCAAGACAGAATCCACAAAAACAACAGTAGGATTCATGTGAGCAGGCATCTACACCTGGGTTAGCTGTTTAGACGCCTTTATAGCCCATGCAGAGAAATGGGCACATCTGAAGTATGTCTCACGACAAGCAGTGGTGCTCATTGGCCACCGAGCATAGAATAGTCCTCGATGGTTCAAAAGTAGATTTCTAAGATTAGGCAATATGAATTTCAGCCCTGGGCAGTGACAGAGAGAAAAGGGGAGAGAGAGTGGCCAGATGTAGAAGTAACAGTTTGAAGTTGTCCGCACTCATGCTCTGAGGACAGTGAAAGACATTGTAGGAAAAAGTGATACAGCTCTGGATGTCAACCTAGACACTCAAAACACCTGCTGTTAATACTAACGAAGGACTGCAGTTAGGACAGGTCTGAAGTCCTAGGGACTTAGCTTCTGCCTGGATATTTAGCCAAACCAACTAAAGACTGAGTGAATAGCACCAACAGCTTACTTGGGAGAGCTTGCAAGATCACCGCTATCCATCTGCCCAGGCAGAAAAATGTCTGGGCAGCTCTTAAATCATCTCCTGAACCACATTTTAAGGTAAATCACCATTGAATCATAGAATCATTTAGGTTGGAAAAGACCTTCAAGATCATCAAGTCCAACCATCAACCATGCCCACTAAACCATGTCCTGAAGTACCCCGTCTACTCGCTTTTTGAATACCTCCAGGAATGGTGACTCAACCACTTCCCTGGGCAGCCTGCTCCAATGCCTGACAACCCTCTCAGTAAAAAAATTTTTCCTAATATCCAACCTAAATCTCCCTTGCCTCAACTTGAGGCCATTTCCTCTCATCCTATCTCCAGCCACCTGACAGAAGAGACCGGCACTCACCTCACTACAACCCCCCTTCAGGTAGTTGTAGAGAGCGATAAGGTCTCCCCTCAGCCTCCTCTTCTCTAGACTAAACAGCCCCAGCTCCCGCAGCCGCTCCTCATAAGACTTGTGCTCCAGGCCCCTCACCAACTTGGTTGCCCTTCTCTGAACACGCTCCAGCAACTCAATGTCTTTCTTGTAGCGAGGGGCTCAAAACTGAACACAGTACTCGAGGTGCGGCCTCACCAGTGCCCAGTACAGGGGAACAATTACCTCCCTGCTCCTGCTGGCCACACTATTTCTGATACAGGCTAGGATGCCATTGGCCTTCTTGGCCACCTGGGCACACTGCTGGCTCATATTCAGCCGGCTCTCAGCCAGCACCCCGGCTTTCTCTGCCGGGCAGCTTTCTAGCAACTCTTCCCCAGGCCTGTAGCATTGCATGGGGTTGCTGTGACTGAAGTGCAGGACCCGGCACTTGGCCTTGTTGAACTTCATACGATTGGCCTCAGCCCATCAATCCAGCCTGTCCAGATCTCTTTGTAGAGCCTCCCTACCCTCAAGCAGATCGACCCTGCCTCCCAACTTGGTGTTTTCTGCAAATTTGCTGAGGGTGCACTCAATCCCCTCATCCAAATCGTTGATAAAGATATTAAACAGAACAGGGCCCAACACCGAGCCCTGAGGAACACCACTTGTGACCTGCCGCCAACTGGATTTCACCCCATTCACCAGAACCCTCTGGGCTCGTCCATCCAGCCAGTTTTTCACCCAGCGAAGAGTACGCTTATCCAAGCCATGAGACGCCAGTTTCTCAAGGAGTATGCCATGAGAGACAGTGTCAAAAGCCTTGCTGAAGTCAAGGAAGATAACATCCACAGCCTTCCCCTCATCCACTAGGCGAGTCACCTGGTCATAGAAGGAGATCAGGTTGGTCAAGCAGGGCCTGCCTCTTGTAAACCCATGCTGATTGGGCCTGATCCCCTTCTTATCCTGGACTTGCCATGTGAGTACTCTCAAGACAAACCGTTCCATATTCTTCCCTGGTACCGAGGTCAGGCTGACAGGCCTGTAGTTCCCCGGATCCTCCCTCCGACCCTTCTTATAAAATGGGAGTCACGTTGGCAAGCCTCCAGTCCTCTGGGACTTCCCCTGTTGACCAGGATCGCTGATAGATGATAGAGAGTGGCTTGGCAAGGACCTCTGCCAGTTCCCTAAGTACTCTTGGATGGATCCCATCAGGTCCCATAGATTTGTGAGTGTCCAGATGGCGTAGTAGGTCACTAACTATTTCCTCCTGGATTAAGGGAGGTATGTTCTGCTCTTCATCCTTACTTTCCAGCTCAAGGGGTGGAGTACCCTGAGGATAACTGGACTCACTGTTAAAGACTGAGGCAAAGAAGGCACTAAGTACCTCGGCCTTTTCCTCATCTCCGGTTGCTACGTTCCCTTCTGTATCCATTAAGGGATAGATATTCTCCTTGGGATTCTTTTTACTGTTAACATATTTGTAAAAACTTTTTTTGTTGTCCCTTACAATAGTGGACAGATTTAGTTCTAGCTGAGCTTTTGCCTTTCTTATTTTCTCTCTGTATGCTCTAACAAGATCCCTGTACTCCTCCCAAGTTGCCCGCCCTTTCCTCCAGAGATGATAAACTCTCCTTTTTTTCTTGACTCCTAGCAAAAGCTCCCCGTTCAGCCAGGCCGGTCGTTTTTCTCGGTGGTTCGACTTGCGGCACATGGGAATAGCCTGGTCCTGAGCCATTAAGATTTCCTTCTTAAAGAATGTCCATCCCTCCTGGACCCCTTTGCCCTTCAGGACCATCTCCCACGGGACTCTCTCAACCAGTGCCTTGAAGAGGCCAAAGTTTGCCCTCCGGAAGTCCATAGTGGTGGTCCATTGATCTTGATTTGTCTTAAAATGCCAAGTTCTAAACTGCAGAGGCTCAGTCAGGGAAGTGATTCATTAACAGCTCAGACACCTAGGCAGGGGGTACAGGCTTACCAACAGGACAGCGCTCAATATTAACTAAATTGTAGAGTAGAAACATGATTCTAAATAGCTAGCAATAGTAAAACATATAGAGAAAGTCACGTTTCCATGCCGTTCGAAGTCTTCAAATATGGGAAATTCCTGCAAGTCATGAGCACAACCAAGGCAGACCCTATGTGGGCAGATACATGAAGAAAAACCAAACTCATGTGTCTCTAGTAGAAGGAAGATTGCAATTACACACGACCAAAAAAAGAACTGAAATAATTTAAAAATGCTGAATACAACCCATGGTGTAAGAGTGACATGGAAAAAAACTCTCAAAATTACAGTTCACCTAAATGACTGACACTAATTATGACAATGACATGAAACTACAATGCATGAAGAAATACTCATCCTACAAAAATGTTTCACATTAATATAATTAGGCGAGATTCATATATCAATAATTGACAACACTTACTTCTTCCAGCTAAGTGGCTTTAAATCACTTCATATGAAATACAATGAATGTAGGTTACTATGGTGATCAGTATAATTCAGAAATAATTGGTTTATATTTTAAACAAACACGTTTGATTCTTCAAACTGAGGCTCAGAAAACATTTAGTAGCCTCTTTGAACTTCAGTTTTCCTGCTTAAAGCCCATGACGTACTGAGGAAACTACAACCTCCTCAAAGTGAATAATGCATTAAAATGATCAGTCCACGATGTTGAGTTAGGTATAAAACCATACCATTCTGCCCTTGATTTCTGTTGAGTGATAGTATTTGAAACTTATCACAAAAAAGTACCATGCAATTTGCCTGTAAATTGATATGACTGCATTTAACTGATCAGTTTTCAGGCGTGGTATTCCAGGCTGTGAACTCCCCATCATGACAGACTGCACTAGGCCCAATGAGTATCTAGATGAGAAACCACTGGAAGAGCAGGAAACACCTGTGACTTGGGGATTGGTTCTGTTTCTTCAACGAGATCACTGGCTCGCTGTCCCAATATTGTGAAAGAAGATACTGTGCCTTTTCATAGTTACAGTGTAAAAACACAGATGCTTAGTTCATTAATATAAGCCCAACACTTCCAGAACTAAAGTGATTTATACTGGCTCATAAAATCTATGTTTGTTGGCTGGATGAAAGATGTCAAAATATTTTTCACACAAGTAGGGATGGTCAATTATGTGTTCTTTCAAAAATTCTGCATTTTCTTCTAGTTTTGAAAGAATTTTTCCACTTCTGCAAATAAACAGATGTTAGCAACATCATAATTAGTAATTTCTATAGCAGAAGCATCTGAACTCTCAATACTAGTGGATGCCAGGAAACAGTACAGAGGAGAAGGTCTTATAACCACAGGATCCAGAAAGTCACAAAACAATCCAATCTATGATTTGGTATAGGGCATACTGGTAAATGTAGATGACGAAAATGGCTCAGTTTTGTCATCTTGGTGGTTTGCAGGGTTTTTTCTCTTGTAGTTTGTTTTCCAAATTGGGTTTTAAACTAAGAATACAATTACAGATATAATTCCTCTAATATTGCTTGTGATGCCATAAAATGTTTTGAGATTCTTCAGGATGAAGAGCTTCAGTTAAAATATGGATGCATGTTCAGAATAAATACTTGTCAACTAAATAACATTTTACACTTTGGTACAGTATGTATGATGAGACCACACCTATAGATCTCCTGAATGACAGCACAGAGCACTGGAGCCCTTGGACCAGCCCCTTCTTCAGTCCAGGCTCATTATCACAGCCTGTGAGGGCAGCTCTTGACCCTCATTCCTGATACTCCAGTTTGGAATCTCCTGTTTGCTTCTATTCACTGTCAATCAAGAGATCGAGCTCCCTGTAGAGCATTGTTTCATCATTGTCAACTTTAAAGCTATTTACTTTCTCTTTTGTTAAGAGTAAACATCACTTGAAAACTTACAGCAAAAAAAGGCATAACAAAACATTTCTCAAGCAATCCAGTTGGTATCAGAATGTTATTTGCAAAACACTTACTGTAAGTTATTAAAACTGCAGGAAATATTATAGCACTTGGGATCACAGTTTATAAACACCTATGAAATAAAGAATGCATCCCAACAGGATCCTTATGTGACAGATAAATACTGATGAGCAAATAAAATAGAGTATCTTGCAAAGGATTATATAGACAATCTGTGGCACAGATAGAAGCAGATCTCAAACGTCCTGAATCGAGACTACACACTTTTCCTGTAAACTGTATGATTTATTTCTGCTTGTCCAGAGGAGGGCTGTAATTCCATTACAGTTTCTGGGAAGACTACGAAACATACCAGAAAAGCAGCTGTTCAGAATACAAAAGACTAACATACAAGTAGAAAATTAGTGCTGATTTAATTTAGGATATTTATCAAGTAAAACTGGTTTAAAAATTTATTCATTCTTATTTGTTAATGTTTATACAGCCTCTACTTGTATCCAGTTAAATGAAAAAAAAAAAAAAAAAAAAAAAAGAAAATCAAAACTAACAGAAAAATATTTCTCTCCTTCTCAGCTACATTTTCCTTTTTTCATCCTCAAAACCCAGAAATCCAACAACCAAACCTACAACATTTTTGAGTCAGCATAATTATTGCTTTCTGGACCAGAGGTACTACAGGGAATCCACAAATCTCCACGATACCCTTGAGTGCTAGATGCACTGTTAGAATCTCTGAATTATGTGAAAGACATACGAGATCTCATGTTACCAGACAGTTCCCTACTGGGTACAAATGTGAAGAGGAACATGAATCAAATGTCACTCTCTCCAAAGTCACTGGAAGTAAATTCTTTCATCTAACTCAATAGTCACCTATTTAAAATGACAGTACTTGACTAAATTAAACCTCCCAATGATATTTTACATCCATTTGTTTTAGTGTATGTAACATACTACATCTCTAAGGAAACCAGCAAGTCTACACTAGAAGATATGAATCTGTGAAATTCAGGTTATCCTTACCCCTCCCCAGTTTCATTAGAGCTGAATCAACCCTACCATCATAAAGCACCAAAGACCAAGGAGGACAGTCTGATACAATAACAAAATTAAGCTGTTTTGCATTTTATAACTGGAGCAAAACTACATCTTTACCAATCAGTTTGCTAAGGATACTTTCAAAAGCAAAGCACAGTTCTGCATTCATTTAGAAATTGAAACCAACTTCCTAACACAAATTTTTCTTTAAAGTAGATCTGTCTGTAAAGTTATACAAAGAACACAAAACATTTGTTGCTGTTCTTAAAGCCAACATACATCTTACCAATGTGAGATTTCCTTTTAGCAAAAATATTGAAAAAAATCATCTAACATAAATAATGTATTGAATATTATGTTCCCTTCAAACTACTCTCCAAATACTCAGCAAGTGCTACAGGGCATGAAAAGATGCCTAGATCACAACCACAAAACCCCATTTGCTACATTAACAGGAAGAGAAAATTTGCTGCTTGAAGATGAGTGAAATTTAGGTTACTTCTTCATTAGAAACTCTAAATAACTCTCACAGTGTCCACAAGAACTCCATTCTAAAACATCTTCTGTCTCACCTCCAGTATATCTGAACTACTCTTATTCCCATTTTCAAGTGACAAACTGCAGAAGTAATAATCAGTAGTGACTCAGCAGCATTGCTTTGCTGCCACCTCAAGAATTAAGAAAATAAGTAAGGAGTTTTAAGTATTGTCAGCATGCAAGAAGTCTTGTTTCTATAATGTTATCTCACACAAACACACTTAAATCTTCTCAGGATAGTACATGATAATTTTTCAGAACGAGTAACAGCTAAGGAAAAGGGTTTTGAAAAAAATCACAGGAAACAGTCCAAGGCTGTCCAATAAAAACAGTGTAATACTCCTTATGGTATTTCCTATGGAAAATACAAATAGAACTTTTTAAGCCACTACATTAAATTCTAAGGTGAAAGACTGCAAAAAAATCCCCAGATAAATATTTCTAAATTCTATCCTCTGCTCAGCACACAGGCTGTTATTTTTAAAATACTTAGGTATGCTAAAAGGCATGAAAAGTTATTAGCTTATTCTTGCAATCTGGACAGCGATACTACATGGAATGATGCATATGAATAGCAAGGAAAAAAAAAACAAACCACCAAAACAAAACTACTGAGATCATTAAAGAGCAGAAGGCCAAGTATGGCTAAGTATGGAAAGCTGCATCAGCACACAAGAAATTACAGCTCACCACATTGCTAACAGCCTAAAGAACTATGGCTTCATAGATCTATTCCCCCTGTAAGCAGTCTATACCTAACCTACTTTATTTTTGCATCCATACATACCCTATTTACTGCATGTATGCACTGCCCCAGACAAAGGAAATACAGACAGTACTTGGATTTTTATCAAATCATAACATCTGACACTTGAACGGTGAGTGCTCCCTAACTCCATAAAACCACTTTAATCAGTGTGTGATACCTCCATAAGTGATTTGATTACTTGGTACCTAACCAGAAGGGTAAGGAGTAGAGGTTAAAGCAATTAACAGCACAGACCACATACTCAGGTAGGAGCTAAGATGCCATTAAAACTCTGTAGATCTAGCCTCCACTTATTGAGACAAAACTGCTTTTCCAGAAATCTTGATTTGATTCTACAACACACAAGCTCTTTCAAAATAAATTCATTTAAGTCTTTCACTGGGTTTTGACTCATTTTTCCCAGTAGAGGTATTCTAGATGTTTATATAGGTCATATCAGAGATGGAAAATCCTGTAAAAACCCTGTGTTCATAAAAAAAAAAATCTTTTCAAAATATGTATGGAAGAGAAGAAAGTAGGAGTATAGTTTTAGCCACCCACTGGGAAAATTTATTGGAAAATACCTGCTCAAGATACAAAATGCAGAAACAAACCTGTGAGATCATGGTCTTTGGTTTAGGTTAAGAAAAATCAAATATCCTCATTAAGAATCCCTTATTCAGAGTAGTTTAGTTAGGAACCTACACATGTGAACAAGGCTGCCAAGAAGGACAAAGCTTCACTTTCAGGAAAAACCCAGACTGTAGCACTTTCTAGGATAACTTGAATCAATTTCAGTGGAAATTACTACAAAATTAATTGACATAGTGCCCAACAATTTCATCTGTTAGATGCAGAATATTCAGGCGCTACATTTATGCAAGAGAAACAAAAAGAATTTATTTAAGAAGAGAGAGAGTGAAGGACCTAATCTGCTTCTAATCTGTTTCTACTTTATTAAAGAACTAATCTCACATCACTTCTTAAACAGGAGTCTAGTGGGTTAAAAGGCATGCTGAGATTTTAAATGAACTTAATCTAAATGAACCTTGAATAAGTTATTTTTGCTGTGGGTTTTCTTTTCTTCCCCCACGTAATTGTTTTCAAGGTCTCCTCAGACTACTGATTATAGAAAATTGGCAGTTGTAAAAAAAAAAAAAAAAAATTTAAAGAAAATATTTATTACAAGTAAATTCTTCATATTACCTATTTCTACATTGCTTGGATGATTAAGAATGAGTCAGGAATTATGCCCTCATTGTTTTGGGAAAATAGCAGAGTTTGTATGGACTAAGCCTCACTAGAGAAGAGTACCTTCTGAAGGATTTTTTTCTTGAAAAGATATTAACATTTTAATTGAAATACGCATACTGTGCTTTGCTACCAACTCTAATTTTCCTTGCAATATAAACAAAAATTTTGTGGTATCTTCAAACCTTTTCTTTCCTATCCATGCCTAGAAAACACATGAAATTAAACAGCTAGACAGCATCCCAAAATTTATTTGAAGAAAAATAATCATTACTAATTTAATATGACGTTTTGTTCCTCTAGACTATGCTGCTATTAATACCACAATTAAGAAGAAAATAGTCCATACATTAGCTATCTGTAACTATAGACAGCTATAGTTAGCAATACTGTACTTACATATACTTTTAGCCACAACATAATTATATTTAAGGCAAACGATGGCAACTGAATAGCTATAAAAAATTCAGTCACACATGGGGCATTATATGAACCAAGTCCAAGCTCCTAGGACCAAGGTCACTTACGAATGAGCTTAAATCTGAAGAGTATGATCCCACTGACTTCAGTGGAGATACTTATGTACCTTAGGCTAAATACATGCTTAACGCTCCACCGAGCTGCTTTCACAGCAAATTCTTGAAGCACCAAACAATTTCTGTTTCCTAAAGGAAAGATGTCTTTTTTCTAAGTACTCTTTGACACACTAGCAATGTATTTCCCATAAACTATTGAATATGCATATATACAAATCAGTAAGGACATAGAAGAGATCTGAAACTATAATGAACTTAAAGAAATCAAAGGGATAAGTGGTAAACGAAAAATGTGCTGACTCATCCTTTATACAGATAGGAATTTGAATAGAACAGTAAACACAGTGACCTAAATCCTGATGAGATATCAAAATTTCAAATATATTTTTGCAGCAATAAATATAGGGACATTTAATCCCCACACATAATTAGAAAGTAGGCTGATCTCCAAGGAGTTCTGCCGACTCCAGAATGCCTAACTTATAATTTATAAATACAACTAGTGTTATTAAATAATCATGGTGATTCTATTCTACAACATAAAGAATAAAACAGCCTATTGGGAGCCACCATTCTCCATTATTGTATCAGTAACAAACCGGCAAACTGTGGACTTTTAAGCTTGCATGCAAGCAAGACTTACCATCTTTGACCTACAGTTTCAAAACATACTGTTACTTGAATACACTGTTACCAGAAATCAAGAACTAACTGAAGGTAGAAAAGATACAGGCTGATGTAACTGATTTCATAGGCTAGAGTTGTAATGATAATAAATCCAAATGTCATCTAAGATAACACAGGCTCCTGCATATTCTAGGAAAGTACAGGAAGCTTGTTAGGAAAAAAAGAGAGAAAAAACAAGCTAAATGTGACTGGTGGGGTCGGGACGGGGGGGGGGAGAAAAACAACCTAATTTGTATTTAAGAAAAAAGTTACACAACTGAAAGTGTCTCCTTTTACTTACAGTTACAAAATCTGGGAAGTATAAACTCTGACACCGGAAGAAAGCACAGCCTTTTCTGCCATCTCCTCAGGCCTCGCTGCATTCTCTTTTTACCACCCTTCTAGCACCTGCCACTGAGCTGATTCAATGGCTCATTATTCCTGTATGCCAACAGAAGAAATTCTCAGGAGCTTTTCTTGCAGGTTAGGTGAGAATGCAGGCTATTGTGAGACTAGATATACCACGTAACATACCTCCCCATTCCTTCTTACCCATAGTCTGTGTTTACTGTGGGGAACAAGGGGAGCAGTGCACACAGCAAGCATGCATGTATTACGGAGAGCTCCTGCTTACCACCCCTGCAGCCTGAAGAACGCACTCCTGCATTTCATTCCACCTGTTGATTTCTTTTCAGAATAGAGGGACAGAATAATACTTCTGCTGGTATCTGAAAGCTGGGAGAGTTTGAAAAATTCTTTTAAGCCGCTTGCCATATATCATTCTAAACCAAATTTAAAGCAACTTCATTCCAAAGTATGTTATTTTTCCCAGAAGCTAAAGGTGAGATTTTTCCCATGCCATTTTTCCTTCTTCTATTCATTTCTTTTCCCCTTTCTACTTACTCCTACTATTTACTGCCTGTCATAACTCAGTGTCAAAGGATCACAGTACAAGATTCCACAAAAACTCAGTACAAGGCAATGCCTTTTGCCTGGTAAACCTCCTTCCACAAGCCAAAACCACCCCTTACAGATGCACAATGATACAGTCACCAGTTTCTCCACGTGAGTAACTCCACACAGCTCTGCACAGCCCGTCTGTGAATACACACGTGCTGTATTTGCAAACTGAGGGGTTTTGATTTAAAATCCTCAGAACCAGGAGCTATTTGCATTTAATCTAATACACGCTGACAATAAGATGATTAAGTAACATACCTGTGTCATTCTAGCCTAAAAACCATAATTTACAAGTAGTACATCGTTGTCAGTAATGTTATATTAAGAAGCATAAAGAATACCTTTTCCTGAACCTCCAATGCTGCAAAAATCTCCAAACAAGTCAAACAAACAAATTAAAGATTGAGTAGGGAAGAAAACAATGAAATTGAACCTTAGAAATAGAGTTATTCCATGTTTTATTCATGGAGAAAATATATTAGAAATACAGAGGCTTGTCAAAACTATTTTCTGTGAAATTAACAGTTTGGGGAAAAAGCACAAAAATAATATTACAACACAGCTGTACTTTCATTTTATCGACTGCCTGCTTTTCAACCTCCAAATAAGTGTATTTTTACAGTAAATTGCTTTTTTATAAAGAACAACTTCCGTGAGAAAAAAATTGGTCAAGTCAGAAAGATCTTCAACAGGTTAATCATGTTGCCAGGGCTTTTGACAGTCAGCAAAATCATAATCTGTTATAATAAAGAGAAGTTTACTACTAACACTTTCTTTTTTTTTTTTTTTTCTTTTTTCATAAGGGTTTCTCAGGCCCCAGGGCCTCTCTGGTTTCCTTAACCTTTGCAAAGACACTGCTTTAATCCTTTTTCCTAAAAAATAGGTGAACTGTGTTTGCAGTGCTGGAAATATTTAGAGAGGGAAGAGAAAATGAGCGCATTACACATCCTACAACCAAAAAGCACTACAGTCATTTACTATCAATTTTTCTGTTTTATTTCTCACCCTTGCAGATTCAGCAGTTACTGTGTTACAAACAAAACCTGTCACTAGTTCTCAAAAGTTGGGTGTGAGGAATTAAAGCATTTAAAACCCTGAAACAGCTCAAAGAAACGCCTTTGGTTTGTCAGGTACCTTTTACATTTATGTATGTACTACTACTAGGTACATGTGTTTACGTACACACTACTTTCAGCACATACATGCAGCCCCATGGGCTGAGGGGATGCTACACGGGGCCATCGCCTCCAGCGGCTCCGGGGCTGGGGAGATCCCTCCTGCCCAGCCGCGGGGGCTCAGTCGGGAGCTCTGTGCCCCAGCCTGAATGACGCTGCTGCCACTTGCCCCGTTTGCAGCTTCATAGCGAAAATGAGCTCATACGCCAGAGACATGCGGACACGCACAGGACACTCACGTGGCCAGTCACACGGACTGCCACAGACAAGGCGCTGCCTGCAACAGCACCCGTGTACAGGAGTTGCATAAAATGGAAGCACAGACAGCCAGGTCCCCTCTTCCTCTTGGGCTGGTGAAGACTGAAGGTCACGAGTGAAAGCACACGCCTCCCCAACTGTCTGGATTCACACACACACGTTCGTGGATCCCTGAAGTACCAGCACAGCCCCTGTCAGCCCGGCACACCTGCCTGCATCCCAGCCCCTCTCACCTCTTACGATAATCCTCTGCTTTAGCAACTGCCTCTTTTATTGGCAGCTTAAGTCATCTTAACACCATACTACTCACCACAACTAACTGCAACCTCTTTTCCCTAGTATGCAATGCACTGCCTGCAGGAATATGCTGATTTTTTCTTTTTTTTTATGCAGATATGAAAGAATTTCAGTTTCACCATTGCTGGTGGTGAAAGAGAAACTTTTCGTAGAGCAAGATTCAAGGAGCTCTCAAAGTACCCATTCATCAGACTACTTGGAACTCTTCCAACTCTTGGAGGTTGAGAAACCTTCATTGGGAATCAGCTTTTCACAGACTAATGTATGGTTCAGCAATTCTCTAAATATCAAACTGATAAAAACTTGGTTCTGTGAAAAAAGAAAAATGATACGGATAGCCATAGATTCAGTGCAATATCAATTTGTGCATAACTTGCCACTTGCAGAACCATCAGTATATATGTCATCCACCCTGCAATAGACCACTTGTTGCTTGTTTTCAAAAGGACATTCTGAACATTTTCAACTGCAACCACACTTTCCTTTAAATCTTAACTGGAAATAGACTCTTTGTCCTAAAGATGTTACAACATTACAGAAACAGGAGGGGAAAAAAAAAAAACCAAACCCAGTAATGCTGATGTTATCCTCAGTAGGTGTAATGAATGCATTGTCTTTTGCAGAAGCTACTGGAGCAGTGGCAAGCAGGTGCTTTTTGTCAAACTTTCATTCTAAAGCTGTTCCCTATAGTAAGGGTTCCATGGAAGAATTTTGAAATCAGGTGTGTGAGAAGGAGATGGCTGGACATTATTTACTTTGGGTCAGATCAAACAATCCTAAAATAAGCCCAAGTACAGAAGGTAAAACCAGAAAATATCTTCAAGGTCACCTTTCAGAGTTTATCTGTGTCCTGGTTTCAGCTGGGATAGAGTTCATTTTCTTCCTAGTAGCTGGTATAGTGCTATGTTTTGGGTTCACTATGAGAAGAATGTTGATAACACACTGATGTTTTCAGTTGTTAAGTGGTGTTTAGACTAAGTCAAGGATTTTCCAGGTTCTCATGCCCAGCCAGCAAGAAGGCTGGAGCGGCACAAGAAGTTGGCACAGGACACAGCCGACCCAAACTGCCCAACGGGGTATTCCACACCATGTGACGTCATGTCTAGTATATAAACTGCAGGGAGTTGGCCGGGGGGGCAGATCGCTGCTTGGGAACTAACTGGGCATCAGTTGGCAAGTGGTGAGCAATTGCACTGTGCATCACTTGTTTTGTATAATCCAATTCTTTTATTATTTTTATTATTATTGTTATTATTATCATTATTATTTTTGTCCTTTCTGTTCTATTAAACTGTCTTTATCTCAACCCATGAGCTTTACTTTTTTTTCCCCAATTCTCTCCCCCATCCCACTGCGGGGGTGGGGGTGGGGGGGGGGGTGGGGGGGGGTGGGCGGCGAGTGAGTGGCTGCGTGGTGCTTAGTTACCAGCTGTGGTTAAACCATGACAATCTCTAATTGTTCCTTTTGCAAAGAGAGGTGTACAATTTCCTTCTTACAACATACTACAGAACACTAGCTAAGCTATACAATCCAAAAGCACAGACTTCTGGGGCTCTCCAAGAGGCCGAAACATTCTCAGGAAGCCCCTGACCTATACATCCAAAGTGCTTGCTACCTACTGACCCCCTCTCCTAAAGCTGAAACTAGGCTGCAACAAATCTCATGGCTTACTTACCTGCATGGCATTTATTTGCGAATTCCTTCCCCCTCAAGGGAAGTTGGAGGTAAAAACAGAAATAAAAATTGACAAACTCCAAACAATATTAAGTATTTGACAGAATCCTCACAGGGACAAAAGAAGGAGCATCACAAGAGACTCAGGTACAAGACATACAACAATAAAGTGAACTAATATTTTCAAACACTACAGCAGATATGACCCAATCTTTGAGTAACGATGGATGGTAGGTATAATTTTGGAAAGGTGTAAAAAGTAATTTATTTTTGAACCAAGGCTTTAGTTGATGAGTATGATAGGCTTTTATGGTATATTTTTTTCCTGTTACAAAGAAACTTGTGTTTTGCTTTGGCATTTTTTCAGCAGAAGGGAAGACAAAAATAACAGGAGCAATAACAGTAGCGGACACACCAGCAATGGTAGTGTCTGCTCCACTTCCTGGAATGATGTATGAAGAGGCACAAAATATAACATAATTGGCCTCTAAAGACTGTAATGACTCTAGTTATTAATGCAGCTCCATCCCAATGGTATGCTGAGTATCTCTCAAACTTTAATGTCAAACCCCCACGACTACAAGAGTACCACTTCCTATGTACTACAGGTAAATTAAGTGACTAGCCTGTAGTAACACTGGAAATCTGCATCAAAGAACCCAGCTCAACACAGGAGACCTAGACTCAAGTTTTAAGTATCAGACTACCCTTCCTTTCTTTACCTAAGAGTGGAGCTACAAGGATGCCAGAGATAAATACTTCAAAATGTTGAAAGCTATCACTAACTCACATTTTCTAGACACATGCAGTCTCAGTTTGACCTTGAAGTAGGATCACTGCAGAAGTTGTATGGAAGGTGCAGTTGTTTTTATACAACTGAGTTATGGCTGTTCTGCAGAATAATTGTGAACTCGTAATTGTTCCTCTTAGTCCCTAAATCTCTTGGTTGTACTCATGGAAAACTGAGAAGAAACAGCATGCTCCTCTCTCAAGTTCTCCTCACATTTCCATTTTGGCAAGACATCCAGTGCAGATCTTTGTAAACTCAAAAAGCAGGACAGAAAAGCAGCACTTGACACCCTACTTAAACTTTGCCATCTAGAAATGCAGAATTGCTTTAAATAGGATGGTATGCTTTGATTTGTCATAATGTTTATTATTGCATTTATTTTCTGCCCTCAGATAGTATTAAAGAGGTTTCATCTCAATGTATGTATAAAATCAAAGGAATGAAGAAAGGCAGTATGCCTATTTTAATTACTGTCCTTGTTCCTTCAGTAAATGATGGCTGAGCATACCAATATGAATAAGGATTTGTAACTAAATGTCACACTATAATTATGAAAAAGCAGGAAATTGAGATACAGACTCTGATTCTAATTGCTCCATGATAACCATACAAATGCATCTCACTCAAAGTCTTTCATGACCATGCTCTTTTGCCCTTCTTGTCTATTTATGAAGGAAAAACCTCTTGGCATCTAAATTGTGGCTGTGATGTTCTGTGATGCTGATCTTCTAACTGCTTCATTTAACTGAATAGGATATACAAGTACATATCATCAATAAAATTTGTATCAGCCAGAAAGGAACCTAACTTATACCCACTGTTTGAACATATCAGTCCTTCACCCCTCTTCACACCAAAAAAAGAGTTAAAAATACTAATTTGCTCAGGAAACTGAATATTTTCCTTGATCCACTGAGAACAGACAGCACAGGCCAATTATCTATAATATCTCAGACATGTTTTAAACATACTCTGAGAGAAGCACAGCTAGAAGCTAGTGTTAACACGCCTCCTGCAGCTCATCAACTAGGCTCATTCACAACTCAACTTTTCAGGTAAAATACACTAAAAGAGTTTTAGGATAAAGTTAAATTGGTAGCAGTTCCGGGCTGCGGGGGTTTTTCCCTCAATTAAAATTCAAATAAGATTACATCATTCATTTACATAAATAACAGAACAGAAGCAGGACTCTCAATTCAGTAGTTTTCCAGAATGTGGACCAGGGTGCTCCAGGATGTTAGAGGACTAACGTTATATCAGCCTATGATTTCTATTTAGTTTCATTCCAATGTAATACTAACTTCTTCTCTAGTCATTATTTCTTCTTCTCCTTACTTTCAGTAACTTAAGCTTCAAGACTCCTAATAACAGGCCTAGCCACATGTGTGCAAACGTTATTTTTGACTAACACAAATATGCTCTTTTCATTTGATAATGCTACCTAGTCTTTCACTGCAAAGACCACAAAGATCCTTTTCCTCCATGCCCAGTGCTCTTTCAGAAGCTGTAGATCGTGGTTAGAAGAGTATAGAAGATGACAAGTTTTATTTCAGTTCCCTGGAGACCTTAAGTTACTCCATTACTGTGTCAGATTTATTAAACAATGCTTCATTGGAAAACGTGTAGCTTAGTAGAATAGGTCATTCTGAAAATACAAAAATCCCTCTGTTTCTAACTTTTCTAGCTATTGAGAAACTAGTTGCACATGACACTTCACTCCATACTTCAAAGCCATGCTAGAAGTCAGATGTACATGTGAAATCAGGCTGGCCACAGTTCGGGCTCATGCTGCTCTCCCTTCACGACAAGGAGTTTCATAGACAATTAGCAGGCATTTATTCAGTGAGACTTTTTCCCTTGCGAAATTAAAAACTAACATGAACTTCCCCTTTTAATCGCTATTAGGATATCTATGTAGTGTCGTAACTAACGTAGTGAAGTCACACATCAATTTTTGTTATGTTCATTATTAGTATACTGCTCAGTTTTTTATTATCTTATTGTCCAAAATCTGTAGTGACAATACAAGATGCTACTGAGCTAAATAATCTGTGAACCTCCTTTTTGGCAGAGACACAGAGCGCTCTGTTTTTGCGGAAAACTGAAGGGATGCTGCCCTAGTTTAACCTGATCTGTAACATATACATCTCTAAAGGTGGCATTTGGGAATGGCAAAGCTTTCAAAAGAGCTCAGGGAGTTGGGTGCCCAGTTCCCATTAAAAATCGAAAGTTGTCATTGGTTTTAAACACAGAAACATAATTTGCTGCCAACGATACATTCATGAGTAAAGCAATACATTCAAATTACCTAAGTATCTTTTCTCTGGTTCTAAGCAGTTGTCTGACAAAAATACATAATTAGGATCTTTTTTTCCTATTCTCTATATAAAGGCAAATTAAAAACTGAAAAATCTGCTTCCCTTGCACTGATAAACACGAACGGATTACACAGGCACTTTGTCAGACTCCCGGAGACAACTTTTGCTTGGGAACAGGAGGTCTGCTTTGCTAGAAAGCTCAGGAAGAACACCCAACAAATGGTATTTGCCCCTGGCCACTGTATTATAAAATGAGATACCATCTACCCAGACAACCGCAGTGCTAGTGCCAGAGCTCGCTGCCCACGCTGTCCTCCACAGAAACTGATGCCGACTCCAGGCTTCTGACAAGAGCCACCCCTTGGCTGGCTGAGGACTGGCCCCGGAGCCAACAGCACCCTGCAACCGCCCTGCTTTGGGCACACTAATAGCTAGTGCTTTTGGTTTCGATGAATCCCAGCTGATGCACCGTAGCTGAGGAGCTGGCTTTTGGTGTTTCGCTGCCAAAACAAGTAGTATAATTTACAAATACATCATATTTTTCTATTCCCTTATTACATTTAGTAGATGTTTCACATTTCAGAAGCAAGCAAATTTATTTCTGCTTTACAGTTTGTAACTACCTGTGTTAATGACCCACTACCAGCACTAAATTTTTCTGTACTTTTTCTTTAATAGCATTTGTATTTCTCCCACTCCTGGCCAAAAAAACCCCAAAACACCAAAGGGGTTTCATCTCAGCTCAGCACTCCTACCCTCCACTAAAAAATTAATAAATATAATTAGTACATTTAATTAATAGACACAGGAGGAGCTCCAAACCCACCACAGAATTTTCACACAGCTTGTTCATCACATTCAATATAACTCAGCAACTACCTAATTAATATCACTGGGTCATTACACCAACACTCTAGTTTCACTGGGTACTGATGGCAATTGATCTGCAGGCTATCTGAACTTAAAAGAAACACAATAAAAATTCCTGACTTTTACTTTCTAAAGAACAAGTGCGTTGCATTTTTGTTGGTGAGGCTGCTAATACCTAGTGTAATTATGTTATTAAAGATCATAATCCGATATGATGACTGTGATTTGACATTTAAATAAGTATGTTTAAGTTGTGTATCCATCTCAAAAATTAAAACACTTCTATTTCTACCTTGCCCTTGGAAGTTAGCAAAACCCATACATTAATATGTCAAATTAATAATAATTTTTTTAAATGAAAAAACAAATATTTGTTTTGTGATAGAGTACTGTAGCCCAACACACTATGTTTTGGATCTCATCAATGTGCACTAAGTAAAAACAAACACATGACAAAGGTTAGAGCCCACAGTTTCCAACCACTTCACTAAGATGTGCCTCTCCCTGCTCATTATTGACAGTGCTAAGCAGACACCATACCATAGCATTACATTTAAACATAAAGAGCATCTATGTAATAACTATTTTTCTGTGTTTTATTATGTATACATGAGCAAGCATTACATCATAAACGTGATACTCCTACATCAGAACTTCACATGCTCATTGCTTTCAGTTATATCAACACAAAGCTACACCAAGAACAGGCCCTTCTTTCTCAACATCCACTAATAGAAGAAAATATATATAGGGCACATAAAAGCCATTACCACCACATCAAAAGTCATTTTCTCAAGTCACGTATACTCTTTTTCATTCATAAACCTTGAGCAAGTACCAAAGCATGTATTACCACATACATAGAATTTAGCACACACTTAAAAACTTTTAACAGAGATGGTCTTAAGTTAGGTTTGAACAAAATGCACCCTATCTCTGAAAGTGTTTGGTTTAAGAGTTGAACAATATTTAGATGGATGCTAAAGTATACTTTCATATTTCCACTTTTAATTCATTTTTTTCCAGCAAATAAGAGAAATAGTTTCATTTCTGAACCAAGCTGGATGAAATAACTATGCTTTACGTGTACATCGGATCGCTCCTTTACAGATGAGGCTGGGGCATTAAATCCAAAAACGGCTAAAGCTCCGGCTGAAGACAAGTCTCTTCTAAAAATTATAGCGACCTACATTATTTAAAACTATTCAGCAAGCATTCAAGCAACAACATGATGGATGCAGCAGACCAGTCTGTGTTCACAGCTAATCAACATCAAACTCGTGAATAGTCACTGTGTAGAGTGGAGCCTGGTGTGGAGATAACACGCGCATGTGCACAATATTTGGTATCATAAGCAGTCCCCCCGACTTCAGCCAGACCACTCGCTACAAATCCCAGCTACACACCTGTGTCTTTGTAGAAAGATGCAGGGGTACCGGTTTTATGACACCTATGGCAAATAGTTAAGAAATTACAAAAGACCTTGGATAGCTATGCCTTTGTGAACTTTTAGAAAAGGCTACTATTTACTGCAGTCATGATTTAATGACAACACTAACCATACAAACCCAAGTATTTGGTTTTTCAATAGGCTATGGCACAACACAAGCACACAACTCACCCACATTAATGTGCATTGCTTGAATAAATTCCCCACTGCTTATATCACTGAATATAAAGGTCTTCCTTATACATTTGAGTAATCAATACTTGGAATCAAATAAGTCATGTTTCACTGGGGAAAAGGAAAATGAATGAGGTTAAATTAATGCTGTCACTTTCTATAAACCAGCAATGATTTCCCGCTACAGAAACCACTAACTTCATTATTTTACAACAGGAAATCAACGCAGTAGCATATTTTAAAAGTCTAATTTACTTAGAGTAATAAAAAGGCACCCTCAAGGCTCATCATGTATGTCATATTATGCTTAGTTTTAAACATTCCAGCTTAAGAACAGTATGCAAAAATCTCAGCGAATCAAGTTGATTAATATTTTCCATTTGTATGCAGTAGTGCTCTCCACTCACCAAGTACTATATAAATATTATTTTATTAAATTTCAAAGCAATTGTGTTAGGCGGGATAATAAAATGTCTCTCTCTTACATTCTTTATCTCAGCAATACAGCCTTTAAAACAAAAGCAAAAGTAGTAAATTAATGCAGTAAACTCACTTATGGAGAGAAGGTCAGAAATGAGGGAATTCCAGACTTCTAAAGCCATGCTAAAACTAGCGGGGCACAGAAATGTACATTCAGAGTAGAAGCATCTACATGAGGTTTGCAGGTATCTTCTTATCTTCAATTGTATGGTTAGGGATAAAAAAGTTAAGGATATTTTTTAATTTTCTACTACTCATCAGGGTTCATAGTGCCTTTTTGCAGGAACCCCATTTCATGAGGATGCTGCTGGAGGGCAACTAGTTCATTAGGGAAAAGCTGAGAGGACAGAATACACGTAAAAATTGAGTTGGAGTAACAAATAAAAAAAATCACAATGAAAGAGGTGACAGATCGTTCTCCTTTCTAGCTCTGTATTTTAATCAATACAGAGTTCCACTTTCTGGAACAATGTCTCCTTGCCTGCCAATTGGCTCCCAGCTCCTCTTTTAAAACTCACTCCTTAATACCCATTTCTCCCATAAATCCTTCCAATAATATCTTATTTTCTATTCATAAACAGTCACTAAAATTATGGTAGATCAATACAATAGAATTAATTTGTTAAATTATTATTATATTTTTAACTTCAGTAGAAAGTCAAAAAGACATATCCTCACCCCAGCAAATACTATTCTTTTCAACCACAGCAGCTAAAAGCAGAAGCTATTGTAAATCGGACCTTAACAAGAGTCTCTAAAAATCTGGAGCTCCTAATGGTAGTTAAGAGACTTTCTCAATTCACTATTAACCAACCCATCAACTGTATTTATTAACTGTGGCACTACACTTCAGAATTGCTATGTTTCAATGATACAGCCTGCTGCATACAGCCTCCTGACCAAGGAATAGTTTGTGATACTCAAATCAAAGATGTGATGTTAGCCCTCATATTCATGTAATTTGTCATTTTAGAGATATTCATAGGCTCTTGAAGAATAGGGATTTGCCTGATTCGTTAGTTATCCCTCCGTAACAACCAAAGAAAGAACTGAATTATTTTCCAATTACACCTCTCCATATTCAACGTATTTGTTAAAATACTGAACAGAGCTTCCCTTGGAACATTTCCCCCTATAGTAATTCCCCACAGAAATCCTTATGAAAAGCCAAAGTGGGGAACAAGTGAATTGTAATATAGCCCTAGGACTGATGGCCTTAACCAAATAAATGCTATAATCAGCATCACCATGTAGAACATCAACAGAATTTTTATTGCACTACAAATAGTCACAGTAGTGTTGATAGCTTTGACTTCCAGAAGAGAATAATTTTAAGGTTTCCATACAAAAAGCAGCATTTCGTGTCATATTTTTATTCTCATAAACATCTTCATTTTGATAATGGATCTAGAAGCACACATATTAACTCCCAGTTGACTTCAGTATGATACACATGTGAATGTCAGATATACAGATCCCTTTCAAGTATTAGAGAAACTTAAGGAACTTGTTAGGAACATAAACAAATATTGCTACAAAACTGCTTAAATATGTAAAGCTGACATAACACAGGGCTGAATCCTGTATACGATGGACAGCATGTACCAACAGGGAAGAGGAGGCTCACAAATCTGTACGTCTGGGATTGTCATAAATGATTTTTGGTGAAGCAAGCCACAGGCAAACTATCAAGCCCACTGTCTTAAAGAAGCCTTTACAAAGAGTCCAAGAAACCAGCTACTAGCAAATACTATCGAAAATCATCTACTCTTGTTTTCAGGCTGGTCACATACTAAAATAATTAAATAGCCCCTTGGTTTTATTTAAATTCAATTAGAATAACAAATTCTACCATAACGGTACTGGCTCATCCTCAGTGTGTAATCCGTTGTCGTCTTGTTTATGAAGGGGGCAAGAGTAAAGATCTTTTAAAAAACATATATTGCTTCCCAATTATCTGCAATAGCTTATATGGTCATGCCCAGAAATATGATCACTTCCAATCTGACGAGCTTGCATTAAACTAGTTGTATATCTTTAATGCTCTGCATTAAACTAGTTGTGTATCTTGAACGTGATCACTTGATCACTTCTGTATTCACATGCTTATAAAAAAAATTGCATCAATAATATTTGATAATATATTTTAATTGAAGAAGTTTAGAAGAATTCTATTTGAGTATGAATGGAGAGTCCTATTGCAGAAAACAAACAAGCCCAAAAGTGAAAACAGAGAATGGATTGATTTGGAATTACTAAAAAGAATTTTGGTTGAAAAGTCTTAAATCCTGGAAGTGGGCCACACCTTAATATAGCAATCAGAAAAGCAACTTGTCAAAAATGTTTAGATATCAGTATCTAACTCTAAGGTTTTATGTACTTCAGTGGTACGTAAATGCTAAAAGACTCTGAAAATCAAGACTCTTATCTCAATATCTTAACATGAATTAAGACAACGACTTACAAAAAAACACATCTAACCATTTTGTGCCAGATCCTAACCCAGTATAAAGACATCAGCTTTATTTGGTGAAATTGTGTCAACTTACACTGTGGCTCTACACTTCCAACCCTTCTTCCAACTGAATGACTGAAAACCAACAGTGTCAACTAGGCAAATCCTAAATTTTTTGCAGCTAGACCCCTCACCAAACAAATAAATCAAAGAGCAAATACTAGTAAGAGAAACACCTTTGTGCTTAAAGATGATGTATAGACTGCAACGTGTGTCTCTACATTATAGCTCAGAATAGAAATGGTCACCATTCTTCAAAGGGCAATGTAGATCCTTCTGTTTTAAAAGCATCTCATTTGCCCTGGATAATGAGCCAAGAGTAGAAGGATTATGTGTCATATCATATCTCCATCTTAATTATTTTTCTATCAAGTATAATGTCATTCAGGCATTATGATCTTAGCTGTTCCAGAAGCTGCTACAAATCTTTATAGTGGACATAACTTTTCCGTAACTGTTCATTCAGTGCTTTATAAATATAAAGAAGGACAAAACCACAGGTGAGGCGAAGTGCAACATGTTAGGGCAGTTTATTTATGGAAAATGGTTCTGCCAGTTAATTTGTTTCCAACAGGTCAAGGGAATGAACAAGTCTAAACACTGATTTCTTATAAAAATGTAATGTTTGTTTTTGAAGCTTTTTGACCCATACTTCTTCATCCATGAGTTGACTTTCTGTAACCAGTTAATAGCATTATTCAGTACTAATTAGAAAGAGTAGAAATTTTCTGTGCAGTTAATTTGTTGCATCCTAGCTCCCAGCAATTTAGGAAACTATGGTCATGCACATATTCCTGCTACAACCCTCCATACTCTCTGGCTACTTTGCTTTCTGCCAAATAAAACGGAAGGGATGTTTTAACCTATAAGTAGATATGCAAACAGGTTTAAAAAGCACAATACAATGGTTAAATAGAATTATCATAGAGCTAATTCAGATACATTCACAGAATTATCAAACACAAAACACTTAGAACAGGAGCATAATTCAAGCAGTTTATCTGTAACCATTGCTAAATTTGCATCAAAGGAGGGACCAGAACTGAAAATGGTGCACACCAGCAGGCTCATGTCTCATAAACCCCACTTCCACACAAGTCTGCATGAATATGCACTATAGATACCTAGGTGGGTGGATGGAGAAAGAGGGGTCAGAAAACAGCAGGTAAAAGAGAGGGTGAGAATTACTCCTGTTTAAAAGCACGTCACTGCCATAACAGAGTATCACAACAGAGTACAAACTCAGAGTTCTACCTGTGATCAAGTACAACTCTCACGTACATTTTAAGTCTCTCCAAACCCTGTGGAGTTACCTGGACCTTTCCTGTTCATGGACTAGGCCCTATGCTGTCCCACATCACAGCCAAAGGAAATGCAGGATTCCCCACTGCAAGTGCCGCAACTTACCAAGACCTTGGGTAATCCTATTATAAAATCATTCTGAACACACCACAAATTGACCTTGGTTATTGCTATTTATCAAGGCAGTGCAACAGTGCCTTAACCAACAATGAGAGAAAGGATTGAGTTACACTCACGTCTCAAGTCAAACCTTCTTTGTTTGAAGCATATTATTCTGGCACACACAAAATGGTATCACAATTATCAGCAATGGTCTTTTTGGTAACTGCCTGGGGTAGGCAGCAGTCATTTTAAGTATCTAGAAAACTAGAAGGGTCTGCCCTTGGTGCTGGAATTCTTCTGTAGCTGTAAAAATCACTTCCGTTTCATAACTGACCATACGAAGTCCAAAAGCAGTGTAAAGAATATCCTTCTGTTAAATGGCAAATGCATTTAGAAATAACACTACAAAACGCATACTACTTCCACTTCCAAGACAATGACTTTTTTATTTCCAAGTGATTGTACTGAATACATTTACTTTATATTTCTAGAATAATAATATTTCTAAATATATTTCTAGAATAATAGTACCTTGGTGAAGATATTCAGTATTTATCTGACTTACCAGAACGATGGTGATGTTGTTCTTCTAGGAGCTCCAAGTCAAGCATTAGGTCATCTTCATCCAACTCACAGGAACCCAAGTTATTCAAAACATCCTAATATATATTTTAGAAAAAAAAAAAAAAAAAAAAAAAGAAAAAAGAAGCATTTAGATAGATGTGTTAACCAAACTGTTCTGCACAAAATAATGAACAATCAGATCTGGGAAATACATTTAAGCAGGAGCTACAGAAAGTTTTTCTACTAACGTTGGACCAGTGAGAAATTGTATGAAACAACCGTCCAAGTAGAAATGTATTTGTTACCATTCTCTGTTTTTACAGACTCTCTAATATTTAACAAAAACCCAGAAGTCCGAGTAATACCATCTATATAACCCTGGGGTTTTTATACTGTTCAATGATGGTTTTGTGTCTTTCCAAGTTTAATCATAACTTTTTATGAAACATAAAAATGTTATTTTTAGCACAATATAGAAGTATCAGTACTTGTTTTTCATAAAATTTTGGAATTCTAAGCACTGCCTGCCCTTACCAATATACTCTGAAGAGAGATTTACTGTTCTATTTATCCAAGGGATAAAGAGACACAAATTTAGGATAAACAGGAAATTTAGGCACAAATGATCAACTCATGAATTTTTAAGTATTAAGGTGGGTGGTAAAGGCTTACATGGACAGAGAAAAAAGCCTGACTGTGAAGTGTAGCCGGTTGGGTCCTCATTCCCTTTTTGTGATTCATTTTGTTTGCCAAGTTTTAACCTCAGACAAATAAGGCAGGTTTATATAATGCATCCTCTGGAAAGTCAAAAAGGTGTGAGTGGGCTACAATCAAAAGAGAGCAAAATGGTAGCTTTTCGCACTACATTTTTTCCTACAGGATTAGCTTCTCAAAGATAAAATGACTAGTTATGTCTCAGGTAGTCATCTTTACTCTGTAAACTCTGAATACAGCAATATCACTTTCTAGGCATCATCTGTGGTTATGAAATGGTGTTCAGCTCAGGCTTTGCAAAGCCCTGCCTGGACAGCCAGTGCCTCCAGCCAGACACAGGAATGACAATCGGTCTCTGAAGAGACACACCGTTGACGGCGGCCAGAGCCGCACACAGGGAGCCATGGCTGAAGAAAGCCTCTCCTCTCTGCCATCCAGGGAGAAACAGCACCGGGGAGAAGGCAACCCACACCCAAACTGTTCACTTCTTTCTTGTTCCCTGTTCCTACGTTCACCATGGGCAACTCTGGAAAATGAGGCACCTGTTTTCTCTAGCCCCTACCAACTTAAAGTTGCTATACTGAATGTATTAAAAGAGATACTGTCATCTGCCATTTTCTTCCCATGTTTGTTTTATTCCATGGTCATTTCTTTTGCCCTGATAATATCATGCTTTTCTCCAGTCACCAACATCTAATCGAAGATAATTCATGCATTCTCCAGCTGGCATCTTGCTTGCATATCTACAAGTGATATTGCAACACGCTTAATTCTTCAGTCCACTCGCAGGCAAAAAAAGTCAGTAGATCCTGCACGAGATGCTGGCACTCCATACATCTCACATGCTCCCTATACAAATGTAACCCAGAGAACATGGGAATTCAGGTGAAAGAGGCCAGATAACTGCCCCAAAGTATCAAACTGTCTGTAAGATCTCTGTATAGCAATCTGCTGTATGAAAAGCAGAGAAATATAACAGTAGTATACATTAAACTAGCAAAAGCCCTCCCTGACTTCAATTCCAACCATATTTTTTTACGTTCCTTCTTTTAAGTATTTCCCCCCCCAATAGATGCCAATTCTTATTCACACTCACAACTTGCACTTATTCAACCCTTTTGAGTAACTATTTCTTCAAATTCTGTTTTCTACTCTTTCACAAACACCACACAAGCAACACAAGGACTTTTTCTTGCATTCTTTCCCTGGCTTACTATCAGCAGGAGAAACCTCTTTGTAGATCCAGAACCCACTGCTATATTTACAGATGCCAAGCACAGAAAATGACAATTGTGAAGTGCAGAGACCTCCACACAAGCAGTGAGCAGCGTTGTACAGAAAGAAAATATAAATCACATGAACATTCGTGACAAACACACATCTCATTCCCCTCTATCTTAACTCAAAGAGCTGCTGACAAGCCTTTGTCATAGTGACTGTTTCTTTCCCTCATGCTGACAAAATGTAGACTTTCAGTAATCAAATTATTTATTACTATACAATACAAAAGCATAAAAAATAAAACAGGAAAATGCAATATGCAGATGCATCGTATCTGGTTACTGTACCTGATACTTACATAGACTCAAACTTTTCTAGTCTAGATTTGCATTAACACATAAACCCAAACAAAAACTAGTTCACTAAAAAAAAATTTTAAAGAAAAAGTATTCTGTATTAAACAAAAGTGGGAGAACATACACTGCTCAATGTTACAGATAACCTAAAACTTAAATAACCTTTGAATCACTGTTGGAGGCAGTGAAACACTGAAGACTGAAAATCTCATTTAGGTCTTATGTGTATCTTTTAGTACCTAAATATCTTTCAAAATAGTAGCAGCAAGACATTTCTAAGATTTGTTCTCTGTTCTTTTTCACAAATTCCAAGAGCACTGCCTGACATGACTGAAGTATCTTCAGTCCAATTGTTATTACCAGCTGAATTTCCAAAGGAGAATTAATGATTATGGCAAGTTAAGAGCAGATGAACATAAGGAAACAATGTCTAAACAAAGGAAGAGTGTGGGGCTTTTTGCTCCCTTTTTAAATTTAGGTGCTATTATGCACTCGAGTTTGATCAAATAGCATATTAAACTACTCAGAGAATGTACAACACACCTTGTTTATATATTGTTTTATTAATGTCAGAAAAGCATTCTGGTGACAAAGTCCAAAAGAACAGTCCCTGCAATTTTTAAGCAACAGCTGAAAGTTTTTCATGCCAGTAGAGGCAAAAGGTAAAAGGTTTAAGTACACAGGTTTGTTCCTTACCTTAAAATTGTAATCTATATTACAGTTGACCAACTGAACCCATATTGATATTAATGCCAAGCATCCTTTGATGAGCCATATCAGTAGTAATGAGCATGATTTCATGCTAATTGAGCATCTCTGACTTCTTGTGCAATAACTTATGTGTGGTCTGAAATCTTGGGAGATTTTCTGCAAATATGTAGTGATTCACAGCTTTCATCAAAACCCAAATTCTGTCTGATTTGGAAAGAACAAACACACACAAGCAGAACTACAGTTTTCTAAATTGAAGAAACTCCACCACATTAAGATGGACCAAAAAGGAAAAAGTTTGTACACAACTCTCCCCCTGCATATTATTGCCTTTCAGGAAGGTCTTCATTTCCAATAACCTTTGGAGTGGAGGCAAACCATGGTCTGTGTATCCTCTCTGTCCTCCGAGGCTGATGTGCACCCTGCTCCTCACAGCAACATCTCTGCTTGTCCACCTGAGCTGAGGGCTCCCAGCTGCCTTCCCAACACACCTGTGACCCCCTTGCCTTCCCCTTCCTACAGCCTCTTCAACTGCAAGCTAAAGTGACAAAGAAAAGCTCCCCCAGGTTTATTTTTCTCAGAAGTACCTCCACCAAGGGAGCAGTCTCCCTCTTTCCCCAGGAGTTCACTTGCTCTTTACAAAAAGAGACAAATCACAAAACTGGGAACAAACAAATTAAAGCAGCTACTGTCCATCATGGCGAGAATGAAGGCTTGGCAGAGAGAGCTGCTCTACCTGCCAGGGGTGTCAGTGATGTCGGTCCAGCTGCTTCCCTGCTCCCACTGCCCACCTCTGCGGGTGGAGTCCTTCCACAGATACAAAACAAATGAACTCATGAATGCATAACAGCACACCCAAGCAGAGAGCATTAGTTAGGTTCCCAGGGCTGTCCTAACTGAGTAATATTTTCTGAAAACATACAATTAGAAAATATAATAAGAGAAAAGGGCTCCTAGAATGACCTGCCTAATGCCACAGAACAGCTCAGCGGTACCCCTGCGGGTGCACGCCGACATCCTCCACCCCTCTGCCTCCTCACCAGGATCCATCACTCCTTTGTTGCTATGACAGTTAGTAACAATTGTAATTTCTTTTTAAGTTTAATATCTCTTGACCCTTTCCCCGTTCTCCCCCTCACTACGGCTGCTGCATTCTTTGAAGAATAATGCAATTAAATTTTTAAAAAAGAAAATAAGAGAGAGACAGAGATCAAGCCCTAAAGAGCATTCAAAGTGAATAATTTCAAGGCTTTGCTACATAAAGAAAAAGAAATGAATGCTTCCATCAAGGTCCCAAGGAAACATTTGTTGACTATTTATGGTGGCATACCTTTTATTTATTCCAGGAGGCAAACTATTTAGTTAAGGCAGAAGCTCTGCAGCAAAAACCTCTTTATTGACTGTTATAACCCCTTAGAAGCCTTAAGACATATTTCCTACTTCTGGTGACTGCTTGACTTCTACCATCATTTTGCCTTTATAATGGACCCAAAATTAACATGATGGTGCTTTTTTCTTCCAGTTGATCTGGAAGTTGATCATAACCTGTGAGAAGAACATGTGAACACGCTTACTTAATCCATCATTTGCCCACATCTCTCAAGTTTTCCTGGTCAAGACAGGCTGCAGCCCCAGTTTACCTATCAGTCTTTCCACCTTTGACTTGGTGAACTACCACCATTTTTTTAAACAAGTTTCTATTTAAACAAGACTTTAACAGAGATATTTCAAATGTTACTAATTCAGAATAAAAAGCAGTAATTTGTACAATGGTTCAGGCTGCTTTTGAGAACTGATAATGGCTGTAGCAGAACAGGATGCTAATCCAAGAATATTTCAAGGCATCAGTAACTTTTCAGTAACAATTTTCACATTCAAAATTCTTTCAGCAACAACAAGAAGTATAAACTGCTGTTTTTCATCCAACAGCTAGGTATCTTACTCAAAGCTCATTGAACTCAATGGTACTCAATTTAGTTGTGACTGGGCCCAGGCGTTCTTAACATTCTTAAGAAATATGACCTAAGAATCGTTTTATTATCAAAAGAAGCAAAGTGATTTGTATGGGTATAGTTCAGAAACAGCTGAAATGTTACAGGGATAGATATGTATTAGACATACAGCTCGTCCCAGCCAGATGGTGTGTATCTGGATAGTAAGCTTACTCAGGGTTGCTGAAGGGGCCTTCCTTCCTACCTTATTTCCCTCTCTATCTCTGTCTTTCTCTCTTCCCAGCTTCCCTTCCTATAATCATTTAAAGGATATCTAATGCATAATACATGAATTTTCAGTCCTTTTCCAGAATAGTCAAGTATTTCATTATTTTTAGACCTGTTCCAGCTCAGACTCTCCAATACTTAAAATGTGTTTGAAAGCTGGAATAAATAAAAACAGCTTTAGTAGTAAATACGTATAAAGTGCCCCACATAACAGGTCTCAAATCTACTGTTAAGCTTAGATCAAACAACGAAAAGCAAATAATATTTCCTTATGAAACCCCTTTTGCTATTGGTTTTTTTTTTTTAAATCATTATTCCAAATAACGAACTCACACATATAAATACCTAGTGAAATTACTGCTTATGGAATTATAGTATAGTCCTCTAAAAATTGACTAGTCTAGTATTCAAAAATGACAATAAAACATACATATGAATATACAAACACACTAAAGCATATTATTTTGCTAAGCAATGCAATTCAATTCCAAAATGGACCTAGCAAAATCATATCAATTGCACAATATATATAAACAAAGCAGGGTAAATCCATGTAGAACCGAATATTTACAACTAATATGCAAAACCAAGATGAATAATTGGGTTTAGGTGACAAATCTGCCCATTTGAAACAGCCAGCAATCAACAGCACCAATCAAAAGATTCATTTCTTGATGTTTTCACACATTTTTATTCTAGACTTCTTGCTCCCATACCATTGAAATAATAAAGTAACAGCAAGGTCCTAAAGACAGCAGACAGAGGTTCTTGTCATTACCAGCATCTTTGGATAGTTGTATATGTTATTTTGTAATCTTATTCTAATTAACATGCAGTACCTCGTCAATATGATGTTCAATGGCTTGTGTTCCTTTTTCATTTTCAGCCCTGACAAATTTTGTTTTCCTGAGCAAGGGGATGCAGATTTTTTTTCTGGCCAGTTTCTGACCACAGGCTGCCACTGGGGCCTGGCATTTTCCAGTGTTTTTCAGGGCTCTTTTACACAAGTGACAGATTTCCATTTCATTACAGTATAGTGATACTGCAACAAAATCTGGACTATTGCTTGGAGGTTGTTCAAGACCTTTGAGAACTTGAGGTCCAGTAAGCAACTTAGTGAAGCTACAAGACTAAAGCACTGATATGTTTGCAGTTACTCAGTTCATAAACATTTCTGTCAGACACATATATGGCTGAAGATAGTATTCACATAAAAGTTAGCTCTGGTTATATATACACTGATATAACCTTACTATCATGAACTTGAACATATTGACTACATTTTAATCTTTAATGTATCTTTTGATCAAGCTTTGCACCTGTGCTCAGAAAACACTTTTTCCTGGAAAGCATTTTGTCACTGTGCTTCCTCTGATGTGTGCCTACGAAAAATACTCACTGCTGCTGCAATTCAAACTGAGCATATGAGCTTTGGTCACAGGCATCCCTCTTTGAAACGTTATTCTTCATCACCACCTATGTTATATACAGTTGACATGTATATGTTGTATGCATTTCTCCTCAAGAATCTGTAATCCTACTGCACTGCCACTTTAGACTATATCAGGAAAGTCCTAAAATCCAGGGGAATAATTTTTTAAAGTTTTTTTTCTGCTGACATAATAGCTTCTGTCTCATTTGCATAAGTGATTATGCAGTGATCACTGGACTTTCAAAGGTATTTTTAGAAATACAAGAACAAAATTTTAAAAACTCACTTTTCAAAAAAATGTTGTGGGTTCTGTTTTGTTTTCCTTTCTCCCCATGTTGGCTTCTAGACAACTTTCTGATCACCTTTCTCTGTGTTATTGTTCTTAACTATTTTCTGAATACAGATTTTCATTTCTTATTGGTTTGGGTTTCTTTTCAAAACATAAGGATTTAGTGTTCATGCCTCCCCATTGAAATGATGTACTAAATGTGGTTTATAAAATCCCTCTTAGAGAAAAACACGCTGGTATTGCATGTATAACAGTATTTTAGTATTTAATATTATAGATTCCTTTTTCCTTCACTGTAGAAATATATGTGGGGGGCTATTTGAGATCAATGCTTTTGCAAGAGCACATAGAAAACACACTTTAGGGAGAATAATTTGATTCTTTTGTAAAGTCATATGTACAACAATTCACCTGTATCTACACAGGGTCACTGCATATCTGATGCTGGAAAAGATCAGAATTAAATACTTATTTCAAGTCTGAAATGATTTCTAGAGATTGCCAAAAGATAGTACTTCATCAAAATTGTATTCAACAAAGGAACATGGCATACAATCAGCATAAGAATGAAAACTGAGATATACTCAAGGAAAAAGAAAGACCTTGAGCTATTTAAAGTAATGTTAACTCCTAGAACCATACCTGAATAATTCATGGACATAATGAAGTATTTCACCTTCTGCACTCTCCTACACACTTCAAAGGGAAAATGAAAGTACACAAAACCCAGCAAACAGAAAAACCTTTAAAAACACAGAATCCCTGCCAGCAGCCTAGAAATCTCTGTATCAAATATAAAGCTTATGGATGCCTTTCATATACCAAGAGCAGGTTAAAAGCATTCTTTTCTCCTGAATAGCACCACCCAAAAAGCATATTATTCCTTACTCAAATAAACTACAGACTTTAGAAAAGAAAAAAATAAATCTTGTAACATTTGGTGAGAACATTTTCTGTAGCTAACGCGTGGAAATCCATTTATATTATAAAATAATGCACCCTTAAGAACCAAAGACAGAAAATTATCAGTGGAGGGAACTGTCTAACTGTAAAGCTCAGACCCATCACACTGTTCTTCAAAGTATTGTTTGCATGCACGCTTTCATCTGTGTAAGGGAAGCGCCATATTTTCCATCCTATTCTTGTTTCTGCCCTTTTGATTCTCTCTGTGTATTAAATCAATGTCTGCAATGATGCTCCTTTTGCCTGAGTGATTATAACTAATGGACTCTCCTAACAGATCTCAGTTTGCACTCACCCACACGGGGTTCATTCTCCCACAATATGGTCGGCTCACTGAAGCCACAGAAGTGTAATACAGCAAAGCCCAAGCACCACTGGCAGCAGAAAGAGGAGCTGACCGTGCTCCTGTCCAGCCACAGTGTCAGTCAGGATCAGATGACAGGGGGAAGTGGCACCTACCTTCAGAAGTCCACAGACAAAAGCATTCGAGCAAATACCATGTTGATGTACAGCACCAACGTCCACTCTCCCCATGTTAATCAGCTTTCCCGTCATTGGGACAGCACGCATAGGGATCATATGGTAGGGTACTTTGACACCTGGAGGTCACTAGCCCACCTTCCACTGCAAACCTACAAGGGCTTCTCTTCCTACATAGCAGCTGTAGACGCTGCCAGCTGGTCTTGAGTCCATTTGCTGCTGTTGAGTCATCCAAACACTACAACGCTGGCGAGGATAACACGCAGCTGAAAGCCACGGGTTGGCAGCATCGATCATAATGCAATAGTGTAACCTATCTCTAAGACAGCACCCGTGAATGCCAATGGATTCACCTTCGCAGGAGTAACCAAAGCCACACTTAGTATTAGCTTGCCTTGAACTCAGCCATATGCACACTAAAATGGAGGAGCAATAGCCAGTGTTTTTGTAACACGGAAATGCCACTAATCGTTTAACTGGCAATATACAAGTATCTTATAACACCGCTAAGCACAGGTATATAAATAATATGCAACTCCAAAGACTCAAACAGAGAATGGTGGCATATTTGCACAAACGTTGTACAGGAAAACAGGCAAATTAAAAAAAAAAAAAAAAAAAAGCCAGCAAGCTGACAACAAAGGTGGTATAACAGGCAGGAAAGGTGTGTGATGGAACCAGAACTAGTCCTGGTCCCAAAAACATGATGACCTATAGGAGAGGCAGATAAGGTCTTCTCCCCTTCCTTTTGGGGAAGAAGCCGACAAGCACAAAACCACCAAGGATGAGCGCATAAAGACGGGGAAGGAAGAAGCAGCACACTTTGGTTCCAGTTTTCAACACCTGAGAGCACAGGAGCTTGGCCCCACAGCCTCAGTGAGGGCAATGGCAAGGATCACCGCCATCACCGGTACCCACACCCCAGCGAAACTGGCCTCCTTTGTCAGTCTCCTAAACTCCATTGCAGCCACCTTTAATTCCTACACTTACATACGCATACATGTATGTGCACGCACCCACTTGCAACACGCAGGCCAGCTGCACAGACAAACAGCTCTTAGAGAGCTGGGAGGCAACAGGTGCCCTCAGCATTTAAAATTTAGCATACTTTATGCATTTATTATTGCAATAAATCCAGGTTCAAGTCGACCCTAGGTAAGGATCAGCTCTTGACAAAGACAGCAATCACGTAACCTTGAATTCACTATCTAGCAATAGCATATCAAAGACACATTTAAAATGTGCACAAGCTTATGTGCACCAGAAAGCTTGAGATTTGAGTCTGTGAATAAAAGAAAAAACAGTATCATTTCAGACAGAGAGGCACTTTGCTATTTGCCATTCCTTCAATTAATTCTGGAGCACTCAGATTCACTTTCATTATAAACAGAATCAAGACAATTCGATTTTCTGTGTTCAGAAAGGAAAAGGTGTGTACATTTTTCATACATCAATGTAAAATTTCATTAACAGAATCCTAGAAAAAAAAATTCTTCTATTGAGAAAGTATGAAAACTCAAAGAAATGCAATAAAGCTTAAAATGACCAAATAAAGCCTCCTTTAATAGATTATTTTTTTTTTTCCCTCACTCATACACACATATGCTTTCCTCCCAGCAGAGGGATACATCTGCAACACATAATTTGCTTTGTGGATTAGTTAATGTTTTTACAGCTTTTGTAATAGGCAAAGCGCTATGCAAGCATTCTAGTGCAGTCATAATCATCATATAGCTTTGGGAAAGTTTTCTACATCTCGTGTGCCAGATTTTTCTGCCAAACAGAAAAAGCTCCTTGAGTATCTCTACCCTGCATTTATATAGGATATAATTTAGACCATTCTGTGAAGTTTATTTGTATATACCTTAGAGATGCGAGTAAAACAGGTTATTCAACACATGGATTGATCAGGTAGATTTTTCCAAAACCATTCAAATTAAACACATAACTTACAGCTAAACCTTTTGCAATTGAACTTCGGCAATGAGAAACTTCTGGCTGTGTCCTGACAGCACTCAAGTCAGTACTTCAGCCAACATTTAAAGGGTCAAAAATTGCTTTATGACACCTAATCAATCTCCAATTTCATTTTTGCCTTTTCCTGGCCAGTAGTAGACAAAGAGGAAAAAATAAAAGGGGAAAAAAAAAAAAAAAAAAAAGGATATAATCATACAGCTATTGAGGGCCTGGCTGCCAAAAAAAGAAACATTTAAATTCAGGGGATACAAGAGGGAGAACCTTAGCATTTATAATCTTGATAAACCACTACCACTCCTAAGGGGCAAACCATGGCAATCTTTTTAAAGAATATTATTCTTCTGATGAACCACATCAGAACAATTCTCCTTCTGCCACCATCCAGCACCAGCCACATTCATCTGGCAGAGACAGCTGAATTAAAGCCCCATTTCCCCAAACAGGACTAACATTGTTTAGCATGTGTTTTCAGTATTTCTGAAATGCAATGCAGGACAGGGTACGTGTATGGTACCAAGCTCAAAAACCAATCGATTCTTCTTGCAAATAATCTCTCCCCAAAACGTCCCAGTTCAAGTTTTATCATCTATACTGTTGGAGTCAGTATTTTTGGATGCCAAATGAAGATAATCTATTTTATGGCTTGAGTATTATTTCATTTCTAAGAAAAGACTAAGATTTCCTACATTCGAAAAACTCAAAACTCTCCTAGACATATGATTAAATAAAAAAAAAAAAATTTGTCTAGTAACAGGAAAATTTAATACTTTTTCCCTCCCAATATTATTAAAAGCCAATTCAAGGCTAAACCTTCTGTTTCTAATTCTAATTTGTAGCTGGTAATATTGGTGATAAATCACTAAAAAGTAAGCCCTGTAAATGAAACCACAAGTGACCCTTTACTATAGCATCGTTAATGCAATATCATAATAGATATGCTATTGCTAATATTATTTGAATTCTTTCTGTTTCCATGGTAACTTTGGCCTACGGCAGCTCTGGTAAACAGGGTTTTAAATCATTCTTTGAGAAAGGCTTCTGCTCAAATGTCATTTTTCCACTAGCGCATACTTTTCCCCACTTCCTTTGTTTTGTTCTTTTTTGTTTTGAAAGAGATGTGATGGCAATTACTGGTCCAGAAAACAGATTTTTTTGGTTATTGCAGTTGAATGGGCAGTGAATTGGGAACTTGAGGAAGCAAGGCAACCTGCAACAAGCTTTGACTAACATCAGCAGTACAAAACGCAATATTCCATCCTGGAGAGGTATCTAAATCTCACAGAGACTAAGAAACAACAATCCCTTGCTGGAAATTCTGTCATGCATACATTTTACAGGCTTTGTTACTTCTCCTCTATACTCTTTGATGCTTAAAATTACTCTCTCTTTCAGTATCCACATGTGCATTTTCTTCTAACAAATATTTAGGCCCCTAGACATCAGAAGGGAAGAACAGCACGAATATCTATGAACCAGTGTTAAATTCTTTCCCATGACTTACACAGGTGCTTAAACTGAACAGAAAAAATTGGTTTGCCAGACATGCCCAGCTTAAGAAGAGAACTGTATACTGGTATCACCTGGCTTTTTTATCTGGATTCAGAGATGACCAAACCTGAACGTTCAGCTGCCAGTCACCTTGCCAACCACAACCAGCAATAATCAACAGAATCTGGTTGTGTCACATCATTTGCGCTCCCCCCCGCCCCGAAAAAATCTGTTGGAGAAATCAGTACACTATTACGGGGACAATCTCCTTGTAGGAGCAAAGTGGAAATACCTGAGAACATGACACTCTTGGAGAGGCATAACACTGCCCAAACTAAGGCCAGGGCAGATATTTAGGCTATACCTTAAGCTTTTGGGCACCCCTGTCTATTCAACCTACCCCAACAATAGCACTGGTTTTATTACTGCTTCAGAGCCCAAAGAAGCAGCTAAAGATGATTCCCTTTGTAAGGCAATGAATTCACAATCCATTTTCAGTACAACATAACCCTTAGTAAAGTTAATTGCATCACAAACTGTTACTTGCTGGCAGGACATCCAATCCTTCTATAATTTCCTGGAGTCAATATAGCTGTTTACAAATCAGACGGATGTCAGGTTTATCAGATCGGGAAAATGTAATTGCTGATGCATTCTAACTAGCGAAAGTTCAAATAATATTGTTACATATAACATATATCATATATACATACATATGGAGCCCAAATAATGTTATACACGTATTGTAGAGATTGGATCAGTGTCTGGTTCTTCAGAAGAAAACAGTATTCTAAAAAACTATGTACCGGATTTGCCACAAAGTGAAGCACAAAACCTGTTCTTCACTCTGCTTATAGGTCTTTTACCCGTAATTCTGTTTCCATTTATTTCTGTTCACTGTGTGGCTTTGCAGTTTAAATGGCATCTGCAATATTTGACAGTTCCCATTTTTCCTATAAAATTTAACAGAAATAATGTGCATATAATAAAGAATAGCAAAGACACAGCATATTTTTTGTTTAAAAGGGCAATGACTGAAAATATGCACTCCCTTAATCAGCAACTTACTTGTTAAAGGCTCTCTGGTTTGCAATTAAGCATCATATATCTAGTCACAGAATTCTTCATCCTGAGCACATGAAAAGCCTGCTATTTGAACAAGCAGGGATGTGTAGCTTATTACACTAAGTTGGACGTCAGACCCGAGACATTCAGGAACGACTTAGCGCTGCTAGAAAGTATTCCAAAGACCTTTTTCACTAACCAACATTTATGCATCTTCAGTCTAGACAGCGATTGAAACTCTTTGAGGTCATGATGACACTGTCAGAAACTTTCTCAAATCCTTCCAAAAAAGACTGTCATTATAATGATCTTCACTTGCCATTAATTCTCAGCTGCTTAATTTAGTAGGGTAGAAAGCATTCCCCCCAGTACTAATTGGAATAAATTTTTCATTTAATAGTCTAACACGCTCCCGTTTGGGTTTTTTTTTTGCTTTCAGCGAATCAATGCTCTCATTATTTGTTAACAGCTAGGTGCTTGGGGCATACTGTTAAGAGGCCTACAATAAGATAGCCTCTTGGTCAAAAGTCTAGGTTTAAAAAGTATCAGCACCACATACATCACAGGTTAGACTTCTTTAGTACAGCTATGATTTCTTTCAGAAAGAGGTAAAACACAGTCTTCTGTTCTGTTTTGAATAGAATAGTGACATTTAGAGGTTCAGTTAACAAAACATTGCTGTTTCATTCCCCCTCTAAACAGGCAACACCACAAAAATCCAGACTTGCTCAGCATCAAGGACAGGTTTTTATCCCATAATGTGAATAAACTGAATCCTCATGGACTAGGCTTCAGTAGGGCCATCACAATAAACTCATCTGGAGAATACTTACCGCGAAATGTTATTCAGCATATAACAACACATAACCTTAATGCTCAAATTTATGCTAAGAAGAACTTGGACACTTAATTTAAGAGACCTGTCCTTAATGTCTATGTAGTCAGGACCTTACAGAATAAACTGAAGTATTACACAGCAAATATTTACATCTTAGCAATGGCAGGTTGCCATTAATTTCAAATGTTTACTAGGACGAGGAAGCACTTGTACTATACTTTTCACTATGGTACTTCTATAGTACTTGTACTATACCAACATTAGTGACGTTAAAACTACTTGATTTTCTCTTGTTACCTTGATTTTCACCCAGATTCAAACCTCACTTCAGTCAACGGGTTCTAATAATGCTTTCTACAATGATTAGCAGGCATCTTCACACACCCAAAATAGAGTGACATGTTCTTTCTTGGTCAATATCCCTATTTTTAAGATGCTTTTCTGCACGTAAGCGCCTTCTGTAGCTGCTCTTGCTTTTAGGGTAAGATAAGAGAAAAGTAAAGAGGTTTTACAAAGTGCAGTAGAATCTACATAAAGATTAGATTCTACTGGATGTGCTGATCAAAAGAAATCTGATCAAATATCAAAGCCCATACCTTCTACAGCCTTAATTCTGTATGTATAGACTGCACTATGCCAAAAATTAGTTTTGGTTTTCTTTCTATTTATTGGAGTCATAAAGAAAATATAGTCACTATGATAAAGCCAGCACATGTAAATGCCATTCTGGTGTTCAGTACTATGCAGGACTATTATTCCCAGCTCTGCAGTGGAAGCATGCATGTACTTTTACAAATGACAACTTATTAGCCTACTATCCTAAAGAATAAGGTTGATGTCATCCCATTGTCTAAGCACAAATTTTTTTTTGTTCTTTTCCCAGGAAATTTTGAACCTCTTTACCAACATTAACTGAATTGGACAGAAAGGTAGCAATCCTAAAAGCAAAATGCAGAAGCTAAGCAACAGCAGATATGTGGATGAAAGTGTGAGACTCAAGCAGTGCATCTGCTATGAGCAAAAGTGCTGTACAAACTCACACCTTACAATGGTGGGTATAAAATATCCTTTTTTCTTGACTGTAGGAAGTTTCAGCTGAACCCTACATCCTTCTTTGATACTGACATTGATCCATCTGTACCAAAACATAAAAACCCTTGCAAGTCAGGTTTCCCTAGTTCTGGTGCTCATAACACTCATTTGCTTGTTACACAATCAAACAGTGAATATTCCATGATTACTTTCCATGCACTAACTAATACAGACCAACTCGACATCCTATTGTTTTTCGAAGAGAAATCAGAGACAAGGTGAAATTACTCCACAGAATGAGAAGGCTGCACTGCTGGGACCAGAACAGTCTTTCATTTCTGCTCCTCCCTTATTCAGCAGTACCAGGCAATTGCTTAATTTTATTGTATCGTAATTTGAGCAAGCAACCACCTAGTGGAACTGACTGAAAAAAACAAGAGATGGAGTTCTTTATTTGCCAGAGGTTCTTAAACAGGTTTGTCTGTGCTGCCATACTAGCTGCTAAACCCCCTGTGTCCGTCCTTACAGCTCCTGAAACAATGAGCATGTACCAGCATAATCATAGGTAGCCTACTGCTACTAACAGAAGGGAAAGGTTTTTCTTCTTTAAATCTGTACTTACTTCAGATAGGTGAGTATCCTAAGCTGTTAGAGAACTATATACAAATCATTGTAATCAGAGATTTACTGAGTTAAAGGTTAAGTGTAAATGCTACAGTTGTATTATTTATAAACATGATAATTGAAACTGACTGAGGATCAGGCATGTTCCTTCAATGCAGTCAAACACGTGCAAATACAGAACATGAGTTCATCTGCTTCAGCAGCACCCATCACCACAAACACATGATTTCAGGATCTTCCTCCCTGCTCTGACTCACAACTGAACAGAGCCCATTTAAAAACCAATGACCAGGTAATAAAAGGTGTAAGGAACAGTCCTACCTGAGAGATGACCGGTTAGTTATGGCTTTAACCTCCTAAAATAGCTGTGCCACACAGATGCAACAGCCCTGTTGCCCAACTAGCAGAGATTTAGGAGTGCAAGAAGCAGACATTTGAAAGTACTGGGCTAGAACACTAAAAAAACCAACCACCACCAAACCAATCATACCTGCTTACAACTACAAGCACATTGAACTAATTTCAGTTTTCATCTATTCTTTTAGGGGATGACAAAAGGAAAAAAAAATTAAAACTTCGTTTTCCTTCTACTGGTCACTACCTGGGCAGTACTTCATCATGAGTGTGATGAGCCTCCACTGCTCTCAGCTCCAGTCCTGCACTTCAGCCCCAAAGCAAGAGCCCTTCTACACTCCAAATAATTTGACAGTGTGTACTTCCTTCTTCAAGAAGAAGATTCAGACTATCCATAGAAGAATGAACTACAGAGATGTAATAAGTTTGTTGTTTTCCTTTCCCTTAGGATACGCAGGAGGCTAGCACCGCAAAATTTGACAATACAGTGTACCAATGAAAGTTTGGCATTCTGATCCCTGGGAAAAAGTCCAGTTTAATCTATGAGAATGTAAACATCAAATGTTAAAAAACAAAAAAACAGAAAATCTTTGTGTGCAAAAATGCATGTCACACAGTGTTCTTTGGGTACCACCCATGAACAGAGCAATAACTGTTCATCTATAGGATTTTCCATACACTATCTACAAAAGTAAAATACTACACTGAAGATTCTTGTATCATTTTTCAAATATAAAGCAGAGAAAAGCTACCAATAAGCACGTATTTGCCATGTATAAAATAGGTCTCCAAAATTATCTATCCTTACTATTTAATAAGGTTACATTAATAGACCTATGGTTTGTGGGCCATAAAAATCCAGGATTCAGACTCACACCTTTGAATATTTCCCAGTGGAAGATACACTTGCATTGCTGAAAGTAGCATTCTTCATATGTTCCACTTACTGCATGAGTTGGGGTAAGTGTCCAAGGAAAAGTACATTTCATGCCTTTTGGAAAAAAAGCAGGTGATAATCTGCTTTTACTCAATGACACTCTGCTTTAAAAAACACATTTGCAGGGGAATCGGAGCCAGTATATGATTTGCTTTGTTACATAGCTTGCAAAAGCCTTCTGACTTACTATAAATAATATTAAACTTGTATCTTTATCTTCTTTGGATATGAAACCAGAGAAAAACTTGAAACCTGATTGTATTTTGCTTTAATTTTTTGAGTTTGACGAAGCTATAAACTAGAAGTACTCCAACATGATACCTGAAAGGCAGCATAACCTAAAGGAACATCAGTCAACTGAGAAACTGAGAGCTTTGATACACTTTCTGCTTCATTACATCAGGTAATCTCTTCAACCTGAAGGTACTGTCTCCACTCCTACTCCATGTCTGTCTAGCTTATTCAAATAGTAAGTCTTAGAACAAATGACTCTGTTAGTAATTTTTTTTCACTCACATTCAGCAGGAGATTCTGCAGGGACAGCTGAGAAGACCACCAATCCCATCTCTGCTCCACCCCTCCTCTACTTTATTGCAACCTTATGAGGACACATGGAACAAGTATTCAGTTCTGAACTTCCACAAGTTACCACTAGAAGTGTTAAAATAAATTTCCTTATGGTAATTTATCTTAACAGTCTGTGATGTAAACTTTTGTGACCCAGGAGCAGTCATTTATTATATTCTGCTTTCTCAGCCAGAAGAGGAGTCAGGTGGAAAACGGAGAGCTGTAACTGCCTCAGCCATAATAGCTTCTTTCACTTGCAGCATCCTATGCCTATGCAGAACACCAAGTGTGTCTTTCAATCAATGTCTTTATGCCAGTGTTCATATACTAAAAAAACAGAAATCATGACAATTTAGGGCTTTATTAAACAACGAAAATTCACAGATATCTTTACTTTTTTTGCATGTTGTCATATTGCATGAAATTTAGCTCCTTCATTGGTGTACAATGTCTGTGTGCTATTAAATCATTCTTTTGTGAAATGTCTTGAGACAATTTATAGTAAAAAGGAAACCAAGCCTAACCTCTATTATGCAGCAATACAGCAGGATTTTATTTTCCCATCCATATAGTACTTGCATTGCGACCAAGCAACAACTTTGAACAACTGGATATTCTAGCTCTGCTACTCAAAAAGCTGCACATTTCTTTTCCAGCCTCTTGCTGCTTAGAGGCAGAGTAAAAGCATGCTGAACCACCCAGTCCATCACTTCACTCAAAGCATTTCTCCATGTCACAAGGAGAACTGCTTAGCCTACCAGTTGCCCAGTGCCTTTAGGCATCTCTTCCCTGTAGGCCATACCACACAACTCTGAAGTTGAAGCTTGGCACCTAAACCTGTAGAGCTTCAACGTAAGGATTTGACTCGCCATGGTAATTTATCTGTCAGGCTTCTTTACTGCTGAGCGATCTCAGATACTTCCAATCCCAAGGACAACGCGCTGCCAATTTCATAGCATTGCAGAGTTACTGCTCCCTGGCTATGACAATGGCGTCATCAAAAATAAAAGCTCAAAGAGCCTTCCTTGTCACAGGCCTCATCTGCTGAGAAACCTTTTTCTATGCTGCACAGTGGCATAGCTTCTCCTAAATGCTTCCAAAATATTATCACACTGTTATTTGTATAAAATAAGGAAAACATAATTTATGTTTTAATCAAAAGGCTTAGCTATCATACTACACAAGAAATCGAGCAGCCTTCTACTCCGAAGCACAGGCACATTTTACATCAGCGTTCGTCCTTACAAAGAAGCCTACTGCCACCGAGTGGCTAAGAGGAAAAATAAGTTTATTGGTGAAATGCACTGAGTCTGCAGAAAGCCTGTAGATCCTAATTTTGATGCATTTCCCAAAAGAATTACTTTGAATGGCAGTTGGCAGTCTGTTTGAGTTAAGAAAGTCACGTAATCAAAAATTAATTTCTAGGCACAACAATCAACAGACATCTTCCTGGATCTCTGAAATCAGAGACAAATAGTGTATTGATACTACACAGCATAATTGCCTTCAATTTTTGCCTCAGGGTTCTGTATCATAACCTTAAACTATAATGGAAAGATATATGAATTTAAATATTAATGCTACCCAGAATTTAAGAAGTACATCATTATTGCTGTTATCAGCGGCAGACCTGATAGCTTTCTGGCATACTTTTAAATTATAAATTTAAATTATTGATATTTAAATAAGTGATATGGCTCTGGATGTCAACCTAGACACTCAAAACGCCTGCTGTTAATACTAACGAAGGACTGCAGTTAGGACAGGTCTGAAGTCCTAGGGACTTAGCTTCTGCCTGGATATTTAGCCAAACCAACTAAAGACTGAGTGAATAGCACCAACAGCTTACTTGGGAGAGCTTGCAAGATCACCGCTATCCATCTGCCCAGGCAGAAAAATGTCTGGGCAGCTCTTAAATCATCTCCTGAACCACATTTTAAGGTAAATCACCATTGAATCATAGAATCATTTAGGTTGGAAAAGACCTTCAAGATCATCAAGTCCAACCATCAACCATGCCCACTAAACCATGTCCTGAAGTACCCCGTCTACTCGCTTTTTGAATACCTCCAGGAATGGTGACTCAACCACTTCCCTGGGCAGCCTGCTCCAATGCCTGACAACCCTCTCAGTAAAAAAATTTTTCCTAATATCCAACCTAAATCTCCCTTGCCTCAACTTGAGGCCATTTCCTCTCATCCTATCTCCAGCCACCTGACAGAAGAGACCGGCACTCACCTCACTACAACCCCCCTTCAGGTAGTTGTAGAGAGCGATAAGGTCTCCCCTCAGCCTCCTCTTCTCTAGACTAAACAGCCCCAGTTGCCGCAGCCGCTCCTCATAAGACTTGTGCTCCAGGCCCCTCACCAACTTGGTTGCCCTTCTCTGAACACGCTCCAGCAACTCAATGTCTTTCTTGTAGCGAGGGGCTCAAAACTGAACACAGTACTCGAGGTGCAGCCTCACCAGTGCCCAGTACAGGGGAACAATCACCTCCCTGCTCCTGCTGGCCACACTATTTCTGATACAGGCTAGGATGCCGTTGGCCTTCTTGGCCACCTGGGCACGCTGCTGGCTCATATTCAGCCGGCTGTCAACCAGCACCCCCAGGTCCTTTTCTGCTGAGCAGCTTTCTAGCAACTCTTCCCCAGGCCTGTAGCATTGCATGGGGTTGCTGTGACTGAAGTGCAGGACCCGGCACTTGGCCTTGTTGAAATTCATACGATTGGCCTGGGCCCCTCGATCCAGCCTGTCCAGAACCCTCTGGAGAGCCTTTCTGCCCTCAAGCAGATCACCACTCCCGCCCAACTTGGTGTTGTCTGCAACCTTACTGAGGGTGCAGTACTCGATCCCCTCGTCAAGATCATTGATGAAGATATTAAACAGAACTGGCCCCAATACTGAGCCCTGGGGAACACCACTTGTCACCAGCTGCCAACTGGATTTAACTACATTCACCACCACTCTTGGGGCCTGGCCATCCAGACAGTTTTATACCCAGCAAAGATTACACCCGTCCAAGCCACGAACAGCCAGTTTCTCCAGGAGAATGCTCTGGGAAATGGTGTCAAAGGCTTTACTCAAGTCTAGGTAGACAACATCCACAGCCTTTCCCTCATCCATTAAGTGGATCACCTTGTCATAGAGGGAGATCAGGTTAGTCAAGCAGGACTTGCCTTTCATAAACCCATGATGACTGGGCCTGACCACCTGGTTGTCCTGTACGTGCCGTAGTAGTAGTTTTCCCTACTAGCTGATGGTTTCAACTCAAGCACAAAGCAAAGAAAAATTATGTCTTCAGATTCATTTTTGCACACCTGAAAGTCCTTCCCCTTAGGTCAGAGAAAATAACAGCCTCTGACATAAGCAATCTTCCTGTACTCTAAGTCAGCAATGGGCAAAAAAAGGAAAAAGTTGCTAAAGATTGCATTTATTTTTTGAATACTGGGAGGTAGTTAAATTCCATATCAAGTTAACTCTATTCATAGGTTGCTTGTGCACTCAGAAAAGAACTCCTGATTTAATCTCTACAGTCTAATTAAATAATCTTTGCTGCTTTTAGCTGATAATACACCCCCTAACGTGATGTGATACAAATGGAAGTAAAAGAAAAAGGCTCTGGGAGGAGCTAAAAGCAGCCTGCCATTAGTGTTGAGAAGATTAGAGAGAAAACAGAACCAGGCTCTTCACAGCAGTGCATGGCACAAGGACAAGAGATAAGAGACATACATTGAAACAAGAGGTTCAGACTGGATATAAGAAAAAAAATCTTTCCATTCCCCATGAGGACAGCCAGGTACTGAAACAGTTCCTTGAGGCTGTGCAGTCTCCAGCCTTGGAGGCTTTCAAGACCCAGCTGGATCAAGCCCTGAGCAACCTGGTCTGAACTCACACCTGGCCCTGCTGTGAGCAGGAGGTCAGACCAACAACCTCCTAAGGCCCCTTCCAACCTGAATGATCCTGTGATTCTACAGGAAACTATACGCATAAGGCTTTTACAGAGACAAGAGATCTATCTTCCTATTTGGTATTTTAAGCTAAGCTAGTAAGAAAGAAAACAACAGGAAAACATCAGAAGCACAAAACATCACAAACAAGAGATGACAAGGCATTTCCAAAAGCAATATTAGGAAAATAAGCTTGATTCAAACTAGCAAAATAAGTATATCGCTGTTTATCACGTGATAATTTTCCAGTACAGATAAGGTAAGAAAATCAGAGTTCCTTTCACAGACAACTCTTGTATTAAATACATGTTCAAGCAGAGGTTACTATCTGTAGAAGCCCAGAGACTTTCTTGAAAATTATTAGGGCAAGTTAGAAAACCTTACCAAATAAGGTTGTCCTCTCAATGATCTCCAAGAAAGAATTTGCAGTCTTCTAGATATCAAATATCCATCCTATTCTTTCACTTACTATCTCCAGATACTTTTTTTTTTTTTATCATCAGTTGCATTCTGTGTTTAGAATTAAGAGAAGTCCTTCCTTATCTATTTGTGTGTAAAGCCTGTGGAATCTTGACTTCTAGTAAGGGGGCCGCTGAACCTTCCTCGTTCCCTGCTCGTGGCTGGCGGTCAACACACAGCAATTATAAATACAAATAGAAAGTAACTATTTCCCTGAGGACACTGTATAGGAGGAGAGTTTCGTTCACACACCATTCAAATAAGCGACCAAAGCATCTTCTCCATCCCGCGGTTGTTTGATGTACAGAATATTTTTCTATGACTGTGAAAAAACAGTCTCCTTTCCAGAGTTAGACTTCCAAATTTATGAGTTATGAAATTACCTTATGACAGCACAGTTTCTTATTAGAGTACTGCTGAAGAAAAATTTCGAACCCATTTGCATCTGCTGATACAATATCATAGGATTACGTTTTATGCTGACAGATAAAGGACTCATTACTACTACTAAATTTTAAAAATAAAAGTTAGCAAAAAAATAAAGATTATAGGTTTTTGTAATTCATTTTGAAGCTTTTCAGTCTCTGGACAGTAAATTCTAATGAACCGCAAAACTCTCTATGTGAAATCCAAGTAACTTGTGGTCTGTCCACAGGTATATTTGGAGCTTACATTACAAGAAGTCCACAATGTGGTAGGTGTTCTGCAAATTTATCCAAAGGCAATGTAGTGGCACTAGGTGACTTGCTCATTTCTTACAAAACAACTCATTGAATTAGCTGCTTGGCAAAGGCAACAAAGCAGTCACGAGTTCAGGTGCAGTGTCCCTCAGACCATCCTACCATCCCACAGGCTTGCAAATTAATCAAACACTGTCCCAAGAACATTTTCAACTATTCTTTATGCGCAGATAAGAGTCATGAAACTCCTTTAAACAGAAGTTGGATTTCAGAACACAGATGTTACACTCTACCAGCTTAAAACACAAGGCTAATCAAATTTCAGGAAGTGTTTTTGGACTGGAACTACTCATTGACTAACAGGAGCCAGGAACAAGACCAAGAAACAACACTTTTGAATTTACTCACTTATTAATGAAATGACTGCCCCAACAGTGCAGCCTCCAACGAAGAATACTTCTGCCGTTATGGAGTAAGTGGGCAGCAGAAATGTGTGACTTACAGGTCAGCACAAGCGTCATTACTTCAAAGCACTTGTTCAGAAGCAGGTCTGTAACTGAGCATCTTGACCTCATTGCCCCTCCTAGATGTTTTAGATGGGCCCTTTACTTATTCTTTTAGGGAAGTCTGTTGCCTGGCTGCAGACAGACCCACATCAAATGGGAGCTCTGTTTAAGAGTTTTACTGTGCAAGCCACAGTGCTCTTCTCACTCTTTAGAATTAAAACAACAGTGTAGTGAAAAGGATTTTTTGGTGAAAGAGACACTGACAAACACTTTCATTAAACTCCCAGAAGCTAAAACTATCATGTAAATTCAACAAAAGATACTTTCTTTTAAAACCAACAAAATTCAGAATCTTCCTATTCCCGTTTCAGTTTAGCTGGATATTCAGCCCTTGTTTCCCCAAATTCCTGACAGTCTGATACAACCATAATCATATGCTTTTCTTTCCTCACTATCACTGTGACATTTTCCATGCTGGGTTTTTTGGTTTTGTTTTGAAGTTTGGTTTGGGGTTTTTTTGTTTGTTTTTTTGTTTTGTTTTTTTTTTCATTTTAGATGTTCTTTATAAGCAGCGTGAACACAAGTTCCTGATTTTCAAAAGTGAAATTGTAGACATACTAGTCAAGTCCTGCATGAACACAAAACAATTCCATGTAATTAGGAACCAGATCTTTTGCCTTTTTTTGAAATGTCCAAGGTTTTTACAAAGAGGACATAGCTGCCTTACAATTGCCACAACAAGCATAATTTAACCATAAGGAATCATCTGAAAAAGCTCCAGTTTTGACTCAGCTGGTTTGAATACCATCCAATCCTAGTACCAACATCAACACTCTCAACCAAAGCAAAACTTAGCAAGCGTCAGTGTTTTGCGCTTCTTTCATTTTTCATCTCAGGATCCAGACAATTCAGGATATGTGCTACAAGAACAAGGAGGCAGAAATACTGTTTTTCTCAAACTCCCAAGAGGCTTTTACTGACATAGCACAGTAAAAAAAGAAATCCAAGGTCTCCATTCCTGTGCCACAACAAGTTCTCCCCATGAATACTGTTCTATCAAAATTGGCCTCTCACCAAGTTTTGATTTGAGAAAAACCTCCAAGTTCTCTATTACTACTAGTTATGTAGCATTAGGCTTCAGACCAAGATATATTCCTCAATGAAGATACAGCATTAGTATAAAAAGTTATACCTTCATCAGTGGTCATCACAGATATAAAAATAACGACTACCTTGATGCCCAGCAGATGTTTGGGGCTGGGGGAACAAATGACCCACATACAGTATTACATCAGCACATCATTAAAGTGAAGTTCTGATCTGAAATTAATCGCATTCTCATAAGGTGGCACATTGACTAATAAGAAAAAGTACTTGCTGGAGGCTGCAATTTTTTCCTGTTAGTAATGCTTCTGCTCATCCCAATTATTCTCATGAGCACCACAGCACAGTATTTAATCAAGGGTAGAAAGTGAAAGGGAATAGAAAATGAAGTGGTAAATGGGAGGAATGATGGGACACCCTTAGCAGACCTATCTCCCATATTAAAATACTGGATATTTTTCTTCTAAACTGCAGATAATGCATTCAGTGAATACTAATACATTCTCTCAACTACCTAAAATGCAAGCTGCTTGATAAATTTATTGCTGCAGACTTTCAGACAATTCTATAAAATAAAGAGAATAACTTTACACAGCAATATTGGGGGGGGGGGGGGGGGGTTAGTTCCTTGAAAGGTTTGGCCAATGTTTTTTGGGAGGAGAAAATGCAAATTCTACTTCTGAACACAAGGACAGTTATCACCTTTTCCCCTCATTAAGAAAACTATAAAAGCATTTTATCATACTCAGGCCCAGTTTCAGATTGCTTAAATTCCATCAAAGTCACTCTACCTAGTTTTTGCTATTGCTGGTTGGCTCAAGGCCCCGCAGTAGCCAAGAGGATGCACTAAAGGCAGAGGAAGTTAGTGGAATTTAAGATGACTGATCCTGCCAGTACCACCTGAAACATCTGAAGCCTCAAAATGGGAAATTTTGCTCCTGGAAAAAGAAAGTGGGATTACATCAGTTTGGTGGACAAAACTGGCACTTAGTTTTCCACCAGTTTGCTGGTGTGCTAGCGTACCTTGGTATGTGTAACTGAAGGATGTTTGTAAAATGTCACTGTAGAAAAGTTTATAAAAATACACTGGTTGTTAAAGTTAAAAAGAATCTCTGAGACATTTCTAATTTAGTTTTCCTGAGTGACTGTGATGCAAAGACATGCACGATGACAGCTGTTATTTCTGGACATTTGAACTTATGAGAAGTTCATGTAATTAAATATATATATATATGCACACACGAGCTAATATAAAACTCTTAACTTCACACACAAATATGCACTCCAGAATCTCTCTCAGACAGAAGATAGGGGCCCAATGACTTAACAGCAATGACTGCCACCAAATGGGAAAAATACTTTCAGTTAATGGTGATCTAATAGTGCTTTCAATGAGTACTTCAGGTTCTTGCTGATTCTCTGGTGTTGGCTCTTCTACTAACAGGTTTTTCTTCCTCCTCCACTCCTGTGATACATGCAGAGAATAAATTAATTGTCTGTTGAAAATCCTGCTTGTTTTGACTGTGCGCCTTTTACACATCAACCTTACCTGCTAGCAAGTCATGCTGAAGCTTCACAACTGCCCACAGAGCGCACAGCTCATAACTCAGAATCATGGAAAGTTGTAGGAAGACTACAGCAGGATAAAAGCAGTTACTGAGTCAAATCTGCTACTCCAAGGCAGTAGGAAATACATGTATATAATTTCTATCCACTGCTTATCCAATTTGATCTTAGAGACATGATGGAGATTCCACAATACTTTTAGTCATACTACCCGTGTTTTTTACCATCCCTTACCGTCAGAAAGCATTTCTTAATATAGATCCTGGACCCTCCTTAATGCAAATTAAGACAAATCCTTCTTGTCCTAACCATTTTCACTACAGAGAATAGATTCTTTCCTCCAACATTTCATCAGACTTTAATGTATTTGAAAGTAATTATTACTTCCTCCACAAAATTTCTCTTCTTAAGCTATTTGACCTCAAATAATTCAGATATTGCCCAGAGTTTTCTTTGATCATTCCTATCGCTTCTCCTTCCCCCATGCTTCACAAATGTTTGAGATATGGGTGCCTAAACTGAACACAGTACTCTGGGTTGAAAACAGTTCATGTTTCTGCATCCCAGAATTACGGAGTCTCTCTCCCAAATACAAAGAGTTTTCCAGTAATAGCTATTCAGTTATGCAACTTTCAAGACAACGTTAAAGTACCGCTGTACAGTATATTTTATAAATCAGGATATGGATACTAAGACTAAAATATATCCAAAATAATGTTTTCAGTTCAGCAGCTTCTGGACTTACAGATACTAATTTCTATGCTGAATTGGTGTTGCATAGCTAACTTCCACCCCTCTCTTCCCCTGCTGCTGTAAGCACAGGATTGGGCCTGGCTTTTCATATTTAGACACGCTCTTCTCCTGAATATAAGCACAGGACATACAACCTCCAAGGGCTTACACTGCCCACCAGCAATGTGGTTTTTTTCTGCTAGCCCAGGTTTAATATAACTGAAAAAGTATGTTCTAAGAAACACTATTTCATGATTTGCGCCTGAAGCATCAATATTTTTGTAGCACTTTATTTACCTGTGACAGGTTATATGGAGCTCAGCATCGGTATCTCTTAATCTATAAAGATGTGTTTTATTATTACACTGGTGAGTGAAAAACTAGCTACCTCACAGTGTAATATACTCTCAAGTACTGCAAATCCAAACACAGGTTTCTCATCTGCAGTTCTGCAGTCTGTGCCTATCTGTAAGATTAGAGCAGAGCCCAGCCAGCGGAGATTGCTCCCCTGCTGATACAGAGTTTCATTAACTTGATCAAGGATTGTATTAAAGCATTAAGTAAAACCTTAAATCACTGCCTGTTGCAGCTCTTCCACAGACACTCACACACCTAAAATTTATTATTATGGGCAACCATATTGATAAAAAACAACATACGAACACACAACAGCAAGTAAAACCATATAAAACTGCAAGTTATAATGGGTCCTGCGCTTCTCAGTGAATACAGAGAATTAACAGCAAATTATTCTCCATCCTCCATGGAGAAATTCAAGGTATTTTTTTACTCTTTTTTAACATTCTCTTCACTTTTTTTTTTAATAAATAAATACATAAAAGGCAAGAAAACTAACCCCTGCAGATCTATACAATGCAATGAGAAATTTAAATGCTCCATTCTGCATATCTGTCCTTTTAGTACGACTTGGATACCATTATTTCATGTCCATTGGTAAAATTATCTGAAGATAAACAAATTAAATTTAGTATTGTGCAGGGAAAAAGCAAAACTCACAACATGTACTTGCCACTAAAGTACTGCTTGCAACACAATCACTACTGATCTCAATTCAAGCGGGGAAAAAAAGTTTGATCCAGTAATATGGAGAAAATCACTCTTCTACTTTCAACATACAGAATCAATTAAGCCTAAACCCAGTATTTTTCACACAGGCTACTAAACAGTCCAAAAGGGGGATGGGGGGGTGGGGGGGTGTTTGCTTTTTAGTTATATTAATAAAACCATAGAATTTTGGTCCCCTGCCATGGATAGCTGCTTCCCTACTCTTATTTGATATGTAACCGAAATAACACTCTAAGGTTTCCAGAAAAGCAAAACCCATTTGAAAAAAAGCAAAATTTCATATTATAATACTTTAACCAACTTCAGTTGAATGTTCCCAATGATTCCACTGAACATCACGGTCCCTGATGTCCCAGCAAGCTTCACTGTCAAACAACATCTAATGTACAAAATGCAACAGGCTTCAGATGTCTCCTTCAAATGGTTTCTCTGGAGGCACCATTCAGGCAAGGCCTTGTTTTTCTTATCAAAACAGAATATTCATTCTCATGCTGAGGTTTTTTACATCCAAATTGTTGTATATTCTAAGGTGACTTTCATGTGCTTCAATATAGCATCTGCAGGATTAATGGTAAATTCTAATATTATATTCATACAGAGAATAACAAATGCAAAACCTAATAGCAGATGATTCTAAAACCCAAAAAACTGGTGCACTCACAAACTGTACCACTGACACTAGTGTGAAAGCCCCTAATTGCCAGTGAAATAGATTATTAGTTAATCTTCCTAATGCTTTGCTAAGTTTCTTTTACAGGTCTGCTTTATCAAATTTATTCTGCATACATGTAATTTCTGTTCCAGATAAATAGCTTAGGTTCATCGTAAGAGTTCAGCCATGCCTGCAGGCTAACTGGAGTCAGAGTTTTCATTTTCAACCTAAGATTGGATGCGCTTGACCAGTCAGCGTACCACAAACCTCATTTTTTTCCTCTAGTAATATAAACGCAATAAAGCCAGTCAAGTTAATGGAGGTTTGCACTACAGTAAAAACTAAGAGAACAGGGTTGGCTGGGTAGGTAGCTGGTTGTATTTTAAATGCAACAGGAAGGACACACAAAGACATTTTTCTTCCCTGATTAAGAAAGTCTAAGATTTTCCTTAAATCACATAAGTATCTCCTTCACCCATGAGAATATTAATACTTGAAATAAATGTTTTAATGAAATAAAAAGGAGATTTCTGTTTATTCCCTGTAAGACTAACAGGAAAAAATTGACTTTTCTCTTGACCAGTGCCACTGGGCTGAAACGTCAAACAGCCTCATAAAACAAACTGATACCTATAAATTAGCTATGACATTTTTAATGAATGGAAAATGAATTCTGAACAATGTAGTAGTAACTTTACTTGTTGAATCAACATTTTGAAGTATATTTCCCATCTCAAAACCACCAGAAATCTGTAGAGCTGTATCAATAATAAACTGAAGAATATAACATGAAGTAGCTACCTCAGAATTACAAGCATAAATCTTTGTTTGTCTTTCCTTTGTCATGCATGTATACACAGCTGCTTCTGATTCTATTCATTACAGCAAAATCCAGAATTCGTACAGGCCTTTAGCTTTTGCATACATTCAGACACTAAACTGAAAAGGACAGATTAAGAGACAGCAAAACGCTCCAGTAAAATATCTTTTATCATCTTATGCTTCTAGGGAGATAATCCCTCATTACATCAGTATCTTCACAGCCAGCAAGATGACTATATTATTTTTTTTTCAGATGGGGGAAAAAAAAGAAGGCATTTAAGCAATTTAGCACAAGCTATGCAGCAAGCCTGTGAGAGAGGGTAAGGGAAGAGCCTCACAGTTAACAGCTCCTCATTTTTTCACAAACGACGCTCCCAGGCATAGCAAATCAAAGTCCTCCTCCAAGAAACGTGAACTCAAAAGATCTGTCCAGGTTTTATTACTATCCCTTCACCATGGTATCTCAGAAAAACAACAAAGACATTCATGCTATATTACACGATACATACATAAAGCATAACTAACATTACTATGAACTACTTGCTTTTTATTACGGTAAACAATCCTGCACTACGCAAAGACCTAGATGAAATTATCAAAATATTTCAAAATTTGTACAGCATTCCAAGCATGCCACAAGCTTTGCACAGATATAAAGTCAATGCTGTGACTATAAAGAGTCTGAAGTTAAACAGATCAGATAAATGGGCCTTTCCATCAGTCCCAGACACAGAAAACAAATGGAAAATAAACATCAGCATGACTGACAATGTTCCATTAATGACAACAACGGCGAGTTCCAAGTGAGAAGACTGTGAATAAGGAGAATTTAAGGGCACAGTGATTACAGGATTTTCCAAAAAGGAATGGAATAATTCAATAACCAGGCTATAACTTTATTCTTACAATGTTAGGCTTCCTATTTATAATGTATGTATTTGTGTTAAGGAGCCAAATGTCTGCATTATGTTCTCAGTGAACTGTAACTATATGTAATGCTATGAGTCTTAATGGGGTAGCCAACTATGCAGAATGACCGTCAATGTATTTTTTCTTTTAACACCTTTATTTGTAATTACAATGCACTGTTGATTCTTCTTCTGTTCTTATCACACAGAGCGTATACCATTGCAAGGAAGGACAGAAGGAAGTAGCCTCTAATTCCCAAAGGTCCTATTTATGAGTTGTTGTTGACTTGCAAAGACCTACAATCATTTGTCTTCCTTGAGAATGTAATGGGTGAAATGTGGTATATCAAGCCTAAACCAGATTTCACCCTGGAATTAATAAGCAGGAACATTGAAGTGCATTATACAGTGCTATATAATACGCATGTATTTAGAAATAAAGGCAGCAGCAAACCAAATTACCCTAATACATAAATCAACAGAGGGAAGCAGGTAATGAAAAAGTAATATCTGCTCTCTAAATATTAAGCTGTTATCTCTTTATCTGTTATTTCCGTATTCTTTCTTTTACCTCCACCTGTAATTTCAGCTCACTGGCTAAATTAAGATAAAATTTGTTCTGCCTCAAAAGGTATTTTAATACCTGCTTGCAATCCCAGTAATCTCCTTCCTATTCCTGTTGCATCCTTTTTCAACCCTCTGTGAGGGGCCAATGGCACAGCAAGCATTTTTCATATCAGATTCTTTTTCCAGCAGTAAGAGCATTTACCAAAACGAGTTCTTGTCAGTCTTTTTGCAAAAATAAGAAAAGAAAATTCTCGTGCTACAACAAGCATTTTTGAGAGCAATGCTACTTTTTGCTTTTCCTGAACCTTTATTCCTAGAGAGTATGTAAGAAAAAAGGGGCTTGAAGTACTGTTTTGAACACATTTTTTTTTGCGCTCTCAGGCAAAAAGGAATCTCCTTGTTTAGTGATTGACATTTTTAAGTTGATGACATTAAAGGTTTATTTACACACCACAAAAATCTAGTGTGCTCTTTCACTCGTTTCTCAGGCCTGCAATTCCAGGATCGTACAATAAGAGAGAACAATATCACTTCAATTCATGTAAGAATTGGGAAAAATATCATCTCATTAAAAAAAAAGCTTTTGACTAAGTTTATACTATTTGTTTTCTGGACTTGAAATAAAAAGCCATACTGAGAAAGATGATTAAATGGAGCATAAAGTAAGCAATCTAAACTGCAGGTGTTTTCCAGTATTTGACAATGCAACTTATATTTGAATGTCATGAAGAATAATGGTATGATCCTTGGCTATATCCAACCTTTTACACCCTGTCTTTCCTCATGCAAAATTTCAGTTGATTTTATTAGGAGTTCCCCAATATAATGTTTCTGTTCTAACAAAAAATACAATCCTAAAACAATACGTCATATGTTCTAGATACTATGATGCTCTAGGAAATAAAAAGGGTGAGTATATTTTTTCCAAGGTTACAGAACATTATTTCAGATAACATCAACAACTAAACCTCCTTGACACACAGGCTGAAGTACTATTAAAAAATGCTAATCAATCCATGAATTTCAGAGCAACAGTTGTAGAAGTCAGTCCTAGTTTCTTCTTGCAAGTCTGCAGTGAAATATTTGTGTATGATAGATAACAGACTTCAGCTTCTTGAGATCGACTGAGTTGGTGACGCTGTGATGAACAGTATGTAAGCGTGCAGTAACTGTACACTTTTTAGATTGCTAAATTCAAACGCTTTGTCATGTATGTCCTGGTTTCAGCTGGGATAGAGTTAATTGTCTTCCTAGTAGCTGGTACAGTGCTATGTTTTAGGTTCAGTATGAGAAGAATGTTGATAACACACTGATGTTTCCAGTTGTTGCTAGGTGGTGTTTAGAATAAGTCAAGGATTTTTCAGCTTCTCATGCCCAGCCAGCAAGAAGGCTGGAGGAGCACAAGAAGTTAGGAGGGGACAGCTGACCCAAACTGGCCAAAGAGGTATTCCATACCATGTGATGTCATGTCCAGTATATAAACTGGGGGGAGTTGGCCAGGAGGGGCTGATCACTACTTGGGGACTGGCTGAGCATGGGCCAGTGGGTGGCGAGCAATTGCATTATACAGCCCAAGAAAGACAAGTGATGCACTTCACTCTTTTTGTTATCTTCCTTTTCATTACTATCATTAGTATTATTATTATATTTTAATGTGTATTTCAATTATTAAACTGTTCTTATATCAACCCACGAGTTTTACTTGTTTTCAATTCTCCTCCCCATCGTACCAGGGCAGGGTGGAGGAGTGAGTGAGAAGCTGTGTCGTGCTTAGTTGCTGGCTGGGGTTAAACCACAACAGGGTATGAATATGGCCTCCTGACTTCAAGGACCATGGACTAAAGGAAGGAGAACTGTCCTGAAAAAAACTGCTGTAATTTGGTTATTTGTTTCACAATTTATAGTATTTGTGCTGGTAGTTAACCAAAATACTGTTTCTACCATGTCTACTAATGATGAATAACACCCTAGTGCTGGACACTGGAATTTCTGGATGACATCTACTTTATAATAAAGTTGTCTTCCATCTCCTCTCCCTGAGTGCATCCCTTTATCAAAAGACCTCTAAGGACAGCAAATCAAATGAAAACCTGAAATTAATTTTTCTCACTGGCTTGCTGCAACTGTTTGGGATGCCCTCTGATACCCTTCTAGCAGGGATTTTTGGATAATTTTTTGAAAATATTTAGCAGTAAGGCTAAGAACAGTGTAGGATGCAAAATCTGCTGGCAAATAAAAAAAATAATATTTCCAGAGAAAACACACATCCAAAGCAGGGCAGCACAAAAAAATGCTGGCTCACATCTATTATACATGCCAGCACTAGTCAGTATGTATAGGAAAAATACCTCTGTAAAATGTGACAGAGTATTTATTTAGCTATATTAAACCAGTTCCTATTTAATAAAATGGGAACTATGGCATACAGAATCTCAAATTGAGCCTCAAACAGTATCAATTGGCTCAGATCAGATGAAGTTAAAAACCTGTCTCATTTACATAACAAGTACCAAAACACCCTGCAGATACTTAAGAATCCACGTAATCCAACAGTACAGAGAGGCAAGGGGACAAACACTATCAGTTGAAACAGGTAACCATGTGGTACACTCAAAAATTGGGCTGGATCCACATAGCACATGATTTGCCATCACAGAGAACTAATTAACAAAACTGGGTCGAATGCTTTAATAGTGAGCCAGACTCTCAAAGATGAACCAGCCCAGTGAAGCTAATCTGTTGAGGTCCTCTCAACAGTCAGCAAGGCGGAACAGTGAGGAAACTTACCCATGGTTTTGAAGTGAGATTGAAATTAGCCACTGTTAATTATCTCCTGGAGGAGCCCTTTTCTCCACTGACTACAAAATACACCAGGGAAACTGACCATAATTTAAAGTTAAGTTTTACAAATAGGTCCTACCAAGTATGTGCTATACAAGGTCACAGAGGACAAATGTCCAGTGTTACGAGATGAGAAGACTTGAATCCATATGCAGTAGAAATAAGACAATATATAAGTAATTTATTTATTACACTAGAGTTAATACAAAACATTCATAAGAGTTAGCTAAAGTTTCTCTTCCTTTAGCTCTAGGCTCAAAGATTTGCTCGGTAAAAAATCAGAGATGTAATCTTCAGTATATAAATGAGAAATGTTGGGAAGCTATGCAAATTATAATCAACTCTGCTTGCTAGTTGTAAGATGGCCCTGAAGGAATGAAGCTGTTCATGCCAATCCCTTGAAACACTTGGTTAAGGCCAGATTCACCAAGCCTTTAGAAAAGACAACAAGGGAAAAGCAGCCAGGGAAATACTTTACTGTCTGAAGCCCTACAAGAAGTTAAAAGCATAAGCAGTCCTTTAGCATGGAAGAACCACCAGGGTTAGTGATCTTCCATGTTAGAGAAGGAAAATATGTGGGGCTGACACAGACCTTGAAGAGAGAGCAAATAAGCTCTTGCTTAAATGGGCTTGTGTATTCACTAAGGCTTTTGTTATCTTAAAAGGGGGGACCTTTCTGGACTCACAGAGAGGGGACTAAGCCAATTTGCCCCCAGGGCAAACCAAAGCAAGTGCCAGATTACTGCAGCTACCAAACAGGAACAGCTCTATTCATCCTCTTCACAAGCCTTCTTTTTTAAGGGAAGGGAAAGAATAGCAGCCAAGCACAGTAAGAAATTCAGTAGGTAACGTCTTTGCTCTCTAAAGAGGTAATCAGAAACAGCACAATAAAACCAAATAGCCCACAGGTTCTCAACAACATCTGGTACAGAAAGCTTCATCTCCAGGAGCCATAAAAGGTTTATCTTGCCATCCTTTTACATGGCAATATGATATAAGCTTTCTGTCTTTGTGGTCTCTTCTTAGCATTTATTCCTGTGGATATCTACCCAATTTTTCTACTGTTGCTAAATAAAAGGAATGCTTTTAAAACATAGTCCTGCAGACTTCACATCCACAACCAGGACATAAGGCTGAAGACTGGGTTTTGATTCTTAATCATGAATGATGTGCCTGTGATTAGCAGAGAAACTTGCAATCAACCCAGCTAGATTGCGTACCTGCTCAATTGTTCTCTGCTGTCCACATCTCTTAGGAGAAAGGAATCTGTCAGACAGGACCTGCGAGACGGCAGCAGTATCTGCAGCTATCGCACCAAGATATACAAAGCATCCCTAATTATAACGCAATCAAAGTGCAAGTCCCTGAGCTCATCACTTGCACTACGTACAAACGAGATTTTCTGTTACCATGAACACCTCCTATTAGCTTATGTCACCTCCTGCAGCCCCTCATGTGCAAATGTTATAAGAGCACTTTATAGGTTGACAGTTCGAGTTAACAAGTGTAGAGAAAATAACATGACAAGCGTGTGGAAATGACACAAGTATCCCCCTTGTGAGCTTAGCCCCTTAATAAAGCTTGGCAGCTTTCACCTAAAATGTAAATGATGAAAACTGCCAAATTAAGAAAGGCACCATCTCTTTTTTTTTTTTTTTTTTTTAATCAACAACATAAATATGAAGAAATAGGAGTTTGTAGTGAATAGCTGCAGTGGGAGATGAGCAATAGCATCACCTTTATAAAAAGAAGCTGTATAAAAAAGTTGATTAACCAGGTATATTTTTAATTTTTCTGATGTACTACTGCTTTTCCAGACTTTTACATGTGTGTAAAACAGAGAGCTTACATTCTGCTTGTGTCAGCTGAAGGCACATAAAAGTAGGGAGATAAGAAACTGAGAGCTGCTGAAAAACTGCATTAGCAGAATTGTTGCAACCATGATTGACTAAAGACCTAGGAAAGGCAAGGTTTATTAGAAAAAATAATATCTTTCACTGGACCAATTTTATAGCTAGAAAAAAACAGACATGTTCCCTGGACACAAACACTTCTTCCAGGATAATTACTTATTACCTAAGGAACAGGCCCTGAAAAGGATTTATGTGCCAAAAGCTTGTTATTTTTTTCCTCTATTTCAATTAGACTAATAAAATATATTACCTGTACTGCTCACATCTTTCTGCATCATGGTACAGCACATCTTTTGACAAGAACAAATATCTCTTCACAACGTCTGTGGAATTCAGTGCAAGTGGATGATAGATGAATTAACGGATGAAGAATATTCACTTAAAGGCTGACAGACACGCGGTTATGATCAGCAGCCCTTCCAGAAAATATACATGTAGCCCTCAGACAAATAAAAACCATGAAGAACAACAGAATGGCTGCAACGAAGAAAATCCAAGGTCAATTATTTCCCATAACACACTGGAATAATTTCATATGTCATCCCACTGAGCTACAACAGGACTCCTACTTCAGTGAGCACAACCGATAACATGAACTGTGTGTTGCTGCCTGCACTTCATTTTCTTTAATGCATAAATAGTTGCATTGGCTTTACAGGAAACAGCACAGTGGAAAATCGCCAACTATACACGAATTTAGAAAGAGCTACTCTCTTCACTGAGCAAAATGCTTTATGAGGGACTAGATATTCATATCATTTGCATAAGTAACATCTAAGTGAAGTCATTATACTTTGCAGCAAAGAATTCATCTTCTTGGGAGGTGCAGTGTATCTTACCCTGCACAATTAAGGTATTCACTGCTATTGTAGCTATCAACTGTACATACAACAGTAAGACAGGAATAAGGTGGTGACTTTTGCCTTTGTGTACCAGTTATTTTCACAAATGCTTGACAGGGTATTATTTATTATTTTGTTAGAATCGGAATTTTTTTTTTTTTTTTTTTACTTTTGCTAAACCCACCCTCCCCCAGAAAATTTCATGCAGACAAGTAAAAAAAACATAAAACCCATAAAAAGACTCAAAATGTTCTGCAAAGTAAGACATGTAAAGACCTCAATCTGTTCAACCAAAAAGAAGAAAAGACCAAGAAGGTAGCTTTGTTTACAATTTACAAGCAGCTTTAATGGACAGAAAAATGCCAGGTACTAAAATATGCTCTTAATTCTAAGTACAGAAGTGTTGTGGTTTAACCCCAGCTGGTAACTAAGCACCACACGGCTGCTCACTCACTCCCCCCTGACCCAGTAGGATGGGGGAGAAAATTGGGAAAAGAAGTAAAACTAGTGGGTTGAGATAAGAACGGTTTAATAAAACAGAAAAGAAGAAACTAATAATGATAATGATAACACTAATAAAATGACAACAGTAATAATAAAAGGACTGGAATATACAAATGATGCACAGTGCAATTGCTCACCACCCGCCGACCGGCACCCAGTTAGTCCCTAAGCAGCAATCCCCCCACCCCCACTCCCCCCAGTTTATACACTGAACATGACATCACACGGTATGGAATACCCCGTTGGCCACTTTGGGTCCGGTGCCCTGGCTGTGCCTCCTCCCAACTTCTTGTGCCCCTCCAGCTTTCTCGCTGGTTGGGCATGAGAAGCTGAAAAATCCTTGACTTTAGACTAAACATTACTTAGCAACAACTGAAAACATCAGTGTGTTATCAACATTCTTCTCATACTGAACCCAAAACATAGCACTATACCAGCTACTAGGAAGACAATTAACTCTATCCCAGCTGAAACAGGACAAGAAGACAAACTGAGGCCTAATGGCTGGAAATAAAAAACACAGCTACCATTAATTTAGGAATTAGGCATGTTTTTTTTTTCAAATAGTCTTTGGGTTTGGTGTTTTGGTTTGTTGGGGTTTTGGGGGAGAAAAAAAAAAAAAAACCAAACTCACACCTTTGGAATAATCTAGCAAGTGAAAGCGCAACTGTTCCATCTCTTCATATTTTTTATATCCTTACTCCAGTAGAATTCATTGTCCTTGACCCAGAGGTAACTGGTTAACTTTTATGATATGTCCTATACAAAAGGTCTAGCCAGAGGATCCAATGGTCCTTTCCAGCTCTAGAAATCTATCAGTCTTTTTTTCTGTTAAAACCTGTGGCTACATATGTACCAGGAAGTTCTTTGATATTACTTCTTGTATACACATGAGCAAACGCTCTGTTCTCTACTCTGTGACCCCACCATCTATGAAGTTTTGTCATACCACACACATTGATACTTGCCTTCTGCTTGGACACAGCACCACCTTTTACCTTAGTAAACACAAGTACAGGAAAGAACAAACTAGTTTGGTTTTGGTCTAGAAATACTGTTAGTAAAAATAATTTCCAACAGTTTCTCTAAGAAAAAAATGCTAAAAAAAGAAGGGATCTCACGCAATAACACAGATTCTTTTTCCTATTCATAGATATATATCCTTTTAATTTTTGCTCAGGAATATTATTACATATATAGTTCTATTCAGGTTCATCTTTATTGTGAAGCCACCCATAAGAGTCAAAACTTTTATGATTTCAAACAATATATAATGTAGGTAAGACTGAACTTCAAAGTATGACCATTCTCTACAAATACCTATTAGTGTGTGGCTTTTGTAATGCTAGCATGCAAACCTTGTATGCAGCAACCGTGTATCAAAATGGAACTCAGGTCTGAAATGAAATCCTATTTCATGTTAGGATCTGCTAATCCTTTCTGCTCACCTCGAATATGGAAATAACTTGCAGTACATCTATACAACAATGTTGCCTGAAGCTGCATCTTTCTACCTTTGAAATATGTAGAATGAATAAAACCAGAAATTACTTGTGTTATTTGCCAAACAATTCTAAGCTTGAACAAAGCCCTCGACAGAATCTGCAGTGTTTGTTCTATTTTTGGTAAACAAAAATGTTGTTTGCCATCAGAATACAGAGACAGAATAACGAGTGATGAGTTTGTTCACCAACTATTAAAACATGCAATAATGATTAAAGCATCTGATCATGAAAAAGTTTTACTTACCCATAGAAACATTGGCTTTTCTTTCCTCACAACAACAACCAGGCTTATGAACAATTTAGTTTTGGCAGCTTCACGTGTTAGCTCCAAAAAGGACAGCTCCATTAAACAAACTGAAATGTGCATTACAGGGACAACAGAGGATCCTAAAATCTTTTATCAGACACCCTGCTGCATGGAATTTTTTAAAAAATAAATATTGAACAACAACAGATATCTTTGAACTTCACTAGTTAATAGACCTTGCAGACCTCCTGCAGTGCAGCAATAAATATGCCTCAAGAAATCCATGTATCACTTCATACCATTTAATAACGTCACAATTGCTTTTGTTATGCAGACTGTATAGAAGGGTGAATGCTATCCGAGAGCAAAACCACACATTAATAGTGCCTTTCTTTCTTGTGTTAGTAAGCATAGCATCCCTGCTTCAGTTCTATTCTCTTCTACCTGTAGGTCCTTCCAGTAGACAGCTGAGTCCACTTAAAGCACTGAGTTCAGAATAGTTTGGCATCCAGTTTCCCAACACAAGTTATTAAAACAAGAACTGCTGTGATTCATGAACCATGGCTGAACGGCTGACTATTCCTTTCACATAAATTCAAGATTTTTATTCATGTATCTGTATCTCTTTGAAATAAAAACCTCACAAAGACACCAACATGCTGAGATTCAATGTCTCATCTTATCAGTGCCTAATACAGGCGATGAAGAATCTGACATCCACAAACCCCCATCCTAAATCTGTCTGTTCTGAAGATTTCATTTGCACAAATAAGCTTTGTAGGTTGCTACTCACTTCTCAGCAGGCTATTTTACTCCTGATTTTGCATCTGGGCACAGAAAAGTGAGAAGGACACTTTATTTTTCCATTATTTTCTTACTTTAGAAATACCAATATAAATAAAAATATATGCATATTTATGAATATACACATTCACAAGAACTCAGGAACACTCTATTTCACGTAAATATACCAGTTCTGATCATATCTTGTTACTAAACTGTACTGTTTTGAGGAATTAACTTTACTTCTGCTTCCCTTCTGCTCTTAGAAACCTGAAGAGCAGTATGAATAGCTTGACAGCTTCTCTCTGAAATAGAGGTAGTTCTCAGTCATTAATGATGATTCTTGTTTTTTTAAGACACATAAATTTTCAGTGATCACATCATAGAAGATAATCCTCTTTTTTTTGAACCTCTTCTTCCAATAGTAAACTTTAGAAGTGATTCAGTGTAACAACAAGATAACGTATGCATTACTTTGTAGCTGATTGAGAACTAATTTACATTAAGTAGACAATGTGTTACATAAAACACAGGTCCTTAGCAGGTGCCTGGGAGCAAGCAGCATCTGAAGCGCAGCCATGACTCAGTCTTAATTTCCTTTATTAATTTTTCTTTCCACATAATCTTTAATGAGTGCGCGCACACTTCCTCTGACATAGGAACGGGGAATACAAAGAACAACATCCCAAGTTATGGGGAAAGCAAAAGTTGCCCAAAAGTTACCTTCTGTCTGACACAGGGGAAAAAAATTTGTCCTGACTCCATATTGCTAGTGATCAGTTTAATAGTGTAGGTGTGAACAAGACATATTAAATAGGCTTCTCATAAAATCTTTGCAACACTGTGAGATCTGCCTAATACCACATCACCAGCAGCAGCCAGTCTCTGATCTCTAACACAAGGCTGTAGTTTGACCTGCGCTTTAACCATGCCAAAAAAAGATGTTTTCTCTGCTTGCCACCCTCAATTAGCAATTCCCCTATGCCCACATCACTCCCTACAGCATGGTGCCAGGTCTACAGCGAACAGGGTCAATTGATCCAGCTGTTGCTTGGTTATTTTTGACCACAGAATTTTTCTGACCAGCAAAAGCCCTGAAGCATAGGGTTAAAACAGTAACAGTATGAATGAACAGGTGACACCACATCTTTTCATAATTCCCTTAGAAATGTCAACACATTAGACACACAGAATTCATTTCAGAAGCTTAGTTTTCTGTCTGTAGGTATATGCTCTCCTGGATACAATTCTGTCCATAAAACAGTTTGTAGTCTCTACTGACTGATTTTTTTCCCCCCTCTTCATCTAAATCCACTTAATACAGCCTCAGTCTTGTTCTGAAACTTCATAAATTCATTTTAGCGTGTCACATTTATATTTTTAGATATTGCCCTGAAGAATGCCAAATCATTTAAGGAAACAATTCATCACATAAGCCTTAATCACAAGTAAAGAAAAAAAAATATTTCCCATGTTATATACCTGCAAAATAAGGAACACAACAGGGACATCTAAACAACAGCTGTGAAAACAGTTGCACCTGGTGAATATGAGGTGAAAGAAAAAGATACAGAAAAAGAAATATTGTGGTCCTTTGCAAAAAGAGCACATAATTGTCACATCAGAAAGGAAAAAACGTATCTTGTATGAAGACTTGAATTAACAAATTAAGGAAGATGTCAGTGCTGGGGATACTTTGTGATTTAACATTGATCATAGCTAACGTGAATGGAAGTTACAGGCATAAATATCTATGAATCAAGGTGCAAAAATATTCCTTTTCCTTTTTCTTCTTTCCTCTTTTAGAGGGTCAGAGAAGGTAAAGTGTTTCAAAAGAAAAGGTGTAGCTTTGATAACAGGATCAAATTGCTTGATCAAATTGCTTTCCATGTCACATCTGTCCTTAAAGAGTAAAGGCAAAAATGACAACTTATTCTCATCTGGAGGAAAAATTCTGTTAAAATGTGAGTAATGAAAATATGAAAAGACTTATACTACTGTGCACGATGCCACACTTACAGCAGGAAAATTGCATTACTTCCCTCTTTCAGCTGAAATACCTGACAGGTTGTTGCCAACAATGCATATTTCACAGGCTGCCTTACTTTCCTCTGAACAATGTCCCTTAGAGGGAATATTCATAGAAAATAAGACTAACCCCTGGATTTTGGTATTTCGGGTAAAAGAAAGGTTACAAATTTTTCTTGGCAACCAGTTCTGTCAGCTCTTGACCTGTTTAGTTCCCAGCTTCTCCCTCAATTCCTGCCTGATTTACAAAAATACAGAAAGCCTCTCCCCTCTTTCCAGCTCCTTCCACTGACCTACTTTCCATCCTCTTAATTTTCAGAGCCCCAAATTTCCTCTAAACTTCTTTCCTTCCCAGTGCTTCATTGCTTCCTTTTCCACATTACCTGCAGTGAACTCCACCCCATACTAAATCCCAGTTTTCTTACCTTCAACCCTTCCTCTCTTATCATCAGCACTTCATAATCCTCCCCATTTTCTGATGGAAACATAGCCCATCCTGCAGTAAGTCCTACCCTTTCTTTATCTTCCTCGCTTCTCTCTGGATCAGGTCCTCACTTTCCCCACTCCCAGTTCTTCCACTCCAGTAAGGAGCCAGATTCCAAAAGTTGGCAGATTTATAAAGACAAAAGTCTGCCAGGGTAACAGTCTGCCAAGTCTGCAGATTTATAACGACAATTTCATTTAACTAAGTGTTCCCTCCCACTATTTACTCATTTTACTTTGCACAACACAAGTTTCACAATGTTTATTTTGGGATAATTTCTTCAAAATATATTCCAAACACTTAAAATCTTATCATTTCAGGTTAGAGTAACTAAGTATAAAACTGGTGGGTTTTACTTTTATCAACTACAACATGCCAAAAGAAGATGACAGGAGACTTCTCATGCAAATGCAAACTTCTGATTTTTGGAGCAGTCAAAACTAACCTCATTTCCTTTGATATACTCCAAAAAGTTATCCAGTGAAGAATCTTATAGGAGTCATTTTTAGGAGACAATGTGAGTTCTGCTACAGTGCTGCCTGTTTTACAGGATCAGACATAACAGGGTAGGTCTGTGGGTATAACTTAAAACATGCATATGAATAAAAAACAATTAAGTAAGAAAAATTGAAGCCCTTCTTTTGATCCAAGATATTTATCTGAGCAACTGAAATAGACTGGTGAACAATCATCTATTAGCCTTGGATTGATTAAAACTCTCCACCCCGTTGCAGATGTTTGAGATCCTGAAGCAGGCTGCTACTAAAAATTTTAACTCTCCTCCCCAGGTTTTCTTTGGTACCAAACACTGTGTTTTGTAAGTGTCATGCAATGAATTGCTCCAGCTATTACTAACTACTACTTCTCAAGTACCAATGTTCCTCTGACTGCCAATCAGCTCCAACTCGTAACAGATATCCAGGCTGTTTACGTAACCATAAGTCCTAGACAATTATCTGACACTAATATTCTTCAAATCAAGAAAGCTTTTCAAAGCACAAAAATGTAAAATGTTTGTTTCTTTATGAAGAATTCAAACACAAAAATGCACATTCTTGTCCTGAATTTAAAGTGTATTGATTTCAGAAAGGTTTGTGGTGTTTGAGGGGTTGTGTGTGTTTTTTTAATGAAAACATCTATTCAGTGAGTTATGCAAATTTAAAAAGAAAGATATTAAGCTATTCACCAGGCCTATGTTATTTCAATGAATTTTATTAGTTTTACTGAATGAATGCTATGAATACAGAAAATGATCTCTGAGGCAACAAAATGTGTTTTTACATCTCATTCCATTCCTGAATGATATATTTTTGCCTATTCCTCTGTTAAAAGGTGAATTAACCTAGATAAGCATTCCCAAACCTAATTTCCACATATCAATCAGTAACATAGCATGTAAAATGTGATCCCAAGTCTTTAGTGGGCTAGCATGCACTTGACTCTAAATCAGAAAACACTCTTGCTCTAAATGGCAAGCTTTTGGGGTCTGCAGCTAGTTTTCCAGCCACTGCCACTTCCTTAACTCAAGGTTCACCTAGCATTGCCTCCAGCAACACACTGGCAAGACAAGAAGGACTGCAAATATAATGACCGTGACCCAACAGCATTTCCATTTCTCACTCCATTACCTTCTTTTTATCAATCAAGGGGATCAAAGGCCTGGAAGATGCTCCCTACCATGAATTGCTATAGCCTGGAGGAAAAAATACTGTATTTATTCTGAGTTTATTCTCACATAAGCAAAAGAATACAAATAGGCAGCTTATGGGAAAGCATTGCAGAACTCTCACCACACACTGTTCTCGGTCACACTGTTTGAGGGACCTACACCACAGCAAATGATATGCACAAGAAAGGACAGGAGCTAAATTAGTCACTCTACAAACAAGACCAGGGCAATTTTCAATTTTTAGTTTCATAAAAACCAAGTGAGTGCAAACTATCTGTGAATCAGCTGACCTACATGATGAAAAACCCGATGCTGTTTAATTTGTATTCACTAGTCATAAATTTCAACTTCAGTGAATTAGCTCTCCATTAACTGTCTCCCTTAGAGAAGTCACCTAGTGATTTCTGTTTTCCTATTGTATGTATCATTTGCATATGCTAACCTGAGAAGTTATGCCACAGTTGCAAAAAAAATCTGCCAGTGCTAAGGGCATGTCCCAAGATAACAGACGTGACAGTAATCTTCCATTGCACAGAAGGAATTAAATAAAAGTAATTTACCTTGTTTTTTTAAGAAGTACTTTCTGTTACCAATACTGGATAGAAAGATTTTTCCACTTAAGTGTATTACTCATTGCATAAAGACCCCTCTTTTATTTAAAATTCAACTGTAGTAATTGAAATACGGATATTAGATCAGCCACACTAGGTCACATAACCCTATCATCTGTCTCCACCAATGATAACTCTCAGGTTTCCCTGACCTGTGTCCCTTCTACAATGAGAAAGAGATCCCAGTATGCAAGCACACACAGTACATCAGGTTGTACTACCTCTTCCAATTCCTTCAGAAACATTTGTTAGAGTCCTGGTTGCCTCCTCCCCTGCTTACACTTCTGCTTTCCCATCTACTATCATAGCACATCACAGGAACTCCCTGTTAACCACCTCCTTTCTCGGGCACACCTAGTCCATACAGTAGAATAGGGAAATATAAGAGGGTGTGCATACACATGAGGATGATGCCAGTTCCTGTGAGTTTATAATTTCTTCCCACCCCAGCACGTCTGCAGGCAGAGCATGACTGGGCAGAGCCCGCTGGCAAAACAACAAATGAGTTGGGAGTGCAATGGGAGGTGTCGAAGGAGTTCTGTTCAGTATTCCCTGCAGCTCCCTGTCCTTGCATTTCAACCCTGGACTCTCATCTCTTCCCAGTATCAATGGGCTTTGAGCATCTGACATACGAGGGTGGTCACGGGCAATAATGAAGACAGAGCCAGACTCCTCTTAGTGGTGCCCAGTGAATAGACAAGGTGCAAACTGAAATACAAGAAACCCAAGAAAAAGCTTTGTTGTTTGGGTTTTTTTAAACCATAAGGCTAAACAAACACCAGGACAGGTTGCCAAAAGAGATTCTGGAGTCTCCACCCTCAGATATTCAAAACCCAACTACACATGTCCCTGGGTAAATCCTAGCTGACCCTGTTCTGAGTGGAGGTGTTGGACCAGAAAATTTCCAGACGTCCCTTCCAACCTTGGTGATTCTGTTCCTCTCCTACTACTGATTAACATATTGTGAGAGTCAGTAGGGAGTATTGATTAGATTTGTCAGAGGATTGTTTAATCCTTGGTAAATCCCTGACCTCTCTCACATCTCCAAAGCATGACAGGCACTGAGCAGAAGGTAAAGGTTTTCACCACAAATAAATTGTTTCTTTGGAGGTGGCATGTAGGTGGCGACATGCAGATTTCAGTAGCCTACAAACACACTAAAGACCATAGAATTTTTTTTTTTTTTTTTTCAACAACACTGCATAACAGTTTTGCTACAATACTCACCTGTACTCAGAATATGTTGTGCTTGTGGAAAATGTGGTAATGAATAGGGAACTAAAATGTAAAAGTCAAAATAAAATAGAAAAAGAACAAAGCTGCTTTTGCTTGACAAATATAGTTATCTGTTTAAACAATATTGATCATTATTGCATATTTTAGCACATTACTAGATATTTATGTGCAGACAGAAATCCTTCCCTTTATGTGGGAAAGGAAATCCTTAAAGATAATATCAACTCAAAAAGATGAGCAGCTTTGAAATAAGGTTTCTCCTAACATTAACTCGCAAAATTGTTTGGGGAATGTAGTGAGACTAGCACAGAAGTATGTTTTGTTAGAAAAATCCACTAATTGGGTGTGTTTTATAGTTATATTTTTGAGTCTTAATAAAGAGCTAAGTATTCCAGAAAAATACAAAAAAAGAAAAATAAACATAACACATGACAGAGGACACCTATCTGTAGTTTTAAAAGTCCAGTCCCCTGTAAATTAGTTCAGACAATACTTACAGCAAGTACCCCTATATTAGAACTTCAGAAGAAAATACCAGCTATCCAACTTGTACTGGTTTTGGCTAGGAGAGAGATAAATTTCTTCATAGTAGCTAGTATGGTGCTATGTTGTGGATTTGTGACCAAAACAGTGTTGATAACACAGAGAAGAATGTTTTAGCTATTGCTGAGCAGGGCTTGCACAGAGTCAAAGCATTTCTGCTCCTCACACCACCCCACCAGCAAGGGGGCTGGGGCTGCGCAAGAAGTTGGGAGGGGACACAGCTGGGACAGCTGACCCCAACTGACCAAAGGGATATTCCAGACCATATGATGTCATGCTCAGCAATAAAAGCTGGGGGAAAGAAGGAGGAAGGCATGATATTTGCAGTTACGGCATCTGTCCTCCCAGGTACCCGTTATGTGTGATGGGCCCTGCTTTCCTGGAAATGGCTGAACACCTGCCTGTTGATGGGAACTAGTGAATTAACTCCTTATTGTGCTTTGTTTGCATGTGCAGCTTTTGCTTTACCTATTAAACTGTCTTTATCTCAATTTTTCACACTTTTACCCTTCCGATTCTCCTCCCCTGGAGAGGAATCCTGCTGGAGGGAGTGAGCGAGCGGATGCAGGGTGATGAGCTGCCCACTGGGGTTAACCCACGACAGAACTAAAAGAACTAATTCTGTCCTATTTTCACTATGTAACAACACATCCATCCACTGCCATGATTACTCTGGGACTTAAAATTGCTAATAGCACACTATACCTTCTACCTGTATTAACATAAATAACTCTATTCAGTCGGAATAATTATAGCAATGTCAGAATAACACTTTACCCTTTTTTGGGCTATAATGATTATGTCCTTAAAGAAGTGCATAGAACACTATAGCATAAGTATTAAGTCACATCTAAATTAATTTCCATTAGTTACTTGATCTCAAGAATTAATTCAAAGTGTCTAACAACTGTCATCTGATTTTCCCAAGCTCTTAATGTGTTAAGAAATGTATATTACACCACAGACATTAATTTCCCACAGGGCATTTAGCTGAAAATCTTCTAGTTGACTTGACCTAAAAATCACAGACAAAATGCTTAAATCCCAATTTGCCGTTTCCATTTTTTTCATGCTAAAAGTATGTGAAAGGCACTTTCTCCATACTAAATTAAGAATGTAAGACCCAAATTACTACTTACCTACAATCAGCAGTTTGTTCCTATTTAGACAGCACTGTTCAGCCTTATACTATCAAAGCAGTCCTGACAGTTCTTGCTTTAAGTGGCTTCCACAGTTTCTGTCCACAAAGGAGCAAAACGCCAAATTCATTACAAAAGGGCAGATTTTGTTACGTTAGTACAAAGCTAGTTATAAATGAATGCTGTCAAGTCCACTTCACATGAAGGGTGAACCGGTGCCTTACAGAGTTTGCTTGAACAGTTCAATAAGAATTGATGTTCCTAAATATTCCCCATTGAGAAGACCAGTATAACAGAGAAGAATTTGAATTAAGCAGAAATCCCATAATTCAGTGACAGAACAAAATATAACATCTATTTTAACTATGAAAAAACTTTTGTGAACATCACAGATACCAGAGATATGTATAGCAAGTTAACAACAGGTTGCAGTTATTCAGAGAAAACATAGCCTTGTTAGTTCTAAATAAAGTTGTGCTGAGGACATTACGGGATTGTGTGCATTTTGCTTACCTGGTTCATATTTTTATAACAGTTTTGGTATATCTGAAAAATGCTGTTTTGTGGGGGCGGGGGGGGGAGCAGTTAACCTGAACTGAAACCCTGAGCACTCAAGTCCTCTCTATAACCTTTCATTCACTGCCTTTCCAGTGCAAGCTGTCAAGACAGAAGCTTATCTACTGTCAAGACATTAATCATTAATGTGTCTCCAGTCCGTAGATGGAGAGTGTATCCCATAGGGTTTTCTCAAGCCTCTACAGGTCACATTTACAGGTCACAACAACAACCACCTTCAATTCCACTTTTAAGTGTACTGGTCACCCACTGTAACTCATAAACCATTCAACTCATGTATTTTCAATAGCATTTTCCACATAATGTGTTGGCCACAGATTGCATAAAAATCTCAGCTTCCAAATGGTCTCAGTGTAGACTGTCAGAAGGTATGAAGCAGAAGGTCAAGTCCATACTCAAGGAGAAAAGAGCAGGAGAAAATAATGTTAAAGCAACCTGGAACAAATATGAAAATCACTTCAATCCTCTCCAGACTAGCAGCCAACCTAGTTTTACCACACTCAGTGCTTCATCAGGCACCAGCAAAATATCATACTATTCACCATAGAGAAGAGAAACATAAAAAACATTTTAGCCCTTATTCACGTACATTCAGTGAAGTCCATGGGGGCACAGGATCCTGTCGTTTCTCTCATGATGTAGCAACTAGGTTAGAACTGGTGCTTGATAACAAGACTACTTAGGAAACTTTAAAAATAAAGTAATCTGTGAGAAACAGCGATCACACTTTTCATGAGTTGCAGATTTGGATACTGCTTCATAATGTACGATATCAAACACAAAGGACAGATTTGAATACAGTGGGGTTTGGATAATTGCTCCATCATTGCAAGTACTATTTCTGAAGTACACTAGAAACCTGACTATTAATTGCTAAGTCACCCCAAGTCACCTAGGTAACAAAACCTAGGTACTGTTACTCACACAGAATATCCAGGACACCTAACTAAAATCTAGACACCAGCTGCTAATTAGATAATTATCACAGACATTCCAAGCAGAGGCCATAACACATTTCCATTAAAGTGACCTATGTTTTGCCTTTCTGGTCCCTCCAGAGATATACAAAGAATCTCAAATACTTGCAGATAATATCTGTTTTGCTAGTATCTCGCTATTTCTGTGACAATCATTTACCTTTGTAATATCTTCCCAAAGTTTCAGATGACCCGCTCTACACTAAATTAGTCAATTATTAATTTTTCAAATTTAACATTTAACTGACATATTCAACCCCTCACATTATCCAACTGAACCCTGCAGTAGCCCATGAAATATTACCCTGTTTTCCAATATTGGTTTTTGCATACACTGTTCTTAATTTAAGTTGTAAATATACTTACTGAGATGTTAGGTACTCAGAGCATCCCCACATAATAAGCATAGTACAAGCATGAGGAATAGGGGATTTTGGCTAAGTGTCAGCATTGGATGGATAAGCAAAAAAAACTTCAGTAATACAGTACTGGCATGCATCTTAAAAAAATTATCTTAGTTCAGCAGTGTGTTGTTAATATAGGCAAGGCAAAAAAATAAAATTAAAATTGAGAACGGAAGTGAAGAAAGTTTTGTGGTAACTGCAGTTACTCTAGTGCGTGATAGGCAGTGTGGGAGAAAACATGAATGCAACTATTTGACAGTTTGACAAGTGGGCAATGAAGACCTGTATCACTGTTAAAGCTGAGGGGAAAAAAGCTGGGATGACCTTAGGCCATGGAAGTCCTTTAACTGGCAACAAGCACTTTTATCTAATATATTGGAACCATGGGAAAGATGCAAAGAAAGAAATAGCGCAGTCAAAGCAACAATCCGGAAAAATAAGTTGTGCAGCTCTAATTGGACTGACACAAGTAGGCAAGGCTGCCTTGCTCTAGGCAAAAGGAGAGAACGACGCAGCACTGAGGGCAAGCATAAAAATTTTAACCTGCAAGGATGAAAACTTGTAGCTGAATTTAAGAAATGAAAAACAGGCAACATTTAGAGGAGATTCAAATATGAGAAACTGAAGAAAAACCTGTGCTCAAGAGAGTGCCCAGAGAAACACAGTCCTGCAGAACAGAAAGGACAGTGGTAATGTTCACCCACCGACACAGGAAAAAGCTGGAAAATGAGGTTTCTTTCAGTTATATACCACACATGCTGATAGCCAGGTGTGGGCAAGGGAGCAGTCACAAAGACAGACAATTATTTTCTTTGTAAATAATTGCAGAGAGGCAGAAAGGCAGGTCTGTGAGAGCCAAATGTAAGTGGACAGTCTTGTTCTACTACATGTATGCAGTCACATTTCTACACAGAATTAAAACACATGCGTGCATACAGCACAGTGCAGCTCACTTCTTGAAGTTGCACATTGTGGTCTAGGAGCTCCAACAATCCTCTGAACTTTTTTTTAACTTCTAGTAACACACAGCTACTTTCATTCATATCATCCTTCATGACTAACTGGTTTTAATGACTGACTGGAATCTGTTAGCATTTAAAAATCTCTATCAGTGACTTAAAAAAAAAAAAAAAAGGCAATTTTTTTTTTTTTTTTTTTTTTTTTTTATGTTTCCTCTTTAGTAGTGGTAAAGGTGATATTTAGGATAGTCATCTTTACACATTAGCCACTACTATGAGAAGCAATGGATAATTTTGTCACTCACACACACCTCAATTTCTACTGTTAATTCTAAGTAGTGTAGCACATCAACTCTTTTTTCCTGCTGTTCTGTCTCCTAATCCTTTTAAAGAACAAACTTACAGCAATTTGGGGGTCTGATCCTATTTTTTTCAATGTGGTTATTCTAATTGTCTCCTACATTTCAACTACACAAGTCTACATTCTTTTCATTGGTCTTGCAGGGCCACATATTTCAGGTCATTCAGGTCTTTTACCATGCTGCTTTGCATTTTTGTTTCTTTCTTTTTGCCTCTCTTACACATTGGAAAAGAACCACCACCTAGCTGGAGAACACAGAGGTCAGCTATAGCCTCTATCAATCTTCTGAGACATAGTTAACTAGTCTATATATCTTACGTCTAAATATGTAAAGTTATAACTGATGACTTCATAGTTGGAACATTTGAATGACCAGTTTCTACAGCAATATGAATCTCTTTAAATTGCATCAGTATCAACCATATTCATTTGAAAGGGGTCTATTATACTGCACAGGCTAATCAACATTAAGCTGTTCCAAAAACGTGTCCTGAATTGCAGTTTTCACCTTCTGTGTAAACCATGTAATACTAAAGTCTAAAACCATTTTTAGTGAAATGATGGCATCTTGTGGCAGAAATCTGCCACTGCTAGAATGATGGCTTTGAAACTATTCTGATGAAAACCACACATAATTATTAATCTAAGCAGTTAATCTCAAGTGTCTGTTTCAGTTCATTATTTACATTACTACAGAAATTGGCACGATTGCAGAGTTATTTTGAATTACTTTTTTCTTTCCTTATATCTTATTTATGAGTAGCATTGCTCTTGTCCAAATTATACATTACTTTCAGCATCTCACAAATGAGTTAATGCCACTCCTGGGGGAGCTGGTGACCATCTTTGTAGGTTTGATACATATTCTCAGTATTTAGGAGATCCACCTATCGAAGCTTTTCTCTATCGCCTTCAAAAAAAGCACTGCCAGTCATGCAAGAATATTCTGCTGAGCAAGTTGTTTAGGAGGAAGAGCAGTTTCTCAGATGCTAATCTTTTTTTCTTCCTCTCATCTCCTGTGAAAATCTAGCATTCCCTGAGTTCTTCTGGCTCCTCACTCCTGCCAGACCCTTAGCAGAAGCAGCCCGCACTGCCTGCCAACAAGAAAAAGAAAGCAAACAGGGTCTTGGAGGACTTTCTTCAGTTTGTGAGGAAAGGGTATCTTCCACACTACAAAGCTTCTTCAGCCTAACACGACATCTGGATGATGCTAGAAAACCAACATCCGCAGCTACTACCACTGGCTTGGTGCCGCAGAGCAGAACTGAACCACAATGGCTGGGAGGCCTCAGCAATCCCCCATGAACGTGCCATCTCTTAAACGCCTGTGGCTCCTTCTCTTCCAAAATGGAACGAAATGAATGCAGATAGCCACAGAAGAATGCCTAATGTTTTTCTAGGCACGCAAGAAAGTTAGGTTAAGGTTTTTAATAATACTTTGGTTAGTAACTCCAATTCTTTACCTAGTATTTATTCTTCATTAGGATCATTCACTGGTAACAATCTGCTACCGTGGTGTTAAATATTAATTGCTTGGGACAAGTATTTTGAAGGGGCCTTTTTACTGTTCAGATATGTATTATTACAAACATTCAATCTCTTCAATTTTTAATTCCTTTTCTTTCCAGGGAACACTACTTATTCTTTTGCCTTCTGGTTGTTTGGGGGTGGAGGGGAGTGCTGTTGGGTTTGGTTTTGTTCATTTTACCTCTTCTTAAACCTCATTTTTTACCAAAAAAGCTTTCACCTAGCATTTTTCTTCACATATGAAGATGATATCCTTATGTATTGGGGGAAAGCAGGAATAATTTTACCTTCACTCATGAGTATGCCCAGTAATCTTGACATAAACGTTCTTGGTCTGTGAGTGTAATACAAATAAGCATGAGCAAACACTTGTGAATTTGTGGACAATCTTGCTAATGGAAGTGGGGGAAAAAAAAAAAAAAAAAAAAACAAACACAACTGTGGATTTCATACACAAAACATGAAGAAGAGACTCAAATCACTACCTACCCCACATGCACACTTTGCTTACTTCCTGTTACCATGTTGTCACCTGCCCAGTCTCATGATTAATACAGGGTTAAATAGAATGAAATACTATGGCATCAGTCTAGCCTAGTATTTAATGAATGCAGAGATCTGCCAAATAGCTTGGGTCTAACAACCCAAATAAGGTTTACAGGCTTCAGCCAGGGTTAACCAGCTTTTTAGGGCAGGAACTACATCTGCGTAATGCTCTATGCCTACATGAAACAGCATCTTTAAATGGCATCATGTTCTTTCTGGCTTTGAAAAATAAGATGTTATTCACTGACATTTGGATACAAACTTCCTGTAAAAACAGAGAAACACACTATAACTATACACTTTAGTAGCACAAAGGTTTCTTCTACTATTTAGCAATTCTACCTCATAATTTCTGTGCTATATCTCTGGGTGTAATAATCCAGTGGTGGTCAAGGTGGTTTTGTGGTTTTTAATAAACTTTGCTTTACTGGACTGCTTCATCTGACAAGTTGGCAACAATCTAGAAACAAGAAAGGCAGATGTATAAAATCTTCTCCTTCCTAAAATTAATTTGCCTCCTGCCCTTTCAGGTAGATAAAATTAATCAGTGAATACTGATAAATCTGCACAATCTGATACTGCTAAGAAGAGAATAATCCTGTTATTGAAGCGTAGGTAATCCAATCTGCACAGGTTACACAAAGTGAGTGTACGGGCAAGCATTCTGTAAAAGACATCAAGTAACTCCATTTTAGTTGAGTCTGTTTAGTAACCATTGCTTCAGTACACTGGTACACTGGAAAATCTGTTGGGTGTCGGCCGTACATAGTAAGAATATGCTTGGTACTGATGTAATTTTCTCCTGCCATCCACAGCATTTGTGAGCCCAGCCACAAAGGAACATTTGGATGATACATTCAGGCACATGGGTGAGATTTACCAAGACAAAAGAGAGATTTCACATCCTCTTGAGAAACCCCCAAACCCCAATTTCCCACCACAGTTTCCTTAAGGGGATTTCACACTAAATCAGATCCTTCTCTGGGGACCTATTTTTAAATGACCAACCAGGAACTAGTATGGGCAATTCTCACAGAGAAAGACAATTTTAGCTTTCCTTGCCCTCTCGGGTGAGAGTGGCAAAGCAGCACACAGTTATAAAAGTTGTCTAAGTAATGGTATGAGTAGTTGAATTTTGGTATTAGCCTGTAAAACTACACCAGAAGAGCACATAACTGGAAATCTAAGATCAGTTTGCACCGATAGTTTCACATCTCCGAAAAACTGCAAAAATTCTCTTTTACAAAAGGCAGTTGTGTTCACATCTGTGTCTCTCGGGGATGTGTGTGGTCCTGCATCATTGTAACATAATGACTATTACACAAACGTGAAAAGGAAAAGCCCCTTTATTTACACATCTGTTTAGCAACTCTACGCACGGGTAAGAAATTTGGAGATTTTTGCTTTCTATGGAAAGCTGTTTTCAGATATAAGTACAAAATGAATCCTCCTCTTTTTCAGCTAGCATGTTGAATAAAATATTTCAAAATAATAATGGCCATAAAACTTGTTTTAGTGACTCCTATAAGCTAAAGAGTGGATGCCATTGCTGTAGATGTTCAATTTTAGCATCTTCTTTATTTGTCTCACTGGAGAGCACATGCGTAAGTACCAATTACACTCATCTTAAAATGTTTATTCTCACTGGCTATAGGAAAGCACAAACTTGTCAGTCATTCAGTTCCTTCTACTATTGTTTCATTTGAAGAGGTTTCGAAAGTACTCTCCTGCAGTTATCTGATCCGTCTTAGCTTTTCCAGTCCTCGGGACCCTCAAGGGTTCTCAGAAGAGATCCCTTCCTCTCCTCCCTACCTTGTGCTTAGAGTGAAAGCATTCAAACTTGTCACCAGTTTCAAAAGGGACTGCTCAGACCTTTCAAATGAGCCTCCTTACAGACAACTTCCTCTCTATCCAACTTCTGAGTCTCATCTCACTCATACCAGACATGAGTCCATGAAATAACTAACACAGTAACAATAAAATGTTGCCACAGAATAGCCCACTGTATTTAACCTCAGAAATAGTCATATGGAATTTTGCTGCAGCTCCCTCTCCCAGTATTTTTCTCCCAGGCAAATCAGCAAAGCATGACAACAAGAATCTCTTCACAGAAAGTATGCAAACCTTTTCACAATGTCACACCCTGAAAAAAATACTTTTAATATCTGTAGCTGAGCCTGGATCACATTTTGGAAGCCTGAGACAGCTTCCTGCACCCTCCCACCCCCACCCCCGCCCCCGCCCCTTTTATTACCATCCATTACTTGTAAAGTTGCTGCTTCTCATTATAGTTACATCAACCACTAAAAACCAAAAACTTACACATATGGGAATAAAACTAACCATGCTGTTCATTTTTGAAGAGGATGAGCTTGCTCTCTGCTTCCGTAGGCTGTTAAGCTCTTCTGTATTTCCATCCTTTGGTTTTATGATCAGCCGACTGCCTCCAGCAGTACCTTCTGAAGAGGATCTCAGTCGTTTCTCAACAAATCTGCCTTCTCGGTATGGACTGAAGCTATTGGCAAGATCAACTACAAATAGAGAAGCAATCAGCAATCATTAAAGGGAATTACTCTCTACAAATATTTTCTTAATGAGAACACCACTTTGCTTGAAATGCTTACATTGAAAGGCAATCGCATAAGAGATGTTTTCTACAAAGCAGATCCTGCTTACCTAGATAAAAGCGTCACCTGGGCCACCAGTTTGCTGTTCAGCCTCCAATGACTAGCATGCTCTGCACACTACAGCTCAGTCCACGGCTCCTAACAGGATCCAGAAGGACCTTTGCTTCATCCTTTCCTTTCTCCCCTTGTTCTAGGACACTTCCAAACCACTGTCCAGTAAAATCCACCAGAGAAACTATCACTGGTCCACTGGTGCCAAAACACAACCTGTCTTACCCTGCGTCCTGAGACAAGTCCAGGTTTCGTAGGGCCAGGTCACAGCTTTGTTATCACTGCATAAGACAGGGACGCACATTGCTCTCAGTTTCTGTTTGGCCTTCCTAGCTCAGCTCTGCATCTGCACCCTCCAAACCCAGCCTACAGCCAGCAGGCTGAATCCCAGTCCCCAACTCCAGTTAAACAATAACACATCACAAAAGAGGAGAAAAATTATATTTGGAGGTGTTAGGGCAAATTTAGAGATGGGGAAAGAGAATAGCATAATAAATTTAACACAGAAAATCTTATCATCTTTTGCCTTGTGTGAGAAAACAGACATTTTCTCTAAGGCTTTTCAAAAAATCTGTATCACATAAAAATATATAAAGGTATACTAAGAAATATATGGCACATCAAACCTGCTCATACATTAATGTCATGTTCACGATGCTCTCTATAATGATATCAGCTATGAGACCAGCTACAGAAGAGAAAAATATCTATTGCCAAAGAAAATGCACTGAAATATTTTGCATTTGCATCTGGTTTTAAATACTGTTTTAGCAAAACCAAATGTTCAAACCAGTCAGTCTGTAACAGATATAACTACTAATAACCATATCTTACTGAATGCCACATAAGCTTTTTCTATATTTGTTTCATTTCATATGGCAGTATTTTTATATGTTTTTTCAATGGTCTCTTTGTAGGCTTGGCCAGTTCTAATTTTAAATTACTTCTTTAAATTAAATTTACTTCTTTAGCACACAGGTAAAAAAAACCTACATTTTGAGCAGCACTATAAAACCCCAACAATTAATCATCGACTTTTAAATAGGGCAGTATTAGCTCTAGTGTTTCTGTGAACCTGAATTCCATTTACAAAAATCCCCCTATCACAGTTTCAACTCCAGTTAGCTGCCTTCCAGAATTACAGATTAAATATACAACTGCCAATGCATGAGTTTCAAATGCACTGTGTATTTCTAAACATCACTCCAAGCTGCTCACTTGCTGTTCTGCAATACACTCTAGTAAGTCAGATTCAAAAGGATGAGCTCTTTCACAGATGAGCCAATGTTGCAAGGAAAACCAACCGAGTGCTCAGGACCAAAATGGAAATATTTTTTCTCCCAATTGACTAAGGTTCAGAGGGAAAGAGGTCCATTCTGCTGAAAGCCAATTTAGTGGATTAATTTGACTTTATATTGCCATTTACGTACAAGATATCCAACCAAGCCTTGCAGTGAGAAATAATTCAAAGAGCAAGATTGCTTTTGATTGCTTATAATCTACATGCCTAGATAAATGTCCAAGCAAAAAGATGAGTATGAATTCATATGCGTTTACACTCATTCATTTTCTAATACAAACACTATAAATGCAGTCTTGTTAACTGTCACAAATTTTGGCCCACGAGATGCAGCCTCAGGATTATGCAAGAAAGCACCAGTCTTTAGGTTGGTTTGAGAAAATAAACTGTCAGAGATAAATGTCTTCTGACAGGTGTCCTTCACTCAAGGACCTGGTGCCTTTATTCATCTGCATCTCTATAGACTGGGATTTCTAAGCACAGCCTTTCCACTTAATCTCGTTAATATTTCCAAATTCCTTTTCATAAGCTAAAGATCCAGTGTGAAATTTAGATGGTAATTAACTCTGTTTCATAGATTACATAATAAGAACTTGCACAATATTATTTCAGATGGAAGCAGAAACAGGATCTCTCATACTCTGCCACAGAGACATCCACTCCAAGCTACTCTATAACATCAGTTGAATAGAGCAAGCAAGAGTCGGGAAATTGCAAAACCCAGATCAATATAAGATAAACTGTGTTATTTTTCATAACCAGACTAAAAGAAGGTTTGTTTCTCTGGCAATGTTTCCATCTTAAACAATGTAACTCTCTGGCTCAAGTCCAAAATTGGCATGCCTCAAAAATCCCAGCTTCAGCCTTCAACAAGGGACAAGAATCAATACTCTCCTAATTCATTTTCTACCACAGGAAAGCACAGCTGTGAACAGCACTGATGGGCGTTAGCAAACTGTTAAATGCAAATTCAAAAAATCATAGACTTTTTAATTTCTACAATTTTGGAAGGAGGACACATTTCACAACTTCCTAGCTAGCATTTGCAACTCTACAAAAACACTTTATGACCAAACAATTCTTACAGAACAACTGAGCCCAAAAACCCCCGACCAAACCCAACAATGAAAAGACCACAGGACATACCTTTAGAATGGTTTGTTTCATAACCCTGCTGTGTTTTAAAGGACTGAGGTTCAGAACATGGAACAATCTTAGACTCCATTACAGGAATTGTCTCTCTTGTGTGCTTGGACGGCGTGCTTTCATCTCTGTCCGCACTCAACCGCTGTGCCTTTGGAGAGAGTATCACTGGTTCTTCTCTGTGCTGTAACGCAAAGGTTTCTAAATGTGCATTTGCCGAGTTAATTTCTCCTATGTGCCTGGCATCGTTAACATGTACTTCATTGGCTTGCAACAATACTTCTGTTTGATTAGCAGCTGCGGTTTTGAATAAGGTATTAGATTCAACACTACACGAGCTTGCATGACTCACAGGAGATACACCAGCAGAATGGCCATTACTTTCCACAATATACGTTCCCCCTGCAGGAGCAGCAGCAGGATTAAAGAAGATCTGAGAGGTAGAGACATTGTGGCCAAAATCCTCTGCAAGCACCACCCCAGTCCCACTGCTGGGCAGAGCATCAACCTCCGAAACAGAATCCTCTGTCAGGGCGACAAAGTCAGAGGGGGTCTGGGCAGCCGTGAGGTCAGCTGAGAGCAGCGGAGACTGCAAGGAGCTTCCCATGCACTCTGTCGTCTCGGCTGAACATGGAGGAGAGGACTTGGTGATCACAGGTTCGCTTTCCACATATGATTTAACCTCCAGCAAGCACCTGGACTGCTGCACAGAGGAAACTGACTGACTCTCCGGAACTGGTTTGGAAAATCTGTAGTGCGATGAAAAAGATTTAGGGAGAAGTTTTCGCGTGGATTGTTTGACAGAATATCGGCTCTGCTCCTCTGCAAAGCCTGAATCATCACCCTCATTCTTCCCAGAGCTTATGCAATTTATAAAGACATTCTTATTAGCTGAGGGCTCCTTTCCTTTTTCAAAATCGTCTGTCAAAGACCTTGTTATCTTCTTGCTACGCGAGCTGCCAAAGCCAACTGAATGCCTTCCTCTGCTTTTAATGTGTTCCTCTAAGCTCAGTTTTTGAAAAGTGCTGAGACACGACTGGGCACCATTTGAGATGTTAACATTTTGACTAGCCGAGTCAGGCTTCTGCTCACTCCCTTTCTTGTTATGGAAGCTAATGGAAGGAGTGCGGAAAATACTCCGGCGCTTGCCTGTGCTCCCTGAGCTGGAGTTAGTGCTGGACGGGGAGGAGGTATGGACACCAATGGCATTAGCAGAAGAAGGTGAGGAAGGAAGGGAGTCGTGTCTCCGGCTAATACTTCTCCTGAATATTGGCAACCGAGATACTAGAGTCGATCGTCTGGATCCTGAGTCCCCCATCAGGGCACAAAGTGTCCGTGGCTCTTCGCAACCAATATACTAATCTGGGATGAGAAAGAGACAAAAAAAAAACACCAAAACCATAAATGATTCAGCCTCAAAGTCCACTTGAACAGGCTTTAAGTCAGCCTACATACATGCGATGCCAACATGAATTTTATGTACAGCTGCAAGTTTTTGCACGTGCATTACTGAAGATTTTTAGAATTTCAAAGTGATTTCAATAGGCAGCTGAAAACCCAGCAGCTGAGCAAAGATGTGGCTCAAAACATTCTGTAGACAAGATACAGTATTATATATGATATATTATACAATGCAGATCACACTGGGTAACAGTATAAAATCTACATGCCAAAAGATATAAAAATACAACATCCTTGTTTTTGTAAGTTCTTGGGACAAGTGTTATAAACTGTGAGCTCTCTTAAGAGACTTGATTTTCATGATCCAAGTAGATCAAAACATTATTTTGTGTTCCTAAATACTCAGATTTTTGCAAGAAAGAAGAGGATTTACATTTTCTAATCTTCACTGAACTTTCAGTTGGATTTTTAATTCCTTTATGTGCTCCTGCTAAAGGCTGTATATATCACCTTACAGCAGAGAAAATGTTGGCATTGCAGTCAAGCTAAAATATGCACCACCAAAAATTCTTCCTAAGGAGCTATAAGTTCTAGGAATTTACTGTCAAAATATGGGATCATGTTTCTAGATTTGAACTTTAATGTTTCCTTTGAACACTTCTCTGAAATCCTCTTGTAGCCTACTTGCTTATAATTAGCTATTTTTGCATTTTTTTTTTAAATTAGTGAAAAGTGTTTCATACAGACACTTGGCATTTTTTATAAGTATTTAGGCAATAAAAACTTATTTTGATCAGCACAGCAGATGTACTAGAAGAAAATTAATCTTTATGAAATATATACCAGTTCTTTCTCCTTTTTGTTCACGTTATAATAAACTACCGTTGTGAGAGACAGGACCACGGAGGGAGCAATAAAAACATGTGACATATAATCACAAGAACAAGAGAGGCTGTAGGTATAATGCCCAAGTGCAACTTCATGAGCTGCAAGTGTTCAGCACATAGGAGTAAAAATCAGGTCATTTATCTAAACAATGTTTGTATGTCAAGTGCAAAAACAAATTCATTGATCTAAGAGCAATTTAATATGCATTATGCAGCTACAATGACTATCTAAGAACAATATATCTATTTATACAGTGTATATATATACACACACATATATAAAAATAAAAATAGGAGCAGAGTATTTAAGGAGTACTGAAACTACATATATGTTATACTACTGTGAAAGAAAGGGTAATGAGTAAATTCAGAGACTATTTCTGACTGGACATTGGACTGTACTTTCTGCATTCTTAACTTTTTTTTTTTAAAAAAGCTAGTACAGCTCCAGTCTGAACATGCAGTGCCAAGTAGCCACAATATTCACAAGCACCAGGAATCAATAAGCAATTTTGTAGTTTAAGATGAGAGAAACAGCTTGGGAATGATCACGAATTCCTAGAAGTCATTGGTGATCTCTGATGACAAGCTGAAACTCGACCTAGACAATACCCAGGTCCTGCGATTGAAACCCAAATTTGAATACAGGCTGATTGGGACAGAACTGATAGTACAGGCACACACATAGGTTGTCAGAATAACTTTACAACTACCAAATGAACTGATGCACAGCCAGTTGTTCCATTTCACCGACACATAAGGTAGTTTGCATTCACACCACTGTAAGAGCAAAAGCAGAGGCAACAGCACAGAGAAGCTGAGGCCCTGCAAACTCACATAGGGGCTTATGTTATACCAGCTTGTTTGTCTGTCCACAATTCAGCCTACTGAGAATGGACTTTAGAAAGCCACATGCAACCATCTCTACCCTCCCCATACAAACCTCTCTTGGTTCTTTAACCATTTCCAGCCCTATTGTGTTGGGGTTTTTTTGTTTTTGTGAACATGTGCTTGCAGGCATGCTGCTATGTATGGATATGCACAGACACACACAAACAGAAGATTATTTAGCGATTGTGACGGTTCTTCCTTGTATTTTAAGGAGACATCATAACTGCTGAAAAAAGACTTCAGAATGTAATTTTACAACTGCAGTAGATGAGGAAAATATTTTTAAAATATGTTAAATTGCTATAGGCATCTTATGCTCAGACAAAACGTTTGTTCCTATCATTCTCTCCCTTGCCCACACCTTAGCTGTCAGTTCAGTGGAGAACAAACTATCCTGGTTTATAATTACGAAATTCTCCAAGTTGAGAGCAGAATGAAGCAAAAAACTGAGCAAAAAGCAGGTATTGTAACTTTCGCTGGAAATACAAAGGCTGTATCTAAATAATAATAGAGATTATTCCTAATAACTGACCCATGAACATACACAGCCTTAGCTTTCCAGGTGGTAACAATTTTTAATAGAATACATTGCCTCTAACTGCAGATAACAAAATGGCATTTATTCAGTCATTCTTCCTTCCTTGCCTCTTGAAGGAAGAGCACAGAAACTGTGAACATTTCTCTTCTTGTCTCAACAGCAGAAATCCTCACCCATAAAATACAAACTGATTGCAATATACTGTTCTTTCTAGGTCTACAATAGCTACCAGAAGACATTTCTTAAAACACACACATCCATGTATATATGCATATATGAATGCTTATGTGCATATACAGTTTGAATATTGTGAATATTTTATTGAACTTTGAATATTATTTGCATATACCGTTTATTTTATAGATATATATATACACACACACATTTTGCAGAGTAAAAGGGCTTAAGTTTAGCACTGAGTTAAAGTTACAATTCTACTTGCAACACAGGAAAAAATAATATGTATTTCAAGATATTAATACCCTCAGAAATTGAAGAAATAAAATCTTTCATTAATTTTTTTGCTTATTGCAGAGAAGTTATAAACTATCATATATGTCCTATTATAAGCAAAATAAGTGTTTCCTTTCAGTCTTCACATTTAACATAATCACTTATGCTTACCACTTTGTAACAGTAACCATTACAGAGTGAAATTCACTCCAGCTATATATTCTCTATGAAACCACTAATTTTCTGTATCTAGCATCCTTATCCCTACTGGCATCATTCTTAAAAGCTGCAGCAGAGGAAAAAAAACAGCAAAGACACCTTTGCAACGGTATTATGCCATTCCAGACAACTCTCTCAAATTTAAACTGGACAACAATTCTGATCCTACACAGTCAATCTAGGACCTAATAAATGTTTGAAAATATTTAACTGCAGCCAGAGTAATGGTGGATTATTTCAGGATGTGCTCTTCCTCAAGAGCTTGGCTACAGCTCACAGTTTCTGAGCTCCTGTGCTGAAACCAATGCAAATGAGAAACAGGCAGTGTGAACAAAACGTTTTCCCTCTTATTAGCAATTTAAGAAGTTAATCAAATGGAAACAGTTTCCTTTCACACTGGTCTGCATCAAGATGTTGCAAAATGCAAATTAATCTCAAAAATATCTTAAAGTTGTGTATTTAATTGCCAGATAAAAAGAAGAAGCCAGGTTTTTTTATACTTGGGGCTGGCTTATTCTTTCCACACAGGAGATCACTGGAAGAACCATCCAACCATACGATATTAGGCCTTTACCTTGCCTACAGCAGTTGTATGAGTATAAAATATGTAAATGTACAGGCTAAGAATTATACAACAAGCTCTGAATTTTATATATTACTGTATCTTGTCAAAAGAAACAAATTGCTCAACTTTCAGACAGTGAGTGTAATGGCGGAAAAAACCACAAGTGTTAAAACAGATAAAATTGTCAAAATATTACACGAATGTCTCCAGAGAAATCTACTCCACCAGTCCAACAGCTGAAAAATAAAACCCAGTATTTTTTATTTCAGCTTCTGCCAAGCAGTTACTCACAGAAGTGTGCCGGAGTGCAGTGCATTCAATAAAGAGCAAATCTCACTGGTGGTTTTGAACTCCAGTAGATGGAGCCGTGGATCTACTTTTTCATTCACTGCAAGTATGAAAAAGCAAGTCAGTGCCTTTTACATTTCTCGTTGCCTTTGAGGCAAAATTTAGGATTTGAAATTATTTGTGAATTTTACCATTATCATAATTACATGTACATACCAAAAGCTAATATATGTTTATTCAACAGAGAACTGTAATGCGTAGGCCGGTACAAACACTCCCTTTATAAATAACCAACCTGCTACTACCTCTCAACATGTTTTAAACAAAGCTTTCCTAAAGATGTTCTCCTTAAAGATGCGCCTCCTAGAAATATCAAACAATATCTTCCATGCAAGGAACAAATCTGAATTAGCTATCTAAGTTTAAAGTGGGAGATGACATGACACATAGGTGAAAGGCCCCAACTTCAAATCAGAGCAGAACATCAATACCCGTCTGCTCCCTACCTCTCTCCTCCACAGCAGTATGATTTTTAGGCTACACTCAAAGTTTAAGGAAGATGATACATTTTCTTTAATACTTTGAATCAGGAACCATATAATAAAGCAAAACACACAGGACTAACACATGAATCAAACTGCAAACCTACTCCAGCCCTCACATGAGCACTACCATATGGCAGGAGGCAACAACCACATGATAGACATAGTCTGTATAGACCAGCTGGCTCCAGACTTACACAGAAATTAAATTTACCCCAGGATACTACAAATACCTACAAAAAACCATGAAAATAAATATTTTTAATTGTTGGTGAGTCAACAGAAGTCCTAATGCAGCTGGTGCACTTGTAAAGAACGGTCCTTTAGCCCAATGGATAACTTAATAGCCTAGGGATCCCACCTGAATCATTAAACTTCCATCACTCGGGATTCCAGCACTATATTGTCCTCAGCATTTAAGCATTACCACCTTCAACATTGTTCCAGTTTTATTGCAATATTATTTGACTCTCTAGTACGTTTGTGATTGTTTTTATCTGCATAGCTCCCAAAGGTCACTACGTGTGAGCAATCCTGTACACAGGGAGAACGTAAGAGCCTAAAAGAGTCATTAAAATATTGTTTTACATTTAAAACAAAAGCAAACAAAGAAACACCTGCATAGAAATAATTAGGGCTTTGGCTGTTATCAAGGATAATGTAACTGGATTAATAGGGCCTTACTGAAAATACTAGCAGAGCCCAATGCCTGTACAATAGAAGGCGCTAGCTAAGAAAGATGAGATTGTTGATACTGAAGCAATTTGTTTTTGCAAATGAAATGAGTGAAATTCCTTCTAATACATAACAGCTCCATTTGCTTCTGTGAATAACACTTTTCCCTTTTCTTTCCTTGTGCGTGTAACCCTTGCAGTGTGGTACAGAGCTCACGAATGTATTTTGTGGAACAGTGGCCACAGCCGTAATCTTGGTGTGAAATTTTATAAGCTACTACCATGTCCGCACTTGCCTGGAGTTTGATTTTTCTCAACAGTTTTTATAAACGAAAGAATACCCAACATAGGGAGTTAGAACTTTAAAAATTTATGTGTGTCTACACATGCACACGTGTACAACTCCACACACTTTTCCCCTCTGTACTAAAAACTGATTGGGCAAAATAGCTTTTATACATCTGGAAATAGCTTTCAAATATCTGGAAAAAAAGAATACAGAATCCAAGCACTGAGGTATCATAAGGCAAGGCATATGATTTCTTTCAGTTTCCTGTGTCCTGCAGCCCAGGCCTATCTTTATTTTCAAATGCTCCTGTGCTATCAGGAAGTAAGAGAGGAAGCATGCAAATAAATTTGCAATAAATAAATTTGAAGGCACACACACATCAAAACCCCTTCTCCCATTTTGACTGGTCTCAGTCAAAACTGGTACCAGTTGAAGACAGCTATTTCTTAAGTTTGTAACTGCTATTCCTAGCACTGGGTTGAAGTTAGAAGTGTAACAAACATTCAAAGAAGAAAACTGGAGATAAGTTATCTGTATATCCTCTTTTGACTTTAAATTAGCCAGAAGGCAAACATTAGCATGAGACAAGTCACATGCAACTCATTCTTTCATTCATTATCACTGGGTATGTAAATCCATCCCGCTTGTACCAGGTGAACTGCGGGTTTACTGAAAGAGAACCAGGGAAACTGATCTCTAGAAATGTAGAGGCCACAGTTCTCTCCTACCTACATTTATTTAAATCATCCCCTACTTCAAATGCTTCTGTACCACACCAAAGGTTATGTCAAAGCACTTCAGTATAATATACAAAACATCAGAACAGAAGTGAACCAATCTTACTGGTAGTATTTACATACACCCAACAGCCAGTTACTCCTCAGTAAGAGCTGGGATAATCCACTAGAAAAAAAGTTGACCGTGTGAAGAAGGTAAACAACTAACTTTCACCTATTCAACAATCAGAAACAAACAGGTCAGAAACAGGGCAAGGACCATACCACTGTGAAGCAGCAGTCACATTCATGTGACTGGGTTTTGGTGTGTTGTGTTGCATTGGTTTCTTAACAAAGGTATCTCTCACCTCTATCACTTACCTGGATTCTGGAGAAGTGTACAATGCATTTCTTACAACATCTGGTATTCACAATACTTATAGTTTAACTATAAAACAGTTACAAGTATAAACAATAATGTGGAAATAGAAGTATCGAAGAGTATATGCTCGCTTTGAGATTCAAATATCATGGCACCAACTCCCCTGATTACCTTTCCCAAATGTGTTTGTAAGCAATTAATAAACTTTTAACAAGTGGACTTACACAGGTCCCTGAGTGTATGTGGAAATTATACCATAACAGGACAAAAAGACATCGACTAATGTTGAGACATCTTTGGTGGACATAGAAATGGCAGTCTCGTGACTGGGTAGGATTCAACAGGGTCAAATGGCATCCTTCTTCCCTCACATCTTTCTCTCCTCTCACCCCTACTCATGATGCACATGGTAGTGTTTTTAAGATGCTTAGAGATAGCAGAAAATCTTGTTCAATTAAGGCTTTAAGGAAAATAATTATGTTTGGACTTCACACTAAATACTAGGATTTAGTCATAAATATGGGATGTGTTCATTTATAGACAGCAATTTGACTTTCAGCTGTATTTTATTTTAACCAAAAAGGAAAAGCAACCTAGGATCTTCTTTTTTTCCTTCATGCGGGAAAAATAGGTGTAACATGCTCATTGGAGCACTGACTCATTTGCGCATTGGAAAACAGCAGATCTAGCATTTGCCTCAGCCCAGGACATTAAGAGAGGGAGAGACTCCTTTCCAGCCATTTGCTCTGGAATCCAAGTAGAACAGATCACCACTGCACAAGCCAGCTGGTATTCTCAGGAGGAAAATATCGGGAATAACGCTGCCCTAGCTCTGTACCCATGGTGCACTGTTCATCGCATGAAATTTGTCAGCTGCATGAAGGAAAGCACCAATATTGGCTACAAATCCCACAGGCATTCAAAGCATCTCTATCAGCTCACCCACAAAAAGACCCCAACAACTTCCTTAAAATATTCTGCTGGCTCACAGGACGTTCTAAGTGTCTCTAAAGCGTGATCTGGCTGATTTGCACAGTCAGTAGTGAATTCAAGTTCTGCCTTAACGTGCTCCTTCTAAAATCTGTTTTTCGATGTGTTACAAATGTGTACCGCTTGCCGACTTCAAGCAACCATCTCATAACCATCTCAGCACTATGCAGTCCCAGCAGAACTGCGAGTCTTTGTTCTGTGCTCTCCCGTGTCTATTCCTCTTATCTTCCTGAACCACAACTTCAGTGTCATCAGCAATTTATTTTTTATGCTAAAGCTTCCTGCACGTTTTCCAGTCTGGCTGCTTTTCAGTCTCAAGTGCTGCCTGCTTCTGCTGTGTATATGGCAACCACAGTGACAAGAAGGGCTGGGGTCATTTATCACCTCTGTCACCAGCTGAACGTGTGACCTTAACTGCATTAAAACAGACCAAATCCTCATCTGTTGTAAATTCATGGGGCTCCACTGAAGTGAATCATGCTGATTTAAACCATTTGGCCTTTCATCCCTATAAGCCTCAGTCACCCCATCTGTAATTCTTCTTTAACTCTTGCAAAAGCAACACATGGACATGTATGATGTAGTCACTCCTAGTACATAGACTCCCAATTTAAGTGGATGGAAGCAGGATTTTGTTTGCATCTTTTTTTTTATGCTGACCAAGTACAGAATCCCTTAATGGATTATAATGAAAACTGATAAAACCCTAACAAATTAATCATGCAGTTCTGAAGATCCATACACCTGTACTCTATTCCTACTTCTCCATAAGTGTCTGTTTAGAGCCACTGTTGAAAACAGACTACTGAGATAGAGGGACCCATGGTCCACCTTACAGTGAAAAGGAATGGGCAATAAGACCTCTTCCAAGTGATCCAGATAAATGAAAGGATTTAATAAAAAAATAAATTTAAAAAAAAAAAATCAATGCGGCTAATAGTATTCATGAAAGCAAACCGTGAAAGCTTTGCCTAACATTAGGCAGACTAATTTATAGATTGGTCTTTGATTAATAATAAGGTAATTGTAGTACATGACTGCAGCAGCTGTTGAATATGTTACCATGAAATAATATATCATTAACAGCAACAGGAGCAAGAATGCTCTTTTCCAAATACCCCTAAGCTCAACAGAAAAAAAACAACAATTTTGAGCTCATGCCTTGGAAGAATTCTGATTGTGCAAAAAGAACTGATAATCCTCAGACTGACTGTTCTAGGCAAGGTACTCACAGCTTACTAAACTCTAATGAAAGGGAACCACATGATACCTTTTCCCTGCAGGTTTTACCACACATAAGATGTGTGCCTCGTGGGGCTGAATATTAAATACATTCATAATTACCATCCCAAATATTGTGTAATTTTATTATTTTAATTGCAAACTAATTGCTTTAGTTTCTTTATGTTAACATACTCCACTGGACACCACTTACAAGAAGAATACATTTTTAGGAATCAATTATACTACACTTAGAAATAAATCATAATACTCTACCATGTTCTACTTAAGACTTCGATGAATCTTAGCAAAGACTCAGGCAATTCCTCTTTTGCTATATTGAAAATATAATTATTGCTAGATTAGATTTATCAGACTCATTTCAATCCATCTCCTTACTAATAAAAACAATGAAAGAGAAGAAAACTCAAGACAACTGAATATATTCATACACTCAAAATATGATTGTTGTTAATCAAACATTAAAACAGTGGCGCACGTCTGCAGCAATGAGTATAGCACACTTCAGCAAAATCAAGTGCCACAGCAGTAATGCCCAGAACCACATACACCAAGTTTACACACACATAGTAAAGACCTGCATTTTGTTTTGAAAACTGAACGTTAAGAAGGTCTAAGCATAAAACTGAAGCCCAGAAGCAAGCACAGGAAGGGGAAAAAGAAACCAGCTTGCAAACTCAGAGCTGCCTAACCAGAAAAAAACAGCATGGAAGTTCATAGGAGTCCTAGAAAAAAAACACTTAATTTCATTTTCTTTCCTCTGGACTTAGGAACCCAACTACCTGGAAATTCACAGCTTGTAGTCACAAAACAACACAGACTCTGTTAATGTTAGGATTCAAAACAGAGTTCAACACAGAAAAGTTCACAAGATGGTATATCACAGTTTCCATTTACCCCAAGTGCTAAATAAATAGCCAGATATTAAGTGGAAGAGCAAGCCTCTGGGAAGCCATCAGCTGTGTTCCCCCTACTTAGCAATGATCTGCTCTGTAACCAAGGGACCCATGAGAACCTATCCCTCTCATCTAACATATGGATCATACTCAGGCATTGTAGTTTTTCCCTGTAAAAGCAGCTTGAGACAACTAGATGGAAGGCTGCCGAAAAGTATTGCTGCATCATCAGAGAATTATGATGTATTATACCAGGAATATTTTAACCAAATACATATTTTAACTTCATGTTTAGAAATCACATTTTAGAAACAGCCAAATAAAGACCTTTGGATGATACCTAACATTATTTAGGAGAATGTCATGGTTTAACCCCAGCCAGTAACTAAGCACCACACAGCCACTCACTCACTTCCCCCCACTACCCAGCCGGATGGGGGAGAGGATCGGGGGGAAAAAAAGGTAAAACTTGTGGGTTGAGATAAGAACAGTTTAGTAGAACAGAAAGGAAGAAACTAATAATAACAATAATAAAATGACAATAATAATAAAAGGACTGTAATTTACAAAACAAGTGATGCACAATGCAATTGCTCACCACCCACCAACCGACAACTAGTTAATTCCCAAGCACACACCCCTTCCCCCGCCGCCGGCCAACTCCCCCCAGTTCATATACTGGACATGACATCACATGGTATGGAATACCGCGCTGGCCACTTTGGGTCAGCTGCCCTGGCTGTGTCCTGTGCCAACTTCTTGTGCCCCTCCAGCCTTCTTGCTGGCTGGGCATGAGGAGCTGCAAAATCCTTGACTTAGTCTAAACACCACTTAGCAACAACTGAAAACATCAGCGTGTTATCAACATTCTTCTCATAGTGAGCCCAAAACATAGCACTATGCCAGCTACTAGAAAGAAAATTAACTCTATTGCAGCTGAAACCAGAACAGATAATTTTATTAATTACAAAGTAAGCAAAACTGTTTGTCAAATTAATTTTCTACAACTTTTTAACACAAATCTTCATTAAAATTATTCACATCAACATAACACCTTACAAACTCAAGACAATTCTAATAGTCAGCACTGTATGAGAAGAAAAAGAAGCCACCTGTCCACAGTTACTGTCAAAATCAGGTTTCACACTCAGGTTGGTGCTATTTGGGAATCAAATACTAAATCTGATTCCCAGACAAATACTTCTCCCAGCCACCCCCATTAATAGAAAAGATGTTGTAGCAAGTAAAGGTGAAGGAGACAGAGAGCAGTGAGAAGCAACCCTTTGGGAAGAAAAACAGGCAAGGAGAAATACTGATTATATTAGGGGAGAGTGTTTCCAGAAAAGGAAAGCTGTGTGGTGGCTGCTACGAACAGATGATTAAGTTTGTTTCATTCAGCTTGATTGAGAAACAAGAAAGTGTATACATAGGCCCAAAATGGGTGAAAACAGTTCTTTCAGTTGAGATATTCAATTAATAATCTTTTACAACTGCCTTTTGTTCTGAAGTTTATTGCCTTACCATATTGCCTCTCACAACTGTGGCAACTACCTGTTACTTGAACCTCCCTCCACCACCGTTTTCAACAAACAGCTTCTAACAATCATCCCCAAAACCGATCAGAGCAGGTGACAGTTAATCTTATTAGATAATGCTTTTACTGTAACTTCCTGGATGTCTCTGGTGTGCTTTGTCATTGTTAACCAAAACAATGGTTCAGCTTTGAAGGGTCTTTAATCAGACTCCATCATTATGTCCAAGTTGGTATCATTTGCTCTCCCTTATCATCAGATGTAACCCTCAAAGCTAGTCTGATTTTCTGAAACATCAGAGACACTTGTGAAGGCATTTTTATAAAAGTTAGTGTTTTAAGTCAGTCCTAGAAGTCCAATCAAAATATTATCTTCTTAGCAGGGTACAATCCATCTGTACTCTGCCTCCTGCTTGGGAAGACAGAAAGCAGAGATAACTACATCATGCCTATAAGTTTCGTAGGAAGACAAATTGCTATTTCTTTACATGTTCCCTCACATTTAAGAAACACAGATCTGTAGCCCACATTTGGGGGGGCTTCAGCATATAAACAATTTTCAGCATATAAAAAAGTTCAGCAAATAAAAAGAGAGAAAATTGGTGAGCAAGGATGCCAACAGCAACAGAGAAATGATAACAGAAATAATCTCTCATGTCAATTCAGAGTTGGCAGTTTGGAGACCTATCTCAAGGCAGAGGAATATAGAGAACAGGTAAAGCAGCACCCTAGCAGGAGAGATGCCTGCTGAAACGCAGAACTGCTCAGAAACTCAAGGAAGAAATTCAACTCTCCTCTCAACCTAGAGAAGATAAATGTCTAGAACAGACAGTTAAAGAAAAAGCAACTGGAAAATGCAAAATAAAAAAAAGTTAATAGAAGAGATAAAGATGGAAAAAAAGAAAAGTTTGGTGATAAAATCATGTGCAAATGAGGAAAAGTCCTCAAGTCATCCTGATTTTTATTTTTTTTTAATTCCATTGAAAGATATCACGCAGAAGAGTTTACTGACACTTATTGCTTAATGACATTATCTCAGAGTCGGTCAAACTCAACTGGAACTTACAAAAAGGACCTTCTGAACAAGCATGCTACAAGGCTCTTTTTTTCTTGTTCTAACTCAGAGATGCTAACTAATTCAATTCCACCAAGCACTTAAGCACATGCTTGACTTTAAGAATGAGAATAATCTCATCCCTATTCAGTAAAACACTTAAATGCACATACTTAACTTTCAAAACATGAGTGGTCCCGTTGACTTCAATGGCACATAAGCACAATGCCGAGTGCTTCGGTGGATCAGCGCACAGGGATATAATTTAGCCCCCCTTCACTGGATGATTTGGACGTCCTGTGTCTTGCCATTTCATAACAAAAGACAGAAGAGTAAAACAAAATCTAAAGGGTAAAATTAACTATATAGTAACTGTAAACGAAGTTGCTCTATTCTGAATGCTTTTGAGGGTTATTGTAAAACCTGAAATGAATTCTCAGTATATTTTATACAGTAAGAACAAATGAATACATTATTTTCTTAAATTTATGCACAAGCCTAATTGCTATGCAGGCATAATTAAGATCTAAGAAACGCAAAACCAAGATACCATATGGTTCTCAGTTCCAAAAATCAGAGACATAAAAGTAGATTTCACACACTTCTGTGTGAACACAAAACTCTGATTAAAAGAAAGCTAAATACAGCAGGTCTCCATGCTTTCCTGATTTTTTTTTTTTATATGCAGTTTTGAATGCATAAAGGAGGTGTCAAAAAACAAGCCTGGGTATTTCCCAATTACCTCAATCACTTCTAATAAGTAAACAGTTTGCACACTTATTATTTAAAGGTTAATAATTCTAGGGTAAAAAAATGGATTCAGAAGCTCATATGACTCCATTTCTGCATATATACTTATGAGATACCAACATTTATATATCACTGACCTCTGACTCTATATAGATCAGTGATTTTGCGTATTTAATTATTCTCTTTTGAGATAAGTGACATAACTAGTTTTGCACGCTGTTCATTTTACACAAGCATATTTTGGCTGCTTTAGTAGCACTTATGAGTCTGACGAAAGTTTGTGTAGAGGAAGATATTAGTAAACGGGAGTGAAAATTCAGAAAATTAAGCTGTATTATCTTATTTACTATGTAAGCACTCACAACTGAGTAACTACAAGCCCGCAGCTAAAAGCTTTGGAGAGGTTTAAGTTTTAGCTCATGATAGTGTCTATTCATGACTTATTCCATCACACCCAAGCTCTACGACGTTATATAGCAATAGTGCTTCCATACTTTCAAAGTGGCCTAAAAACATCAGAAAGCATGTTGTGAATACAAACGTACAGTCTCTCAGCTGTTGCAAAAGACCCATTTTTTCTCCACAGCCCTCAAGTGATCAGGTAACAAAACTCACACTCCCAGCAATAAATATTATTCCTATTGCAGCTTGTATTACAAAGAATCATAGAATCATAGAATCATTTAGGTTGGAAAAGACCTTCAAGATCATCAAGTCCAACCTTCAACCATGCCCACTAAACCATGTTCAGGAGTGCCTTGTCTATGTGCTTTTTGAATACCTCCAGAGATGGTGACTCAACCACTTCCCTGGGCAGCCTATTCCACTGCCTGACAGCCCTCTCAATAAAGAAATTTTTCCTAATATGCAAAGACTGGTCCTTCACATTATAAGGGCTTGCTTTTACATATTCCATAATTTTACCTTATGCTGCTTAGATGTATCTGCTTCAAAGAGAAAAACGTCAGTCAGAAAGCTTTTTTGCACCTGAAAGCAAAACCAACAACTGATTCATTACAGTCAATAGCTCAATGTCTAAGTGGATACCAGTAATGAGTCATGTCCCTCAAGGGTCCATACTGGGACCAATGCTATTTAATATGTTCATCAATGACATAGACAGTGGGATTAAGTGCACTCTCAGCAAGTTTGCAGATGACACCAAGCAGAGTGGTGCGGTTGATATGCTAGATGGACAGGATGGCATTCAGAGGGACCTTGACAGGCTTGAGGAGTGGACCCATACAAACTCCATGAAATTCAACAAGGCCAAGTACAAGGTCCTGGACCTGGGTCAGGGCAATCCCCAATATCAATACTGGATATCCCAATACCAATATTGGACAGGGGATGAATGGATTAAGGGCAGCCCTGTGGAGAAGGACTTGGGGATATTGGTGGATGGAATATTGGACAGAAGAGGGCCACAAAAATGATCAGCAGGCTGGAACACCTCTCCTGTGAGGAAAGGCTGAGAGTTGGGATTGTTTAGCCTGGAGAACAGAAGGCTCCAGGCAGACCTTATTGCATCCTTTCAATACTTAAAGGGGGCTTATAATTGAGACAGAGAGAGACTTTTCACCAGGTCATGTAGTGATAGGACAAGGGGTAATGGCTTTAAACTGAAAGAGGGTAGATTTAGGTTAGATGTAAGGAAGAAGTTCTTAACTGTGAGGATGCTGAGGCACTGGAACGGGTTGCCCAGAGAGGCTGTGGATGCCCCATCCCTGGCAGTGTTCCAGGCCAGTTTGGATGGGGCTTTGAACAACCTGGTCTACTGAAAGGTGTCCCTGCCCATGGCAGGGGGGTTGAACTAGATGATCTTTAAAGGTCCCTTCCAACCCAAACCATTCTGTGAGTCTGCCCAATTCCCAGAGCTGCAAAGAAGTGTGGAAAGGCATCTAAAACCTGTCAGCTGCACAAAGCCTGCTAGAATAACTCCAAAACAAGAGACCCTGTATGCTAGTGTCAAATTTAAATTCCAGATGACAAACAAAGGTGCCCCAAAACTGATTTTGAGACATGCAGCTCTGGAAAAGTCCCTTAACGAGCAATATAAAAATGAAAATAAGCCAGCCACATGATTCAGACTCTGCACACTAGGAAGGAAAATATCTTCTGTTTAGAACAACTGCTTAACCAAGCCCTCCTACACCATAGCACAACATGTGAAAGTATCCCCAAAACACAGCACATTTACATCTGAATACAAAAACATCTACCGATCTCCATATATTCTAATTTTCATGTACTCCTTGATCTTTTTGTTTGTTACATAATGAAGTTTTCAAACTGGCACAAACTAATAAGTTAAAAGCCAGAACAGGGACACTTAAGCTACTGTTCTTACCAGCTTCTGTGAATTCTTGTTCATACCCAAAATAAGCATACTTGCTCAACACTGAATCTCTTTACATATTTGCAGCTCTCCTTGTATTTTCATGAATTTATTTTCCAGAAATGGAATGTGTTCTTTGGTTATTCTTCTTCAGAAAAAAAGACCAGAATAATGTCAGATGAATTCCAACAATGGTATTCAGATTAAGCAACCTTATTTTGAAACCTTGAAAAGCAACCTTCTGAATCCTGGTGTAGTACATCTACTTGTTATTCTTGTGGGGATATGCATAGATGGCATAACCAAGATATGGATAGCATGAATCAGGAGCAAGCACACACTGTCTAGAAGTCTCACCAGGATGGCAAGTATATTAATACTTAGCCTCGTAGCTCTCATTAGTCCTAACTGTCAACTGCATGTGTTAGACAATAAGCAGTTGCTTTGCACTTGAAATCACACATTCAAGCAAGTATCCTGCCTGCAGACTCTCTTTGCACACTGTAAAAACAATCCTAACAAAATGACATAGAGAGGAGTTACAGTCCACAGAGGGGAAACGTTTGGAAGTAATGAAGGAGAGCTCCACTGCCGGACAGCAAACTGCCAGCTTCAGAGCAAGTAAACGAACCTCTCCGCTTTAGCGGAGCAGGATGTATTTTGTATGAAATTTCTAGAACTTAAAGTGTTACCAAGAAATTGAACTAGTGACAGCACTGTGCCATCTGCCAGCTTGGACGAGATATTCAAAAACATCTGATGCACAGCAGTCTTAACTAGTCAGTCTTACTGAGATCTTTTGAAAAATCACAATTCTGTGCAGAGGGACAATGAGCGCTTTTAAAAATCTACTATATCTGACTACTGCTAACATAGGCTGTGGCAAAAAGCGGCATATACTTCATGAGATAATTTCACAGAGTATTACATTCAATGCCTTTATGCTCAGTGATGACATAGGATGGCAACAGCAAATCTCACTCATTTTCTTCTGTCAAGAGCATATGTCACAAAGGCAAATCTCATACATACCATGTGCAGGAGATGACTAAGAAGCGAGGTAATAATCCTCCAGCATCTGACAGGGACGAGACAGTGTGACCTAGTAAAGGAAAATACTGAATGGAAATTAAGGCTTTTCTTAAAAAGAAAAATGCTGTTAAAAGAAGCTTCAAGATAGTCTTTCTTCTTCAATTGGTGACAAAAGTATCTAGTATTAAAAAAAATAAATAAATAAAATTGAGCTTATTATTTCAGAAGCTAATTATTATTTGCATTAGATGAGTGCCTGCAGGTCCTGTCTCAGGCACCCTATGGTACATGATACACCTACATTTAAGAAAATGTGGTCCATACTTCAATGGATTTACAACTCAAATACAAATCAGACATCTGAACTTAACAAATGAAGGTGCAAGATGAAATTAAAATAATGGTATAGCAACTACAGTTATTTTGTCATGCTATGAAGTTGTCTATTGTGGTTCTAAGTTAGTCTTACAAACAAGAATTACACATCACAGACAGCTCATGGAATTCAGTAGAAATCAGTCTTCCTTCTCCTCTGCCTTGACTAAAGAGATAATATAGGTATTTTGTAACTTTTTTTAGTTAGCCACAACCTCTTCTTTCATGTTACATTAAGTTTTCTTCTCATCACTTCTAATTCAAATCAGGACTTCTTAGGTCTTCTATGGCCAACCAAAAGGTTTAACAAAATACAGGAGATGTCTCTTAGTTAGCACACCTCTTGGTCTTTATCTTCCTATCTGCATTCACTGAGTACCTCAAGTCAGTGGAGTATTCACTAAATTTCCTGTTTCTTCCCCTCACGGACTTTTGCCATTCCAGACAATATCTTCTGTGCAGACCACAGTCCCTGAGGGATTCCAAAAGTGTCCCTTCAGACATACTTTCAGAGCCTTTAATTGTCTATGTTGCTTCTTAGTCAATGCCCAATTATCAAATCAATAAAAAAACCCTTTGTAGTTGTTTTACACCTATGAAATTTAAATTTTTGATACATGACCTTTCAAAAACTTGCATCTTATCTTTGTGTCTCTCATTCTGCCTTCAACCTAGCTGGAAAGTGGATGGAGTCCTTTAACTTCCATCACATGCCGAAAATCACACTATTGCTGTATTACTTTTCCTATAACATCATCAATAAAATTAACACCTCTGCTTTAGTCCTAAATTCCTGTCAAGCAGGGCAGAGATTGCACTCTGTGTCACCTCTTAAGCTCATTACTGCTCTAATAATTATGTCCAGGGTTACAACATTTTTTGGCTGTGGGCCAAAGGCCATTCTGTAAAATATTATAATGCATTTTCTTTAAGTCTGTTCTTTTGATTCAATCACAAACTATTTTGGAAGAGATGGCTAGCTGAAAAATAGTTGTAGCTCCAGGGAAGTCAACTAACAGCAGCCCTGATCATCACGAATTACTTTCCCTTTGTTACGTACACACCATAAACACAAAACACGCGATTCTTCGCCCTGCTACAATATTAAATACATTTTCTCTGATTCCTATGGTCAGGTCTCAATTTCTTTCTTAGATTTGTCTCTGTCTTAGAGCAACGGGGCAGGACATGGCTTTTCTCATGTCAAGACTCTAGTTGACTGCTTTTATGCTCCACCTCGTCCTCGGCTCAGAACTCTTCAAGTTCTTCACAATAAAAGTCAGGCAAAACAGACACGTACAACATTTTTACAACAACAACTGGAAATACGATCATGCAAAATATTTTATTGACGACTTTTTCCAATTAAACTTTTGTTAAAATACTGTACGTATTTGTGCCAGAGTGTGCCAAAAGGCACAGGGAGGTGGTTGGGTTGCACCAGAAGGCACTCGGAGGACCCCGGGGCACCAGGAAAGGGGCAGGACCACCCCAGGGTGCTCCGAGAGACACACAGAGGCCCCTGGGGCACAAGCAAAGCTCAGACGAGGCCTGAATTCACCCACCAAAATACATACAGGGGCTGCTCGGGTCTATGTAAAGGCACACAGGGAGTTCTGGGGTACCCCAAAAGTGGTGCATAGCACGTGGGCCGCGCCAGGGCCACACTGGCCGGGTCAAGGCCCAGTGTGGGACCCACAGCCCTCGGCAGCAGAGCCCAAGGCCCAGCCCGGAGGCATGTGGAGGGCAGCCCGTGGAGGGCAGCCCTGAAGCACCGCCAGGGCTCGGGGGCAGCCACCCGCGTGCAAGTACGCAGGCAATACCCCTGCCCTGGCACGGCTCCTCCTCAGTGAGCGCTGGGGAGCACAGCCCAAAGCCCCTGGGGCTCAGGCCCACTCCCCCAGCGGGGAGACAAAGCAGCAGGCTGAGATATCCGGATGCTCGGACCCTCCGCCCTCGCCTTGACCTTGCCCGCCTGCTGGGTGCTGGGCAAAGGCCTCGTGACATCACAGGGCATTTGGTGACAGCATGGTGGGTGACGGCTCACGCCATCGCCCTCACGTAGCACAGGCGCTGCTGGTGACGGGCTGAGCTCGGCTCGGGGTGACGGCGGGGGACGGTCCGTGCAGAGATTGCAGCTCGTCAGGGAGCAGCGCGATGCTCAGCCTGGGGCTCTCCCTGGTCCTCGCTCTCTGCATGGCCTCTCTCTTCCCCAGCAGCCTCGGCCTTTCCAGCCGTCCCGCCTGGGCCACAGTCATGTGGGATGTGCCTTCCCAGGACTTGGAGCAACAGGGCACTGGCACAGGGAGCCAGTGCTCCTACCGGCCCTGCCCAGCAGAGCAGCTTCAATCCTCCTCTGCCCAGCTGGGTATAACGCTGGGGTCCCTGGAGATGGCCTGTTTGAGATGCTCAGGCCTGTGCCTGCTGCTCAGCGGGGTTTTGCTTGTAAGCTGCCTCTGCAGAAAAGCCAAGAGACACCCAAGAGAGGCGAGTGATGGGGGTCAGGCAGGTGGGATGGTGCCAGGTGGCTGGGAGCCAGGACCCACCAAGGCCTTGGGCCAACAATACCTAGGACAAGGACTAAGAGCCCATGTGAAGAAGAAAGCCTGGGCAGGTGCCTAAGGTCCTCTGCCTGTTCCCCAGCCCTTTGCCCAGCCCCAGGAGGCAGAGGTGGGTCTCGGCAACAGAGGAGGAAACAAAGACAGGCTGACCCACAAGGGGAACAAGACAGAACCTGCCTGAGGTCATCTTCACACAACCTGCTGCCTGGGGCAGCCCAGCCAGGCCTGAGTTTCTCCAGGAGAGGCCAAGCCCAGCCAGAGAGGTCTCAGCCCCCTGAGGCCCCTGTCCCTTTCATCGCGTTCCCTGCCCTGTTGTTTCCAGGAGATGGGCCAGACACCCTCAGTTTCTCCAGGGACATCCTGCCAGGGTGACTGCTCCTGCAAGAACTATGAGCTGATCTGCCAGCTGAAGGAAAATCCTGACTTGATGAAGAGGTACCTGAGGCACCTGCGCCACTGCTACCTGCAGAATAACATTCTCCAGAGACAAGAGAAGAAGAAAATGTGGGAAGACTTGGAAGAAGAGGAGACACATTTCTCTGCTTGATCATACACCCACAGCTCCAGCAAGGCTCTGGGCAGGGCAGGACATTGCAGGGGATCCAGTGAGCAGTGCTGTCCCTGTGCACTGGGACATCTCCAACAATAAATGTCTAATATGAAACTGGCTCCAAGCTATATGTAATATCAAATGAATGTTCAAAGATACAGAGGCAAGTTATTCTGCACAGGGATGTTGCAAAGTGCCTCCCAACCAAAGAGAAATCACATTCATGCTAATTGTTCAGGGTTCTCCAAAGAAAAAGCAGGAAACAAGGAGGACTGCATTATCAGCAGTTAAAGCACAGTCACAAAAATCAGAACCCTCCCCTACACTGCCTGTGAATAACATTATTCCCATAATTACTCCCACAGGATTAAGTGAGGCTGCTCTCACAATCTAAGGTAAACACATCCAAATGCCTGCACAGACCAACACAAAATTTTACTTCTTACTAGTTCCACTGCCAAAACACCTCCTTTGTTCCTATCACCCTGTTACGCATCCCTCTTCATTCACAGAGAACATGCTCTCATCCTCAGCCAAGGTTACAGATATTGTAGCCAAGTCTTTGACCAACTTTTAGCCGATTGAAGTATTACTACAAATCAAAGCAGGGATTTGGGCACCCATCACTGTAACAGCTGTGACTTTCTACTGTGAATAAAGGAAAACTGCCCAACTCAAACACAGGGGCACAGGAACCCAATGAATGAGAGAATGCAGAGACATAGGAGGCAAATCTGACAGAAGTAGTGTTAGGGCTTGAGACCCCCTGGTCACTGGCCAAGAATGAACTGGTCAGAATCTGGTCTGAAATTCCATCGTTTTCAGATTTGGGTATGTTTAATGAAGCCAGCATACTTCCAATGAGGTATGTACAAGCACATCCGTGAATGGATGATTGGTTATGTGTGTATACAAGCAAGAAGTCTTTTGGAGGGACTACAAGATGTAAAGACCATTCCTTATACCACCATCATTCCCGGCTGTGATGTACCTATCTTGTCACGCAAAATTCATCAGCAAAAATATGCCATAGTGAATATTCCATTTGGAATGTCACCAGAAGAAGAATTGTGCGCTATTCATAAGGGCTAGCAACATATCTCTCAGGACTTCTGGACAGATTTTGTCAATACGACACAGTAGCTCTGCAAACAAAAAAAAAAAAAAAAAAAAAAAGGAGTGTGGGTGTGTGTATATATATATATATACACACACACACACACACACACACACCACATTTTGGTTCTGAGCAATAATTTTACCATATCAACACCCTTCTGCAACTTGTTTCCCTGACTGAGTTATTGCTGTTAATGTACAAGTTCACTATATATCAAGATTTTTAGTTCTACCTCAAGTTCAGTTATTCGAATCCTTCATCAATGCCTTCAGTAGTGCAGAGCAAGCAATGGGTCAGGATGAAGTCGAGGACTTCTTTTTTTAATATCTATTTTCTTATCATAATCCTATTTTCAGAGCTGAGTATTTCGAGATACATCCATTCCAGCTGGTTTGAGAGAAAACACCATTACTAAAGACAGTTATTTCAAACAAGAAAGTGGCTGTCTTGTCTTCTGTGCAGGATATGACCCAAAAGCACTCTGGTATTGTTTTATATCCAATGGTCAAAAGAGTGAAAATTTGAAATATCACTCCCAAATACAACTGATACAGCTGTAACAGAAATGTGTGTGTGGTCTTTCAAGGCCAAATAAAGGTTTCTGAGGGTAAAAGTCTTTTGAGTTTTGGGAGGTATTTTGTGCTAGTAAGGAGAGTAAAGTACTGAAGTATGTGAAAGCAGGTTACTCTAGCTGAAAAGACAGGACACCATTTCTTAAATAAATATGGCTTTAAGAGAAGTGGTTTCATACTTGTAGGAGAGCTGGTTGTCTTCAAATCTCAAGCCTAGGAGCTTCACTTTTTCATACAAAGAAAGTGATTTAGTTTTAGAAGAAAAGGCATGGAAGAAAAACAGATGTGTTTCAGAGCCATAGCTACCTGACTGTCCTGCAAACATGAAGAGCACAGCGAAAGTCAAGTCAACAGATGCCTTTAGCAGACAGGGAAGTTAATGACAGAGCAATTCTCTCCCCCTCACAACAACTTCAGCTTCACTAAAACTGACCTTCATTAAACTGCACTTCTTTCTACTGATGGTCAGAGCTAAACCTCTGCAGGGCCAGCATTTCGTGTTTGCATCTAATAGAAAGTCCGCTTAGATCAGCAGCACATTATTTGCATATTACTTGCACTTTTAACTCCTCCAGGGACATCAGAGAGGTTGGACAAGAAAAAAAAAAAAAAAAAGCCTTTTGAGAAGTAAAAAATGATCATTCTATGAATGCAGCAGTAGACAAATGCAGAACAGAGGTATTGAAGAACAAGCCCCTTAATTTTGGCGAACCTCGTAACTGTACAACTCCAATGACAAAATGAGGTCCACATCCCTAAAAGCAACTACTGGATAGGTCCAGGGGCAAAAAACCCTAAAAGCATGGTGTACGCTTTGGAATTAAATCTGACTGGGAGAAGATCCGGTACTGTGTCAGGAACTAGACCAAAGTGGGAATGACTTTGGAAGCCTACTCCTTCAGCTCCATTAGAAATAGCAAGTGAAAACCAAACAGGTAAGATGTGCTGAATGCTAAACTTAATGACTGTCTTCCTAGTGAGAATAATACCCATGCCTCACCACCAGAACTACAGTGCATATCCCAGGAAAGTGCAGAATATTAGTGCAACTAATGCAGTCTTACACAGTTTTATCACTCATCCAGATATCATCAAGAACTATAACTGAACAACGGAAGGATTTTTTTGCTTGTGTTTTACCCTCAGAAGACGCTTTGTATGCCACAGTGGCCCAATAAGGCAAAATAATCCAAGATGCAACACAGAAATCTATTAGAAATTTGTCCACATACAAAAACCATGCCATCTGTTCCCATTTATTGCACTTTTGATAACTTTGTGCATAACAAAGAAATGAGTATTCAGCCTTGACTCATCCTCAATTAGATGAGGGATAGAGATCAAACATCTACAGCGTGCAAAATTACTACCAAGGAAAGATCTGACAATTATTGATTGGCTTAAGCAGAATTAAAAAAACCAAACAAACAAGTCATGGACTTCTAATGCACTGTAAATGAACTGTAGAAAGAGACAATAACACTTTGTAAGGAATAGATCAAGTTTCACACTTGACAAAACTGCTAAAAGAGCTTTTACAGTTAAAAAAAAAAATACTAAAAAAAAGGGAAGCCTTTTGCCTTTTCTTACAGCTTTGGTACTATTTTCAAGAACTTAAGAATCAAAGTCCCGTAAGACTACATATATCTCTAGCAAAGGGCTATGCAAGAAAGTCATAAGTTCATCAGTTTCCCGCTGAAGGAAATATTATACACATTTCTACACATTATACACACATTAGACATTCTTCCATAAAACTGTAAGGCTGAATTAGAAAAAGGAAGTTAATCAATACATTCCTTGGGAGGCTATAAAGGCTAACACACTATTCACAACAAACAATACAAGATTCTTCTTAGAGAACATGACTAGACAGGAACAATTTTAACTGACACTTTTAAAAATAAATCCTATTACAGCCAGTCAATCCCTTTCCACTTCCCACAGCATGGCTGATTCTAGTGGACTTTTGATTCAGATTATATTCTTCAGACTACTCCAAGGCTGAGCTGACCTATCTATCAAAACTTGCAGTGGAAATCTGGCTTTTTCCCCTGTTCCCATTATCTTGCATCCTCTTATGACATAACTTTGTACCTACCTTGCACCTCCTCAGTATTCAATAGTATTATAAAGCAAGAACCTTCCAGCAGTAGGGAAAACTGGAATAAACATCCAGTATCTGGAATTCCCTTTATTAATGAAATATGTAGTATTCAAAAGGGGTAAAGAGACTGATGAGACAATGTCTTTCAGCACTGCCTCCAAGGTGGTACCATGTCATTTAACAGATGCTATGCCCCTGGGCAGCTCCCCATCAACCCTGCAGCTGTGTCTGTCTTTGCAGAAACATTAGTCTTCAAGACACCTGTGGTGTCTCCCTGCACGTCTATGGTGCCTTGTGTGATCTTGGGGAAGTCACTTAGTCATTCAAGCATTGAAATGGAGAATCCTTTACAGCGTTATTGAAAAGATTTAATGCAATGTCTATATGAGAGCCCTAAAACCTTTAAGTGGCAAACCTTTCTGGAGCAAACAGTGGGGACAAATAGCACCAAAAAGAAAAACTGCCTTACAAATGGAACACAAATTAATTATGAATTATTTTAGTATTATCCCAAACCCTCAAGTGGGAAAGTTCTATTGCTAATTGTTAGACCGTACATCTGCCGTTTGTTGAGAACATATGGTGCAATTGTAACAGGAACTGCTGACTAAGGGAATACAGCACTTCATTTGGATAATAAAGCATAACTTGAGAAGCACTTGCATTGTTCATCATCTTGCACTAAGCATATTTAAGTTGCTCTACCATTGAGTATCAGGATTTGGGCACATGTTTGCATGGCCCTGCTTTGAACTGTTCACTCTATATCTGTATTTTTTCCTTTCTGAATATGTAGCTAGGACCCAAAGTCACTCAACAGACCAAATAATACAGGAGTAAAGGACATCGCTCACTCTTTGGGTTAGCTGGCAATAGTGGGCTAACCTCCAGAGAAAATAAATATTTTCAGAATTATCTTTGTTTCGATAAAAAATTTTTTTTAAAAAGTGTCTGGGTGACAGCTCAGACTTATGATCTGTACTGAAAGCCTTAACTGAACTCTACAACCAAAATATGTCCATCAAAAAACTGCTAATTGGTGTGTGCTAACCAATTTGAAATGTATGAATGAGTTCATATTTACTTGAACTTCTTATTACTCCAATCCTCTACCATCACCCATTCTTCAGCATGGAAGACACTCCTGTGTTTATTTGAGCATGTGAATCATCTAATTTGACACAAAAACGAGTACACATATTGGATCCTGTGGATTAGTCCTACTGTGTTTCATCTGCTTTCAACAGACAAAAAGGATATTCAGCACCTTACTGCTCCTTTTACTAAGGCTTCTGTTTTCCTTACGTTCTTGCAATGAATTACAAAATACACATTTTCCTCTTATTCAGCTTTGACTGATTAGCAGCCTGAATTTGCCCAGCATAGGAATTCAGTGTTCCACAATTTATTGAATGAGGAAGCCATTAGCAGGTCAAAGCTCACATACTGGCGTGCCTGTTTAAAGTAATTTTCATTCTTATACAAATACTTCACAGGCATGCAATGCATATGGCACTTTCACACACTTGCTCCTGTCTGATTTGAGGAAACCGTATGGAAGGAAATGTTTGCAATATTCAGGCCAATAGGTTACATTAACTGTTATGGTCTCATCTTTATCCATTATGACTGCAGCTTTAAGAATCTCCTTTTATACGGAAGATCTGAAGAAAGTTACAAACAAAAGGCAGACACACCCATGAAATGGAGAAAGCAGCCAAATACTCAGACTTTAAACTTTGCTCAGGAAGATGGCTATTAGAATATAAGGAATAAAATAGGTATTTTAGAAGGCAAATACAAGGAAACTGAGGTTTAGGAACAAGGTTACTAAAAATAGAGGTGGAGCCAAACTATCAAAGTATTCCTAAAGATATGTAGGAGATATGGTTGGACAGGCAATTCAAATTGTACTGAAAACATAACTGAAAGTTATTTAATATAATAGAGTATTATAGATAGTGTATTACAGCCCAACACAAAACTTTCAGCCCAAAAAAATAAAGCATTGCTGGGAATTTCCACACCAAAGATACTGGTAAAAATCCAGAAGCTTAACACCAGCCTTCCCATAGCTGATTTTAAGCTATTAGATATATCTGTACTTGCAATACATGTAATCTGTTGCTTTAATCCAGACCAACTGAAGTTACATGGCAATAGCAAATCGAGTGCTAATCCTACCTCTGATCAGCCAATTCATACGTCACCCGCAATCACTAGAGGTGCTAAGGAAGAATAAACTGTTTTTTGAAAGAAGAGATTCATCTATGGTTTTATTCCTCTCTGTTCCCACAACTCCTGCTCTGACCTTCTCTTCAGGCTAGTTTATGCTGTGTAAAGTTTTCAAGGTGGGCATGGCAGCGCAAGGCACACACCTGCGTGGCTACTCCTGGTCTGGCCCTGACACCTATCCATTGCAACAGCAGAACTCTTTCACACCACGCCCAGGGACCTGCTGCAAAATGACTCCCCACCTTCAGCCTGTAGCATCTAAAAGACCTCCAAAAGCTTCACAAGTGAATAGCCAAAGTGACAACTATAATCCTCAAGCTCTGACAGACAGAAACAGAAATGACAGAAGAACTGACCAAATAGCACAAACCCAGGTTTCCCTCTGCAGTTTCTGAAGCTGAGACTAATATAAGGCAGCACAGTAAGCTTCTGGAAAGGCTGTAAATGCAGAAGGCGCTGTAGCAAAGCAAAAGAAATCCCTTGAAACACTGGCATTTCAGGGCAATATGGACTGTCCGGGCAATACCAGTATAACGTAACATTAGCAGCTCATACTGCTTCTGTGGAGATGATGAAAATACCAGATTTCAATACTGTCAATAGGAATGGTGAAATAAGTAAGGCAGATCAAGGGAAAGACTTAGACAAGACATTATATAAAATCTATCTTTTTACACAACTAAGACTGTTTAATAGTTTCAAGAGTTGCTGTTGACAGACGTAAGTAAGAGCCAATGTTGAATGACAGAGGGGAAGGCTTGTAAGGTTGGCCAGGAATACTTACCTGAGTCATTCCCCCATTTAGGAATGGGCTGTACAGGAACACAAACACCTCATATGAAGAATTTCCAAGGCAAAAACTGGAAGAGAAGTTGGCAACAATTCCCTGATGCTCTGCTTTGGGCTACATGAACTATTTTGTCTCTTCATTTAAGGGAGGTAGAAATACTTAAGAGAAATAAAGTCCCACAGACAAGGTCCTATTCTGATAACCTCTCTTTAAATTGCATGGGAAAAGCCAAATGGAAAGTGTAACCCATTAAGCTATAATTATTAATTTGATCAGTAAAAGGTCAAATCAACCCCTACTCTGAGAATATAGGCAACCCCACTATGAGGAAGGAGGAAATATTTATTCTGCTGACAAACACCTGAGCATAACAGGCCAGGTGCAGTGATGGCACAAAGGTGCGAACAGCTAGAATGCTCCCAAGAGAGGATGGCCACAGCCATGCAACAAGAAGATAATATCGGACATCAACTGAAACATCAGCCTGACACGATTCAGCAATAAGGGTCCTATGAAACTCCATCTGTAAACACAGTCCACAATTCACAATCAGAACTGCCCGAGGCGCAACAGGACATACAATAACAGAGTGCACAACTCATACTACTTTATACAAGGAAGGGTGAATTATACCTTGCTTGCCCATCTACCCACGTCATTTAAGGTTAATGTGTTATGATATCACTTCCACTTCAAAATCAGGAGAAGCTTTATTTTGGGCCCATGCTTTACAAGTTCAGGCACACTGAAGTCTATCTGAAACAAAGATGTTAATTATCCAACAGTTTAGATCTTTATATTACATAGAAGACAATAAAATACACTAACATCTTTTGACCCAAAACCAGTATTTGCTAGCGTAACAGTGGCTATGACTGCCAGCATATTTGGGATTGAGTCAAAGACCTCAGGAACTAAAAGCATGGATTTCTTAGAGCAAATCCTTTGTCTGCAGTTTGGTCTGGTAATCCATGCAGAAATTCAGTTTTTCCACAGATGGAATCTAAAACATATGCTGATGGCTGCACTTGCTAGAGGTAACTCCTTCACTCTGCCTCATGCAGAGTCTAAAAAATAAAAATTAGAGAGCCAAAAAGCTCTCTAATTTCTTGTACTAATTATTCTAAACATGACTTCAACCAATATTAGTGCTTGGATATATAGGGAAGCAAATGCAAAACAGACAGTAAATGAATCAAAGGTGCCAAGGTTTTGTCTAGACCAGAGATGAGCATCACATTTAGCAGCAAGCCCTCTGGAAAGCCTGTACCAGTGCAAGAGTCGGAGAACAGACTCTGATGAGGCAAATTGTGCATCTAAAGAAATTCCATTGCCAATCACCGAGTGCTGAAAATAAGACTCACCATCTCTTTAGAACCAGGATCCAAGCACAGCAGAGAGCAACAGGAAGAAAACACAGGCCAAAAAGATAAAAAGCACAGTTCCAAACCGGAAGCACAGAAAGCAGAAAAAAGTGAGGCTAAAGGTGGTGAGGGGGAATGAGGAGAAGAGATAAGGGCAAGAACATATCCTTATGACCTGGACATTAACAATTTTTGCTATTTTTCTAGTTTTATTTCAGCCACCTTCTCCATCATAGATCAACAAAAGAAAATGAGCAATTCAGAACAGAATGCAAAGGAAAATAATCTGGAATTTGAATCCATTAAGTTTGAAAAGTAAGATGTGACAGCCAAACTGCTTTCAGAAATGAAGAACCTTCCCAGACTCATGGATCATCAGTGACATCTCAAAATAAACATTCTAAAATAACCCAGATATTTTAGTTAGAAGTACTGAAACAAATTGAAAGAGACCTATTCTTGCATTTCTCTTGCTGTGATCCAGCACAAAAGGACAAGAAATTTTGTCCCACCACATTACCACAGGGGCTTGTCTGCTGATTAAGTGACAAAAGAAGTGGGTTTCTGCAACATCTTTTTTTGGTGCTGGTTTTATTGGTAAGCTTTAAATAACACCCCTCACACTACCACAACCATCAATACATGACAAACATAGAAACAGTAAGGAAACCGTACAGCAGTTGTCTATAAGTGGTTGTAAGGCACAGCGTAGCTTTTACTTTCATGTCTCTATCTGAACAGTAATTTTGGTGATATCAGTATCAAAGCACTAGAAATGACTGACTGCTATCAAATTGAACTGTGCAGGCACACACACTCCCTAGCACGTAAGAATCAATACTGTTATTTAGGTTAGCAACAATGAACTGCATACAGTGCTCCTAGGCTAGACTCCCGGGGTAAACACAGTTTTCCCACTGGCTTTTATAACAGCATAAAAGTGGCTGCAAGTCAAAGGTAACTTACTGATACTTCAGAGGTGTTTCTTCGGAGGGTTTCTCAATGACTTGATCTGAAGAAGCAGCTGCCTATGAGAATGCAAGCCTATGGCTTCAGGCTTTAAATCTTTATTAAGAATTTTCCAGTCATTTTTCCCCCAAAAAGAACATTAGCAGGAAAGGGTGTCCAGTAGCATCAAAACCACATACTGGCATTTGTTTCCATTTATAACATAAAAGAAAAGAGACTTTGCATTATTAGACATTACGGCCATGGTTATGAATCCACTTGTAAAAAAACAACTTGCTCCTTCCATCTCTAAGAAAACCAAACAAATTGAATTATGTTTCAGTTAGTACTTAAACTGCTTTCAGGAAAAAAAAAATACAATTTTTCTCATTTTTTACAAATGAAGTAATGCTAATTAAAACCCTATAATTAACAAATATCAAACTGATTTTTTTTTAATATTGGTGAAGACTTCTTTATTTTTCCTGACACTACATCACTTGAAAAATAAAACTGACTATTTACCTGAAGTATTCTTATAGTGCCATGGATCAGTGCTTGAAGCACAGTATATATCTCAGTAGCATTGAAGTAATCAATATGATTGGCTGAACAGCCATCAGAAAAGCTGTTATTTTTAAGAAGATTAGCTCCTTGAAGACACATAAACACGACACTATCACGACTTATCTCGAATGCCTCGTTTACTACACAAAATGACTCTAAAAAGGTATTTTTTCATCCCATGTTGAAAGTACATTTTAAAAATCATAGGCAAACACAGATGTTTGTTTTTAGCACCAATCTCTTCTATCTTTTTCCTGCTCCAAAAGTCTTGTTGCAGATGAGACTGACAGTTAAAGCTCAATTAGATCAATTCTTAGATGAACAATGACAAGAGGTTTCGTCGCTAACTCAGAATGAAATATTTTTAGAAACGAAGAAATACAATGGCTAATAATCACATATATAAGTGCTAGTTGTTCATGTATGCATTTTTAAGTGCTAGCAAACCTAATTCTTAAATATCCACACTAAGATGTTTGGTTTGGCATTATCAGGTATGGTACCGGCAATATGTTCATGACCCAGAAAAAGAGTCCAAATATCAGCTGTTCCTTGAGACTGAAAATAACTGTGGTCTACCTAGAGTAATCAGTGCAACCCAGTCTTCACTTCTGGATAGCAGCTTACCTGGGGAAGCATTTGTTCCCCAGATGAACTTGCAGCACCAGACATGCAATGCCAGTTCAAGGCCCTTACCCTCACCAAGTCTAACTTCATTAAATATTTTCTATAGTTTAAAGTAAACAAGTTGGAAAAATCTTTAGCTTATGACACAGGAGAATGGAAAATGGACAGACCTGGAAAAACTGGGTCACTGGTATATCAGTCTTCCACACTATGTGGGCAAGTATTGCTATGAAGACTATAACCTATGCATAACTGAAATACCAGTGCTTCAAGGTAAAGTTTGCTTTAAAGACCATTTTAACAAAAAAGAACAATTACCATTTTTATTTTTAACACTACTAATTATTCCTCAATTTCCTGGAATAACACTGGCTTTTATACCGTCCAAGAATGAAATGTTTTTTCTTTCAAAGAAGCAGAGATAACTGCAAATGTGTTAAGACATACTTTCAGCAGCAGGCTACGCAGCCATAATGGTAGGAAAACACTGTTTCATACTTTAGCCAATGTGCTCACTGAGAACAGCAAACGCAAGTTGGTCCTGAATGGCATTATACCACTTTTCTACCCAGAAAGTGATTTTTGTGAGCCTGGGTTCGACAGGTAACACAGCAGCTCAACAAACTTGGGTGCTACCTTATTATTACAGGTTCTGTTAGAATCACTATAATTAAGGAACTGTCAGCACTTTCATTAGGAATTCTTTTCCAGGGGTTAATAATTGAGCTGTAAAATTTACTTTGGGATGGGATTTTGCATCTGGGTGTGAATGCCTTTTTTCAGTACAAGAAAAAAAGGGGTCTGGGTTTTTCCTCTTTGAATATAGACAGTTACAATGCTTAAAAACATCTGAAAGCATTCTAAAATACAGTGCCTATAACAACCGAGCAGCACTTTCAGAGTTTTTAAGAAAATAATTCAATACGAATGTCTTACTGTGGTTCTGTGGACATAACATGGACAAGAGATTTATGAGATGTGGAGTCAGTTCCTGCTAGCGGACTCTCTTGTGACTTTAGGCAGGTAACTTAATGTCCCTGTGCTTCACCTTCCCTGTTTCTGGAAGGAGGATAATTGGCGTAATGATCTACACATGAAATGCGCTCACTGAAACCTAGGGAATACGCTGTGTAACTGACATGTCCTTTTTAATATAATATGCAACTGTTGACCCCTTGCACATCTGCAGACTCTACATGATTCACATGCACATAGATGCTGTGCATATGACAAGTCAGGCCACCTATGGACATTCAATGTCAGCTTCATAAATATACCTGTCCCATGTAATCAATGAGAGGGCTAATATCAAAGTTGCAAGATCCTGATTATGCCTGAATGTTGGAGGCTTAATCACAGGAGTCTAGTGAGCTTAATGCGCACAATACTATAGTCTAACCATTTGTTACTACCCAGATAATTCTACCAGGAAATCTAAGTTGTTTAATTAAACATTGGAAAAAAAAAAAAAAAAAAAAAAAAAGGTGAATAAGGCTTTTGTTTAGTCAAAGGTTTTCAAAGTTACCACTGTTGGTATTTATCTTTTGCCACCTCCCAATGTATACCTGATCAGAAATCTGTGTTATAAAAACTGATCTTTTTAAATTCTAGAGAACTTTTTTGCCTCTTCTCAAAAGCAGAATCTCCCATATATGAAAGGTAAACCAACAACAGAACAGCTCTCGGAAGTAGCACAATTAGAAAAGTTGCCCTACTTTCAAAACTCTGAACAAATTAACTCTTCTAGACAGTATTCACAGGCATACTTCTTCCCTGAGGGTTTTTAAACAGAAGGATTCACATCAAGAGACCTGAAGTCTGATGCTGCAGTCATGCCATCAACAGAATCTCAGGGCAGTTTGTGAACAGAGATATTGCAGTTATCAGTCTCTTCAACATTTTATTTTCTCTGCTTGACTTGAGTCACAGTCATTGAGGATTGTGGTATCACTATCCATGGCATAATACTGACCAGAACAAAGAACCATTATATCTGTACAGGGAAAATGAGCTTTGGGTTTTAATCCTTGACACTACATTCACAATCACTTAATACTTGCAATGCTGCTTCTCTAACAGTATAATAGTACCCTTCCTAAAAAAATACAAAACAAAACAAAAAAAAAAACCCTCTGCTCCCTAAGTACTTAAGGCACAAGCTAAATGACAGCAGAAATCAGAACAAGTGAAATAGGTAAAATTAACACTTCATTGTATCTGTACCTCTTACAACGTACATAAGTTCACGCTTCAGATAAAAAGAATAATATTTGCCTATAGCTATGGCTTCAGGAAACATGTAAAAAATTGCCTTTGAATCACTACTAGAATTACATTATTCCTTCAAACAAACAAAAACAAGAAAAAAAAAAAATTCCTCGTTTAACTAAGTGTAAAGATAAAACACACACTTAAGTACTCCTTCCTACCACATAAGAGGATCTGAATATCCAAATTCCTGGCACTCCTCAGAAGCCTGGAACCACAGGAGGCAGCCAGGGGAACCACCAGGTGGTATGACAGTTGGGCATGCTTTAATACATAAACACACCCCTGTTTTCCTTTACATCTCTTCTTTCTCCTAACAGAGAGCAACTACAAAAAAGAAAACAAAAATCTCACCTAAGCCACTCTTTGCAACAAAAATCTACCACAGGTTTAAGTATTTTACTGAGTAGAGATCAACTTGAAACAAAATCCACCAGAGAGTCTAGTTCTAGAAGACTGTTAAACTGATAATAAAATGACCACACCTCTCTCCTGAAAAAGCTGACGGTCCTCTTTGTGTTCTCTTTTGATTGAAATGCCCATTTCAATATTTTAATAAAGTCTTGCTGATGTTAATATACCACTACATGATGAAGAGTCCTGCACTGAGACTGTGTGAACTATATTACAGAACCTGGGAAGCTATTACCTTGTTCGAGCCTCTTTAGCACTTTACCAACCATTGAAGGAAAATGGGAAGCGCACCTCCCAAAGGTTTTGTCAACAAGGAGCCAATGTCACCACACTGTCTCTCTCTCTGCTTGCTCTAAAGCAGACTTAGCTTACAGAGTTTACCAAACACTAGATTTCATATTATAGTAAAACAAGATGACGCAGCAATTTACATGAACAAACCAAGGCCTCATGTTTTACAACTGAATTCAGATTCAGCTGACATACAGAATGAACTTTGAAAGCAATAAAGAACCTCCAATAAAGACTATTACAAAAAAAAAAAAAACCAAACCACACACTTAGAAAACCTGCACAAGGCCAGAGGAATACATTTTGCTACAATTTTAAACAATGTTTCAAGATGAGATAAAGTAAAGCAAACAAACAAAACCACAACACTCAAACCTCAAAGTGCTGTTTTACAAACTACCTTGTAAAATCATCATCCATTCAAAGACTTTGCAGAATTTTTTCATCCAAACACCTACAAACCACCCAGGACATTATCTAAGCCACACACCCAGATAATGACATTACAGAAGGATAAATTGAGACAAAGGATACAAGGTTCTCACTGATGGTCAAACATCGAAACAGTATCAGAGTTGAAAGCAGTTTCCCACTTTGGAATTTGGGGCAAGATTCCACAAACTTGGGAACTTCTAGCATCAAATTCATTCATTGTTAAAAATATGAGTAAAACTTCAACAACTGTGTGTACCTGTCTATGAGAGGATCTCCCAAGTTAAATTTACTTCTTGTGCAGCAAAGTACATGAAGATCTCAAATTTTCAGTGTTTTCTTCCTTCTAAAAACTAAGAACAAGTTTGCTGAATCTTATTCAGGGAGTGAAAAGTTCAGACAGCTCATTTAGTCCATTACAAACCTCACTACCAAATTACAACTGTAGTTTGAATGAAGGAATGGTCAATATGTACTGCTTGGCCTCTCCCATAAGCAAATAAAATAAGTGGTCTATCTCCCTGAAATCAATGTTGATAAAGAAAATCCATACTGGCAAAGAAAGTTAATACACTGTGGATTTAACCAGGTGAAAATTACTGTATCTTTATTTTTTTACCTGAAAGAAAATAAACCAATTATTTGCAGAATGAGTTGTCTGTAATTGGCATTAGTCGGCTGCTAAATCTTGTATGCTGCTTCAATCTCTCTTAGTAATAGATGGATGTGTATACTGAATACCTCTAAAAGTGGTAACTACTCAACTGTTCTAAAGAAGCCAATTTCCTAAAGCAAAATTTTATTCTCCTTCAAATAAGAGCAAACCACCCCAAAGTTTTACTGTAAATACTGTCATATGATACACATTAAAGTTACAAAATCTTGTAAAACAAGGAAACAACTTTTGAACTTAGTGGCCTCACCTGTATTTCTCTTAAGCAAGTTGTCTGTCATAAGATTTACTACAGAATTTAGCAGAACAGGACAGTATATGAAGAAATAAATTAGTGTAGTTGGAATCTTAAAAAAAGCCATGAAAAAAATTCTTAGAAGCAGAGTTTTAAATTTAAACATAATTTTTAAAATATAAATAAATGAAGCAGCAGGGTATAGAAAATTATACTGCTGCATTTCTGGTCCACACAAATTGGTATGCACACTTAATTATTTAGGGTTTTTTTTTTTTACAATGAAAAACAGTGTTTCTTGAACAAGTTCCACCAACTATAGTCTCTTTATGGCCACCCTAAAGGCAAACAGGCTAAGAACTGTTCATCCATGTTCCAGCTCCAGCCATTCAAAGGTGCTTCTGGGTGGTGCCAGTTAGGTTTGTAGAAATTAAAGAGCAAGCATCAGAAGCTCAGTCATCAATCACAAGACAGTAAGCAAAAACAGCAGAGGTAGCAGGAAAGGCTACAGCTAAGAATCCTCCTACAAGAACCCTGAGGAAAAGAGGATTGAGGGAAAAAAAGAAAAGGAAAAAAGATAATAAGGGAAAATAAGTTTTGTGGACAAAAGTGAGCTTACAGAAAGGAGAGTGAGGAATATTAGAAGAGACAAAGGCTAAGGCATTTGAGAGAGAAAAAAACCTTACTGCTAACAGAGAAGTGCAGAGGCAGAATTTTGTTTTCCTCACTATATTTTTGGAAGCTCAGTTATCTCCAATCCACCACCTTTCAGCTGCCTGTGCACAGATCCCAGCACTTACATGTAACTCACACAAATTTAACCCAACACTGCACTTTTACACCTGTACAGATTAGACCAAAGAAACAAAGCCTGACTCACTTTCTAAAATCCACAGCTGTGCTGGTTTTGGCTGGGATAGAGTAAATTTTCTTCATCATAGCTAGTATGGGGATATGTTTTGGATGTGTGCCGAAAACAGTGGTGACATTGATGGGATGTTTTCATCATTGCTGAGCAGTGCTTACACAGAGTCAAGGCCTTTTCTGCTTCTCACCCCACCCCACCAGCGAGGAGGCTGGGGGTGCACAAGAAGTCGGGAGGGGACACAGCTGGGACAGCTGACCCCAACTGACCCAAGGGATATTCCACACCATATGATGTCATGCTCAGCATATAAAGCTGGGGGAAGGAGAAGGAAGGAGGGACATTTGGAGTTACGGTGTTTGTCTTCCCAAGTAACCGTTACGCGTGATGGAGCCCTGCTTTCCTGGAGATGGCTGAACACCTGCCTGCCGATGGGAAGTGGTGAATGAATTCCTTGTTTTGCTTTGCTTGTGTGCATAGCTTTTGCTTTATCTATTAAACTGTCTTTACTTTAGGCCACAAGTTTTCTCACTTTTACTCTTCCAATTCTCTCCCCTATCCCGCCATGGGGGGAGTGAGCAAGTGGCTGTGTGGTGCTTAGTTGCTGTCTGAGGTGAAACCATGACAACAGTAATTTGATCAATTTTAGGGGCATAGAAGGCATTATTAAAACTGTATTAAAACATTATTGAAACAGCGTAACCTCACTCCATAGTTCCATATCATCCACTCCCTCCTTGTTCACCTGCCACATACGCTCATTCCTTCTCCTCCATCCCAAGCCCACATCCTCACAGCCCATTAATTTTAATTAGTCTTTCATTCCTATTGCCTTGAATTCCATATTTTGAGTGGTCTTCTGAACACAATTTTTCTACCAGAGACAGCTCCACTGTGTAGGCTGTAAGCCTTTAAAGTAAAACCAGATCAAGTAAAATCCTTTTTAAAAAACTTGTCCACTGCCTAGCAGGGAAAACAGCAAGCACTGCTCACCTCACAGACCTTCCACATTCTTCAACACCTGTAAGAGTTCACCCATGCTCTGTGGCAAGCTTCCTACCCCTTCCCTCTTACTTTTTATGCAGCATCTTCCCTGGTGAATGCAGTTATCCTCCAGGTGTAACTAATCAGGTAACAGAAGGCAGCAGGCAGGCAGAAAGGTCTTAGGACAGGGTGAAGCACAAGCTGGCCCTTGGCAAGGTTGCAACAACCTTCTGTGAAGAAGAGTCTGATCTGACTGCCAGGGACAGGGAAGACCCAGACCATGGCTTCCCTCTCTGTGTGATTCCTAGCAAAGATGTGAACCAAGGACTGATTCCCAGGCAGTGCCTCACTGACAGGGTGTGAAGATCCTGGGGACTCTCCCCAGCAGCCTCCTGTCAAAGCAATTCCATTTTGTACCAAATACATACACATGCACTCAGCAAGAGAAAAGAAAGAGAAAGATGTCCCACTGAAGTGAGTGATCCCAGAGTCACCTACCTCCAGAAATCAATCAGGACACCTGAGGGAGAAGATAAGTATCAACAGTCCTATCTTTTCCTGCAAACTGCAGGGAAAATTACATCTTTTCTTTTCATTGAAAAATGTCCAAAAATCAGAATAAAACAATTTGATTTTGTGTCTTAACAAACCATTTTTTAAGCTAAATTACTTTATTTCAGTCTGCTGTATATTGAAGCAATAATCCTTGTTGGCTGAGCCAGTTGGGTTTTTTTAAAATTTGTTTTGTAGCTGAGCCTCCAAACTAAACAAATTAATTTTCAGACCTCAGACTTTCTGTTTTAGTACCTTAGTACAACTCCTACAGCTCTCAAGGATTAAGACATCTAGAAGCCAAAGATCAATTATAAGTTGAAAGCCCCACCTGTGTAACAGCACATTTGATGGGGTTTTTTTGGCTCTGACTTAAGTATTTTTGGAAGAAGCACATTCTACAATAAATGAAAGAGTTAGAACAGACAGACATATACAATGCACAGAAGCATAAGGAGGTATAAGCAACATTGCTGCACCAAATAGTAACAGAAACTATTCCACCTCATTCTTAAAACCTAGCAATCCTCTTATTCAATTGTTTCAGGTTTGTGTGGTGGGGATTTGGGGGGGGGGGGGGGGGGGGGGGGGGGGGGGGGGGGGGGGGGGGGGGGTGGGGTTTGTTTGTTTTTTTGTTTTTTTTTGTTTGTTTTTTTTTTTTTTTTTTTTTTTTTTTTTTTTGTTTTTTTATTTTTTTTTTGTTGGTTTGTGTGTTTTTTTTTTTGTTTTTCTCTCTTCCGTTTTTTTCTCTCCTATGAGAAGCTGCCAGAAGCTTCCTCAGCTCCAAGTCAGACCCCGCCTCTGGCCCGGGCCAAGCCCATCAGCGATGGTGGTAGCACCTCTGGGAGAACAGATTTAAGAAGGGGAACCTGCAGTGAGTAGTGGGATTGGAATGTGAGAGGAACCCCTCTGCAGACACCGAGGTCAGTGAGGAAGGAGGGGAGGAGGTGCGCCGGAGGAGGGGATGCCCCTGCAGCCCGTGGTGAGACGGCAGGCTGTCCCCCCCCAGCCCACGGAGGGGAGCGGGGGAGCAGATGCCCACCTGCAGCCCGGGGAGGACCCCACGCCGGAGCAGGGGGATGACCCCGAAGATGGCCATGACTCCATGGGAAAGCCCACGCTAGAGCAGCCTGCACCTGAAGATCATCCCGCCAAGGACCCATGCCAGAGAAGTTTGTGAAGAACTGCAGCCCACGGGAAGGACTCACATTGGAGAAGTTCATGAAGAACTGTCTCCCGTGGGAGGGACGCCACGCTGGAGCAGGGGACAAGTGAGGAGTCCTCCCCCTGAGGAGGAAGGAGAAGCAGAGACAAGGTGTGGAGAACTGACCCCAACCCCCATTCCCTGTCCCTCTGCGCCACTGGGGAAAACCGGGAGTGGACTTGAGCTGGGAAGGAGGGAGGGGTGGGGGGAATGTGTTCTTCGGTTTGGTTTTACTTCTCAGTATCCTCGTTTTGATTTGAATGGTAGTAAATTAAATTGATTTTGTTTCTTCCCCGAGTTGAGCCTGTGTCTTGCCCATGACTAACTGGTGAGTGATCCCTTCCAGTCCTGGTCTTGACCCATGAGCCTTTCTTTGTATTTTCTCCTCATCATCTCACCAGGGCCAGGGGGGAGGAATGAGCGAGCGGCTTCATGGTGCTTTTTCACCAGCTGAGCTTAAACCACGACACCAATCTTGAAAATACGCAATGCTCATTATACAATGTGTAAGCACTGTCAACATTTGTAAAAATACATACATTACGTTCTAAACACATATACTAAACATGCTCCTGTTAAACTCAAAACAACATCGCTATCACACAGGCTGGAATAAAGCACTCTATTGCAAAGATGTTTTCTAAAAGGGAGCAAAATCTTAAATAAAATTAAGCAGAAAGGGTCGTGTGACGTTTTTACATGCAGTTACGCTTTTTGACGTCAACAGGCTTCAATATGCAGATAGGTGTTCATCTAAGAAAAAAATGAAGCTTAAGTTAGATTCATATGTACATAGAGTGATACTTAGATTAGCAAAACTGTGTGCTGTACCCATATTAAAGAAACACAAAACAATCCCTGCTCTTTTCCACTTTTCAGTACAAAGTATCACTTATTGTACATATATCCATAAAGTTGGTTCTAATGAATTATGACATTAAGGCGAGTCTGGTGCCAGGAGAGTTTCAACACACATATGTACAAATTCACTTTCCTACCCTTTCTAAATAAAACTGGTGTTGAAATACACCTTTATATTAATCCAGCAGATCTTGCACTGACAATTACTGAAATAATGAACTGGACTGACAGATCAGAACTGCTATATCATTTCATAAGTCTTCAAATTGATTATGGTGCATTTGTACTCCCACCACAAGGTTCCTAATGCAAATAAACATGTAAAGACCTCACTGTGAGGCAGTGTAGACCTCACATTCATCAGCTACATCGTCCGTATTAGCTAATACATGAACACAAACAGAAAAAGCTACTCCAGAGAGCTCCTACTTCTGGCCAAAGTGTAATGATTGAGATCTGCTCATGAGAACTGGGACCCAGACATCTCCCAATTCAGGAATTACTGTATTTTCACAGATGGAAACTGCTTTTAATCTTTACTTGGACATTTCGTTTGCTGAAGTTACGTGGCAGCTGCAGCTTTGAGTTGCAATAAAACTGCATGCAGCAGGAGCATAAATCACCACCTTCCTAGGTATATTCACAAAAGCTGGAAACAAAGACTTTTCACACATCAATGAGCAGGAAATACATATTGTTAATCCATTAGTAAAGGAGTTGCTTTAGTGTTCGCTTTAATGATTAACATAAGAATCATTCTCATGCTAAAATCATGGTGTTAAAGAGTTTTGCCCGTCCATTTGCGGGGTCTTTTACATATTTTCCCAAACCTATTTTTCCCCATGCCTTGTACCATTCATGCATCCAGAAAAATGCTTTACAAGTTTTAATTTGGAATCTGTAATAAGGTTCAAAGAAGAGACTCTGACCATCATTTATCAATTAACATTTATCATAGCAAATCATAATGCAGCTGTGTTTCAGAGAGAAAGCATTTCCATGGATGAGATGAGGTAGCAATTTCAATGAAAAAATTCATAAGCATCACCATCAAGCTCAATGTATGCTGTGAGAATGCAATTAGAGTGATCACAACATACAATAGGTCTGAACTATTGAACTGTAATTAGCAAAACCCTTTTCAAATGTGCTGTATAGACAGAAAAAGATACAGAATGCATACCAGATTTAGAAATGGACAGTGTAGCTGTGCTTAGTAAAGTAATAAATTAACTGGAAAAATACATGAGCTAGCTCAAGGGATTCTTTACTAAGTGTTAAATACATTTTATACAACTTCACTGGATTGTTGAAACACAGTCCTCAAACAAAGAAATGGGAATTCTACCTGGCAGCAATGCACCAGCCACACAGAACAGTTATGTGCTTGGCAATGCTCTAAAACACAAAAGCACAGGTCAGACAAGCCCTGAGGTCTTAAAAAAGGAAACTCCCATGGAGCCTCACATTCCTCTGCTGTAATTCTTCACACAAGGCCAGCTGAGGGAGAGGGTTTAAGGATCAGCACTTAGGAGTGCAGTCCAGTCTGGAATTGCAGAGGGAATGAGAACACCTGGACCAGGGGGTGCTACCTGCATCCTAAGCAATTTACACTACTTAGCTAGTGCACCAGCATATTCTGCACCAGCTGGAAATTCCTCCTGGCTGTCACACTGCTTTCCATTAAGAAAGCTCATCAGTCATAAATGTGTGTGCCTCAACAATATTCAAAAAGTAAGGGAATAGTGATTGCAGACCAAATGAAGTAGCATGAATCCGTTCCTTGTTTTCAGTACTGAAAGAAATATGTCAATCATTTTCCTTTATTTTTTTCCTTTTTAAATAAATCCTTTCTTAACAGTAGAAACAAAATACAAAGTTTATTTTCCTTTTTGTTTGTTTTCAGGCCTGCCAAATCCCCAAGGGAACAGTTGCAAGACACTTCAACCCACTGCAAATGGACTCTGCCCTTCTCTCCCACCCAGCTGTGTCTCACTGCCCCCTCATCCTTTCCTGCTGGCATGGGTGCTATTAGGGCACAGAATAAATCAAATCAAGAGAACTTAACTAGTTGAAAAATAACCAGACAAAAGCAAAGTGAATTCTCCACAGGCTTAGTTATGATGCAGCTATGGTGAGGAACAGCCACACAACACTAATGCCTGGGACAAAGACAACAACGGGATCATCCCTCTGGTGACAGCGTGGACATCTGAGGAATTTAAGTAACTCTGACCACGGCTGCAACATGTAATAACACCCAACAGACAAAAACAAAGTGGCCATACACTGTCTTGTTATAATTTTGCTCAGTTTAGTTTTAAAACATGTCTCAAATAGTTTGTTCATCCTCACTCTCTAGGGGATGACTTTAGTAAGGCTTTGTCAAAAGCACTGAAGATCAATATTCTTTGCTGCTAATTTGCTACCCTTATGAAAAGCATCCCTGTCCATCTTTACACACTGTGTTGAAGAAAGGTTTTGTAACAAAATAAGTAATACTAGTGTTAGAAATAATCAGTGTACGCTATGGCTGAAAAGCTGCTCATTACTTCCCCAACTGTAAGCGTAAGAAAAGCTCATTCGCCTATTTAGCCCCAGAGAATACCCAAAGATATGCAAAACTATATGCTAATATATGGATATATCACATTCTGTCCAGGAAACACCTGTGTACATGTAAGGGAACTCTACCATTTCCACAAAGTTTCAAACAAATTATTCCTTCCTTCCTTTCAGAGCAAATGGCTAAAATTTGTTCTCTTGCAAGATGAGTAAAGGATAACCTTTGAACCTTTACACATGTCCAAATTTTTGCAGGAAGCTTTCACATTGCTCCCACCATCTCTTTCCTGTAACTGCAATGCTACACAAAGACCTCTCTCTCCTTCACATGTATTCTGCAGCAGAGAGATTTTTGCAAGCTAATCTATGCTGCTTTGCAAACAGAACTTCTCTGCACACAGGAAGGCTGTCCAGTCACCACTAATTGCATTCTCGATACAATAACTGTGCAGCCAGCACCAGCCAAATGTAGGATTCACAAATCCTTGCACTTATCAAGCATCATAATTTGGGTGGCTGTCAAATCTTATCCTACATTTACCTAACACCCTCAATAGCACTGTAAGTAGTTCCAAGGGGGGAAGCCTTCATAAATTTTCACATCATTTCCTATTTAGGCTAATATCTGCTCATGCTACCTCGAGAAAACAGTATATATCCCCTTAAACACAGTGTTAAGAATCAACACATGAGGCTTTGTGATATTATTACAAGGCTTCCATCCTTTACGGATGAACATGGGAGAAATTGCATCTTCCAAGTCTGGTTTTGTGACTCACTTCTTGTACTTCCTCTACAGGAAGGGACTAAAGAACTGCCCAAAGCAGGATTTGAAAGAAAGAAGTGCACATTGTTTAATGCTTGGATATAATTTCATAGAAAAAGTAAATTTCTGCAAAGCTATTAGGGAAATTAATTCCTCTGTTGCCTCTAATTTTAAGTTGTCCATAGCATTCGTTTGTACATCTTGAAACAGTAATTTCCATTAGTCAGAATGGATAAAGAAACTGGTTTATTACATGATACCTGGTAGTTTTCCAAAACCATCATCTTCGTGCCTCAGGGAAATCAGCATTTTTTTATATATATTCTAATTTTAAAAAAAAGAAAAAAAAAAACAAACCCAAAAAACCACACCAAACCAAAACCCCCAAAAAACACCTCCACTTTTTTTTTTTTCTTCCCTCCTTCCCCACCTTCCACTGCACTTTGATAACAGATGCATTTGATTAATTACATGCTGGCTCTGGGTCTAAAGCACAAATGAAGGCTATTTTCTTGAGGGCCATTTGCCAGTGAAAGTCGCAGGGAAAAAAACACGCTCTCGCCAAAGCTTCAGCTCCCCTTGGCCCATGCTGAGTATGGCAGGAAGATGGCACAAGAAAGATCTGTTTCCAACAGAGATGTCTGGAAGCTTTTATCACATTACTGTTGGAAGTATGGGGAAAAAGGCTCCAAAATTGCAGGAAAATATTCTGAGGATACAACTTTCTCTTCCTGTTCTATCAGTACTGCTGTAATAAAACTTCCCTACACTTTTACTGAATCTTCAAGTATAATAAGTATAAGCATGTTTCCACTTACTGTTTTGAATGCTTATTTTCAGAATATTTTCAATAAATCAGAACAACAGAGCCAAATCAAGGCCAATTCTGAGCCCTATGACCATCTCTTTAATGCTCTGCCTTTCTTTTTGCCATGTTTCTCATTATTTTTTTTCTTTTTTTATTCTAGATCTATGCTTTTAGGGCTTCTACTGCAATTGCTTAAAAAAAAACAACAAAAAAAACCAGTTACAGAAATTCTACCACAGTCTTTTCTTTCTTAAAAATTCTCCAATATTCAAAGGTATTTTGCTGATAACTAGTGCAATATGAAGTAACAATACAGGACTCACAACCATCATCGTCTAATATGCATTAGAAAAGAAGTCCCTGAGACAAGATGCTTCTGTTAAATAGGTATTAAGAGTAGATGCCAAAAAAGAGATGTTAAACAGCACAAGCTTACCTCCGTGCAAAGAAACAAACCAGGAGCATCAGCTCATTTTGAACTGGTCACTGAAAAGCTGACAGGTGATGCCAACTACAGGTTGTTGTTCACAAGACTTTGAATAAATAAATATACCCAAATCCAATAGTAGTGTACCAATAGCTGTCTGAACTAAACACTGTATGTGGTTCTGGAAGCACTATAGCTTATTATCAGCGTGCTGGATCCTACCTCCTCTGACCTAGCCTCTCTTCACACACACACAGAGGAACCCGTGCTAGGTTTCCATTAAAAGGTAAGATTCTTATAAGTATTTCTTTTGGCATGTTCAATCCTGTTTACAAGCTACTTTTTATAGCTCTCATTAAGACGACAGAAGTTTATTACATTTGAAGCCATTTTCCTTTGAATACAGAATGCAGGAAGGCACCGGTTGTCGGAATATTGAAATAAGACCCATGAATGCCTTTGAAAATATGCATCAATTAAAATGAGTGTTTTACATAGCAGATGAACAATACTCCACCTCCAAAACTCCCTCTTTATATAGAAAAGCTGTATCTACTGTGACAATGCCTTTAATTTTAACATTCACCTTCTTTCTGAAGGAGGGTTAATAGCCGCACGACTAAAGTGCCTGCCACAAAGACATTTTCTTGTAAGGTTGGAAACTGAGAGTCAGTTTAACCCCACCAAAGCATGAGAGAGAATTGGAGGATCTTTCTTTCAAACACATGCCTTTCAATTGTATCAAGACATTTCAGTGAAATAAAAATATTATAGTGATGTTCAAGAAGCCTGGTGCTTCCACCAACTGGCTATCAAATTTGTATCATTAGCTACAACCCCCACACCTCAGTGTATTGTACCAAACAGAACCGATATCGTTTGATGCAAATGCTTCTTGAGGGGGAAAGAATCCTGCAGAAGGAATGGTTTTGGAGTTACAGGGCAATGAACTGAATATTTAACACAAGCTGGGCTCTGCAGGAGAATGTTTTAAGAACTACCATGCTAGTATCTCTCTCCTTTGTAAGCTAGGACCCCAGCTTTCTCTTACCTCAGTGTTGAAACACAATGCAGCTAAACAGCAAGAACCGTAGCTGATTTTTATTGATTCTGCACCATTTCCCCATCACATCTCTATGTTCAGACTGCATTTTAAATATGTATTTGATACAACATATACATCTCTGTGATTGATTTGGAGCACTAAACAGAAAGCTAGAAGGTCACAACGTGACATTCGGTTTTCACTCATTCTTACCTTAAGCAGCTGAGAAAATGCATTTGAAGTAAAGGCAACTTAATTTAATAGACACAGCTTTAAACTAAATGAATATGAGAAAAATAACTCAGAAATAGATTCCAGTAAGGGGATTACAAATCACTCTGAATTGCATTTTGAGAGTTCTCTCAATCTCAATACTGGCTACATATGCTTACAGATGTGATCTGATACACCACTTCAAGGAGGGGACAGATGCCCTCAGGGTATAAACATTCACACCGAGTATAATTCAGGCTTTATCAGAATCTAGCTTTTGCTTTGTGAAGGTCTGGTCCTGCACTGCATAGAGAATGTGCTTGGAGAAAGTGGACTCATCTCACTGCTTGAGACTCTGCAATACGGTTCAGAGTCCATAATTACACAGGGGTAAAAAATTTTAAAAATTCCGTAAGACAGCAAACACTTGTTAAACAACTTGTAAATATGGACTAAACTCAAGACAATACTAGGATATGATCACCTCATCAACTGTTTATGCAAGCAATATCTGTACTAGTGCACAGTAATAGTAAACTGGGCATTCCAAATTCTTATTGACAGCTAATCTATAATAAAATAAAAATACTATGCTTTCTTATAAATTGTAGGACTCTCATTAAAAAAAAAAAAACAAAAAACAATAACTCATTTGGAAAAAGATGTCAACTTTTCAAAACTCTGGTATCTCCAAACAAAAAGCAGAAAAAAAGCTTGCACACCATGCTTTTTGCTTTTAGAGTTGCCACAGACAGAATCAGTGAGACCCAAGTGGTTTTGCAATGCATTCTTTCTCCTGATTTTTAAAAAAAATTCCAAGTATCTCTAGCACATATTTAATATTTCTGAGCAAATATATCTTTATCAAGTGCAATGAGATGCACATACAACAGCTTGAATTTTACACTTGCAAATGCAAGTGTATGTGGATGAGTAAGCATGAGAGACTATAATTAGCCCTATCACTCCCTGTTCTGTCTTCACAGATTGGCATAAAATCAGGAGCAGTCTATACAATTGAATCTTATATGGACTGACTAGTTTTGCAAATAATGAACAGAAAAGAATATTGCACAGACGTGGGATGAAAATTTCCATTTAAACATACTCAAAGTAATGCACTTTTGAAGTCAAAATGTGATTATTTGCAGAAAATACCTGTTCCCAAGAAAATACTAGTGTTTTAAATTTGAAGACAGAAAGGACTGCTAATCTGCCTTCACTTCTATAAAAAAATATTCTTTTCATTTCAACCTAAAATAATTGGTTTTCAAGTAACAGATGAAAATATCCATAAAACAGTTTGTCAAAAACAAATAATAAAATAAACAGTTTCCATCAAAACATTCTGCAAAAACATCACCGCAACCCAAACCTATACCCTGTTTCATGATCAGATCTAGCAGACTATAGTACCAAGTCATTTAAAAGAACTGTGTAACACGCTGTCCTTCAAAACAAAACTGGTGTTAGCAGTATCAAAAAATGGATACTTACAAATCAAACAACTTGCTAACTGGTTTTAATGGTCTCCTACTAATCCCTGTTTATGTACCAAGTATCTTAAGTACGTACACACTTTTCTCTCTATGAATGACACAGAATAATGGTTAAATGTGACATTGTATATTATCAGTAGGCAACTTTCAAGCAGGAGTAAGTATCTAGGTATGTAGGCATAATTTCGCTGGCTTTGTTGCCTTAGAGCTTACACACATGCAAGGTGAGATCAAGGATAATTTTGTTACTGCTTTAAATGCAAAGCATACCATGCCCAGCACTACCAGGTCACTAATAATCCAATTCAGACCGTTTTGTGAACTTTCAAAAGTTGCTTTTACGAACACATAGGAAGCACTGCACAGAAAGCATATGCCAGCTCAAGCCTGAGCCGTAAGTGAAGCCAAGCAAAGGCTGTGCTGAGCTGGAAGGGGCACTGATGCCTTACCAAGCACTGACTGCCAGGTGACGAAGCCCCACTCCCAAGCTGCGGGGGTCTTCCGTCAGCTCCGAGGATACTACAGGTCACTGACATGCTGCTGTCTGAGCTCTCAGGCCCTTTTCCAGCGTTACATACCTTTTTTTTTTTTTTTTTTTTGGTGTAAAGCATTTCACAGATTGGAAGGAAGCAAAGCATAAAGCCAGAGCCTGTGCAGCCTATAGTTAGCTCAATATTCTGAGTAGGACAGTGGCTTTCTTGGTTTGAATTCTCTAATTTTGCAGATTTGTGCTTCTGGCAATAAAACAGCTCCTAAAATCAGTCATTCAGACACTGCATTTTTATCTCCAGATATATGTATGTATTATTCTTTGAAGGGTTGAAGCCTTGAAAGTCCACTGAGCTCACTAGCTTAGCACCATGTAAATTATTCTAAGAATATTTTATTTATGTTTGCCTCTACTGTAAACCCAAATATTTCCAGGAAAGAGTTATAGTTCATCAAAATATTTTTCTGGTTTATGTCCTTTCTGACAAGCCACACTTGTCAACTGAATGCACCACTCTGATTTATAGATTTGATTTTACTTTCATTATGGGATTATAAAGAGATATTACTCCATATTTCAAACAGATTACATAGCATTCTAAACATTTTCTCATTTAATACTGTTGTCCAATGTCAAGCGAAGTGTCTCTGGCCATTTTGCTGCTCTCCGTGGCACATTTCTTTTGCCTGAAAACACCAGCTGTTTGATCAAAAGCACTAAGAATATGCTACTGCAAGAGACAGGAGCAACAGAGAGTATAAACATTGTCAACTTGGGACTAATTTTTAACATTTCTTATTTCATCTGAAAAATCACTGAAACAAGAAGTTCCAAGAATGTATTTTTACATTTCAGTACATTGTGTTTCAGCTTAGTGAGCAATTCTTTTGTTACACTGAAATAAATGAATCAAGATGCATATATGCTTAACTTGAGTAACTTTGTGATCTTACTGCAGCAACCTTTGGAGTCCCTTCCCAGGCCTGGCCAGCTGAACACTGCCTCCCTGTTTCCCATTGCCTCCTATCAGGCTGCAAGTCCCTGGGGCTAGGAACTTTCTGCTTGTACTTTAGGAAACGTAGAACTATCTGAAATAAACTGTTAGCAAATGCCTGACACTGAGGTGACCTCTTTCAATTTATTTAGTTTTAAGCAACAAAACGTGTCCCCCTTACATTGGAAATTATAGAAAGGCTGAAAAAGATTAAGATAAATAGAGGTGGGATCCTTTGAGGAAGTGAACCCCTGACCCTGATCCAACAAAGCACTTCACCAATTATTAACTTCAAGTACACAAAGTGATCCCGCACAACTCACCAGAACTATTAAAAAAATCTGCTTAACTGTCAGCTGGAGAGAAACCCTGACTGCTTGCAATTATTCTTGCAGTTGTGTGCCAATTCTGCTGGTCAGTAATGGAGATCCAAAAGCAGTACTTCTCCTATACACTGTAAATGTTACCATTTTAATGTGTTAGTAAGTCAGACGAACCCAAACACTTGTAAACACATCTTAAAATCCACACATTAGAGAAGTTTTCCTCAAGTCAGTCAACTAATTACTTTATATAGGAACAAAAGCATGCATGTAATACTTTCAAAAAGTGTCTCTGACCATTACTCCCTCTCAACTGCAAAACATCCAAAACTGAAATACATATGTCACAGACAACATTAAGACTATTTTTGCAGAGACACAATCTCATGTTCCTTACAACTGACTAAGCTCTTTTTGCCCCCCTTGTCATAATAAGTATTTTCAAGCATGTAGCACAATACTGTATTTTATTATCCCATCTTGAATGAGATGTTCAAAAGCATCTGGAATTTCTTTTGATGACAACATAAATACACTAAGAAATTCTGAAAGCACCATTATATAGTAATTGCAATATTTGCTGACTATTGCTAACACCAGTGTTTAATGGAAAAGGGTTTAGTGTTGTGATACTGAATTTCATGTGGTTTTCCACCATATAATGCAATTATATATTATTAATGAAGTCGGGTAGAGGTGTTCCAGCATATCTGACTTAAAAGAGCATATTATGAGTCTAGCTTCCCTAAGGTCCCTCTATGAAGAATGGTGGGCTCCATCAGGGAGCAAATCAGGGAATTAATCCAATTTAGAGGTTCTGAATTGCTTTACAGAAAAGCCTCTCTGTCTCCACTGACCATAGAGAAAAAAATAGACTTCTAACATAAGAATCCCAGTTACATGACTGAAGTTAGATGATGTGGATGCTTCTTCCCCTCAAAAATGCCCATCTTTAAAATCAAACCACATTCTGAAATATGACTACTTACTGCTTTATTTGTGAAGCTGAAGACACATCTTGAAGATACATCCCTACATCACATCTCACCTTCCCTGAAGAAGAGACCAACTGGTGTAGGCATGTCACATCCCCCTACTGATAATCAGTGCCAACGGGATCTGCAGCAATTGCAGGTACAGTTCCGCACTGTAACACTGTAATAACTCGTGGGACCAGTTCACTCACTGGCTTGTAAGCCAAAATGGCAGTTGTCACATAAAACCCTGCTTTCTCCTGCAAGCAGGTAACCCAGAACAAGTTTTCTACTACACGCGCTCACCGTTCACAAGTAAGACTAGCAGAAATGCCGTTCTCGCCTGTTCCTCACTTCACACCAACCCAAACACCAGCAGACATGACAAGAAGCCCCCTCTTTCCCACAAACTTTCTGTCTGAAGTCACGCTTTACTGTAGTTCAGTAAAGCTAACACACCAACAGCAAACTCGCTGCCGTTGCTCTCGTGGCTGAAAAGTATCAAAATTATTCTAACTTTGTAGTTGCTGTAAAGCTTCATAGCCCCAGAGAGGTGGAAGCTCGTAGCCTGCATTTACTGATACAGGAGATTAGGAAGCATTATGGAGAAGACGTCATTTCCGGGAGGTTGTTCAACTACTCCCAAATTATTCTTTATCTGCAGTGCTACACAGATATTATTTTAGAAATCTTACAAGCATGGCCCACCATATCTTGAGGGTAGCAGGAAATACTCCAGAAGTTTCCTGAAGGATATTGGGGATTTAAACCCAGAAAATTAACCCGTTTGGCCATATTAAGCTTAGTTGGCTTTAAGCTAACCACCTATCCTTCACCAATAGGAAAAGCTGAAAAACACACTAAAATGTGAAAAAAATAAACCCATACTCACCGTTTTGCCAAAATGTAACAAAATATAATATAACCTGTTGCACAAAAGTTTGCAATTGTTGCCCCCACATACACAAAAAAAAAGTATTTCAAATAAGGTTATTAAAATAAAACATTTCTCCTGCCAAAACATTTCCGTTAACACCATTACAATTACCAAATACAAGGAAATAGAATTCCCTGGGAGAAAACTGTAAGGCTTCCTTTTGGAAGCTGTTTCTGTGTAAATAACACACAAAGAACTTCATGCCAATTTTCAAGCAACAATTTCACTTGATATTTTTTATAATTATTATTTTAAAGAAAAACACAACAATAGATACTTTAGGAGGAAAAGAAAAGGAAAGGATTATCATCTTATTTTGATTTCACCTGAAGCACAAGCTAACCAAGATCTTTCAAACCCTTATTCTTGCCTCCCTCACTGTAACTCGCATGTTTTATCATAATTGATTCTGATCTAACCAGTGCTAGCCAGAGTTCTTACTAGCTGTACCCATTTTCTAGAAGCCAATTTGTTTCTCTACAAGTCGTAATTCCTTCATGCTGAATTCAGATATCATATGAGCCACTACAAGGCAGGCAGGCTTCCTTCCTGCCAATGAACTTGTATAGCATTACAGTTTTTACTGTTCAAACGCTAGGCTGTTTCCAAGTGTGGCAACCATGCAGTAATTTTAACCTCTGATCAGGTTAGAAGAGAGCTCTCTAGCCCCTGTGCGGTCAATATCATTTCCAAGGGATGAGCACTTTTGCATAGAAAGCTTAGTAACCATCCTCACCAAATTCCAAATAACCTGCTGATAGGCATCTCCTGCACAAGCCTTCAGCTAAGATACTGGACTTACGCTTCTTTATTGAAAAAGATTTGGCATAAACAAAGAGCACACCATCACCTATTCCAATAATTAACAGAAGTTCTACTTAGTACCTTTTTCCAACATTAATATCACAGCTGCAATAGTAAAAGATGCTTCTGATGCAAAAAATACATAGAAGTTACACCTAGCCACTCTACATGAATACACCTGTGTTTTGTTCTTTCCAAAGCTATGCAATACTTTTGTTAGAATAACTTCATTATTGTTCCTGGAGGAATCAGTCAGTTTCTCCCTTCCTAAGAAAGCATAAGGAGCTTGAAAGCCTTTTCAATTTTTAAAATTTGGGGGCTTTTTTAATCATTATTTCCAACAAGTTTTCACAAATCAAAGAGAATAAAAGTCCAAATGTTTATATTATTGGAGGAATGATGTGTACCAATGCAGTCACACTCAAAACTAAGCATTCCTTCTGTCTTCTATGCCTCTAATCTAAGCAATCAGATTTAAAAGGTCTCTGCAATTTCAAAGACTTAGGTAAAAATCCTTGCTGAAACCCTGATTTCTGTGCATTGTTCCTGACATTTCACAATGGCACCAGACAAACTACATACTCTCTGAGAGATCAATCACAGCTACATGGGGAGTCATTTACTGTGTGCAACAACAGACCACTAGACCAATTTCAGTACATGAGAATTACAGTAACTTCCAGCATGAAAAAGGAGTTAGATATTCAATTACATGAGGGGATTGGTTTTTGCTCTGCAGATTGAGGTTGATAAGCGGGGGGGGGAATCCCTGTTATAGGCAGGCTTAAGGCATCTGCACATCCCTAGCTTTTGTGACTATTTTTTTTGTGACTACAGGATCGAAAAAGGTGGAAGAATTGGCGGGGGGGGGGGGGGGGGGGGGGGGGGGAATGACGACAATGACTAAGTCCCTCTATGTTTGTAAAGTGAAACAAACAAACAAGCAAAACTATGCACATTTTTTCTTCACTTATCCATTAAATGTGCACAGCATGAAGCTTATCTTATTCACCCACCAAGTCTCCTTAAAGTATCTGTTGATTAGGACAGTGAGTGATGTTAAGTAGATGCCTGTAGCCCCACTGCACCAAATGGTTCAGACAGACATACTGCTCTGTTCAGAGCAATAGCCCACAAAAGTTAGGGTATTGTACTCAGTAAAACATCTCAGCCTAAGCAGGTTCCAATTTTCCAGTTAAATATACACTGAGGGATAAAGTTCAACTCTAAACGGCTTGAGACAAAACACAGGTTGGTGGTTTTGGTTGTTGTTTTGCGTTGTTTTAGTAAGAAACCCATGTTTCATTTTACTGCAATGACAATATACAGTAAACAATAATTCAACACTTCCAATATTCTTTCACTTCTCCATTAATTAGGGAAATGTAGAATAAATAAGGAAATGTAAAGAAGGAAATAGATTTCCAACAAAATGTGGGGAAAAAAGTAGCAATGTAATACAAAGAGGGAAACAGACTATGAGAACAAAGAGAGTGACAACATAATTATATTTTAGGTTAACAGCTCTCCCCCACAGCACTAAAAATCTAACTATAATGAAATCTTCTATATACCCAGAGTGGTTATCAGAGTATAATACATTTCAGCACATACTCAGCTGCTGAATCAGTGTGTTTGAGCATAAGCTAATAATCTCTCAAAAAAACATGGTACCTTCTGTTCAATATTCATTCATAAAGTCCAGATCAACAGAGAACATACTTGAAATTGCAGCCAGTCCTGAATAAACAGATACTAAGCAGCAGATTTTCTTTTTTTTTTTTTCCTAGTTGACTGTATCTGGCTCATGTACTCTGCCTTCTTCTCTCACATCAGTAATTGATTGCAAATTTTTTTATAAAAAGTATGCTTAATCAACAAACAAGAAACATTTTACTCACTTGTAAATTCAATTTTTATTCCATGTTTTCTTGTGTGTACTCTTTCAGTAGTAAACAAACAGATTAAAGCTGTTCAGCTCTGATTAACTCTTATAATAGTCTCAGTATGGCAGTTCTACACATCTTTTCCCAAAAGCTTACCAGATTCTCTCTATCGAGGTATCCATCTGTACTGACATGGAGATTAAGAGTTCTTAATCCACTTCTAAATTCTCTAACTCATACGAAGCAGCTCCTATTACTTTATCCTAATAATGTTTTTGGCAATAGTCAGGCACAGTACTTTATCTCCCCATGGTGCTGTGCCAGCCCCCATGTAACACCTCTGCATTGCAAGCATCTCATCGGTATAGAGGAAGTGATGCAACATTCACTATATAAGTTGAGATCACTGAACCTTTAAGTCCACTATCTTTTTGTTTACAAAGATGATTCAACTGTAAGAAAACCTTTTTATCCCTTTAATGCCACTAGCTCTTGCACTTTCTAACATGAGTAGAGGAGGGAAGCGGCACCACAGGTCCCTACAGCAATCAGCTTACAGAGCAAAGCATGATAACCTTTATCTTAGTATGCATAACTATTAATGCTGTTATGGGTTATTAAATTATCTGGCCCTGTTAGAATCCAACTGCAATATTTAACTCTCTGACCTCCAGCAGGCAGTCTGCAGTGACATTTCCTGATAGAATACATGCCACAATTTAAATTGCAAAATTGCCTGGGTATACAGTGCTTATGTCCAATGCTTCCATGAAGAATGTTCCAATACAGATGAAAAAACACCTCTCTCGGCATTATACTGATAGTAACATCCACATGGCTAGAAAAAAAGAGTCTGTTCCTATCACTTATCTTTCTATACTCATTAAATTTTGATTATTTATCATGGATTTCAACATCCTTATTAAGGCCAAACATCTTTCAGCTCAATGGTTTCTAGTCTTTTTCTTTTATTCAACTAAGTGGATAATCATCTATTTGGACATAAACACAGAATAACCCTACTGTCCTTGGCAGAGTTACTGCAGGCTCATACTAGCCTAAATTTGAGATCAAAATTTTACCCATTATCAGTCTTCCCACTACCTGATGTGTTCCAAGGGACCACTGATTGACCAGTGATCAACACCATGCCTACTGGAAAGCATAATTTTATTTGTATATGCAATAGCCCGCCTACTGGAAAGCATAATTTTATTTGTATATGCAATAGCCCAAGTATGTTTTTTGAGGTCTCTAATACTCTACTATTCTGGATTATATTTTTTAAGCTGCAAAGATACCTTAACCTCTGAAAAGCTGCTAGGACTACTGTTCACAACACTACTGTGATAATTTTTTAAAAAATTTTACAAACAAATCAGACCTGATATTCAGATTATTAAAAATTTTGGGCTTGTAATTCAGAGATCTCAGCATCACCTCACTTTTTTCTTAAATTCCTGTTAGCTAATATGGAAATTCAGCTTTCTTAATAAGCAGCAATCAGGAGCTCACATTTTCAAAAAACTTCAGACTTCCTGCTCCAATTGCAGGATTTACCATTCCTGCAAGACCTAAGCTGCCAAGAAAAGAAAGAGAAAAATCCTATGTTTCCAAGCTAAGTTTCTCAGTATAAGTAGATAGAAAACAAAGCAGAGTTGTTTCTCTGTACCAAGAAAAGACTAAAAGTATAGGCCTATGTGTGATACTGAATTGCTAGTATTCATATAAACAATGCATTAACTTAGTAATCTAAATATCAACTAAAGAACTTCACCACTGATCAGTTCAAATAAAACATTCAGATAACATGTTAACCAAGTGTCACCAGACACGGTGCAATGAGACACAAGCTGCCTACTGAGGTGATGAACTGGGTGTTTAATTACACCTATTTCAATCAGTCTTTAAATAAAAAAATTGTTAGCTGTTTCAGTCCTATTTCCCCCCAAAATTCCTAAACTTTAGTATATACTATCATAGAGAAAGCTGCACACACAAAAATGGAAAGGACTTGAAAAGAAGTGGAGAGCATAATTAAGTAAAGATGTGTACTAAAATTAAAATCTAAAAGACAAAGTGAGCTTTTACTTACAACTAACCTGTGTATATACATTAGCTTTCCAGGTGGTTATGATTTTTACTACAACAAGGTGCCTCTAACAATGGATATACATCCATTCTTAGCTGCTGCTTGAAGTAAGAGCACAAATAGACCAACAATGAAGATACGCTATGCTGATTATGCTGTTAGGGTCTAGTTGTCTTTATTTAAAAAAAAAAAAAAAATCCCTCTGCCATTTAAGGGTAATCAATATGCTGCATATAGTGATCAAAATCCGTAATTCCGTGGGATTTTAGCACATTCATAGATGCTTTACAACACAGTGATTTATGTTCCCAGCTCTCATTTCTTGAGGGGTACCAAGGATTGCGGATACCTGGCTCATTACCAGTTGCAAAGGCTGGAACGTGGAATGAATCAAAAACTGTGTTCAATTTTATGAAGACAACAATGCTGACGACTACAGTATTTAATATCAACATCCTATCCAAATATATTGTTAAAGCTCAACTTTCAGGGCTTTAGCAAATCTCAAAAGTACAAGGAATAAAAGCAATACCTATGTAGGAGTCATATCTGCAACTCTTCCTGGAGCCCTTGCCACTCTGTACTGTGCAAGGCAAGACACTGGATTAAATAGGCCACGGCCTGATCTATTTCAGCCATATCTGTGTTCTTACTTTGCAAAATGCCTACTAGAAAGTACAAACCTTAACTATGATGCACAGTGAAAGACAGCAGAGAGAGGAATAACATATTGGACTGATTATTCTTAGCTAACAAAGACGATTAAAAAAAAATTATCATCTCAGCTGAGTCCATTTGACTTCTCAGGAAGTAATAATTTATCATAATCATCAGCTAATCAAGTTTCTGTTTCTGGAAGGTCAAAAAAATTGACTTTAAATAAAAAGCAAAGCAAATTTTTTAAAAATGTTTAAATGCCAATACCATCTCCTGAAACTGTAGCAGACATTGCTCTACAAAAACCTAATACCAGGTTAAAAAAAAGTCTGACATGTTTGAACATTAATCTTCTTTCCTGATTCCATCTGCCATTTTCCTCCTTTCTTGACATCTTCTTCCCTTTCCTATTTGATTTTTCAACTCCAAGCCCCTGTGGGACCACTGGAAATGACATCCTGTTCTCCTTGGACAGGATGGGGCAAGAAGCACAAAGAAAAGTGCATTCGAACTTGGCTAGCTGCAGTCCAAGCAACTATTGCAGAAGCTCAGAGGGCTGTGGGAGCCCAGGGCACACATTATAATCGTACCTCACCAAAGGCAGAGGAGCACAACACTAAAGCTATGCCTATAATTGGCAGCTGGAGGTGAAGACCTGTAACAGCAGCGGTCCTGGTTTTGACGCACCGGTGAAAGAGAGCACTGGAAAGAAGTGTTTCTGTGCTTCTGAAGCACTCAGGAGGAACACAGTTTAATGTGCTTGGTAACAAAACTGGGATTTAAACAGAGATTTGTGCCAGTTCCTCTGCTGGCAAAAATCAACACAGGTCCACTAAAGTGCACAGAGCAATGGTAACGGGTGTGGTCTGAGACAGGATTTTTTGCTGTTGGTACTCAGTTAGCTTACTTGGCCTTGCTTGCTAATCAATCTGCTAATGAAATTAAATAACGATAGTAGCAATCATTTTTCTACACAAATTCCCAGCTGTATGCACTACCTTACTGTGAACCCAGTTTGGCATGCACGGATATTGGCTTTTCCTTTTCTCGGACTTAAGCATGGGATGTGAAATAAATTGCACTTCTTAAGTCCTGTAATCTTGTTCTTTTCCATAATTCAAAGCATTTCTGCTTTCCATAGTAAGACAATCTTATTCATTCACTTAAGGAGAAGCTACTTGCCAGGACACCAATAAGTTATTTTCAATTCTGTCTTCTCTGAGCTTTAATTTTTTATCCATCTGCAAAATGAGGAAATGCCAACTTCGTTAGACTCATCGAGATCACTATTTGGAAGGTACCACACAAATGCTAATAACTCCTAGTTTGAGGCATACAAAGAGAATATAGCTATATTAGCTGTTTTCCAGTCAAAACCTCAGTGGGCCTAAAACTATATAGGAGGTTAACTTCATGGTGTATTGTCAGAGGAGAGATTCGTTAAGAAATATGCAGGGTGGACTCCTCAAGATAAGAGCTATCAAGAGGAAAGGATGATGAAAGGTGGCTGGCACCTCTGACAATAGTCTTTACAAGGGGAAATAATGAGGTGTAGCAAGACGCACTCTGCTCTCCTGGCCTGGCTTTCCCCACTGCTCCCGCCCACATTCTGCAATGTGCAGCTTTTTCAACCTCAGAAAACAATTAATTAATATTTGTGAAGTGCTTTCGGAAAGGTCAAGCACTGTCTAAGCACTAAATGTTATTGCTATCGTAAGGAAATAGAAAAGGTTTTAAAGTAGTTGAAAAATATATGCCATCAGTTTTAATAAAGCATTACATAGTCTTATAGCAGAATAGATATTTATTCTTAAGTTTTAATCCACCTTGCTTTTACTTATACCACAGTTCACAGGGAAGATAATTTTTTTTAAAAAATCAAAGAAGTTTAAACCAATTAATATCATCACTACTGCAGAAATCTGACAAAAACAACATTTACTCAAACAGATCACACAACAGTTTTCATCAGGCAGTAGCAAACACCTTTATCATAGAAACCATGTATGCAAAAGGATGGAAGCTTATGTAAATATGTACGTTTCACACAGCATACATGCACAAACACAGTGTATGTTATATTTGCTCAGAAATTTTTTCAGAAAAAAAAAGCAGCAAAGCAACATTCACTGTCAGACTGTCCATCTGACACTGGTGCTGCTGTCTTTTCTCTGAAAGCATCCCCTGGTCCCCAGCTGAACAGGTTCATTCCAAAGAGCTACAGCTGTCCAGTTGTCATATGGCAAAAGGAGCTGCATTCAAGGTCAGCAGTCCCATTGTCATCCTCTAACACACTGTCGAGCTCCTGACACACAACCTGCACACGTACACATGTCACTCTTTCCTTGACACAAGAATTCTCCATTCCTTCCTCACAGGCCCTTACTGCTGTCCCTCTCTACCTATATTACTCGTCATCCACATTTTTCCATGAGGGCATGTTTCCATTTCTGATGCAGGCACCACCCATGCCCTTATCTTTTGCTATAACCAAAACTGGAACGTGGTATTGAAGTGGTTGATCCAAACCAGTCCAGGAATTTGTCTACCACAGCTGACCGGGCAGAAATAAGGACAGTCCTTAGAACAGGGCATCCCTATCCAGATCCTTCAGTCACCAAAATGCTTACGACCAGCCTCTTGGTCAGCAACCAGTGCTCCCACTATAGTCTGTTACTGTGACATGGCTTCCCAGTAGTTTTAGCTGATGCACAAAGGACAGCCTTTGAACATGCCCTTTACTTGCAACATCCTAGATATCTAAGGTTCAGCTTCACCACAGATGCTGTATTTTGTGGTTTCATTTCTGTCATATTTCATTAGCATATATTAAGTATTAAATAATATTTTTAATAAAAAAATAAATATGGAGGGGGCTTTATGCCTCAAAGTCATTAAAATATTGAACTTCCCACTATGTCATTAGCTGTGTACGTCTGCTGAGTCTTTAATCACATTTTGAAGAACAAGAAATCACAGACATGGAAACCACATGAAAGAAATGGCCTCAATCCAAAAGGAAATAAAGTATCATCCTAAACTATAAAACTCAGTAGTAGTTTAATTATAGCTTGCCTAATTATACCTTATGACACTACTCTATGATATTGTAGTATAAAATCAACTCTCTCAAATATATACACACGCACACAAAACCTGTATTAAAAAAACATTATGCCTATGCTATACACAAGAAAGTCAGAAGTCCACAGTCAGCCAAGAAACATGCCATATGTTCTCCATATACTTCACCCCATGAAATGCTACCACAACAATCTTCTGAAGAATCCAGCTGCGGCAAAGTGGTGGACAACATACGGTACACCTCAACTATCTACAAACTTTTTCAGTTTGTTCTCCTCTTGAAATGTTGATGTGTTTGAATATAACTCTTGGCATAAAGATTCCTTCAGAGAAGTACTGTTTCCAAGAAAGAAAGAAAAAAATATCATACGCTGAAGTCCTAAAAATACAGAGAATCATGGTGGAAATAAATGAGAAAAACCTGGTTAAATTAGGGTCTTTGTACTGGACAGCTCAGACAAAAGACTAGTAAAGCTCACTTTCACTTTCTGTGGGTTCAAATTTACGGGTAAGGTATTTAGATATCCACTATAGTCCAAGAAAATGTCTATATGGAAATGTGTTCATAACAGTTTCAAGCCAGGTACTGACTGCATAAAGTGTCTTATAAAACTCCAGGTCAACATCGAACTGCTATAGAAATACTGAGCCAATACATTAAGATACAGGAAACTATAAATATTTCCCTCTTTAATCTCCAGATGATGACGGACTTTATTAAGCAGATGCCACCCATCTTTCATTTCAGTTAGCTGAAAGAACCAATTAGATGCACGTTTTCATAATGAAAATGTGAATTCAATGTGAAGCTTTGTCTAACAACAGGCTTGTACAGCAAAGCCTAAGCAGAGTTAAGCCATGGTCTCTGAGGGCTCCTCCTGGCACAGACTGCTAATGTAGGATAGGGAGTGACTATAACTGCATGCGTCCACAGATGTAAAAGGCAAAAGGCCAACAGATAACAACGAAAGCAGCTGCAGTCATAGCAGTCATAGCTGCAGGGTGGGAGGAAGAAGCATAAGTTTCTGGTTAGAAAAATCCATAATCACTCAATTTCTGAGGTAGAAAAATGCTTCATCTTTTTCATTCAGTATTCTCAAGAAAGCAAGACTTAAGTGTACTCTTACACAACAGAATTGCAAGCTTTTAGAAAACCCACTGACACTAGCAGGAGAAGCCTACCACGAGAGCTATGAACACTGGCTAGCCATGCGGACCATCCAGAGGACAGCCTGTGGGTCATACCAGGCACATGGGACACTTCCATCACCTGGAGGAGATGCAGAACAGCTGCTCAAGCAGTGATTGCAGACCTAGCAGCTGAACACCTCCTCCTGAACACAGTCCAGGATACAACATAGATGCCACTGCTGCAGTGGCCCTGGGGAGATGACATTTGCTGCCAAGGATGGAGGGAAGCACTTTTCAGGTCCTGGATCCCTCTTTTTAGCCCAAAAACTTCCTACCATCCTACCCCTTAGGCCATATCAAAATAAGTTCCTCCAAACAGATTTTAAGCCAAATTTAATTCAATATATAGGCTTACAGAAAACAGACTTCTATGAGAAAATGAACTGTATCCATATTTAATTTTTTTAAGTCCCATGGAAACCAATTAAATTAATTAACCTCTCTCCATCAACTTTCTTATTAAGTCTGCCCTAACGTGCAAGAACATGAAGATGGAAGAGGCTAGATCATTTTCCTACTCTAAGCTGTAAAAAAAACCTAAAATAAATTAATGGACAGAGTAATCAGCATGAGCAGTGAAAAATGCTTCCATATTAAAAATACTTTAGTGTTAAACAGAAGATACCTGGACTGTGGACTCCTTGAAAATAATCACTTTTTTAATCCATCCATCACAGAGTCTTAAAATAAAATTTACCATGTTTGCATCTGTCGTGGTTTAACCCCAGCCAGCAGCTAAGCACCACGCAGCCGCTCACTCACTCCCCCCACACCCAGTGGGATGGGGGAGAAAATCGGGAAAAAGAAGCAAAACCCACGGGTTGAGATAAGAACAGTTTAATAGAACAGAAAAGAAGAAACGAATAATGATAATGATGACACTAATAAAATGACAACAGCAATAATGAAAGGATTGGAATGTACAAATGATGCGCAGTGCAATTGCTCACCACCCACCGACTGGCACCCAGCTAGTCCCCCAGCGGCGATTCCCCGCCCCCACTTCCCAGTTCCTATACTAGATGGGACGTCACATGGTATGGAATACCCTGTTGGCCAGTTTGGGTCAGGTGCCCTGGCTGTGTCCTGTGCCAACTTCTTGTGCCCCTCCAGCTTTCTCGCTGGCTGGGCATGAGAAGCTGAAAAATCCTTGACATTAGTCTAAACACTACTAGCAGCAACTGAAAACATCGGTGTTATCAACATTCTTCTCATACTGAACTCAAAACATAGCACCGTACCAGCTACTAGGAAGACAGTTAACTCTATTCCAGCTGAAACTAGGACAGCATCCCAGGAATAACTCTATTATTCTCAGATTTTAGGGACTGAGTAATCAAGTTGAGCGTCACTTCAGACCTCCTCTATAACAGTCTACACAAATTAGTTTCTTCATATTCAGATTCCAGATTTTATAGAAGCTCTTCTTGTACTTCCAACTACAAAACTATAACTAAACACCACCCTATGTCAAGAAGCTTCCTCTTACCCACACTTGCATTTCATATTTCTATTTATCAAGTTCCTTTTTTTTTTTTTTTTTCCTGTTAACTCAAACAAGCAGACCATTTTTAACCCCTCAGGGTAAAACATTTTCTGATTCTTGAATAAGCTTCCCTCATTTTCTTTAAACCCTCCACAAGCTGACATATTTTTCAATATAAGACACCAAACTGACTCATTCCAGCATGGAGTCTCACTAACGAAATACACAGCAGGAAAAACACCTCTATTTCTGCTCGGTACTCACCCGTGCAGAGGCATACTGTAGCCTCATCCCCTGTATGAAATGGGGATTGGTTACCCACTACTTCAGTAAGTCACTGTTTTTCTAATGTAGTTTAAGGGTGACCTAAATCTTTGCCTCCTATTCATGTGATATTTCATTTAGCTTATTAAAATGAATCCTGTACAAGTGAGTTCATCTTATTATGCAGCACAGATCACTCTCTGAAATTGAATTCCTCTCATTATGTATACACTAACAACCTTTTTGTTCATCTAGAATCTGAAAGTTTAAGAACTGATTTTTGAAAAGAAGTGATGCTAGCCATGGCCACGGTGCTTTCCACACCATTATCTGTTAAGGGGTCAAACTGTGACACACACATGCAATGTAAGAACGTAGGGGAGATCAGATTTAAAACACAAATACCTCAGAGAGAGGATTTTTTTCTTCTTATGAATAGAGTTGAGAGGCTAAAATACCATTAGCTATGAGAAATCTAATGTTAATCTGAAGTCACGTTACCGAATCTGAAATTAATTCAGCTGCCAAGAAATTGTTGCCATCATTTGATACATAGAAAACAAGATTTCCCTTGTTTGGCCACGTGGGACAGTGGATTATCAAAGTTCAAAAAACAAAAGGAAGATCAGCAGCATTCCCTTAGCTCACAGAATAAGATTGTCAGCTCATGCAATTTGCATTATCTTGAGCACTGCGGACATAACTAACTCACATGAAGACTTTCGGTTCTTAATTTCCACAACTGTAAACACTTTTAATTTGAGGACGCTTTGTGAATGCAGAACTTTGATCTCGCGTGGCCATTCCTAAGATGGCTACAGCCTGCACACCTGCTTCCAGGCATGGGCAAAATCTTATGTCCAGGAAGAACATAAGATACTGCCCCAAAAAATATTCTTCCCGCACCCTACCATTTTCACATCAGAATTTCTGCATACTTGGTAACACTCATTGGATTTCACTTCCATAAGCTTGTCCTGCATTCCCTTGAAAACATACACGCTTTTAAACTTCACCACACACTTTGGCATGAAGCTTCAAGTTTACATACCCATTGCACAAAGAACATGTTAGAAAACATTATTTTTTTTAAACTGGCTACACCTAATTTCATTTGTCACAGCCAGTGACTATCAATAAGCACAGATCATGTATTTTAAGCACAAAACCCAACATACCAATAGTATTTTTGACTGTATTTTTCACATCACAACTGATCTAAAGAATGTATACATTGGGGAGGCAAAAATCCTTTAAACCAAAAATCTTTAAAACTTTAGAATTACATTTTGTGACAGCACTAATTCCTTCCATCAAGTTGTGTGAATAATTCAAATTAAGTACAGCCGCCTCTCTTAAATCCACAACTTTAAGTGACTTCCACCATTAAAATCTTTTAGGTATCTATGCCTTACTGTACCCAAGCACTGATATCACCAATTTCATGTCTTGAACTAATACTTCATTTCAATACAGCCTAAGGGAAGGGAAATAACAGCATACCTGAGACCTCTAGCATGAACCAAAAAAATTAGAAACAAAAATCCAAAGAAGGGAGAGCTGCTGAAATGGTGTTTTAAATACACTTTAAATATTTTAAATACTGAAAATTTTTTAATAAATTATTCATTGACTATTTAAAAAATACAGGGATTAGTTCTCAAATTTTGTTTCTGCAGATTATTTTCTTCATCTCCATCACTTGCCTGGTCTGTGCTTTCTAGGGAAGACTGCTGAAACCACAGTAACAGCCTGAATTACTTATGGATTTAGGGAGAGATTAACCCAGCTTTTCAGTAATGATAGTATTTTCTCAAAAGCCCATGGAGGTCATGACTAGCTTTAACGACATATTGTTTATTACATTCAGGACATTGACAAAATGTGATTTAGATGAACGAGGTACTTCAGCATGGAAAACATCGCTGTGAATTGTGCACCTTACTCAGCTCTTCAAAAGATGACAGCCTGTTCCTCCGCAGCAATCACAAGTAACGATATTCCTTTCAACTACACTAACTCATACACACCATAAAGTAGGCCAGGAGCTGCCAGAAAGCTATTGTCTTGCTACAAGTATATGCCATCCCCCCTCCTCCTGCGGTTTCAAATCTAGCAAGATCTCCCCAACAGATAGAAACAGTGAAGCGTCAGATGAGGACAGAGGATGAGCGCAAACCAGAAAGCTAGCTAAAGGGTACAGCCGTTTACATGGCAGGGGTTTGGAGACAGAGTCAGCTAACAAGGCATGCAGGGTAAAACCAGCCCCTGAGCGCTAAGACCCCAAGGATGAATGAGCTGGAAAGCACACAGTTCCTCTTGCTGCAATAGACCTAGGATACCTGTTCCTTGTGAAAACTTTGCTGCACAAGCTGTTGTTTCAGGTACGGTATAAAAAGAAGGTCCCAAATCCAAAGCTGCTAGGCTGAGCAAATGAAGGAAAGGATCAGAGGATCTGCATTGTTCTGGTGAAACAGAAGACCCACATGCCGCTCCATTTGAACAGACAGCGCAAAAGAGAGACAGAAAGTAAAAACAGCATAAAAGGCTGAAATACACGGGCAGCCTGTCAAGCTGCTTGCAATACTTCCTTACGGTGAACAAAGGGTAAGCACCGGGACAGATGGCATAAACTTTTAAAGCCTACCGGTGGGTTTTTTTCTTTTGTAATCAGATGTAGCTGTAGAGATTAGCACAACATAGTAAACAATTTGAGGATTACACTGAAATTCAAATTCATCTCTGTATGTATCTACTCCTAGACAAATAAACAAATATGAAATATATTCTGTTTCATCTTCAGCCAGGACACTATTTCAATTTCCATCAAATCTGACCTCTCCAGTAAATGCCACTCAGTAGGAAAACCCTCAGGGCATTTAATGGACAAAGTGAGGCATGCAAACACTCCATTCTAGCACAGCACGTGTCTCCATGGGTCTTAAATTGATTTTGAAAACTAGATTCATGACAAAACATTGCACTTTATAAAAAATCTTCCCAGAATGATATGACAGGCTATGACCTAGCATTCGTTACAGGAAAAACACCTGTTCAGTTTTCATGCACTGATTAACTAATGGCAAAAATCTAGTTAACAGAGAAAAGAAAAAAAAAAAAAAAGAAAAAGAAAACAACACTCATGGCAAAATATCTCCTGAAATAATTTCACCTATACATATCGCAGTGACTGGCATCTTTCCCTTAATACCATGAATGTATGTAGAATATTACTTTGTTCAGTTATATTGACTTCACTAGGAGCATACTTAGAGTAAGAATTGTAGGACAGGGAATAAAGAGAATCACATTTTGTTCATAATAGCTTTTGACCTGGGAATTCAGAAGATATCTAAGCAGCATATTCTGGTTAATTTACTTTGATATGTGACAATTAACTCCAGGGAAATAAAAATAATACATTCAAGGATTCTTTCTACCACCCCTGTAATTGTTTCTATTGTCACAGATTCATTAAATCCCTCTGGTAAACCCCTAAGTATTATAGGTCTGCGGTATTCAAGATAATAAAGTAGCCCATGAAACAACTTTCCTGAATAACAATCATTCATAATTGATAAATTACAAAAGGTCTTTTTAATACACATACACAGTAACCAGAGCACAACAGAAGTGCAACCAGCACTGACTGAAGCACAATTAACATGAATAAAGGCAAAACTATCACAGTGCCAAAGCAAGAATCCCAGCTTAAAAAGGATGTTTCACCCTTAAGTCACTTTGTTGTACCCTGCATACCAGTTTCTCTCAGCTGCAATTTTCATTCCAATAAACAGGTGCATTTTCTGCACACAAGCTCAGCAAATGGTTTTACAGGAACACAGCAATGCACACCTGTCTGACAGAGCAAACCAAGCTCATTTTATATATAAACATGCTCTTGAATAATCACTATAGTGCCCTGCCCAAACTGTTTTCCAAAATAAATAACCACATGAGGAGGTTTTTGCTGTTGTTACTGCGCCAAACACTCACACTCTATCATTATTTTTCACAGTCACTCTTCAATATTTATTCTGTATGTTCTCCACCATAAACTGTGATCAGCTACAGTTCAGAAACATAATATGGTTTCTAAATCTTAGCATAAAGACTGAAGTACTGAAACTTACTGTTCCATATGTCTATTAAGGTTCTCTCGACACATAGACTCCCTTGCTTTACTTCTAAGCTCATTTTCTACTAGAGCAACAAACCACTTAAAACACTTTGGTAGGACTGCACACTATCTGAATACAAATATTTGGATTTTGTATTCACTACTAATTGGTAAGTGTTTTGCTATTGCACAGAAAAACAGATGCCTCTATCTGAAGTTCTTTCCTACTTCTCTACTACTAACATGCCTCCTTAAACCAGAGGTACCAGAGAGCTGTTGAATGGCAACAGAGCGTAGTTTACAAGTTTCCCATCTTCAGCTGGGTATCTGTAACTGTGATCTTTCCTTGGTTACTTACACTATGGCTAGCCCAATACACTGTTCACTATGTTGGCATGGCTTCTGTTCTTCCAAGCACTGAGGTGCATTAGTTCAAAGCAAAACCAATTAATCTGCACCTTCATGACAGTAGGGTTTGTTTGGGCTTTCCCCATCCTTTTCTGACACCACACAACAGAAAGAAGTCAAGTCTGGCTTCCTTTGCTTCTGCTGATAGGTTTGCTGGATGTCAGTGAAAACAGACTAACTTAAACACAATACCTGCTAGCTTTTCAGTCAAAAGCTGAGTTTAACAAAAGCTCCATACCTGCAACATACTTCCTTGAGGACTTCAGGTAGGTAAAACAAAGAAAGCCAAATCTTCAGGTGGTGTAAATGGATACAGCATACAGGCTTAAACAAATCAATTCTCATCAGGCAGGTGTCAGTCCAACTCCCTGAATGAGTGCTCCACCCTACGCTTGTGGAAAAGGTGATATAAAAATAACCCAGGGGGAGGGAGGAAGACCATTCAAAAAAAAAAAAACAAAAACAAAAAAAACCCAACAAAAAACAACAACAAAACACACCACAAAAAAAACCCCACAACTTAAAAAAAAAAACATTCAGGCCTTTTTCTCACATATCATTATGAGCACCAGATCTAATAAGGCCTAGTTACCTACAGATTTGCATGTTGTGGTTAGTTCATTTTAATGTCTAAGAAGCTCCCAGCAGCCAGGACACATATAAGACTCCTCTCCTAGGCTGACTCTTTGATACTGATCATAGAATGAGCTTACCAGGCAGCTTTTCTCTCAGCCAGAGAACATGAGTCTCTCTCTCCTCTGATTTCGCAAAACTTATTAAAATTTTAATTAAGTTTTAAGACTTCCATTCTTTTGTCAAATATTGCTGAAAGTAACCATCAAGTTCAAAGATATCTGGTGCAGATTAATATACAAACAATACACCAGGACAGTAGGATAGCAAGTATTGTTTCCTTAGGAAATCAGGATAAGCTTTTTCCGCTGTATTGTTTTCATCTATCCTCTGAGCAACACAATTTACCAAAGGTTTGCAAGCTTCATTTTCAACTTCAACAGGACAGAAAACCAGTTTCAAGAGGAATGGAGAAGAACCAACAATATACTAAGGGAGAGCTGCTAAAGGCACTGTACTTCAAAAGCTGTTGCATTGCCAGCCTACTCCATCCTTCTTTCACTCAGCCATCGGCAGTCACTGCTCAGCCTAACAAATACAAAGCCAAACAGGAGCGACAAGCAATAGGTGCATTTGGCTCCATTGAAGGAAGCAGTACTATTACCCTAGCTGAGGATCTAGACCCATAAGCTTACAGTTGTAAACAGCTTTTAATTTCTTCATTATTTATTACTAAAAAAATTTCCATAGATTTTATATAGTTACTGGTTTTAGTATCTAAATTAGAAAGAAATAGTAGTTTCTAAAAACTAGTAACAAAACCTGAGCAACAAAAGGAGTGCAAATCCCGGTATCTTTTTTTTTTTTTTTTTTTTTTTTAACTGGGGGGTGACGGGGTGGGCCATCTTCACTGTCCTTTCAAGCTTTCCTCAAATCCTTGACTTGAAACAGTTACTCAGATCCTCACAGTTCCTCACCAATAGATCTCATGCCTCTCTCAAGCTGTTCTGTGTCATGTCAAGTCTTGTTTTATTTTAACTGTACAAACTCTTTATGACAAGGACTTAGTCTATATTTAGAAAATGCTGCATAAAGATATAGTGCTGTGTAAGTGTTTTACGATTTCACTGGTGTTCAACTTCAGCATTTTGGAAGCCACGTGCATTGTCCTGGGCAATTGCAAACTATAAAGAAAAAAGAATCATTAATGTGAGTAGAGAATTTTTTCCTTCATACGTACTTTTTTTCCCTTGACTATTTTCCAAGCATATAGAATCACAATAAAATAGCTACACTGCAGGATCCCAATCAAATTCAAATGAAAGCATGAGAAAACGGACAGAAACTAAAATTCTCACACCCTTTTCCAACAGTAACTTCTTGCTTACCTTCTTCAATGAATAGTATCATCCTAAGGCCCTCTTAAACTAAGACTACAAATAATGTTGTGTATTGCTAATATACAGCTTTCAGAAACATCTTGCCCACAACATACTAAACTTCTTAAAACCAGGATGAGTAGTATTTTTTTGTTGTGTTATCTTCTCCCCCCCAGTTATTAAGTATTTAGAGATCTGAGAGTAGATTTTAAAAGCTGTGAGCTTATGTCTGGATTTTACTGTACTAAAGCAAGTAAATGAAAGAAATCCTTTTTTCTGAACCATTCACTATTCCACAACTAGAACAAAGAGTAGCTTTCAACTGAAAGCACAACAGCTTACCTTCTGACTTTCACAAAGATTACTGGTATTTTCTATATATATATATGTAGGTATGCAGTATTTACCACAGAAAATTGATCCATACAGTGTCTAGGGAATATTACGTATCCCTGTAGGCAACTCACAGGACGGGTTAGCTAAAAACTTCATTCAAGACTTATTAATGTCCTAGTCTTCTTCATCTGCTAACACTCTTAATTTGAAACTACTATAGGTATAAATGATATGCGTCTCTTGACAAAAGATTCAGATGCATAATCAAGTTATTAGGCCTTTAGCTATGCCACATAAGGTTGCTGTTTGCATGCTCTTAGCTCACGTCAAACACTAAATGAAAAAAGTTGAAACTAACTTTTCTGTATGTTAAAAATACACACAAGTGTAGCAGAGCTGCAGATCTGACAGTTTAAAACAGCCTTGTAGCTTCTAGTTCTGATTTCTGCCTGTTAAAAGTTTAATCTGTAACGAAACCTATCATTAACAGACAGTTGTGCATTACTCCCTTATTAAGGGCCATGAGCAAGTACTAAAGGCTGGTATGAAATTTGCTGAGACCCTGCCACAGAGAGTCAGCCACCAAAAACATATTTGACCAAGATCAGGATGTTAAGATGAGGGCTTAGAGAGGATAGAGATTACCTTGTGGCTAATGTGACTAATCCCTGAATTTCTTCTAACAGCCTTTTTGTGGTAGAGTAGAACAAAGGCACAGAGCTGGGAGAACATAACAGCTGATTTTTCTTTCATTCCCCACCATCCCACTATGTCTTTTTCTTCCCTGTCTCAGTGGATGCCCCAGAGTTTGCTAGGTATAAAATAAAGATTACCAGATAAAAAGAAGCCATTTGTGGTGTGAACTCTTAACAGCTGACAAACTAATGTCTCTATATTCCTTCTACTTCCTCCTCATCTACTCCATATGCATGTTTTCCACAACACTCTTCTGAATTTTATTTTGAAACACAATTTTCCCAAATCTTATGTTCCTCTACTTTCCCATTATTCATCAACTTCTGAAAATTTACAATCCAGGCAATCATTTTAACATCCCTGGTCTTTTTAACCCCTGCTCCAGTTGGGCTTCATAAAAACTCTAAATGCCTTGTTTTCCACCTGATATTGTGCCCTTGCATAATTACCATTAGTATAGAATAGGTGCCTATAGGTACAGAACAGTTTATTTTCGGACATACTGAACTTTTTCACATCAATTGTATTTGCAATGTTTTGACCATTCTGAAACTCCTATTCTTACTCTTCTGGACTCTCAACTCATTGTAAGAAAAATTTTGATAACCCAATTTTTAGAGGTACTAAGAATTTAATGATGTAACAAAAAAACATCAAAACAGTACATGCTCAGTAACTTTTGAAAATCAGTCCTTGACAAAAACAAATGCTGTACAAAGCAAACCAACAGACACTAAAGTATTATTTAAGGGTATAATCAAGGCCTCATTAAAATCAGTAGCAGTTTTGCCACTGGCTTACGGGGCCAACTTTTCTCACAGAGCTTATAGCTGCTACATTAAAAAAATGGGTTCAAAATACTAACAAATTAGGATGCTTGAGTCTTCTACCCACAGTATAATCGCTGCACTAACTACAGATACAAAATGCTAGAGAATTCACACAAAACAAAACCATATTATTTTGCTACTCACAATGAGGGCAGAGCCTGCTGTCACCTTTGCACACCACATTCCTTATACCACATCTACTTTTACATTGGGAAACAGCAAAACCAAAGAGAAGAGAAGATACCTACATAGCTCTCCCACCCCAGGATCCTTGGCAGCTCATTAACCTCTAACAGAAGGAACATAGGTGGAGCAATTAGAATGCCTTCATAGACTGCCTCTGGAAGACATACAGGTGTGCCTTCACATACAACATGGTTTTTTTCCAAATAGCCAAGTAGTCATGCAACAAGCAATTATACACAATGTTTGTACTTCTACATGCATATTGAAACCAACATTTGTGTTACATGATATCAATTTGTAAATGCCATTTCCTACAGATGCTCTGTGTCCCAACAATACTTGTTTTAAATATCAATACATATTAAATTTTTAATATTTCTTGATAGTTATTATCTATAGCTACTTTGTCATTTTAAGCACAATCGATACCTTGCTCTCACAGCTGAAGGCATAATCTGCTCTCAAGGTGTTTGAGAGGTCTGTGAATCTGAAAGAATGTAGAATGTACATCGACTTGCAGCATCACTTTAAATAAATATGGAGAAAGTCACATCATTTTTTCCTATTGCCATACTCTGCCAGTCACCTCCCTTCAGCAGTATCAAGAGAAAAAACATTAATATATCATTGGAAGAATCTGCTTACTAAGGCAGTTTATTAGTATTTCTGAATACTGCAAACAAAATCAGCTTGTTAGCACTTTCATCCTTTCAGTATATAGATTAAGTTCTTATTTAAAGCTTCTGTGTTAAGAGCAGAATAAATATTATTTTTCTTGCACAACTGATGTAATAAGTATGGTGACAATTAATGAAGAAAATGAAAGGCAATCTTACTTTTGGCAGGACTGTTACTCTATTTCCATTGTACGTGTGCCACAACATGTTCAGTTGGTCATCAAGAATCCAGCCTGCATATTTTAAAGTTGTAAAACCTGTTAAAACAGTCACCAAGACTCCTATTCAAATCAGTAGCAGTTCTGCCACTGGCTTAAACGGCCAAAACTTCTCTGAGAATTTATAGCAAAACTTCATTCTTCTCTCTCCTCACTAGTCATATAGTAAAAAATTACTACAAACCACTTTACATGAATGAATAAATAAATAAATGAGCCAGGATAGTTCAGAAATACACCCCCCAGGCTGGCATTGCACTAAATACAGCTAGAATACACTGTAGAATTTGGAACTACTACCTAGCACACAGAACAAGATACAAAGCACAGAATGCTGGTTTAGTTGGCTACTGGCAGAGGCTGCCACTACCACCTTAGCACAGCACACGCCTCCTACCACGTTCTGACTTTACCAGGTGACTCCATCTTTCTCAGGGTCTGAGATTTTGCTAGCACGGCTAACGATGACAGGTTAACATCATTGGAAGGTGACATTTGCACAAATGTCATTGCTTCACAGGTTCTGCTTCAAATGACAAGGTTTAGACTAAGTCACAAGCAACATACAGACGAGGAACCTGTTGAATACTTCTATACTCTCACCCAAATCTAAATCTCACTGTACTATACAAAATCAGTGAATCACTTAAGAGCTGCTGTTTTCACATTAAAACATTTGAAGAGATCACATCAAGATGGCACATCAAAGAAGAAGCAGGAAAGAGACCTGAAAGCAAGAGTGAAAGCAGCAAAAAAAAGAGAAGAAAGCCGGAGCTGGAAATGCACTAGAACCAATCAATGTATTTTCAGACGCAATGATTTGCACTACCAAAATGTATAGGCAAAGAGTATTTTTGAAAGCTTCCTACCAGTCTGTCACAACTGGCTCTTCACACTGGAAGGCAGCTGTGACTCTTATAAGCATTACTAACTGAGCTGGATCTCAAATTCCTGATATGCTAGAGCATTATAAAAAATTAAGTGGTATTTCCTTAAATAATGTAAAAGTGTCTTTACATTCTAGGAGTGCTGAACTGCTTTCGCTCAAACTTAACAACAAAACAAAATCCAGGAAAAGCTTTTTCCCCTAGACTGAAAAAAAATAATCTGCTAGTAATTAGTCTTTATAGAGAAAATGCTGCATAACTGTACACTCAAATCCTGCAACTGGATCTGTAGGAAGTTTCCACATCTATGCCAAATTATAAAAAAAAAACCAAAAAAAACCCACTATACTAACACAATTAAGTCATTAAGATAAGAATGTGGGACTTGGGATGCATATTCCAGTTCAGCTGTCTTTATCACAAATCAGCTGTGTGACTTCAATGCAATCACTGCTTCAATTTCCCATCTATGAAGAAAATAATTACATTCATACCTCAATACTCACAGGGGCTTTCATAGCAATAACCTGGGCAAAAAAGTAGTACCATCTATAGTCAACTTAGAACATCTGGATACAAAAACATGATCATTCAGATCTTATAATACACCTCAGTAACTTATTTGGGGTATTTTTTTTTCTTTTTTTTAGTCTTTGTGCAGAATTACAAAACACATGCAACAGACTACAGCACACCTTTTAAAAATTTGTAACTTTTTGCATATCCAGGACTTTTCTGCTTTTGCTTGCCTGTGGTTTCTTTTCCCTTACGCTATCATTGTATATTATTATAAAACAACTATCCCGTACAGGACATCACATTTCAGGTAAAAGCAGTAGACTTTGTATTAAACATTAACATTTTGTTGCCAGACAATGGAGAAATTATACTAGTCTTCAGTCACAGAGTGTGCGAGTTTATATTGTCTAAGCGATACACACGTAGCACAGTAAGAACAAGTCAAAAAGTGGTAAGTACAAGGAACCACATGTTTAACTAGCGAACAGCTATAGCTTTTTAATACAGTTGCATGTAAAATATATGGCTGCATCTTCCATAATCTCAAAGTTATAGGCCCTTGCTGAAGCATAGGAATATACATGAAATGTTACAGGTACAAATCACACTACACATTTTAAGTGCTTGCAAGTTCTGTATTATACATGCCATCTCACACAGCCAGCGCATTCAAAAGCTGAAATCTAATACAAAAGTATATTTACTTTATCAAGGTAACCCAGTTTACTACCATTGCAGAAAACTGTCAAATAAATGCAATAATGAGAGAAAAGCCTGATGAAGCTGCATAGTTATTTCTCAGGAAACAAACGCAGCCCCTACTTGCCATTACTTGTGTATACATTTCCTCTTGTTTCCCCATCCTGTGTGAGCCCCTTCAATTGCAGCAAAACTACTCACAAGGGGAAGAACTAAGGCACTGAATCTTATAACAAGCAGTAACTTCTGCAACGTAGAGGATATAGTTAGGTTCTTCCCCCTAACAAGCTGGTAGTTTTTCCAAAAATAAAGTATGCACTGCTTATTAATTTGACTTGAAGTGTCTATAAGGTTTCTTTTCCATTAATGCTTTCACTGACACACAAATGCTATTTCATCTCATGCTTTACTTGTATTAATCAACCTCAGAAAAACAGCTGTGCAGCTTTTACTTCTTACCTTGTCTCAAAGGTCTGTAACACCTGGCAAATACACATCCTCTTTATATTAGGACACCTCCAGAAGTACAGTGAAAACAATCCAGGAACTTAAACTCTACAAAAATGTCATGTCCTCAGAATGTGCAGATATTCATGTTTTTCAAAATCTACCATTATTTATTTTGACAAAACACTTTTCTCAGTGACTTGTATCTGTGCAATTCACCAACACCACATAAAAACCATACATTGACCTTATGCAATTCTGACCTTCCAAATACTCCAGATGGGCTAATCCAACAAAGCCATAGTATCTTCCATGAACCTTCATGGAAGAGTGGGAATTTGTCCAGATGGAGCAACATCTCTACATGTCCCTTGCAATTTATGAAACACTCTATCTAGCAAAAAAAAACATTGCCAAATTTATTTTAAGTTGTTCAACATCCAGCTATTAACTACAAAGGCTTATGTGAGGCATTAGGCTTGAATCAAGAAGGACAAACTCAACCACACACAGTTTATGCAGCATGAGAGATCGTGCTCTCTCACAACCATATGCTTAGATCCGATGACACAAGATGCTTTTCAGCATCTTCCAACAGACTTAAATACCAAACGCCATCTCTTGTAACCCAGTCATGGTACATACCCTGGGTACTGTTCCAGGTCCTCCTTCTGTTACAGCTCCCCATGTCTGTCCCCCTACTCAGGCCTGCACCAAGGTCTCCAGAAGGCAGGCCTTGCTCAAGCCAATGTGCACCAGCTATTCCAAAAAGTCCTGCCAGGGACTACAGCCAGGGCTACAGGACTTCACCCTGTGGGCTGACAGACAACTTTCCCACTGAACTAAATTCCCTCACCAAAATGCCGCAGAAAGCTGCTGCACTTAGTAGCCCTCCAAGCCAAACCAGGGAAGTTCTTCAGACTACAAGGACCGTTGCACTCCACACTCCAAGGGGTAAAGGAACCCCAATTCGCAGAAAATATCCCTTGTTTGTACGACACGCTTTCAGCGGATCCTGGACAGCCATGTGTTATTACCTTCTCCTGAGACAGTGCTGCCTATTTAGGGGGTGTTGCTTTCCATTTGGGATGCTAGAGATGAGTAACAACTTCAGGGTGAAAAGATTCGTCATCATCATGTCTCTAAGAGGACTTTCTAAGGCTAGTCGTTCCTCAGGGTTATTCCAGGTCTGAGTCAGCCCTTCCCATCTCCATTTCTAAGAAAACATTCTTGAAATATTTTTTACTGTTTCTGCAATAATTCTCTGTTCTACAGCAGCCTCAAAAATCACAGCTAAATCAAGCCACTGCAGAGTTGATCACCAATGCAAAAAATATTTTATGTAATATTACTACTTCTAGCTAGATAAATACAAATATCGCTGTCCTTTATACCAATTGCATTTGTTCTACAGAGACACATACAATGAGGAGTTGTAAAGAGGACAAGAACACTCCTGAATGATTAGGTGCAATGTCTTTGCTATCTGAGCTTTTCCAGTTCATTAATATTTCACTTTTATATATTCCTCAGCTGCTTTTACAAGATGTTCCTTTCTCTCCTTCTTAAGTATGAGCAAGGAGAATTGTTTGAAGTAACTAGTAGACCTTGCCTCACAACCCCACCTCCGCGCCTCCTGAGAGTTTAACATTTCAAGTGCAATATATACTAGATAGAAAAACACATCTGGCATAGAAAAGGATGAGAGAAGATTCTGAGTCTCCCGTCTAGTTCCATTCAACTATAAAGGTGTGCAATAAGAAAATAAAGCGTAGTGCAGTTTCTCTCTATGCCAAGACACTTACTGTTGTCAATCTCGAAGGCAAGAGGGAAACATAAAGCTGTGGGGGGTTCCCTTCTCTGTGGAAAAGCAGAACCACCCCGTTCCTTTGCAAGGCAACTCGCAGCAACATTCTTTTCCTCGCCAAACGTTAAAGATAACCGCTTTCAGCCAGGAGAAGCAACACAAAAACTGTCTAGAGGAAATATGGGATTTTCACGAACCTCTTCCAAAATAGGCACTACCATCACCATCTGCTCCGCTTTTTAAAAGGCCATGCAATTTTGGAAAACACAGGCAGGAGCATCCAGCTCCTGCCTCCAAATCCAACCCCACGGCAAGGGCCACACACGACGGCCAGTGCCCCGGCCCTACCCATCCACGTTTCTGAAACCACTTCCCCCTGCCATCCCCACAGGTTAACTGCCGACTGCTTAACAAACACGGGAGGGGGGCGGGGGAGAACAAGAAACGCCAAAAACAAACAAACAAAAAAAAAGGACCTGATCCTCTTCCCCTTCACCTGCAGCGGCGAGGCCGGGGCTGACTCCCAGAGAGAGGTGCAGCCGCCGCGGCACCGGCTCCCCCCGGTGCCCCCCACCGCAGGCCGGGCCCGGCGGGCCCCACCCCCCCCCCCCCGGGCCGCCCCCTCCCCGCGGCCCCGCTGGCGCTGCCTCTGCCCCGGGCTGGGCCGGCCCCCGGGTGACACCTGCGGGCGCCGAGCCCCTGCCCGCCCCGCCACAAAGACGCTTGTGCCGGTGTGCCCCCCGCCTCGCCACCCGCTCCCCGGCCGGCCGGCCGGCCTCGCTAATCCCCGCCGCTACCGGAGCGCGGCTCCCGGGGATCAGCGCGGAGCTGCGGCACCGGCAGCCCCGATCCACCGCCGCCGCCACCACTGCAGCCGCGCCGCGGGTCGACGCAGGGCGGCCGGCAGCCGCCGCCCCGCCGGCGGAGAAGGCGAGGCCAGGCGAACGGGGAGGGGGGGGGGGGTCCGCCCGCGCCCCCGGGCGACACCCGCCCGCATCACCTCAGCACCTGGGAGGCGAGGCGGCCCCAACCGCCGCGCACCCCTGCCCTCTCCCGCCAACAACCCCCCACCACCACCACCCCGGGGCACCCGCACGCCGGGAACCCGGCGGCGCCCCGCGGCCTGCGCCGGCTCCCCCTGACGCCGCGCCGGCAAGCTCAGCCCGGCGGTAGCGCCCGGGGGGGTTGACGTGTTACCTGGCCGGGCTCCTCCAGCGCCCGGGGCGCTCGCCGTCCGCCGGCGGGGGCTGGGGACCCTCCTGGCCCCCCTGCGGCGCCGCCACCGCCCCGCTTGCGCGCTGGGTGGGTGGGTGGGTGATTTCCTGCGTCCCCCCGGCGCGGGGTGAATAATCCGTCCGGAGCGGCAGCGCCCCAGTCAGTCAGTCAGTCATGTTACGGCCGGCCGTGTGCGTGTGTGTGTGTGTGTGTGTATGTGTGTGCGCGGCGGGAGGATTGGCGGCGTGTAGGGAGGGAGGCGGGGGCGGGCCGGGGCGGCGCTTCCGCGCCTGTGCCGGTGCGGTGCGCCTGTGCCCGCGGCGCGATGCGGGGCGGCCTCTCTCTCTCTCTCTGCGTGTGTGTGTGTGTGTGTGTGAGTGAGTGATGAGTGTGTCCGTACGTGCGGCGTGGCGTGGGGGTGGGTCGCGCGCGCGCACACGCGTGTGGCGCTGCGCGCCCCCGTGTCTGTCCGTGCTTCACACCACCACCACCACCACCACCACTCCCCCCCGCCGCGTTGCCACCTGCCGGCGCTGCCCCCCGCCGCTGCGGGACCGGTGAGGCGGGGGCCGGGGGGCCGGGGAGGGCCGCCCCCCGGCGGGCTCAGCGCCAGCGCGGGGGCGGGCCGGGCACAGCAGCTTCCCCGGCCTCCTCGGGCGAGAGGGAAACGCGCGGAGAGTGGGGGGGCCGGCGGGGAAGTCCGAGTCTCCCCGGGAGGAATTCAGCTCCGCTCCGGTGTGTTTACACTCACCATCTGCTCAGGGATTTGTATTTGTGTTTTTCCCTTTCCCGTAGGGCGGTGGAGCCGTCTGATTTCACTTCCTCATCCTCTTTTCAGATACGTGTTTTGTAATTATTTTCCAGTTGCTCTATCGCCATCCCGGCGCATTGCCCATCCTAGGAAGGGAACGAGGAAACGGGGTTTAGGAAGTAGTCGCCACACCAAAGGCAGGTCTCGTCTGCGCCGCTGCAAGAGCAGGAGTGATTCCCTGGAATATTGGGTCAGGGCAGGGGTCAATTACGTGGCATTTAAACGTAATGAATTAAGTTCCTTATTCAATTCAGAAAGAAAAGGCAAAACAGAGGAATAACCATGTTCTCTGCAACTAATACTTAAGGAATATGATTGAGTTTTCCTACTGGTTTTGCTTGCTAATTTATACGGGATCCTTCCTGCATTACATACCAAAGTGATCTATCTTGCCTCAGTAAGGACGTCGTTTGAGTAAAACGAGTGACAATTCTCGAGTGACAGACTGCAGATATGTGCCCTGTCCCCTCACGTTACAAAAAATAGCATGCATAATTTGGTGAACTGAAGAAACGCGTTGACTTTGCAGTCTTAAGTCTCCACAGGAACAAAGTATGTTCTTCATTCCGTAACATCATTCCTCACCCTGAAACTGAACCCAAAGAAATTTTAATTATTAGGCTTACACAGAGAAATGCAGATCAGAATGAAGTCAATGAGAGTTTTGAAGAATTTTGAGTAAAACACATATACACGGAATACACCTACAACTTAACAGCAACTATGAGGTTCTGCTGAAATTCTGAATAAGAATTGTGTGAGAATGCAGAAGCAGTTGTGTCTGTGTCACATTTGGTATGACAGTGTCAGGAAACTGAATGCTTATAAATGCGTCTTTACAAAAGCTAAACTTTCAAACAAGTGAGTTCATCATACCTAATTATATTTAAATATAACTGTCAATCCGTTCAACATGTTCACAAGACCGTTTGATGAAATGTTGTAACCAAGCCTAAAGGTGTTTCTCTTTCTTCTTGGGCCAGATAATAAAACTAAAACAGATAAAATGTTCTAGGGTTGCAGAGGAAAGTTTGGTGTACGCAGCACACAGTAGCACCACAACGATGCTACATAGAGAGAACAGATTTTTTAGTACCCTGTCATTGACATTTAAAAGGCAAAAAAATCTCATGTGACACCACCTCAAGAGTAGGTGTGTTTGTTAGTGAAAACACCTACATTCACAATTTGGGAATTTCAAACAAGAGTATGCAGTAACCAGATTGTTTTACTGAGAACTAGTTCACAAGCCAGCAAAGCATTTAAGCATGTACTCAACTCTATGCGCATGAGTCGTCTACAATGAAGACTAGGGTATTTGCCATAAGTAAAATTATGGGTCTGCTTAGCCACTTTATTAAGCTGAGGCAGCCTTGAAGTTAGAGGTAGAGGAATCTGTGTTTTGCTGAATCAGGGTTCTCCTAAGAGTCTTGCATGATTTTCAAACTCCGTCTCTCACCCTCCTTCTTCCTTGTATTCAGCAGAAGATTCTCAGAGCCTCCTTAATGGTTAACTCCGACCGTCCGGCACGTTTCTATAAGCTCTCCTGCCTGCCGTTGCGCTGAAAGGTGAGCCCCTGTGATTAAGCGGCACTTCCAGACACACTCACAAGTGATGCTTCCAGTGAAGCCGGCGAGGCTTTGATCAGCCCAGTGACACAGACAGATCAACAACAGCCAGCAGCTAGAGGTTGTACGGAATAATGGCAGCTTTTCCAACACTAAATTGCATTCTAGTGAATTGGAGGTGGGAAAAAAGCCCCAAACATTGTAATATGCTTAAGCATCGAGCAATGCCTGTTTTGGAGTAGGTTTGCTAACTGAGGCCCCAACAGAGAGCTATGGGAGGTACGGGAGGAGGAACACGTGTGGCCACCACGCCCTGAACCTGCCCAAGCACACGTAACCTGATTCTCTTCTCCCACCAGTTTCCTACTGGTATGGCCTAGGTGACTTCAGCAGAAAGCCTCTCTGTATGACAGGGTGTTTCACCAAAATCTTCATTAGGTTTTGCTAGCACAATGAAGCTTAAGAGGAAATTCCAGATTCAGAGATGAGCGGATTCACCAGGAATAAGACATTCTTGTTGACTGAGAAATAAATGTTCTTAAAGTCACGCAACTGACATGTAGGATTCCCTTGCATCATTTATCTGCTCTTTCCATTCCCTCTCAGTTTGTGTTCGTTCCTTGTTGCGTGACAAATGATTTCACATGATCCCCCTTGCTTGATGCTGCCTCCTTCCTAATAAGTAAGAGGGATGTGGTTTTTTCACACTTTTATCCCTTTTTTTTTTTTCCCCCACCCCCCACATGTCAGTGTGGGTCCATCACAGGGCAGGCACAGTGGGAGCTGTGGCATGTGAGATCAAATCGGTTTCAACAGACATGTCCATCACGGTCAAGCATGCATCCCTGTGTAACCTTCTTCAAGGCCTCAGCCCTTCATCAAACAGGCATCTCTATTCCCGAGACAAGTCTTCAGTAGAGAGAAGTAAGTGCTAGTCTGCCTTTATTCAACAGACCAGACGCTCAGTGGTCGTCTGCATGAGTGACCCTAACTGCATCGAGTTTGGGGCTGGCCATAGCTACCAACAGTCCTTTGGGGGTAAAACAGATTCATCTCTGTTTTGCAGGAGCATTTTACGAGCCTCAAAGGAACCGGTTCTGGGAGGGCAGCTAAGTATGCCAAGCAGTGACTCACGACCACAGGCTGGGGGAGTAACCTAACCTTGGCACTAGGGTACTCCGGAGCATCTTGGGAGGTCCAGGGCACGGATGTATGGCTGTATGGACTTCACTAAAGGCTTTTCTCTAACAATACTCTTTAAGCCAGGTTGGCATTGAGGGTGTTGCTACACCACAGCAACCATGAAGCACTCTTGTCAGGTCCTGGTTTATCTTCCCATCACAGGAGAGGGCAAAGGAGGCCTCCTGTACCAAATTGTTTTCACTCTCCTTTCAAGAAACATCTGTTCAGTGGAGCATTGTCACGCTAATCAATATGTATTGGTTTTGTATTGCATACGATCATATCCACTTACACCTTTGGAGCAAGGATTAATCAAGCGACCTTCCACTTGCTGTATAGTGCCATGTACATGCAATGTACTGAATACTGTCACTGAAACCAGGCAGTTTGTTAAAAGCGATGAATTTTATCATGCTAACTCTGCAATCTCAAAGGAGGTTGAAGTCCCCTTTAGTTAATCATAAAAGAATAGTAATCTGAAGCAGTTTTTAAATTCATGTTCATGGGTTTTGTCCCCTGCTTTTAAATAGGCTGTAAATTGATTTATAGTCTCTGTCACTGGGCTCCCTCAGCACCAATGGCACAAATAACACCACCTTTTAGGAATATAACCACCTTCACTACAGAGGCCAGAAAGAACAATTACAATTAGAAATATAGAATTTCTGTTCATTCAAAAAGACAAATGCTCCTTATATTCTCAAAATTTAGTTTATTAAATTGAACAAAGAAAGGTTATTTGACTATCTCTGCAGTGAGATAACTGACATGAATCTACCTTTGATGAAAAGTCTCCAGTTTGGCATTAAAAAAGGATCAATCCCCATGCCCTTGCTTTTCTCCTTGTTTATCCTGTTAGAACAGCTCAGTTAATCTATTTTGGCTTTGCTATTTCTTTTCCAACAGATTCAAACAGTTAAGGCAGGTATTGTTATCATTCATTGCTGGAAATTGTGATGCCAGTGAATGTATAACTACCACAGAAGGGCAGCAAGAAGATTTCTCTTTAATAAACCAGCTTTGTGAATAGATTTTTTTAGCTAGTCCAATTTTAAGCACTGTCGATATGCAAGCTTCATGCTTTACTGTTATTGGTATAATCAAAGTAGTAAAAAACTTATCAGCTCTAATATTTGTATAAATTAGCTTAGCAGTATAGTTTGTTTACATTTCCATATAGAAATACACCGTAACTGGAGAACGCGGTTTTGTACAAGCGTAAATGTATTTACTTCAACGTTTCTCACTGGCAAAACTGTCTTGGTGAAAAAAAACCACTCCTAACTCAGAGGCATATTTTCCCAATAAAATCTGTGCATACTGGCTGAGGGTCCAATCCTACAGTAGGTGAGCAAACTCCTGGTTCTCTATGGTAAACCCCGAAGATCCACATGGATACGTAAATCTGAGGGACTCCAAAGGACTTGGGTATTGTATTTTCACAAACAGCAGCTAATAGAAGCATCCAATGGCTGCCTTGTGTGTTTGCATGCCTTTTTATTTGAACAACAGAAGTCTGCATAAAGTCAGTTTTACTTTTCATTCTGAGCTCTTTCACTTTGGAGGATCCCCATGGCAAATATTTTGGTTCTCCAGGCTACCAGGGTATATTTGCTTGTAATTTGTCTGTTCAGCTTTGTAATCTTTGCACTTAAATTGTGGAAATATTTTGGTTTGTCTGGGGATTTTTTAAAGGTTATTTTTATAACATTTACATGTTTGGCAAAATTGAAGTTGACAAGCATTCTTTTCAGCCTTGTTATTTATCCATTGTACAAAATGGGAATAGGAAGGAAACCTGCTGAAAGGGAAAACTGCATTTCTATTTGAAACTGAGTGTTAGCATTGAAAACATAGTCTGAGGGTGGTATTCTGTACCAGAAAATAGAGGATTAAAAAAGAATAAAGTATGCCTCATTTTATCATATCTACCACTGTAATGCATCATCGCAGCAGGAGCTTTCCACAGTACCACTGAACCTGGGGGCCTGAGCAAATTCTGCATTTAAGTCTCATTAGTTAGGTTTGCCTTAGGCCTAAATAGCACCTAAAGTTGTTCAGTTAGCATGGAATTATGAAAGTTTTCCTCGTATGTTTAATGAGCAGCAACTTTTCTGCTTTGCAGACAAAAGACCACACACAAGCCAAAAAAAAGAGGTGGGCATTATCTGAGATTATGCAGAGGAATGTAGGATGTCCAGGTGTATACACTGATACATGGAAACGTATAAGGCCCACCCGTATATTATGCAGTGTAACACCTAAAAGACCAGTTAATGAAAAGGCTTCCAGCACAGATAGACTAAGGGCCCTGCAGTCCATCGTTACAACTGTTACAGGCACTCCATACTGCAGGTTTTGCTCAGTACTGTTCACCCAGGTAGAGCAATGCCTGCTTTTCAGCGCTCCCTTCCCAAATTCTCCCCTTTCACTTCTGCTGCTGTAGATCTAATTTCTCCCCTGAAATGCCCATTCTTCATGCGCCCGTGAATCAATACTGGCTTTACTGAGGAGAAAAGGCTTGTTTCTCTACTTCTTTACCTTGGTAAATTAAAAAAAAAAAAAAATCTGCTAGTAAGACTATCTAGTTAAACTTTAAATATTGGTCAAAGAATAAGAATTAATATCAAAACAAGAAGAATACGTCATGTATTTTCTATTACTCAACTGGCTTGTATGATCAATAACCAGCATCTTGGCAATACCCAGAAAAACATAGAAGCTCATTCAGTTACTGATGTTCTTCCACGCACCCTTTCAGTTTGATCTTCAGTAGGAGGAATCTACCTGGAAAAACATACTGGAAATAAATACACAATAACTTCTGAGTCCCCTCAATGCATTATCTCTGTATATCCTCTATGTAGCGGTCACATTGGCAAGAATTTGGAAAGCTGTATGCGGATGATCACCAGAGCTTTTTCAGGAAGGCAAAGGATTTGGTCTTCATATAAAACATCAGCTCTGTATTTCCTCAAACGCAGGAAAAAGCACATTAGTTTTTAGATCTTTAGCAATCACACAAACAAACCTGTGGCAGACCTTGAATGCCTATACAATGCTAAAGATGTACCCAAGTAAAAATTAAAGCATTTAGACTTAACTAAAAACTTGAATTTTTTAATCCGGGAAGCAGATTGTTTACGGGCTACTACAATACAATATGTCTGAATACTCAGCGAGCACATTCCTGTGCCCTATCTAAGGCTGCAGCTGGGGAGTGGATGTAGGGAACTAAATGAACTGACAGTCTCGCATTGGAAGCCCCTTGCTGAGCTGGGGTTAGAGAAAGCTTTCTCAGTGTGACCCTGTTGCCTTCTCCACCGCATCACCCTTACTTTGTATTTGCTACCACGTGCAATGCAGTCTCAGGCAGATACGTGTAAATGTGAGATAGCAGCTTTACAGAGTAGCACTTGCATTGAAATTTCCAAATTTTGTACCGAAGTCTGTAAGAGGTTGATGCCTTGCATTTCACTTCAGATTGCTATTGCGGCAGGGGCAGCTTCGCTTCATCAGCCGTTGCACTGGCTTGTGTGATCACGAGGCTCCAGGAGAGAAGGCATGAAGCCACAAGCTCTGACAATGTGCAATCAAACTGAGATCCAAAGACATGCTAAGAGGCATCCATTTTCACATTCATGTCTATTATGCCTAGCTTCATACTTTGTATTTATGGAAGAGAGGGCATTTTCTTTATTCAAACTTCTCATTTTAAAGTTGGTTTCCAAAAACATTCTAGTCTCCATTAGAGATGGATAGTCACCGAAACTCACATTGTGATTCTGATTTAAGTGCTAGGTCTGCTGCTAGTGGCTGGAAATCTAGTCTGTTTAATGAATTTATTGGGCTTTGGCTTACATCCTAAAGGATATTTATTACTCCATTACATACTCTATTATTACACAGTATTATTGTTATGAACATCACAAACACCCATGATGTATAGCTCTGTCATAGTCAGTGTGAGAAAAAAAATTAGCACACTTCCCCAAATATAGAAATGCTCAGTGTTGCCTCATGCTCTGAATATTTGAACAGCCTCATATTCTGGCTCAGGTCCCTGAAGCACATATCCCTTCCTGGGGAACATGCATCTGGAAAAGAGGATCTATGGTAACGGTACAAGTCTGGCGTTCAGTGAAAGGCACCAGCTCCCTACTGCTCTTCTCCTGGGGTAGTTTCTTTCCCAGTTGGTGATCGGTTTAAATGACCTAAGGATGACACCAGAAAGGTCTGTTAATTTCATCCTGGGTAATTTAATTATTTATAGTCACATAAATGTGATAATTGACATTAAACAGCCAAATTTTCAGTAGCATGGATTTCAAAAGCATTAGCAAACACAACAGCATAGAGGATGCGGGTAGAAATGTACCAGAAATTTGTGGAGTTCAGCAGTGCCCAAACATTGCCAAATACATACACTTCACAACTAAATCAATAAGAAAAACTGTTCAAAACACAAAACTAACTTGACTAATATATAGTGATAATAATTCACATGTCACAACGTTTCCTGACTTTTATATCCCTATTAACACTTCCCCTGAGTATAATTTTATATTTATCATGACAATCTTTGAATCATATACAGGTAATAAATGGCTCCTTCTGAGATACATGTACAGAATAGTTATGAAATAAACACAGGTATTTGTTACCAGCTCTGAACATTAGAGTTTTTCAGATTAGTTTAACTCATCTGTGCCTAGACCGTAGACAATTAAGTGCCATTGGAATGGATGTTAAATAAAAATGGAAAATGAAAACCTGAGTGTTGTAGGAGGTAAAATGTGCCAGTATATTAAATATGTGTTCATTAACACACACATACAAATGCAGTGTGTCTTTCCTTCCCAAGGGTAACAGTAAGTTATGCCTCAACAAGCAGCATGGATTTATGTCCCTAAATGCTTCTCTCTTCAATAAACATTTGTATACCTGCCATGAAACCTGAGGAATCATATGTCCTTTAGTTAATTCCAAGATACTGAATTAATCTTTGAGAAAAAAAGTGCATTAGATAATTCTATTCATTAAATGATGATTTAAAAAAAACACTAGGACAAGACAAAATATTTTTTCTGTATTGTAGGTATAAAGCCTTTTTACGCAAACTTTTGGGTTTTTTTTTCTTTGACCAGATCCTATGTTTGAAGTGATTATATATAGTATTCTTTCAGACAGAAATTGTCACTTAGTCTGTGTTTTAGCCCAGCAGGATTCTGGTCTTGCTGAAAATTTTGGGGAGTAAATAAGTCTGAGAGATTCTGGAGAGTATATAGGAGCTAGGGACCTAAATCCAATTAAAATACTAGCAATTGGGTACTAACTCCCACAGACTTCCTCACATATTCCATCCTAAATGGATGTGCTCTTTAAGATCACACTTTGTTTTGAGTCTATATGAAACATTTCTTTTGTAAAAAGTAGGACGTCTGAAAATACCAGCTGATGCCCACAGATTTTATTTAGAAATTATGACTATCACCTGCATTATATAAGACCACAAAATTTTAGCCCTTGCAGAAGACATACTTAGTGAAAAAGAAAGCTTGCTATCAAAGCTCGTGAGCAAATATACATATATTTTGCTAATACTTAAGCAAAGAATACAAACTTGTATCTGCTGAACTTGATGGCAAAGGTCCCAGTATTTTTAATGGAAGCAGCACTGGAGTCCTATCAGTGGGTGAATTATCTGTAACCACAGTACTGAACACATCCCCTGTGTAAGGATGGTGCTTATGTTTAGAGTCCCAAGAGCTTCTCCCTGCCTCTTTGCCAAAAATGGAATTTAGGCCTTAGCTATTAGGAAGAGAGCAGGGCTTGGGCTGTGTATTTTAAAGCATCTATAGCATTAATAGCCAGAACATAAAATGCAGATGGGAGGACAATTACACCTAATAGCCTTAAAAAGAGAAAGGTAATTACATATATTTGGGGCCTCATCTAAATACTGTTAAAAACACATCAAGAAAAAAAGCAGTTGTCTGCAGAAAGCACCTAGAGTTACTGAACTGCCATTTCTTAACAATTGCTCCCACACTAGTAGAGGTGGCAGTAAAGATGAAATATGAAAATTTGTTCTTCTACAATAATGGGGTTTCAATTAAAAAAAGGTAGTAAGATATAAATATGTTTTCTAAAAGTATACATATTCTAAATCGACAAATACATAGAGCACATCCCTGTGAGCAGAGGCAGAATTTTATCCCGTTCCAGCTTTCACCAACTAGCTTTTCCACTAAGACAGGCTCTCAGAAGCACTAAAAGAACAAATTATTTACTATTTGCAAATGAAGAAACATCTCTTTAAAAATTACTTAAACTTGCCTTCAAAATGCATGCAGAAAATTCTGAATTGTCGTTGATAGTATAGGCTGTGTTCAAACAAAACTCGCTGTTAGGCTCAACTATCAACACCACTTTGCTTTAGCTTTTAAATAGTGCGAAAGAAGAGGGTGGGAGAAGAAAGGCAGCAGAAGTGCTAATGCAATCGTTTGATGTGTGTATGCGAGAGGCGGAGAGGAGGAGGCAGGCGTTCTGCTACTCAGGCTACTGGCAATGGGAATTGCTGTGCTTTACACTTCTCCCACACCCTCTTTAGTGGAAAATAATTACAGCTGTACATAAAAATCATACTGTTGATTTTATTGGTCTAACGTTGCCATTACTTACATCTTCACTGAACAGTCCATTTTTCACGTATCTTTTTTTCTGTCCCTCGCTGTACGCTACAGCCAGTGAAGAGAGCTGTGAATGCATCTGCCCCTGCGCCATTCAGTATGGCAGTTTGCCAGTGGAGAGTGACTGACTTCACTTCAAAATGTTTTCTGTTTAATTAGTGTGAAAAAACCCAGCAACCCAATTATCTAAAAGGACCATGCCGGTTCTCTTCACAGCGAGGAAAATAACGCCACCAACATCCTCTAGTGTAGGAATCTAGGTTGTTTTATCAGAAGACTGATCAGATATTTAACAGCATATTCTTAGAATAACGGGTTTGGCTATAAAGCCTTGAGTTTCATGACTGGCCTACTAGGAGGACGCTGTGTGAGATTTTCAGCCCTTAAAGCCTGGGTTCAATCATTTCCCCTGCAAGAAAGCTTCCTCCCAGCCTGCTGCCTACACCTTGCCCATGCCCCTGCACAGCTCCAGAAACCCACAGCGAGACATTGGGTAAAGGACTTTAAAGGAATCAGGACTCGAGGGCTAACAAATAGTTGGGGAAATCTGAAGCAGATATATCCTCAACACAGAACTAATAATAATGTCAGGTTTTGCAGCATCCTTCTTGGCTCCAACATCCTGTATCTACCAAAATCAATTGGAAAATTACCTTTTACTTCAGTGTTGGGTCCACTGCAATCTGTTTGTTCCTTGGACTTGATCCAGACTCACTTATTTCAATTCCACTTACATTAGTGTAACTACGCATGGAAGTTGGGCTGAGGGCTGAAGCTGATTTTGCAGAACAGTTCCTTTTATTCTAACAAAATGCCTAAAAATACTATTTCTCCGTGTTGTATATAAACCAGTCCAAACTAGTCCATTGATTTCTGATTAAAGTGCATAATTTGAAATGCACACTGAAATGTTTTACTTCTAAAAGCCGGGGGGGGGGGAATTCATTTTCCTTTGCAATAGAAAGCCTGTTACATCAATAGAATTTTATGTGTGCACATATGTAGAAGTTCAGAGTTTTACATAAAATTATTTGGATCTTTCTTACCATATTGTGGGAATACACTCTGACCTACCGCAGGATAAATTTCTAGAAACTCAGATTCTGGCATTTACTCAGGACTTAAAGGAGAGATGATATTTGGCACTGGTTGGAAAACTCATTTGTGCCCATTATTACAGTATTTATAGAAGAAAGCCTTCTGACAATGATTGTAGAGTACTATTTTCTTGAGAAAAAGACAGGCAGAAGGCCTCCAGGGCCTCACTGTGGTCATGCCAAGGGCCAGATATGCAGGGAAAAAATAAGGGCACCTTTCAGTTTCATTCAGGACTGCTGTTGTCCCTCAGTATTAGGCTGGCTGCTACCGTGGCCTGCTTGTAAATATGGTTTTGATGCTGGTATGTGGTTAACTGCATATATAGGGATGTTGCCCAAAGAGCTAAAAAGCTGTTTGAAGGCACGGCAAGCATCAAAACATCTACTAGTGCAGTAAGGGGCTTGAGCCAGGGGGTCAGACAGTCACATTCAGATGCCCACTTAACCCGGCTATTTGACACTCAGATAAGCACAGTAACCTGGAAGCTATTTTCTGTTCCTCCTGATCTACACTGCGTAAATAATTCCACATTTGTTAGCCTGGTCTTTTACATCTGCAGGCAAGTGCAGTAACCTATGGAGCCAGCATCCAGTTGTCTCCTTCTCAAGGTACGTTCAGATAAACACCTCCAGAAGAAGAAACCGAGGGAGACCTCAGCCCTCCGGAGTATCTACTAGCCTGTTTGTCAGGACAGTCCCTCTGAGGAGCAAATCATAGGGATTCATGTTTTTGTGAAACAAGCAGGACAGGAACGTGAACTTGGGCCTCTCACATGCGGCTGCTTTAATCACAAGCTACTGGAAACTGGGCAGTGTTGAGCTATGTCCCTCCACCCAGTCCCCACTGGGCAGGAATAATTTAGGTCAGATCTTGGGAGGTCATCTGGTCCAAGCCCTGCTTAAAGCAGGGCCAACTTCAAAGATACATCCAACTAATGTCACATTTTGGAATAAACTCCCAGAAAGGGGTCACACTTCGGATCCCAAATGAAGGGGTGGGTGGCACATATGTAAACTCCAGTTCTGTCTTCTGAAGTTCACTTCCTAGCTGTTCCAAGCAATATGGGCTTTCTGGTTTCAGAGGAACCCTTCCTCAGACTTTTTTTTACTTTTTTCCAAAGGAGCCCTGGTGCCCAATTTAGGCCTGAATGCTAAATACACATTGATTGTTGAGATACATGGGGAGAGTCCAAGAAGGTGGCCCTGACCTGCTGAGCACTCTGCCTCCTCTGCAAGCACTGCAGCACTCGGGAGCACCTTTACCATGACAAGCATCTGTCCATGGACCCTCCAAGATGTTGAATCAGCCTCTGTAAAAAGGGGGATTGCCAGATAAAGTCATCAGGCAAAGGAGAGACCAGAATCGGTGGCTCTGGCATCAGAGCTCTAACATTGATTTACCTCTGGTATACTACTGCAAATAGTAGACACTCTACTCACAGTTTTTCATGAGGGATTTTATGAAACACAGTGCTTGCTGTTTACCAATGTCAGCTATTAAAAAACAAACAAACAAAAAAACCCCTTACAAATCTAAACAGATCTTTACAATGGAAAGTATAGACTGAAACCCCAGCTAAAAGCTACTCTTACGGAAACAGACTCAACCAAAATCCTATTAGTATGTGAATTATTATTTGAATAAAGAAAGTGCAGGACAGAATGTGAGTGGAGATGATTATGGTAGAAAAACTATAGGTAGAGCAGAAGAAAGTATGACTCAACACCAGTCACCCTAACACATGACAGAGCTTGTGATGTGGTAGAGAGCTGTGGCAGAAAGGCTGTGGACTAACCAGCCTCTTCACAAGTTGACAAAAGTTCTGAGGAAAGTAAGAAAAAATGAACAAATAAAACCATTTGAACATTGGAATGACAGCTATGCAGTTAATTAATTACAAAGGGTTAGGACCAAGGGATAGAAAGTTTCTAACTTTCACATAAACATCTTTTTTTTTCTTTTTTTTTTTTCTCTTCACAAAGCCCAAGCAACAATGAAACAGTCAGTGACCAAGGGATAGTGATTCAGCGGTCGGTTATAGCTACAACTAGACATAGCTTAAACTCTAAGCTGAATCAAACCATGCTTTATGGCATAACCTTAGATGAGTCAGTTGATCATCTTGTTTCACAACTATTCCATCCGGATGCCTGAAAACCTGAGATGATTTAATTTGTAACACAACTATCAAAAATAACAAATATTCAAGAGAATTTGATGTGTCTGATCATTACAAACTACTTAATAGGGAAGTTGGTCTGATAGCTAAAAGACTGTTTTCCCAAAAGGGACGATGAGAGGTGTTGAAGTTTTGGCGTGGCTAGGGTGAATGCGATGGTCAGAGAGCTTATCCATGCTCTGCTGACGTACAGCCCCAGGAATCTGTATCAGTCTTGTGCCAGAAATAAACATGCTTTGATCTCTTCAGTGAGCAGACGGTGTGAACGATGGCAGAACCAGATAGTCGAGTTTGTCCACCTCCTGGGAAACCGAACACCATCTCTTTGACCGGAGCGACTCCTCTCCCTGCGGGAGAGGCCAGACTGGGTGCAAAGATGGGTGCTTGGGTGGAGAGGAGAGGAGGGTCCCAGTCAGCCCATGGGGCTAGAGAGCTGCTTTGCCCCGGCTGTGCTCTCGGTGCTTGCCACCTCCTCCAAGCACTCCCCTGCTATAAGAGTGACTGAGCACTGTTTCTCACTGTCCTGCTTCTTCCTTCACCCTGGGGTGCAGGTTGAAGCCAGCACCTGGGGCAAACCCTCAAAACAGAGATCCTCAGAATTTCATGTTATCCTTTGCAGCATTTTCAGTGTATTTGCATCTGAACAAACAGCAAAATCTTACATCCGTGGATAAGAGCTGTTAAGCACTGTTCTCAAACTAGTCAACCAGCAAGTAACTAGCACCCAAATAATTTTATATCGGCAGGAAGAAGAGGTGCACGTGCCACACAAAGCCCAGCATTTCTATTCACATGATGACAGCAGCGTGTTGGCAAACCTTTTACAGCATTTTTCAGTTGTTCCACGGCCCCTCTGCAGCTGAGGAATAAAGACAGCAAGGCCCTTTCTGTACCAGAGCTGGACGCCTGAGGAACACCCCTGCCCCACGCAACGGGCTCTCCTGTGAGCACTCCAGCTGCAGAGCAATGGGGAAGCGAGCCCACGATCAGAGGAGCAAGGAGCAAAGACAAGGAGGCCCTTCAGGAAATCCTGGGAACAGGCCAGAGGAAAAGCTCTCACTCTGGTAGTTTTTTTATTACCAAGCCCTAAGGAGGGGGCTTTGAGAAAGAGTTCAAGCTTACCTTTTAAATGAGGTAAAGCTTGTACATGACCTTTCCATAGCATCTCCTCATTTCTTCTTAAATGATATACGACACATATACTTGAATCCCATTTATGAAAAAAAATATCCTTTCTGAACAACATGTCTTTCTGAGGAGAAAGAAAACATTTCTAACAAGTACTAGGCCAGCCCATCGAACTAACGCAAATGCATGTTTATAAGTAACAGCTAGTAACGACACTGCACATCTGAGGTGTTTCTGGCTGCTAACTGTAACATAGAGAGAAGTGAAATTATGTTCTTTGATACAAACCAAAAACACCCTAGGAAAAGAAAGCCTAGGTATTTAATTATTCTTTGCCTCTGTGCATTCAATCAAATCTTCTATCATAGTTGACAAGGCCAACTTTGCACCTTCCTGTTGTTTTGTCATATAAAAACAGGATGTCATTCCACTGGGGAAAATAATTGTCAACAATAAAGAGTTGGTTTCTTTGACATTTGCTAAGATATTGCTAAAAAAATCTCTTTAGTATGGATCACCTCACCTCACTGAGTAGGAGAGCCGACTGGAAACTAAGCTCTAAAGTGTGATACCTACCATTGTGCCTAATATGAAAACGCAATATCTACATTCCCCATAGCTTAGAGAAAGACATACCCCCTGCCAGGCAAAATACACATGCACATACTCCGCTCTTTCTGCCTCAAGTTCATGCTGCAACATATCAAATGGCTATTCACAGATACTTAATTTCTATTCACAGGGAAGAAAAAAAAAAAAAAGAAAGAAAAATACTGCTAAGATCGAGATGGACATGCCTGCAATGACAGCATAATTTTTCGACTGGTTCAGAAAGATAATCTTGAAAGCGCAGTTATAGTGAAAGCCCAGTGGTAGTTCCATATCCATAAAGATATGGAGCACTTTTTGTTAAAATAGTCTGTGGCATATAGCTGATGTCTCAAGGACAAATAGGCCGTAGGGGCAGAGGGAGAAAGAACCTCAATCAGATTCCCTGACCTGACTCTCATTTTCCAACATTGCACATAACATATTCCCAACAAAAGACACAGTTTTGTAGGGAGTGTTCTTAATTTCATGAGAAAATTGTTACACGTTAAACTATGAAGCACATGGTTAGGTAGTTTGTCAATGGTTATCTGATAATGTATGACAATTTACAGTGATTTTCTACAGAGCTAAACACTTGCAGTGTCATCAAAATTAGTCACTGAGGTTTTATTTGACATGCAAATTAAGAAGCATGAAGAAATTAAGAAGAAAAATACTGCAACTTTTTATTTTTTAAGAATACTCATGCAGATGCAAGAAGAAACTCAAAATGGTGTTTCATCTTTTCCTTTTTTTAAATCAACAGCACGATTCCATTACGCATGGGCTTCCTCAGTCTACACCAGAATAACTTGAATAACTGAGATATTACATCTTAGTGCCTCCAATACAGCACTAGTTGGGCTGAGTCAGCCGGTGCTTAGAAGGAGCGAGAGAGATGATACACCTTCCTTCAGTTTTCCCTGGCACTTGAGGTTCTCAGAGCTAAACCTGTCCTTGGCTTCTGCTGCAGGTCATGGGAGGTGATCATGGTTTCTGAGTCTGCACGATTTCCACCCATAACAACTCCCCTTCAGCCCAACCCACTGAAGCATCCTTTGTGCCTGCCTGGAAGGAACGGGAACAACTGCAGGAAAAACGTAGCCCTGGTATCCCCTCCCATTCGTGGGCAAAGCAGGAGCTGCTTTGTGTTCTGACTTACAAATACTGAAGCTGCACATTTAACCTTGCCTTTTGTTTTCTATCTTCTTTTTCAATTTGCTGCTTCTTCAGTGTCAGCCCCTGCACTTAAAACAATTGCCTCATTAACAAAGGCCAAGTACCAGCTGTATTTCTTCTAGCACTTAAAGTCCCACCTTTTCCAGTGAACTTTACTGCTCAGCAAACCTTAAATAATCTTAAATAGCTGCTGCTACTTCTACGTACTGCTTTGCCCACATTAAAACCAATCTTTCAGGTACTGGCTCACGAAAGAAAAGAATTTACTATAATACAAACAGGGTTGGACCATGTGCCAGGTGTCTCCTTTTAAGCTGCACGTATGTTAAACTGTCAAGTGTTGCATACATCACTGTAGATTAAGAACAAAAAAGTGTTGCCATTATTTCTTTCAAGTCACTTACTTTGCTGAAAGCTCAAGTCTTAAATTATTTTCGGTGATCTACCCATCTATATCTATTTATTGTAAATGCCTGCGGTATGCAGAAAGCTAATGCAAGGTCAGTAATAATTAAAATTAATTGTGGAACTTAATTACAATGGAATAAACACCAATAGTAATACGTGCATTATATACACTGTCAATAGCTGTGTGCATTTAAGCACTCATAAACAGCATCAGATATTTCTTGTAGCTGCATATGGGTTTACCACCTAAGCAATTCACAGTATGTGTGAAATCATGGTAAACTATTTTAAGAGTGCAGCAATTAATGCCACTAGATAATTGTACAGGACAAATGGCAATACAACCAGTGTCCATGTAAGCATAGGGAAAAAAAAAAAAAGATCATAACGATCAGTACTGTTTCAGAGCCATATAAGATTAATTCAGAAGGGAGACTTAAATTGTTATGCCTTATTTATGATTTTGATATAGAACTCACAAAACAAATGAATGCTTATCCTTGGAATTCATTCTACTCAATAATTTGCTTTTCATAAAGCCCATGGCTTGTCTTCATTCATAAACTAACACATTGTAAATCAGATGACACTTGACAGAGCATTTTTGTATTTCATCTTTTTAGTGAAACAGAGCATCAATTGCCAAAGATCGCCAAGTCAATATGAGAATGTACATAAATGAGAGCAAGTGCATCCGTAGAAAATGCAGTCAACTGCTTCTATTGTTATTTCAAGCACGTGAGGAGACAGACCTGTATTTCACTTAACCCATTTACACTCCATTTTATATTTACGAAATTGAGCTGATGGGTGCAGATGGCTGCAGGGTGATTTGTGGTTAGAGCACAAACAAGGGTCGGGAGCACTGGGCTCTGCATGTGGATCTTCCGCTGGGACTGGCAACAGCCTTCATGCACTCAGTGTACTCGTACCTTTGTTTAAATTTGGGCAAAGAAAGATACCGCATCACCTTGGCAAAGCTCTTCGTGTTTTTAATTAGACAAGAGGCAATATATTTTTAAAATAGTACTGTAACTGGCAATTTTGCATCGATTGGGTTAAATGTAAAATTCCTATGATATTGCTCTTGATCTGCTATGTGGGTAGAAAACAGCATCAAAGAAAGTCAGCCAGGGATCAGATCATCGTGATGCTGACTCAGGTAGTCCCACATGCTAATAGGTTGGAAATATCTTACCATACAGACTGAACAACTTGAAGTAATGGTACAAAAAGCTTTGACAGTTTTACCAGGAGCTGGAAAATAAGAAATTGAGTCTGGCTTGGGTTTTGCCCAGTACATTTTTTCCTATTGCCAGCTACCAAGCAGTTTCATTTGTATCTATCAAAAGAAGCCATCAGGATACACAGAGGGTCTGGAAGTCCCTGTGCCTGTTAACAAGCCAACAATAGATAAATCCAGATGTGTCCACTCCACCTCTGCTACAAGACCACTGTGAGGCAGTTTGACAGGGAAAACCAAAGCACACGACTGCAGTGTCAGATGCAGAGCCCTAGATAAACTACTGATCCATGAGAGCCAGCTCAGCACGAGCAGTCGTGAGCTGCCGGACTCTAAACTTACCCAAGAGCAGCCTGGGAGCATCACAGTGAACCTAGAAGCCCTCACGTTTTAAACAAAAGTCTCTTCCTTAGCAATGTCAGTCATTCCTGGGCTTCCCAGAGCAAGCTGACTCCCAGCACTCTCCAAGGAGGGGAAAAAAAAATTAAAAGTTGCATCTTTATCATCATATCAGGCTTCCCCAGGGCTCTCCCAGAGACCAAACTTGGAGACTGTACAACAGCACTGCCTCAAGCATGACCCCAAGCATAGCCAGAGGCCGTCCGTCAGATCTCTGGCAACAGGAGGCAGCTTAAAACAGACGCAGACGGACATTTGCAGACAGACTGCGAGCATCGGGATGCCGGCAGGCTGCAAGGAAGCCCTGTGTGTGGGAGGAGGTTGGACGTGGAAGACGCAAGTCTACAGTCATTCTTGCTTCTTCCTGTGATCACCATACCTATACATTGCCAATGTTTGTTATCAGAAGCACATGTGTTTGCAGTAGCATCAGGGATAACAAAACCCCTCAGTATCGGCAATCCAAAGATGGTTACGAGAAAAGGGGAAGGGTCTGTTACCAGTCTTGTCACCTTTCTGCTGAGCTCTACCCTCATTTTCATGAGCAGCACCAGGTTGTAACTACCATCCACATTAGTAAGAGTTACTGTACACTGACATATCACAAAGGAAACCGGGCCCTTTAACTTCTGAGCAGACCTCTGGTTTATTTCTTCTGTGATGAAACAGAGATTTTGTGTAGCCTACATTTAAAAGTAATTTTTAACTTATTTATTCTAATACTTTCATTTCAGAGCTTTGGAAGTCTTTCGCAATGAACAGTTAGCAACAGCAAAGCACATAAGTTTTTATTTCCTTCACAGAGATCAGGTTTGCATTAGAGACCAAAGCAGGGGGAGATTGGTTTGGGGAAGCACTTTATGTCTGCAGCCGAAACGTGTGGGGTGGGGAAGAACTAGGTTTGTAGTAAATGCTTAGGTCCAGTTGCAAGCTGCTTCATCAGTGGGGACCTGCATTACATTTGAGACAACTCTCTGCTACAGGGAATAGTACCAAAAAGGAAGAAGGCTCTATGAACTTGCTATGCCCCCTTCTGCCAAAGTACGCTCAGCTACTTCCTTCAGCTGCTTCAGCCTACCATATAGGAGTAGGAATATTTGTGTAGCTCTCACTGAACAGGCATTTAGATGGCTTGGATTTATTTCACTCTTTCCAGATACATTCAGAAATTACTCTAGCCTACCAGTCTGTAGAGGACCACGTCAGCCCTAACCATAGATGTTATCATCTAAGCATGTGATAAACCAAAAATTTCCTTTATACAGCTCTTTCAGTAGCAGACAGTATTCAGTGTTGAAAAGAAGCATAAAAACAATTACCCTGAGCCTGACTGCATTGCTGGATAGAAGCGTACAGAGCAACTGTGTGTCTACACAGAGAAAGCTTTAAATCATTTTCATGTCCTGTAGCTCTAGATCGACTCCCCAAGTCCACGCTCTTCATGTAGCCGTCACAGCACTGACTCAGACTGAAGGACGCGGGGAATTTCAACACTGCATCTCCTCTGCCCACTCTCAGAGACATCAACGGCACATGAAATAGTGTAGTGACAACATGACGTATGGCACCGTCCACAACACACAAAGGAGATTTTGCATCTCGTTCTACAGGGACAAACACCAAATATCTTAAAAATGCCCGTCAACCTGTCTGAACTGTCAAATACTCACTGATGAGCAGGGTTGCATAACAATAATAAAAATGTATTTGCCAGATAAGGCCCAGGGATAGTGAAATTCTTCAACTAGGCAACACAGTTAAATCACCCTTTCTGAACTGCAAAATATATTTCAGAGTTTGTTATGATGCCTCTAGTTCCCGAGCTCAGGAAAGGCTCCTGCATTCACCAAAGTCATTTCACATGATACTTTTTCCTAAGTATTACTGAATCTTGAGTTCAGATAATCAGTTCTTAAAAGTTTTTATTGACCACAGTAGACGACTCCACCTTTCTGACAACTGTTCTAGCTAGAATTGGAAACAGCATTTAATCCTGCTCCAAGAGTGCAATCTGGCGGTTTCCTTCACACACCAAAGAACAAAATGTTACCTCTAATATTTTTAAGTTCAATAGTTAAGATGAGTTATTATAAATATCTCACATGAACTGACATACTTTACATGATTTGGTGTTAAAATCTGATCTAGAAATGTCTACATTAAAACTACCTTTTGCTTGAGCAACCTCTTCTCTTTTAAAAAGATATCCAGATCTAAGGATGTCAAATGAAGGAAAATCCATTTTTTCTCCAGGCAATTTTATTCCAATGGCTAATTGCTCTTAAAAGTAAATATTAAAATTCATAATTAGTTTTCTTGATTACTCAGAATAATTTGACCCTTATGCTATTCATTTTTCATGTTGCTTTTAATAAGCAATAGGCAGGGGGCTGGGGAGGGGAAGCAATCTATCTTTTCTGCAGGAGGAGGGGGTGGAAATGAGAAAACCCCAGGAAAACACAGATCCACCACCAAATGGCAACATTTTCACAATGTGTAAACTTAGAGAGCTCCACTGGGCTCAGTAATTGTGCCAATTAAGACTAGTTGATAACCGGATTTTATTTTTAATGCTTAAAACTTTCTATGTTAATTTATTTGAGTTTCTGCAATTATCTATCAACAGACAAAATATCTGAGCAGAGTCTAAAAAAGGCTTGCAGATTTTCCATCGATAGTTTTGTAGCTTGCAGAAAGACTCCCAGAAATCACTTAAATTCACTCCAGGTTGAAGTTCTACATTTAGATCGGCAAAGGACTCTTGTTCTAATGTATAGAATATGGATGCTCACACAAGATACATTCATAGCCATAATTCAAGTCAGCTTACAGAGCTCTGGAAATGCAAATTAAATCTCAAGATATGTGACTTCACAGGTTTGAAATCTTGTACTATTGAACAGTAATTCACTCTCTCCGACTGTCCTATATAATTAAGTCATATGCCACTGTAGAACCTGAAGGCTGTAGAGAGGTTGAAAACAACATTTACCTCCCTACAGCAAGAAACCGGTGGAGGAGTGGGGAAGGGATCAGCAGCTTTGTCACTTACTGAAACAGAGGTATCTGCGATAATTAATGGTTGGATATGCTCCAGCTTGAGCAGTCTTTCACAGGCCAGTAATAAAATTAAAAAAAAAAAAAAAAATCATGGGTTTATTTCACAGGTTTCTGTCTGCATATGCACTTATCATCAGAGACATGTTTTAGTATGTGTTTGCTAGAATACAGACAAACACATCACATTTGAAAAATGGGAATAATATTTTAGCAGGAGCATCAGCAGTAGATGTGTAGCTAGCTATTGCTCCTGGTGTGGCCTGCCTATTCAAAATGAGCAGAAAATGGCAAGTTTGGTCGCACTGAGTCAGTGGCATATTCATTTTTGGCATCTCAGCATGATGTGACATAGCAGAAAAGTTAAGGTACTTTTATGCCAATTGATAGACGAGTTCAGGTTTAAATCCAGATTAGTAAAAGCAGTTACCTTCCAGCACTTTTTTCCCTTTTTTTTTTGGTGGCTACAGAAGAGAATATTTTCCCACACTAGCTTAACAGATCACTAGCATGGGCAGATGTTTGATATTCTGTTTTATGAGCTGTTTGTCACCTGAAACAAGGAGTTTGACTTTTAGAGCCAGCATCTTCAAAATGTCCAGCCACCCGGTAGGAAAATCTCGTGCTTGCTGCTTAGCTCCTACCTAAACTCCCTCCCAGTCTCCAGAAGGGTGACCTGGCAGCAGTGGCAATGCATGTCCCTGTCTTGCATTCCCTGTGCTCTCTGAGGGGGCTGAGAGGCGAGTTTGCCGACATCAGTAACCCCTTGGATTCATGTGGCAGGCCCTTAATTTTCAGAAACAAGGGAGTAATCATTCCCTGGGTACACCTCCCATGATATATTGGTTTATTTTTTGTTTCTGACTGTAGATCCACAGGCTTCAAATGAAAACAATAAAACAACTGGTCTTTTTTTAACTCTATCATTTTTTTTTTTCCAATGAGGCTGCCATTTCCTGAAATTCACCTTAAAGCAGTGGGACCAAATAATTATACCAACATATACATACTGAATTATGTAGAAAGCACAGACATCATAAATTTGTTAGGCTGAAGAAACACTTCTGTGGAAAGTAGATTGTAGCACAAGTTGGAGTGGATGATATCACATACAGTATGTTGCCCAGAACTTATAGACTAGTTAGTATTTTCTTAAGGAGCTCAGAAGGTAAAATTGAAATCACTAGAAAAACAAGTCCCAGTTTGCCTGCCTAGTACAGTCTAGTGCACCCCTACCTTTGGGCATCAATGACAAGGGGGCTGCTGCAACACAGCAATGCAGTAATTCTGAGGTCTGAGAAGTCCTTGACAGAATATAGGAAGACGTGCACTGCAACACTTTATTTCCTGACTTCTTGGACCTCATATATCCTTGGGGGGGCGGGGGGGGGGGAAGGAAAAAAAAATTTGTAAGTTCCTGTAAATAGTAACACAGAGGAACTATTTTCCCATGTTCTGTTCGTTCTCTTTTTGCCTTAGCAGTAAGTTATATTTACACAATATCTCTGCAGAAAGAATCTTGAAAGAGCACCATAACTTCCTAAAAAGATGTAAGAATAGATACTTGTGACCCCTTTATTACTAGAATTGGAATCTGCTAAATAAGAATTTCTATCACTATCGTACAATACACATATCTCAGCAGAAAATACCCCTTTTCACCCTAGGCGGAACATGTATGTTTCATTCACTTAATTTCTAGGAATATCAAGTTTCATTACCTAAAACCTTCTATCTTCAAAACAGATTTTAATGGGTGGAAGAATTGTACATCCAAAATAAAGAACAGTAAGAAGAAAGTTTTAGAAAGAGCTAGCTAACATCCTCTCATCATCAGTTTTCTGCAAATGTGTCTGCAGAAAGCAAGGCACATCCTTCATTTTAGACTTCATCACCCACTGCTTACACCACATGGAGGGAGGACAAACCAAGCACAGAAGGGAAAGGAAATCCATCAAGACCCTGAATGCTAGGATAACTCTTCTGCAGGAAGGAGTCACAGCTTAAGTAAGGAGATCCTGGGGCACGGAGCCTTGCTTGAACATCATGTATAACGATGCATACAAATAAGCATGAGGGTCTATATGTATATACATTTTATATGGCAAACATATTTTGTATAGGTATACAATTGAATTCAAGAATAGCAATCTTTTAATTCCTTTGGATTATGGGGTATGAGAACAGTCAAAATACCTGTGATCCAAAACACGTGAATTCACGGCTACCTTGTCTTGTGAATATTTGTTTGATTAACAAGTGCTTTGAGTAGGGTGGTTGCATAGACTCAAAGCACTTTTTCTAGATCTAGCCTTTCAAATCTATGATACCTATATTAATAGTATTAACTTCACAGGAAAGACTTCGTAATTACTTCTGCAGAGAAAGGAGCTTAGGCAGCTCTTAATGCAGGGCTATTCTCTAAGCTGACTTTCCAATACCTAGATTTATCTGTTGTATTTCAAAAGCAGTTTATAGAGATAGGATGTTAAGGGGCAACAATTTTCACTATATCTTTCTTCTAGTTTTCTTCTGTATTCTCATTTTGGTCCCCCTAGATAAGAATGCATTTTAATTTCACATTTTCTTAATTAGCTATTATCATAACTGGAATATTATGGATCAAGTTGAGACTATAGTGTGAAATTTCACATCTCCCCAGCGTACCAATTCGACAATTAGGCAGAATATAAGCACAAGCCTGCATGGCAATTGCGCAAACACTCCAGGCTGAGAACAGGTTTATACAGACAACAAAATGAATGCAAAAAGTATCTTTAAGAAAGGGTGACTATTTGCTATTTTCTTTAGTAATTTTGCTACAGTTACAACTCAGTCCATGCAAAGCAAGGGAACTCAGCATCTCTTCCTTGCTCCCTTTCTGCTCAAATAAAGAAGAGATTTTGTGTTCATCACTCTTTAGATTTACCTCTGCACTGCTGCTTCAGCCCTTCAAGGTGTATCAGGAACGCTCTGAGAGCAGCAAGGCAAAGCATTTGGCTGCTTGTAGTTATACATTCTGGATGCTGAGAGCAGTCATAGGGACCTCTTCCCAGTTCTCTCATATCTCCTCCTTGGACCTTGCTTGCAGAGGGCACAGGTACATGTGGGCAGAAGCAAAGTCTGCTCTGACTACCCCATCACACAGCAAGCGGAAGACACCTCTCCTGCACAGCAGTTAAGAAACAATGAAGAAAAGCAAGATCTCTTTCAGCCGGCATATACTGTTAATGAACGACTCATGATATAGCCATGTGTTGCCGGTAAAGACAGCAATCAAAACATTACAGCCCCTTGAAGAAACAACACTAAAACTCAATTGCCCTAAAACCAATACCAAACAAACAAAAAAAATCTCTTTATAAGTTGGAATTAAACTGATCTCCTGACTTTTTCCAGGCATCATAAATTGAAAAAAGGTACCATATTTCTTCCAGGATGGATTGTTCTGTTTCCTTCCACCTGAGATTTGTTATGGCTCTTAACTAGCACAGGACTAATAATGCTAGAGCCAGTCTCCTTAGCCAGACCTTTTCTCTAAAAAAATAAATGGAAGGAATAGTACAGCTATACCTGCTGAGAAAAAGAGAAGCAGAAAGAAGAAAATAACAAGCCACAGTAGCCCTCAAGTGATAAAATAGAAACTCTCCTATGAGTTAACCCTAAAGCAAGCCCCAAAGGCTTCTTCTCACCTGAAGCAAGACCCTGTTTAAATCTCTCAGCTGAACTGATCCAGAGCACCCAGGGCTTATTTTATTACAGAGCAGGGCTAGCTACTCAGCTTTGGCCATTTTTAGCTTATTTCAGGAACAAAATGGGGTTTTTGCCCTCAGGATGAATTTAACAAATACATTTGCTGTAAAATAGAAGAGGAGGAGGAGAAGTTTTTTGGAAAAGATAAAAGTTTCCAGGCAATTTTAAAGGGATATAACACATTTGAGAAGTCATGGCAATCCAGGGAAGTTCCCACTGACTGGAAAAGGGGAAACATAACCCCCATTTTTAAAAAGGGAAAAAAGGAAGACCCAGGGAACTACAGGCCAGTCAGTCTCACCTCTGTGCCCAGCAAGATCATGGAGTGGATCCTCCTGGAAACCATGTTAGGGCACATGGAAAATAAGGAGGTGACTGATGACAGCCAACATGGCTTCACTAAGGGCAAATCATGCCTGACAAATTCAGTGGCCTTCTACGACAGAGTTACAGCATTGGTGGATAAAGGAAGAGCAATGGATGTCATCTACCTGGACTTGTGCAAAGCATTTGACACTGTCCCGTGCGACAACCTTGTCTCTAAATTGGAGAGGCATGGGTTTGGCGGATGGACCACTCGGTGGATAAGGAATTGGCTGGATGGTTGTGCTCCAAGAGTTGCTGTCAATGGCTCAATGTCCAAGTGAACACCAGTGACAAGTGGCATTCCTCAGGGGTCGGTATTGGGACCGGCGCTGTTTAACATCTTTGTCGGCAACACAGACAGTGGGATCGAGTGCACCCTCAGCAAGTTTGCCGACAGCACCAAGCTGTGTGGCACGGTCGACATGCTGGAGGGAAGGGATGCCATCCAGAGGGACCTTGACAGGCTCGAGAGGTGGGCCAGTGAGAACCTCATGAAGTTCAACAAGGCCAAGTGCAAGGTCCTGCACATGGGTCAGGGCAGTCCCAAGCCCAAATACAGGCTGTGCGGAGAATGGATTGAGAGCAGCCCTGAGGAGAAGGACTTGGGGGTATTAGTGGATGAAAAACTGAATATGAGCCAGCAACGTGCGCTCGCGGCCCAGAAAGCCAACTGTATCCTAGGCTGCTTCAAAGGAAGTGGCTTGCAGGTCAAGGGAGGTGATTCTCCCCCTCTACTCTGCTTTCATGAGACCCCATCTGGAGTACTGCGATCAGCTCTGGGGCCCCCAATGTAAGAAGGACATGGACCTGTTGGAGTAAGTCCAGAGGAGGGCCACAAAGACGATCAGAGGGCTGGAGCAGCTCTCCTATGAAGACAGGCTGAGAGAGTTGAGGTTATTCAGCCTGGAGAAGAGAAGGCTCCGGGGCGACCTTATAGCAGCTTTCTAGTACCTAAAGGGGACCTACAGGAAAGCTGGGGAGGGACTTTTTTATGAGGGCATGTAGTGATAGGGCAAGGGGTAATGGCTTTAAACTGAAAGAGGGTAGATTTAGATTGGATGTAAGGAAGAAGTTCTTTACTGTGAGGGTGCTGAGGCACTGGAAGAGGTTGCCCAGAGAGGTTGTGGATGCCCCGTCCCTGGAAGTGTTCCAGGCCAGGTTGGATGGGGTTTTGAGCAACCTGGTCTAGTGGAAGGTGTCCCTGCCCATGGCAGGGGGGTTGGAACTAGATGACCTTTAAGGTCCCTTCCAACCCAACCCATTCTATGATTCTATGTTCATTTCATTCACAAAAGATGGTTAAATAAGCTGAAAGTGGAAGTGTTTATCCTGCATAGAAGAGAAGTTTGATGTTGGACAACATTTTTATTCTTAATTTTTGTCTGGACTTTTGAACAAGTGCCTTTTTTTAAAGGGGTGAATGCTAAGATCAAAATAAGAATCAGTAAGAGGGAAAAGAATCAGATATTACGGAAAGTTGGGAGGATGGGGACTGGAATCTCATTACGCTAATACCTGGGTGTATTGCAAAAATTAATTAATTTTCGTTGCGCTCTCTGTGAGATGAGGGGATGATAGTATCTCTGTTATACAGCAAAGGAACTGAAGCACAGACAGGAGGAAAAAAAAAAGACACTTTCACTGTGGGGATCTCACTTGATCGATGTAGCACATGGTTTTTCAGAGCACACAGTGTTATATAGCACTTAGTATAGTTAAAGCCCAGCCTTTACGCACTAGTTTCTCTAAAAATATAAGTATAACATGATCAATCTGCTCTTGTAAACAGTGTGTTCAGAGCTTTCTCATGCCAGAGTATGAATTAAGAGTTAATAGCAGAGAGCTTTGCATTGCTCTTAAAAAAAAAAAAAAAAAAATTAAGATTTTAAGAATCCCCCCCCTTAGTTTCTGTAATACCTAACATTATGAAGCACTTAGTAAGACAAATCATTATAAGAGACAGAAACTTTTGCAGATAAAATAGCCTGTATGTGAATTAATGCTAAGTGGTCTGTTTTCGGTGCTGGCTACCCTTCATTTCCTGAGATCTGTATCTGATGTTAATGATACAACAGGAGCTAATTACTGAGTAGTCAAGTGTGTACTAGAGAAATCCTACCTTTTTTTCCCCACTTTTCAACTTAAAACTCATGGCCATTGCCTGCTAATTGCACTGTATGGATTACTTAAGTGCCGGTGTAAGCTGCATGAAAAAGATAACACTAAACTGGGAGATGAGTGAAAAGGATCTGACCTTCTTAGTCAAGGTCATTGATAGTGTAATTATTCTGATAAGCTAGGCATAATGATCTCATGTGCTATCAAGACGCCCAGGCTATTCAGTTCAGCAAAAATACACTGCATTTCCCAGTATACAATCCATGAATATGCTTTTAAAACATGTATCATAGGTTAAAGCTACCCATGCTGATCTGCCTGAACACAGGACTGTGTGCCGGGATGATGCTGCCAATGGGAGAAAGGAAGGTATTGACAAGGGTTGTTGCATGCAAGGCTGCCCTAGACATCCCTCTCACTGGACAAGCAAAAGCAGGGGGATCCAGATCTGAATTTCTCAGCTCTAGGCAGGAACTTTTCAGCTGTCTCCCTCTCACACAGCTCTGGGAGATCAGGGGTGTGAGCGGTAGAGAAGAGCAACCTCAGCATCTGCTGCAAAAGAGCCCCGTGTCAGTGTATAACGTCTGGGAAGCACCGTCAAACTCCCAGAGAGGATGCACGAGCAGCAGGACCAAGCTTCAGCTGCTGTGCTACTTCTCAGGCTGGGGCCGAAGCTGAGGGGGAGACACCTCACAGCCCCCACCAGGAGTCCTGGCTAAAGCAAACCCCTTGCCTTCCCTGGATTCTCACCATACTGTCCCACCAGCTCTAGTGCAAACTGTAGCCAAAATAAAAGAACTAAAGAGAAATCACCTGCTCTGTGCAACTGGCATACGCTTGTGGAATCAGATGAAATGAGCCCATGGGGGTTTATTGTGGGGTGTAAAGTTCAGAGGGAATTGCTCCCACTTTCCCAACAAACAGTAGGTTGGAAGAAAGCTTAGCCCTCATAATAATCCCTGCATTTAAAAAAGCCTTAATCTTTATTCACAAGGAAATCACTTACGCATGCGCAGTTGACAGGACAAAATGCAAAGTTTCTCTGAACTTCAGGCTGGCTGCACTTTTTTCTTTCTCATTCCTTAGGCTCTACAAATAAACTGCAATGTATCCAGGAAAAACAATGTTATATCATGCAGGTTCCTATAAAATCAAGGCAAGGATATTCAGCACGTAGAAAACACACCTAACTAAGACACTTAAGCAACGTAACACAAAATATCACAATGCTTGCAAGGACCTGTATTTAACGCACAACCAACCACTGTGGACTGTTCTGTGTGACCAGCAGGAAATTATGTACCCACTGCACCAGGATGGCTATCCCCATTGAAAAAAAGCAGCTGGGGAAGGGGCTGGGCAGCTAGTGGAAACGGAGCCAGCCAGCACACAAAAGGCTTCAGAAAGAATGAGCCCTCCGAGGACACGCGGAGCCTCCCACCAGAGGTGAAAGCAGACCTGTGCCTGTGTGGAGAAACAAGGCTGCAAAGAAATAATTCCTTAGTATTAAGATTAAATGAAAAGAAGTTGATTCCAGTGAACAAAAGAAGTGATTCATGTTTCTGAAGTTCTACCAAAGATCAGATGTCTTTTGGGCTCCTTTTTATACTGCAGCGATGGCAGAATATGTATTTATTCGATAGGAACAACGTCTTTCTAGCCTCAGAAAGAAATACAGAGTTTCCCATTGCAGCTATCAAAATTATATGCTGGTCTGTGACTTGTTCTGTGTATTTGCTGCTCAGTAATATAATATCCCCTGTTCAGTAGCCTCTGGGCTGGCATAAAGGTTTGTGCCGCGTCACTTAATCTTCTGATCAACACGTCTTCTCTGCTTTTGTTTGTTCACAAGTGTAACATATCTCTAAGTAAAGCAACAGAGATTTAAATAAATTAATCATAAAAATCACCACACTGTAGTGGAGCATTTTTTCCCTCTGTGCCTTTGCATTTATTTCATGATCTTACCGGCAAAGTCTGTAGCTTCTCGTGGTGCCTTCACACATCCACAGAAGGGCAAAAGATGCATAAAATATGCAAGCTTATGGACAGACATTTACAATGGAGGATAACAGACAACATACCTCCCTATTCCAGCATAGCTCCTAAATAATATTTTCCTTCTGTTACAGATGGTTTTGCTCTTTGTGAAACCACTGAGGCTGGTTTAAGAGTTGAGACTCAACGGCTTACAGATAACACTGGAGCGACATTTCTGTCTTATTCCCAGATCCAGTTCATCATGAGTCTGAGGCAAGAAACATCCAACAAGCACTGAAAAACAATGAGATTTGGGAAAATAATCTCATTGACCATTGAATTTTCACTGAACCACAGTCCCAAAAGACAAGATGGAACATGTGTTTTTTCCTCAGTGACCTAGACACTTTAATCCTTTGCTACAGCCTAACAGCTATTCTTTTCAAGCCTAGGATATTTGTTCTTTGACTCTGAAATAAAATATTCTCTCATCTGATTCCACACAGGTACACCCTTTCTTCTTGATTTCAGGTCAAGGCAGGCACTAACTAAGCTCTACATAACAGAAGTCTCTGAATTGCTATGCAAGCTGTTAGGAAAATTAATGTATTCAAGTCTCTGCAAACCTCCTTCTCCTTAATCCTCATTTTGGGGTTGGCAAATCTTCTTTTCCTTGGTGACTTTACATCTCCTGTGGAATATGTATCTTTAATTACATTTTGCTATACATAATCCAAGCCATCCAGTGTCATATATGTCACAACACAGAAAATGGCTTCATAGCTAGGATAGCAGTTAGGCTGAAGGAAGGCTGTCAGGAATATGAAGAAATACTGTGTGTTGTTTCCTGCATTTTGAAAGATTCAAAGGTCATAGATAAAAACAAAACCAAAAATCTGAAATGTTTCAGATTTCACTAGTTTCACATGGTTATGTTAACTTGATAATGAAAAAAAAGCAGCAAAAAAAGATTTCAAATTTACTGTGAAACCTGCCTTAAAATTATATTCAATTTCTCTCTAGATTTCTACAAATCACTTTTTTCCTGCTTTGCTTCTCAGACAGAAAGCTTTCCCTGAAAAAAAAAATGCCTTTTGCTATGTGTCTGTACAGCATACTTCACAAGGTCCACAGCAGCTGGGATCTTTCAGTGCTATGAAAAAAAAATCAGTTAAAAACTATTGCTTTAACAGCAAAAACATACTCCGTAGGCTTTCATGCAGCAATCATCCACGAGGACTAATTTGAATATATGAGAAAACAAATGGCTTCTGAGGGCTGCAGTAGTAATCAAAGGAATTGCCTGGGTTGGATAGGGAATCAAAAGCAACGACATATGCTACGTGATGGACCACCGCCCACATAGGCCAAAGATCATATTTGAAAGGTGCTTTTACAGCTGCTAAGATGATGAAAGACTGCTGTCCCAGATGCAATAACATTTCTAGAGTATCAGTCAGGAACGAGCAGCATCTGGATTTACCTTGTCATTTGGCTCATGCTGTATCCTCCTCCGAGTAAGTCCGGGGTGCCTTGAGTTTTTGAGAGTGTACCTTGCTCTGCCTGGCAACAATTGTGTAATTACTGTCCATAGTCATCTAAACATCATCCCCATTAGAGATGTTGCAAGTTGGACAGACAGAAAAATCAAGATATTCCTAATAGCTAACAATTTTCAAAACCGTTAGCCAAAATGCTTTTAAAAGCAAATCCATGTTACACATTCTTTAGCAGTGCTAGGCATTTTCAGAGCTGACTTGGGTCCTATATGCCATTAAAACATTTGATGGGAGATGTCTTAAATATGGTCCTCCTGTTACACTGTCTGTTGCTGTATTTCTGCCCTAGATAATTAAGCAAGAAGTTTCCTTTTTTCCCCTGTCTTTACTAAATTAGACTCTGCTCACATTAATCTGCTCCATATGGTTATTAGCTGAGTTATATTTCATATGCAGGATAATAAGATGGGATTTATTGTAGACATCCCACAATTCCAGATGTGGCTGCGTGGTCATGGGTTGAAAAAGTCAATTCCCCTCTCTGCCCCCACTTCATTCCTGTGTCAGATATCGCTTCTGAGTAGCCAAGTAATATGCCAACACAGTCTGACAGAGGGTACAGATGAATGCACACCATAGATGCCAAATTAATAAAACTGGTGGTTTTCTCTGATGAAAAAAAAACTGTAAGCTTATTTTCAGCCATGGGGAAGCAAATACAGCACAAGTGAACAATAGGTATGGATGGAAGGATTACAAATTTCTCAGTTCCAAACAAATTATCTTAATTAGACAATTCTTTCTTCTCCCTTCATCTCTTCTTTTTTTTTCTGCAATTATTTTGCTCAACAATGAATACTATGCTCTGTCTGCTAGAGAGTAATGAAAAAGAACAGCTGTGTGTCTATGTTTCCACAGCAATTGAAGAAAAAGGCAAATAGTCTTTTTTTTTTTTCTTTTGCAATCATGCACTTCTGATACGAGTGGTGGGTTTTAGGCATTTAGCCCAGTGGATGTCAAGAATGCTACAGTGATTAAATATTATCTTGTCACATCTGTTTAGAAGCAATACATATCTCTTAAAAAATGTAGGTCATGATGGCTTATTAGCCACCCATCTACACTGGCAAGATACGGTAACTTATGTAAGACTAAGACCCATGCTGGAGATGGGAAGTCAAGGAGAGATGTGGGAGTTGTTAATGATAGGTCTGAGAGGAAATCTTGTATTTGCAAATAGAGGCCCCCCTTGTCCAGCGTGGTGTCCCAGCCGGTATGCGAGTGGGGCTTTAAAAAAAGAGAATGAAAGGGGAAAAATATCACAGTGAGAGGATTAAGCAAATAATGATCCTGTTATAAACAGCATGCAGCCATGTCATGGTTTATGGTACTCTCCAGAAAAATTCAGAGAGCAAGACACATTTCTTGTAAGAGACGCAGAGTGTGGGGGCTCTGGGTTAAGGTCTTTCATCTTCCACATGGACAGTTCCTCCAAAACCGTTTGTTTTTCTATAGACTAGAGGTCTATCGACAAGACTATATAAAACAAAATTATTGTCTGACCCTGATGGATATAATGTATTGAATAGCATACTTCATTATAAAACTTAATTTGCTAGGAATGGGAGCTGGAAGTATATTCCCCATGACAACAAATGTCCATGCATTAATGAGCTGTTTGCATATTCTAGATTACCCTACCAATCATGGTGCTCTGTGAACAATAAATACAAATATTATAGAAACATCAGCTTCACAGTGTTTTCAAGTTTTGGGAGGGGACTACTATTTATTTTGTGCATTTTTCTGTGCAGGATCCTTGCATTCGAGGAGGCGAGTAGGCAGTTGTTGCATGGAAAATAGGAGAACACAAGGGCTGACAAGCTTTTAAGTGTCTCTGGTCTGTATTTCCAGCTGTCAGTATGGAAACACTTAGAAGAGACAGAGTATGGTAGGGAGAAGGTTATCATGTTGCCTATGTCTTTTTCCAGGTGTATGGATTTACGAAGAAAACACTGGATGACCCCTTGTTCTCTACAATCCACGTGCCCACAGATCAGATAAATCTGTGCTTGCCAGTGCCTTCCTGGGAGTGGGCTTCTGGAATGAGATGCCAGCTAGAAATCAATGTAGCATCCTTACATCAGTTTAGGCATCCAGTCTTTGTATATTTATCATTAATCCCAACCTCCAAGTTAAGTTTTTACCTCATATTTGTCAAAGCCTCTTGCAGTCTCCTCTCAGCTTAAGCTACTGTCTAACATGTTTATGAAGGTGGACTCCTGTGCCTGAAGAGCCTGGGTCTGTCTGGAGGGGTGGCATGGGCTGTAAGGACTGTAAGCTGTGCCTTCTTATTTAGTTGTATAGCACCTCACACATGTTTTGGATTTTTGAGGTCTTGCCATAGAAAAGTACTAACAAACAAAAAAATAAAATACAGCAGAAAGTAGAGAAGTGCTTTGGAACGGGTAAATTCATCGTTTTTACAAGAGTTAAAGGAACCAGCATTTGCCTACTTGGTTTTTAGCCAGCAATTTGACTGAGAGTAACTCTCTGGGTAAACACAACACTCAGAACTCTTTGCCAGTGATACATATTTAAGTAGAAGAGGCTGACGCAGATCCAGCTGATACAGCTGTATGCATGTGGGTTTTTCTGCCATTTCAGTTGTGGGGGTTTGTTTTACTTTGGTCTTTTGTGATTTGTTCTTCTCCAGCTACCAATTTTAGAGATTGGGAGGTTTTAACGTGATGAGGGCTCTGGGGAAATAAGCAACAGAATTCCTATGCCATTTCTTCTGGGACTACTTCTGTGTTTTTATTCTAATCCTAGTGTTTTGGTTGCATAAATAGATATTATGTGAAAGAATACAAAAGATGTTAAGCTACAGAATTTCCTCCCTCTTGTGAGCACAGACTGGCAGCACCTTGGCTGGAAATCTCTCAGATGTAGGAGATCAGGGGAGGGTAAAGGAGATTGCTTTTGAGTGATGTAGGCTGGGCTCGTTTTTTGGATTTCAGTCTGATCACTCAGCTTAACAGCAAAGAATTAGCAACAGTGAAGGGAGCAATCTGCTGGGGGGGCTTTAGCAGCTGCAGTTCTGCACCATGTGCGTTATGCAGCACCCATCACCCGTATTCAGTAAAAACATATTGGAAAACAAAAACTCCGCCATGCACTTACCAGAAAGGGCGTGTGAAAAAAACGGGTGTAGGAAGACAGACCCTGTACCTGGTTGCCAGTGTGGTGGCAGAGCCGAAGGAAGAGCGCAGGCTTGCTGGCTGTGGCTCCATCAGTAGCAAAACTAACGAGACCATTATGTCACATTGAAACTAATGGCAGTTTTGCAGTTTTACTTAAACAAGAAGCAGGCATTTCACAGAAGAAACTTGTGCAACAATGTGTAATATGCCACCAAACACGGCATGCCAAATATCGTGGCAGGACACTGAAATACTTGGGAATTTCTTCTTTCCTCCCTGCAGCATAAATGCATCTCTTTCTGTAACTTCATCTTTGCAGTTCTTGATTTATAATGTGAACTCATTTTCAGCAGTAAAAATGAATCGAGCTCACATTTTGGCAGCAGTAGAAACAGCTCACTCCTGAGGCTGATATGCTCTGGACGTCTCAAAGGGGAGATAGGCTGAAGGGTGAGGGAGGTCTGCAGAGGAACGTGTCCAGGGCACACCTCATATCTTCTCTATACTTTCAGAGCTGCCTAAAGAAAGGGAAAGAACCACCATATCACAGGTGGCTGGCTAAACACATGCACATACCATTGCTTCACAGAGAGCTGAAAGGAAGAGACAAACCTGAAATGGGAGGGGAAAAAAAAAAGAGCAGAGCAGAAGATAACCAGCAGTGGACAGGAGAAAGTGGAGAAAGAAAAGATGCATAATGAGTTATAGCTAGCTGACAAAGCTATGGGTGATAATAAAAGCCTATTTAATGGAACGGGCATAAAAGTAGAACCAGGGAAAAGCAGGTCCACGATAAATGAGGTGGACAATCAAATTAACAAGAATTTTATAATGGCAGGGTTAATGAACTCTTATATCAGTCACCCAGAAGAGAAAAAAGGTGAAGAAGTATGAGGGATCACACATTAACGAAGACCTAGATAATGGGGAAGAAACAGTTGACTGAAGTAATGTAATAATATTGTGGAATCTTTCAGAGGAGATTTTAGTTAAGAGATGGGAATAATAAAAGTATGTTGAAATCTCCATCTCCATCATTGTTCAAATTCAAACTACAAGGTGTTCAGGAAAGCTAAGAAAAATTGCTGCCATAAGAGGGCCCGATTCAAAGGCTGATGGAGATAACAGTGTCCATTAACAGTAAGACACTGTTTCCTCACCTTCAGCAGGTTTGGATTCAGACCTGAGCAGGTGAGCAGGTCATGTGGAGTGTTCAGTCCTGCAAGGTGGAGATACCTCTGGACTCTCTTCAAAAAAACACTTCAATAAGCGATAAAATTTTAAGTACAAAAGTTGCTTTCTTATCTGCCATGTGACTCTGAAGTTGCTCGTGGTTAAGCATGTGCTTTGCTCGATGTGGGCCTGATTGCTCTGTAGTTTTCGGGACTGACTGCATCTGAATTTGGTATTCCCATCTTCCCAAGCTTTGTAGTCAGAACTTGCTGGTAACCGGCGCACGGGAGCTTTCGCAGAAGGGAAGGAGTGAACTAGATCCATAAATACGTTTTTACAAGAGAAGAATTCACATGAGGGTTATTTGTTTTGCAGAGGATTTATCCTTCCCTCCTCCCACCCCCCCCACCACGTCCATAGCAGGACCCATCAGCTTCTGATCAAGGCAAAATGTAGTAAAAATAGAAGTGAGGGGTAGTTGGTTCTTTTAGTAATACTCTGCAGAATAGCTGGAGTTCTTGGCACACATTATAAGTGAATACCAAAACTGTGGTTTCTGTGGACATAGGTTTATTCCTGTGTTAAAAAGACAATACATTGATGCTGTTTTTAGTGATCTTCACACAAAAGGATTTGTGCATTCAAATTACAAATGCTCAAAAGAGAGAAGAGTGGGAACTAAAAGACTGCTTTCTAGCTTGATACTTATTTTGTATGTGGAATTGACAGACAGATTTGTGATTGCTAATTAGGAAGGGGACAATTCCTTAGCTAGGAAGACATTTCTATTCAAATTCGTGTATTTCCACATTAAAAGAGGATTATAAAATTATTAACCTTTTTATGTTCCAGTTAGCAATCATATTTCCTGGCATCTCAACATTTAAATCTAAAAGATTTTTATGCACTGTCTGGAAAATGATTTGTATAAACAGTTTTTCTTTTATAAACTGTATTAAAAATAAGGCAGTCAGACATTCTGCTGTTGGCAAGAGGCAATTCAAATCATCACCCTCACGGTCCTCCTAATCCAGTTGTGTGTTCACGAAGGAGAAAGTGCACGTAGGCACCTTGTGTCCCCAGCAGAGTAAGGCTGCTAGAACTGGAGGGTGTTTTGCCTATGGATTTTGGCTCTTCCTAAAATGTGGATTTTCCTGTAATGCATTCCAGCTGTTCTCAGCAGGAAGTCTGTAGGGAGTTCCCCGTGGAAGCAGAGCTGCAGCTAGCTATGCGCATTGCAAGGGGTGCTCTGTGGCTGCTGGCACTGCCGGCTGGCAGTCGGCAAGTCCCTTCCCTCTGCCCGTCACAAGCCTCTTGGTCAGAAGGGGAGCGGGAGACAAACCCCCTTTTCTCCAGCAGATCAGTTCTACTGGTTGTGCGGTATGATTTCCTTTTGCTCCACGAGTTTATCCAAAGGCCTTGGATTCATGCCTAGAAGTCTCTGGCTCTGTCACTGCGCTATAGAACTGCTCTGTTACCAGAGCCCTGACGTGTCTGCAGTGGTGAGGGACTATGCATATAATACAGTAAAATAACACCTCAGTCCTCCAAGCCTGATATCATCCTTTTCCCCTCTTCTTTCATTTCGGGTAACTCATCAGTGAGATATAACACCCTTTCTTGCTTCCTGTTTTCAATTACTGTAAAGGAACTTTAGGTAGTAATTAGGTCCACTAAGGATGTGTACTAAGTCTTCCACTAGACTTGGAGGCGTATTTTAGTTTGTGCTTACTGGGCTCAGAAACAAACCCAGCCTAACAACAGCCCCATCCAAGTGGCAGTCACGCTGAAAAGCAGAAAAACTCAAGCGGTTTTTTCAATGTCAGAGATTTGCAGGGTTTTTTCTGAGCAGCAGGATGCTTGTGGAAACAGATTTCATCCTACCAGAAGTCTCAGGTTAGTTTAATGTTAGCTTCTTGTGAAGTATGTGCTTTCTGGGATTGGACAAGCGGATAAAAATTACATAGTTTTTCACTTGAGCCTTTTTTTAAAAGCATCTAGTGATTTCACTCTGTTTGTACGTGTTAAAAATGTTGCAAAGCACAAACTCATTTCTTATCAGACCAAGAGAAATGGGCCTATTTAAGTCTGTAGTATTTCAAGAGAATGACTGCTCTTCAAAAACCCGATCATCTATGGAGCTATTCCTTCCTGCCCAACATGCCTTTTATTTTCCAAAGTGTCCTGATAAAAATGATTGTATTGTTTCTCTGTATGAAATACTAATTCATTTCAACTGGGCTGTCTTCTTTTTTTGTCAGAAGTGCTGTCAAATAGAATCTCAGAAATTACTTTCCTTACTAGAGGGGGGAAAAAGAGCTTTCACTGGCACATGCTCTCATTCTTACCTGATCTGAAAGCAAAGTGTCTCTAGACATTTTTAAAATAAAATTTGAAAAGGATTTATGTATTAGTGTCTTTTAGTATGATTTAAAATCCACTCACCTAAATTTCTAAAATTACTCAGATAATTACATATCCAAATTCAATACAACTTTTTATTTGAAGTCTTATTTTTCTATTCCCCCGAAGACACTTGTAATTTTTCTTGTAGGCCTTGTTTGATGGTACTGTGCTGTGAAACGTATCAGCACATTCCTAGACTCCAGACTCATCAGGCGAGACATTCAGAGATAGCATGGCAATATGAGCAAGACAGACACATTGCATGCATTCATAAAAGCCATTCATTAAAATTTTGATGTTTTTCTACCCATGATACAGGACACAGCTTGTTTCAACACACCGTGAAGCTTGAGTACAGAAGCTTAAGCGCTGATAAAGTAAGTTTCTAATAGGTAACTTCAAGGTAAAGGTTTTCAGAGGTATAATGAATGCATCCACTAGAACTCCCATCTGTTTTTGGAAGTCCCTATGTCCAGGCATCACTCGCTGGCCTGATTCTAAAATATTTAAGCCCTCCTGCTTTGTTATACATTCAGTACATTCAAACACCAAATTTTCTGTTTCTACTTGGAAGTAGAGAAACCAAAAGTTTAAGCAATATTCCCAATACAGAAAAAGGCAGTATGTACTATACATCTAGATTTCCATCTCACTCATGATAATAACTCTTATGCAGATAATTTTGGTAATCTTGGTTGGGTATTTTACAATTTCAGAATATTTTGAAGGAGTCCTAAATGCAACAGAATAGGGAATACAAAGGCAAGACCTCTGTGGAGAGATGCTAATAAGATTGTGTATGTAAGATATTCACCTAGAGACTGTATTGATCATGGAAGATCACCTTAATCATAGATGAAAGAATGCCAATACTAGTTAAATACAAAGTATGACTGGGGGTGGGGGTGGGGATTGAGGGGTGTGCTTATATGTATATTACAAAAATGTATAAATTAAGAGGTCTCGAAATTTTACATTAGGAAGACAATAAATCGCAGAACAGTGGTACCAAGCATTTCCAAAAGTACCTACCATAAGAACAGCAGTACTGTGATATTGTGCTGTTTCAGTATGGTTTTTGAGCCTCTAGGGAAAGAGAAAAAGCAGGGCTGTGATAATAATGCAACAAAAATAAACTAAACCAGCAGGGAAATGGAGTTACAGGCCAAGATGAGGACACACACTCTTGTTTACAAGTCTTGCATAAGACTGGCAGAGCTGAATGTATAATACAAGATCTGTTCTGCTGCTGTCTTGCTACAAGCCTGAACTAGACCTGGCAAAAGGATGAAAATATTATTTGGCAAAGGCTTCAAGTAATTCAAAATCTGTCTTGGCGTCAATATGCATTACAATGGAACATGGTAATTTTGAAATCCCTGGGAAAGAAATATTCTGGGAAGAAAATTATTTTACTTGGAAGCTCTTTTTTTGAATAAAGAAAACATTTCATTCTGAAAATATTAGAAGATACAATAATAAAGAACTGGAGACTGAAAGTCTCTTAGAGTTATAAGTAATTCATTTCACAATGTCAAAATGGCACCAAGCTTTGATCTTTTTAGCATCAGTATTGGAGAACAGGAGGGTTGAAGAGATTTGAGAAAGGGAGAGAGCACCTCTACTCTAGAGGAGGAATGTACCAAGAGGAATAAGAAGATGAGAGGGCTTCTGACCACGCCAGCTGAAGTGAGTGCTGCTTGCTTGGAAGGCCAGGGTTGCAGCATCAGAAATATTACCAGACGAGCTCTATTTTGTTCTTTCCCCCAAATGTCTCTCCTCACCCCCTCCCTCAGCCGTACATTTAGCATGCATGGTGGGCTGCTTTCCCTCATGCTCTCATTAACCAGATCTTCGGTTCATGCTTGCATCTCTCACTTAGTATAGTTGCTGTCACCAATAATATATTCTCTTTGATTTCCTTCCTCACTTTCTTCCCTCCACGGCCCTCCAGAAGACATCAGGAAATTTGCATTTCTATCTTAACAGTGCACAACTCAGGAACAGTGAAGATAACTCATGACACACGCAACTGGGAATGGCATCACAGACAAGTCTTATTTGACATAGATGTAGGCATGCCCTACATAACTCCTTTGGCAAAGCACCTCTCCCCAGTCAGCCAGGCTCCTCTTGTGATTATAGCCATTCAGTTAGGCTTTTCAAAGCAATCTCTGCATACCTTTAGTGAAATGGGAGCAATCAGTACTCCTCCACTCCACCCTTCTGCCATCCCCCAGTAAAGAGATCTACAAGGAAATAGTTTGTTTTTTTTTTTTTTTTAAAATAAGCATTCAAACAGACAAAGAGTGCTGGAAATGTTAATATATCTGTATCACACATGTTATTGTACACTTTACGTCAAAAGTGGTTTCAGGCACACCTTATTATTCTACACAGGACACCTGTTACTTGGAAAGTTAGCCTTTGGTCTCTTTTGGGTTCCTTATTTTTTCAAGAGAAAACAGGTGGTTTTGTTTCAACATTTATTTTCAAAATGCTGCATGAGTGAGTGTTTTATCTTGATACATGATTTGCTTTGGAAGACTTTCCAGACCTTGCTGGTTTTATCCACAAGTCTCCTCAGTCGGCCAACATATGTCTAAAGCAACTAAAGCATTTAGTCACTCCAGGACAATTGCAGGGCTGCCCAAAATTAAGCTTGTGTTTCAGGGGTTTTGTGCTTAAGCTGGTGACAGAGCACAGAGCACCTCCAAAGATTAAAGCCACAATTTCAATGTTCATTCTCTAACAGATGATGCTTCTTAGATTCTTCAGTAAAATAACAGACTTCTCAGCTTTGTTTCTCTGGTGCTTGCCGATGAATTTTTAAAATAAAGATTACTAGAACAATGCCACTGTACTTCAGACACATATTAATATAATGGATTGTTTGTCAGCAGACAGGAGCAATGAGTCACAAATGGTGTGACAATGGGGAAAACACATCAGCTTTATAATGAGGGGATTAAACCTGAGGTGTGACTGTCCTTGCCATTCAGAAGGATTTTATAGCAGGTGCCACTCAGATTCAAAATACAACCTTATAAGAAAGCTAAAGACAAAACTTGTCGTTAATACAACCTTGAGTTCACATGCAGATATCCAGCATTTAAAAGGTAAAAATCTAGCTCAAACATTGTAGATAAATACAGTTGAGTTCAGTGCAAGAGTAAAACATAATTATATCAACACACCCTATATAGAACCCTAAAGGATGGCAAAAAGAGACCTGCTTTCTGATCACGAACAATTAGCAGCTGGCTGATGTCCCACAGCAGGAATACCGGCATCCTTTCTTACATTTTATTCTAATGAGTGCAACTGTGGAAATAGCATTATTATTTATGTAGGCCCCGGTCCAAGACAGCATTTAATCTTATCAGCAGGAATTTTAACCCCAACATACGGCTAAGGCAAATAGGTTAGTAAGATTAAAGAGCGATTAGTTGCTCGCAGCCACGGTTCAAGAAAGCATTTGTGCATGCAAAGAGCACTTTGCCGTGTAGGTCCTGGAGACATCCAGCCCAAGCTTTCTTGTTGGCTTTCCCCTGGGAAGGGTGAAGGAGAAGTAGCTGCTGAAGGGAGCAGCTTCCCTGGGATGCTGCGGGGTCTTGGAAGCGGCTGGAGTAGAAACAGGCTAAAACAGCACTGGCCAAAGCAGCAAGCAGCACGATACTACTTTCTTCTGCCTCTCCCTTTGCTTGCCCTGCAAAGTCCAGCTTGGTCATACCAACAGCTGTTGCACTGCCTCAAGGAGTTGTAGCTCAGGCTACACAGACTTTACGTCTTTCTCCAACTCGTCCTTTGGAGGCTTTGCAGTGACACAAAGAAATCACCAAGAAAATAAAATTAGGGCTTTACAGTTTGGATATGTCGTGTATTTATTGATCTGAAAAGGAAACCTGGTGGGAAGCAAATGAGAAATGCAAGTGAAGCCACCCACTACATAAACTCTCCCAATTGGTTTGGGGTTTGGGGTTTTTTTGTTGGTGGTGAAAGGCTCTTTGGTCAGCAAAGCTTAATTTTCCCTTCTGTGTGTCAGTTTCTCCTGGAGCGTAGCATCCATCTGTAGCTTCAAAAATTATCTTTGCTTTAATAGCTGTGCCTTCCAAGCTGTGCTACAGGTTTCTTATTTTTTCCCTGAAATTGTAATCCTTTGTATCCACTGTTTGTTTTCATTTACCATATAGCTACCTTTGCCTGTCCATTTGTTCTAGCTGAAACAATACTAAAAAAGCTGTACTCGTTAACTCCTTATCAATCTTTTTAAATTTTTATCCTTATATCCTCTTTTTCTAGATGTCTTTTGTAACAGCAGTATTATATTTTCATGAGACTTTAAAAGTCCTTAATTTTAACCTTGGAAAATTCTCAGCCTTTTGGTTTAAGGGTTTGTTTCACTTTTTATGCAAGGAAGAAACAAAATTAATGCGAATAGAGGGAAAGTCTTAAACAAATCATGTGTCTTGCTACTTTAGCCTTCTGATACAGTTCTGCTATACCACTTGGAGTCTTTCATCTGCTTTATGAACACTCATTATTATTTTGGAACTGTTTAGAGAGCTACTGCCCAATTACTTCGTTGCAACATCCCAGCTAAGCAGCTTTTCTAGGCTGTGTGAAGGCATTGAATCCCCTTAGAAAAGTTAGCCAGGTTATTCTGAAACACCTTCAGTGGTGATTTAAATTAATTTGGCCCACTGCCTTGAAACAGGCTAAGTTCCCTGAGTCCATTAGGGCACACTGCCTCCAGACACAGACTGGTAGAGCAAACTTCAGTTTAGCTACACCATCACAGAAAGACAAGTAAAATTACCTTCGTGAAACCATCAATGTTCCCATTCACAGATCCACCCTGAAATGGCTTTCTACGGCCATCTTTGTTCCTTTTGTCATCGGGGACTCTCTATTCTATATGTTGTCAGATACGTGTTTGGCATACAGCATTTGAAAGACTTTTCATTGGGTTTTATTTAACTCAAGCCAAAGAATCATAGTAAATCACCTCTACAGTTATGTCTAGGTCAAAGCAATATCTGCTAATGTAATTACAAGCCCATAAAAGCCCGAGGCACATATGCAAGTCCATAATGCAGTATTCATCACCACAATAACTAATTTAGAGCTGCCTGTTGATTCTACCTTTTTTTTTTCCCCCATTAAAATACACGGAAACAGCTGTCTCTCTATTTTCCCTTTCAGACACCTATGAAATCCATAGGCCTGCTCTGGGCTGGTGCCTTCCATGTTACTGGGACACAAGCAGATGGTCACATTTGTGGGATCCTAAGTACTCGGTGTGCATTACTTACAGCTGATGTTACCTGAAGGCAAGCCGGGTTTTAAAATATGCATACTGAAATATTACTCCTTGCAGACCCATTGTTACTTAGACCTTAAAGAAATAGTACATGAGGCAGGTTAAAGCTCCTCATTGATAAGAAAAATCAAATCAGCCAAGTTTGGAGGCTGAAGTGTTGTGCCATTATATATTTTGTCTTTTTTTTTTTTCTTTAATGAGTCGATTCATAATCCTTAACTCTAAAATACAGCATGTTATCTTATCTGTTTGCCCAAGACTTGAATGGTATGTGCTGTTCTGTGCTCTGAAAAGACTACATTGCAATTTTTAAGTTGGTGATGTAAGCACCCTTATATTCTCATCACCTTGAGAATGGCTGAAGGTGCACAGAAGCTTTGGCACACCTTCCCATATCCTTGCGGCATTTTACAACAAATGTTCTTGACACAGAAAGAGCCAAAGTCACATGCTGTTGTTGCTTAAAGGATACAACAAGGTGTGCCAAAAATTTGGTGTTTCTCAGAGCAATCCAGCCAAGCCCAAAGGTATTATTTAATGCATTCAGCACCTTATAAGACCCTTGCAGAGATGTTACAATGGGTTAAAGAAGACCCTGTGGAAAGCCCCTGGATAGAGGTAAGTTTAACTCAGGGAAAAACCCGATTCACTCCTCTAAAATCAGAATTTGGCCTGAAATCAAAAACACAACAGCACAAACTCTCGCCTACCCACCTCACTGACCAAGAGACACTTTACCTGCTGTTTGCAATACAGACCAATGTCACCTGCACTTTTCCTGCCAACAAAATTATCAACCCAGCTTTGATATTTATTGCTGGTAATGTAAAAAGTATGAACCCCCCCCAAGCAATTTTTCAGTCTCAAACTCAATTTGCAGCACAGGCTGCAAAGCTCACAAAACCCCCCCTTTTCTTCCCTAGGGCAAATTGAGTTCCCACTGGATTTCTGGCATTTTATTTCCTCTGCTTCAGAGGAGCAATGGGGTGTATTTCCCACACAGACTATTTGTGCAGAAGTTCTCTTCTCCGTCAGAGCCCCAGCTCTCCCGTTCACTTGGTTAAAGTCCCCTTGAGCCCCAGCTGGGGGACAGTGGAGGAAGCCCTGTTCCAAGCTGGATTATCTTCCTCACAGGATCTTCAAAAGGACATGGGGAAGGGATCCCTCTAAGAGCCTGTATTTGAAAATTCCTACGTGTGCTCTCCCAAGTGATTGCCCTGGATGATTTTAAAAGACAAGGGTGATGCCGAAGAGGTAACAGAGCCTTGTGAAGGGAGACTTCTGCTTTCACCTCAGGCGGCCATCATGGTCCGCAGAGCAAGGGTTTAATTCAAACTACAAATATGAGCTACTGCAGGCTGAGCTGAAGTGCCCATGGTGATTTTGTAAGATTCCTCTCTCCCCTAAGTACCAGTCAGCAAAATCTGCAAAATACACACACAACACAGGACTAAGAATATTTTGGGCCTTACTCTGAAAGTTGCTGAATAAAATGTATGCAGTACTTCTGTTCTTTTTTTTTTTAATTATTTCAGATGCATTTTTTTTGCTAAGAACTTGTTTTACTGTTATTACACATACCGATGATTCTAAAAAAAACCCAAAACCTCAGTTCTCAGATTCTTAAAATGAATCTCATGTTGATCAAAGTGTGGCAAATATTCTAAGAAGAATTCATTTTAAATTATGCAGCATACAATCAATTTGGAAATTTCAAAGCGCATCATGAGGTGCTTTGAAAATGTTTCAATCAACCTTCACATGGCTCAAAAGTCCCTCTATTCTGATTATGCATAAATAAGCTTGCCCTGTCCTTACTGATACTGCAAGGACTACCAACAAGGTGCTAATGAGGATTTTTTTGTGTGTGCGAGTAGGGACGTATCTCTTAAAAAAGAATTTGACTAATCTGACAAGGTCACTTCTATATAAGCAGCCAAACATCTGTCAGCCTGTAATGACTTCTTCTGATCAATAATGACATGGCCAGATTTGAAACTGACAACCTGGAGGCAAAAGACTTTGTACCCTGTTACTAATCTCCTGAGCTTTCCAGTCCCCTCCGAGATGCTGCTTTCTAATGAATACATTCCACATTCAAAATGACAAATGGCTTCAATTAAAAAAAAAGAGATCTTTGGGAAAACATTCTTGTTGTTGAGCGAAAGACCCTACAGTATTACTCGTTTATTCTTTTAGGCCACTGGAGTTAATATGTCAGTTCTATAAATTAAATGTTTCTGTGTGAATCATGAAGAAAGATGCCTGGGAGCCGCATTGCCCTGGGACACGAGCCGTTCCTCCTGCGCTCACGATGAGATGGGAAGCACGCGCTAGTGAGGGCCAGGATCAAGAGATGTGTGCCCCTGAGAGCATCGTTGATACCTATGGAATTGAAGCCCTACCTCTCTTAAGGCTTTATAATTGTTACAGGTGCCACTTATAAAAGACAGAAAGGATTACAGACACTGCAACAGTGAAGGAACTGGATGAGCTCAGTTACCACGAGAGGGAAAGCTCACTGCTTCTCTCATTAATGTGAAGCTGTAGTGGCTTCAGTGGAAAACTGGGCTTTTAACAAGGAGTTTTGCTTCTTTACTCCTCATCCCAGATTATTTTTCATGCTGTTACCTGCAACACAAGCACTTTCTTTCAGCCTTTGTTGCTGGCAACAGATGGAAAGCTAATGCAGGGGTCTAAGTGCACAATAGCCTGCTTTGTGCACCTCACAGACCTTCCGACCACTTCGATGGTGTGTTTTTCAAAGTTAAGCCTTTAATTCAGATATTCAGGGTCTAAGCCTAGTGTTCCTCCTGAAGCCTGAGGTCAAGTGAAAGCTGTGCAGATCATAACATTCCTCACAGATGTACATGCCAAGCAGTCCTGAGTCCACCTGAGTCGCGGAGCAGCAAGTTCAGGAGATGAAGAGGAGAGACTATGCTAGAAGAATTATAAATCCTTACCTTGATTTTAAGCAAACTATTTTAGAAGCATATCATTGTGGTAGGGCAGCAAGAAATACAGCAAAGTTTACTGGCTCACATAACTCGATTAAGCTTAAGCTTTGCTGCTTAAGCATTCTTGAGGGAGCTGAACAGGGACAGAGGCAGAGACTCTACAGCAGCACTGAAGCTTTTTTGGCCCGAGCTCTTCGCTGCTGAGGCTTACAGAGGATTTGCACCAACCCTGCAGACCCCAAATCCTCAGAGCTAGTCAGGCTGTGATCAGTTATCCCAGCATGACTTTGAGCAGCCCCACCAATTTATATCCCACTCTTGTCTCGCAGCTGAATGCCACGGGAGCAGCTGACAGATGGCCCAGCTTCACTCGGCCTGTGCTGCCCTGAGCTCTGTTGTGCAAAGAGGTCCTCATCTTGCTCTCCGTCTTTTTTACAGCTGCCCCGGGATTGCTATATCAGGTCACCATTTGAATCTCCGATGGTTTGCACCCTATTGCCTCTGCATTGAATTCCACCAGGGTCTGGTCACCAGAGACAAACTGGACATGAAATGTTACCATCTGAGCTCTTCTAAAATGGTTCACAACTTCTTCTACTGGCATAAATGGGAAAAAGCAGAAGGCTGTGAGAAATTAGACCAAAATTTTTAAAATGGTTAGAAGCTGATCCAGAGGTTTATGTTGTCTGTAAAAAGAGGACTCAGAGTCAAGAAATCACATTACCAGTTTGGAACATTTTCTATTCATGACGTTACTGAGAAATATAAGCTTTCACTTCCTCTCTCCTAACTGTTGGGAGAGTTTTCTATGACTTGACTTTACTGAAAGGTCATCTAGATGGTTGGGTCCAGCAATTTCCATCTGTCTCTCTTTTTTCAAGTTCGGGGGTTACCATCTCTATACTCGTCTCAGCTCTTTGAAAAGCCTTCAGAGATCATTATCTTCAGTTAGGACCAGTGAGTTTTTTACCTAATGAGCTCAAACAGAAACAAATTGGTGGCTTCATAAGGAAGTACTAAAAGGAAATAAAGATGATTCTTGTTGTCAATTGGATATCTGAAAAAAAAGCCCTACACAGCTGAACTGCTGCAGTTCTAGTTCCTGTCTATGCTCATTTCTGTAGGTGCCCAGAGTATAAAACTGCATTGGCAGTTCAAATGAGATCCTGATCAACTGGAATCCTCTAGGCCTGATTACACTCCAAGTCCATGAAAATTAATATCTACAGGCCCTGTTCATTAGCAACGATGCCACTATTAAAAGAGATTGTATAAGGGGGGACAGCATTTATGCAAGCTGAATGCCTATGATGACACAAAATTAGATGTTACCACAGCATATCCTAAATGCTTAGGCAGTACTATACAGTTTTCATAAATGTGAAATGACCTACCTCAACTTTCACAAGAAAAGCTGTAGCTATCATGTAATCAAATGGCAAAAGTTGTTACCACTAAAAAGGAGCCAGCTAATAGTAAAAGACCATGCACCATAGTCCTATCTTAAGCGTATCAAGGCTCTGTGGCTTGAAACTGTAACAAAGTCAAACCCACAACAAAGTTTTCCATTAATGATCTAAGGTGTAACACATCTGGGGGATAGCTGGTTTGGCTTTTGGCTAAACTCTTAACAAATTTTTGGGCACACCATCAGTCTGCTGTACATACACAGAAGTTCTGTTGTGTACATACACAGTAATTCTATACTCCACCATTAAGTGAATCCAGGATGCCCAACACACTAAACATCACTCCGCATTTACAGGAATCCATTTAAATGAGAATTTCAGAGGTCCATCCAGTGTATTGCTCCATTTAAAGTCTACTACCCAAAGCATAGTGGTAGGCAGATATAAAACCTTAGCCTGAGGAGGGTTTTGGCTCCGATATTGGAGATTTGGAATTTGAAATCCACCTTAGCGAGATATCTGTGCTGTAATTCATTTTAGCTTTGTTACAAATTTGAATTCTCTGATATTTCTCTTCTACTGTATGAAATGCTGAGGAGTCTGTTCAGATTTACAGTGCACTGATCTGTGCTGAAAGTATCTATTATGATAAGCAGAGGAATGAATGGAAGGGAAAATTGTCTATCAGCGCTCTCAGAGAGGTGAAGTTCTCAAGAACAGCAATCATGAAATTTATAAAACGGCTACGTTTTGCAAGTGTAGGTCTGAGAACATTTCCCCATCAGCTCTAGAAAATTGCATCATACTTGGGTGTATCTGTCAGTATGTTAATGTCACCATTAAACATCTGATAGAAACAGGGTGTCTGCAGAATCTGAGAGTGAGAGAAATGAACACCAGCAGTAGGACAGCAATTCAGTGGTAAATGCATTCATTTTCATTTGGAAGCAACTACACAGAGCAATCTGAACTATAATTCAGAGATGTTAGGAGCATTCAGAGAGCTTTAACCCGAAGAAGCACCAAACATCACTACAGTTACTTACATAGCAGTCCAAACTGCAATATAAGAAGTCGTTTAAAGGCTTAAGGTAGTTTAAGGATTTTCTTGATGCTTACACCAGTATTGCCATGGCACCTGCTTTATGGTTTGCTGCTATTTTTTACATAATTTTTATAAAGGGGACTTAAAGCTCTAAACTGTAACCCAAATGCAACCCCCTCACATTATATATCTTAGAAAAATGAAGACAAACTTCTGTGCCAGCTTCAGTCCTGTAGTTTTCTAGTTCTTGTAACTGTCATGATTTGAAGTACTAAAAGAAAAGACTCACCTTGCTAGCTAGCTTGTCTATCTCCCTGAATACATTTTCAGAGCCAGGATCCAAAGGGTTGACGCTTTTTGAAATTGCATTTTATTCTCCCAAGTGCTGCAGAATTATCTTAGCAAGAGAAATGTGAGAGGACTCTCCTTGCTATCACATCAATGCTAAACAAGCACTATCTACAGGATCTTCATCAAGCCCAAATCTGTACCTCAGCTGCGCCTTAGCACCTGGGATCAAGATTATTGGCAACAACTGCTGATTTATTTGATTGTTATCATGCTTGAGGGTGGCACTGTCTCCTTTCGTGTCTGTCAGCACTTAACAGACAGTAACAGTTAATTGTAATTAGGAACCATCATTAAACCTGTGCCAAAATCCAACTTGACTTCAGATTCCTGGTTGAAATACTAGCAGCATGTATAAACTGCACACATTTCTCTGCTCATTCCTCCCAAAACCAGGGAGGCTTTCTGCTTTTCTAGGCAGGATCAGCTGGAGGATCCTTAGTGCTTGTGAGATGTAACGTGAAGTTGGAAGAACAGAGGAGGACAATAAAAGGACGTAGATCTTATCTGCCCTTTCTCTCTTGCTGTGTGTGCTATGCGGCTGCGCCTCAGCACCTTGCCAGCCATGGCAGCTCCCCGAGGCGGAGCAGGCAGCTTTAGAAGGGCTCTCCTCCATCGCCGGCTGAGGGTCTCTTGGCTCTCCCGAGCTACAGCTGTAAGTAAGGGAGCAGAGAATTCAACCCAGTTTCTAAAGGATAAATGCCAGCATCATGAGTTACCACAACTAGCATTGAGTATTTTTACACCCTACAAAGCCAAAACCAGCTCAGGGGATGTGTAGTGCAGGATTTAAAGTGCATCTGCCCTGTGCAGTGATTTCCGTGTTGAAATGTCTCAGGGCGTTAGCTCAGGCAGCCGACGCGGTGTAATCACCCTGCTGAAAAGCAGGGCTGGCCACCACAGGAAGAACAGGGTAATACTCCAGCTCTCACGCACCTCCTGCTGAAGGCCAGGCAGCCTGTAGGTGACAGGGACAACAGTTAGTGTCAGTAACCTACACTTGAAACACCCTGGCATTACAAGAGTAGCTGCCATTGCGTAATTAAAGAGTCCCTTTTCTCTTCCGTCCACTTAGGAATTATCTTGGGAAAGACAAAGTGATGCAACTGGAATGGGAAATACAGCTGCTGAGGTAAGCAGGGACACCAGCACTCTCAAACAAAGAGCTGGGACAAATGGAAATGAAAGGCGGCAAGAGCAAAAATGTTGCAAACGGTTTGGACGTAAAAGTGCATGACAAACTACCTCTGGGGAATGAGTAAACGCTGCCTATCCAGTATCGGCATTGTAACTCAACTATCAGTACCTCCACAGATTCACAGTTTATTCAGAGATGACTGGTTTTACTCAGGATTTCCAAATCACAGTGGGAAAGCGGTAGGTGTACAGCTGGTTGTGAATGGATTCCTATCCAAAATAACAATCAGGAGACAATACAACGCAAAGTCCATACAGGTGGAGGCTGGGCCACTGGAAATACACTTGAATGGCCTTGAAGCTAGCTGACTGAGCACGGAGTGCTGCAGTCAATGTAAGATGCCAATCGACTCCTCTTTCTAAAACCGCAGTCAGAGGTGAGAAACCTACAGCAAGCTGGGAATGTGGAGATGCCTCTTGTTTTATTTAATCACTATGATGGAGAGCAGCCTCTCATTTCTATTGCTGCTTCTGGCCAAATGCATGTAGCACTTCTCCACCTGGAGTGCTGGTAGCTCCTGGAGGAACCTCTCACCCGCTCCAATCCCAAGCACTTTGTGACCATTGCCGTATGCCTGCTCAAACGTCTAGTGCTGATTGTGCAATGTGGTGCCACTCCCCCTCTCTTTAGCCTTATTGAGAGTGTAAAAGAGAGAACTCCCATCCACAACCTCCTCATTACAACCCACAGTGTGGTGCCCTTAAATAATACCTTTTTTGTGTAGGTCTAATTGGCCAATATATAGTAGCTGGTATTGGCTCCTTTGACTACTTGCAGAGCACACTGGGCGTGCACACATGTAATTTATCATGTCAAACTCATTTTCTTTTACACGGTATTGTGCCTGCCTTTCTTCTTCCAGAGAGTTATTATTCTGCGTGAATTTCCTTTGTAATTAAGTAGCTTGGTTGCCATTCCCAGCTCTGGAAAAATGACAAAGGGAAAAAACGAAAGAGCCGCCGCCTCAAATTGGTTTGCATTCAGCAGGGTTGCCTCCCATTTGTGGAGACCAGCAGATGTCAGCCTAAATTGAAAAATGGAAAAGAAATACTGTATCATAATGTTAGCATCTCCCATGCCAGATGGGAGCCTTACACAACATGGCAGGAGCAGTTAGCCAGCAGTGGTTAAAATTCAGCGTTGGAACAAGTATGGTTATGCTGCACGCACTGATAGCGTATTTTGATTATAGAACTTAATTGTATCATAGATCAATGATAGTTTAATTTATGAGGATTGATTTTGTTAATTCAAGCAGTTCAAAAGGCACTGTTAAAGCTTCAGTTCATTTAACTGTATCTGACTTAAGCTTTGCTCATGCTATCAGAAGATAAATGACTGTATATAAACTAATACCTTCACCCCCCTATTCATATATTTATTTCAGCATCTGTCACTAACTGTGGGTTACATTTAAATGCAAAGTGTTATCTGGGCAGGATACAGCACTGGGCTTTGAATACTTAAGATTCAGTAACAAAAGCATCGCAGAATTATTTGCACATGCACACTTACTGATGCTTCTGACGTTTTATTATTGCCATATCCCTGAGTTTCATAATAGATAATTGTTGACTCATATTAAACAGCAACAGGGCAGTCATGAATGCTGTGTCAGAAGGAAAAAAAGGACAGGCAAACCTATTCAAGACATGGTTTATGTAGACCACAACTTACCAGCTATGGTACACAAAGCTGACACCCAGTACAAGCAAACATAATGTTAAGTTTCCAAGAGTCTCACAGGACTATTTCTTGAAGGTCCAGCTCACCAAGCCAGGGTTTACATGAAAAACTTAACATTTACTTAAAAACTGACATTTCCCACCAATCCACCCGACACACATTTCTATCCCTGACTTTTCAGGCAAAAAGATCTGAGAGTTAGAAAATCAAGCAAATAAAATCCCAACTAAAAAAAAAAAAGTTCATGATTTTTATGCAAGTACAGTGCAGTTTTTGAGCCCTGAGAATTCTCACCCTAAATGTGAAAGCGATTTCCTGAAACAAGTCAACTCACAGGGAGGGACTGGTTTGTCAGCTTTAAATAGACTGTTTTCAAGGAAAAGCATTCATACACTCACCTTAATTTCACACTGATTTTTGCTTCTTCCTCTGTCTCTTGCTTCATCTGATAAAATCAGTCAATACTCACTCCACGCTTGTGCTGCCTGTGATGAGCCAAATCTATGCAGGATGCACCTTGCTGCAACCTCTGCACTTTACAGTGAGTCTGAGTAGATTTTTCTCACCACAACCAGGCAATCAATAAACACGGGTTTTCACTTCTTTGTTTTAATCTTTAATCCCATGCTTATCCTGTATCACTTACAATGGGGTTGGAGGAAGGCATAGAATCATCGAATATATTGAGTTGGAAGGGAGCCATGTACTGATCCTATGAAAAACCGGGAAAAGGAGATGCATTTTTCTACAGAGTCCCAGTGAATCAGGAAGGCTTCTCCATGTGACAAGCATGAACTGTGCAGAGATGCTGGAAAAGCGAATAAATCATCTTTCTGTCAACAAAGTGTCATATCACAGGCAAGTGCAAAATGGAAAGCTTTCCTAATATCTGTTCTGATTCAACAGCACTGGTCAAAAAATGAGAAACAGAATCATATCTATCACTATTAATTTTGTGTTGTGATATTAGGGGAAATTCCTCTTCCCTCCACCCCTCTGCCATACCAGCTCCTCAAGTCAGCTTTGCTTCACCTGTTTTGAAATCAGTTGAACAGTGCCGACTCAGACCATCTGATGCTTTCTTAAGCTTTTGGAAAGAACAGCAGAAAAAAATTCACTATACAGTTGACTATCATAGCATCGCCAAAACCGCAAGTTACAAAATGAAGTCAGAGCACAAAGAGAGAATGGCACACAAGGAAAGACTAGCCCACAAATTGCAGGTCCCACTACAACAGCAATAATCCATAAAAGGGATAAAAGGGAAAATGAAAAATATGGTCCAAAACACATTCTTTGTGCTCCTTTCTGTCCCCTGCCTATTCCTTCCACTTCTGTAAGAGTTAAAGTCAACGCACCCATAGCCAAGTGACTGTGGCTCCAGGAGTCTCTCAAACCACACAAACGGAAGGTGCGTCCAAGCTTTCCCCAGGCACGTCAGCCATCAGCTCTTTCCCAGGCCACGCACTCCCAGACCTGCTGTGCAGGGATTCTCCCGACCCCTTGGATCAGGAAGCAGGACCTGCTCTCTGTGGCTCTTCATGTTTCCTTTGCTGGTTTCAGGGTTTCTCAGACAGGTTGCCATTTTACAGGACAGGTGGGAAGAGGCAATCAGACAACTCCGAGCTCTCAAAGGGATGTCATCTCTCCCCTTCAAACCACCACAAAGAAGTGCTCTTGCTTCCTGATGAAGAACAGGTCTCCCCCACATCTCCCAGGCAGAGGGACGTTCTTTCCCTGGAAGTGGCAAATTGGAGGGGACAAAACAGAGCCGGTGGGCTGATCCTCTCATCAAGTTTTCCCATTTGAGTCGAGACACTTTTTTCAGAGCAACCTTCGTGGACCCCATGGTGTTTCATCTTTTTTCAAGCTTTACCTGTAAGGAAGACCATCTTTTTCCACTCCGCCTCCCCCGAGACTTACCTTGTGACTCCCTCTCCTGCTTCACATAACACAAGCTATAATAGCATATCTTGGTGGGAAAGGAACCAAGCAGCAGCAATTTGTAATAGGCTTCTACAGACCAGCACAAGGACAAATTGATCTGGCTTTAAAAAATCAGGAATGCATGAAAATATGCTCTGCTCATCATAAAAATCTTTCAGTTCTTCCCCTCATGGCATTAAACCAGTAAACCTGATACAAATGCTTAATTTTGGTCAAAGGGGTGTGCTGACTGGATAAAATGGCACTGCCTAGCTAAAGAACAGCTCAAATCACACAGAAAGAAAATCAGTGGTAGAACAAAAATACTTTCTCAGTGTCTCTCCTGTTCTTTGTTTTATCTTGCTCACCAGCTGGACTCATTCCCCCTTCCCTGAGAAGACCTGAATTTACTTTGAACCATAACTCAAAGTCAAGATTTAGCCCTCTGCAAATCACACAGATCCCGTGAATGCTAGCCAATGGATCACTGCCCACAATAATTTTTTCTTTGTATTTCCTTTTTTTCTTAATCATGCTTTTTTTAATATATTTTTCTCCTCTGTTTCAGTATCTCTTGTCAAATACTGCTTTTCCTTTGTTGCTTGCTGCTTTCCAGTTTTGCATGCTCTCCTCCAGCAGCACGGCAGCCTTCAGCTCACAGTTCATCTTCTTTCCTTTCCCTGTGAGCCGTTTCCCTTAATGGTGACTTCTCTCACTCCAGTAACATACTTTCTTTCATCATTATGAGGACGCATCTCACATCTAGCCTTTTAAGTGGGGTTTTTTACTGTTGTTGTTGTACGTTCTCAGCATAGTTTCTCCTTTTCTCCCTCTCCCACTTTCATTTTCTGGTGACGTTCCCAGGCTCAGATCCTGCCGTGCAGCCACCTGTTAGGAAGCAGAGAGCAGGAGCCTCTGGGGAACGGACTGTCATATTTATCTGCTCAGCACTAAGTTATGGTGGTGGGCAGGTGGTGTGCAACTCATCACAGCACGAGCACAAATGTATTAGACTGGTAGCAACATTACAACCGTTTAAGGGGCGCAGATCCTGTAGGAGAGAGAAACTGGAAATCTGAAACAGAGCCACATGGCTACAGGAGGAACATAAGTGAACTCTTGACAGTGTAATTATACTCACCAGAGCACTCAAAAATAATTGCTATCCTTAAGAATCAAGCTGCTTGTTTTAATCTTAATGGGAAAAACTGTTTTAGATGGCATTGGTACAAAGGAAGGAGAGGCCAGACAAAGCAAGATGCTTTCCTTTTGTTTTCATTGGGTTTGTCTTTAAGTCTTGAATTGTCACACTTCTGTACCTCTGCACAATACAATAATTATCAAATTGGCCCCTGTAAATCCCGAACTCATTCCATTTGGTCAGATAAAAGGATCAGGAGGACACATGCGTGATAAAGACATTTAATTTGGAGGGGTTTAGATTTGCAAGAATATCTGGCAATTTGTGTAAAACTGGCAACACACAAGTAAATCAGAGCAAGTTTCCAAAGCAAAATGTCACTATTGTCTGAAAGATTATAGTAGTTCAACAATCTGGATAGTTTTGTGGAGGAATTGGGTTCACAGCTCCCAGGAGGATAGAGGGAAGCTTTTTGACTTCAAAACACGCAATTTAGATCTGCTAGCTGCAAGGAGAATTAGTCTTGTAATGCAACAGGGTGTGAAAATGAGGGGATTTTTTTTTTAAAGGTTGCAATTCTGTGAAAGCATTTTTGTATCTATGTATTTGAGCAAAGCCTCTTTGAATTTTAAAGTGTTTAGCTTCAAATGTTCTGTGGACTCCAGAGGAATACATAGTTTCAAGCTAGGTGTTTGAAAGGCTGTGACAAATAGTCCCACTCCAACAAGAAAGTATCAGACATCAAAGCAATCCCAGCAGGAGAAGAAAACTGAATCATTCAATGTATTTTAAATTACTTTTCACAATCACAATGTATAAAGCCAGGTATGACACCAGATTAGGAGCTAGGGTCTCTGTGGTTACCAGTAAGTGTAGCTTTACCAAAGTTAGTTTTTATGCTGCGAGACATAGAAGTCTCTCCTTTATCTTCAGCTCTGAGTGTTTGTGGCACTTTCTGGCTCCATGTGAAACCCACCATCTAGAAATTGTTGCTGTTCACGCTGCTCTCAAGCCAGGTGTCTCCAAGCCGGGCAGGAAAGCCCAGGCTGGTGAGATGGAAATTGCAATTGCAATCCCTGTGTCACAGAAAGAGGCACATCTGCCAGAGAAGCGGGGAAGGGAAAGCTATTCAGGTGCAGCCTTGAAGGGAAGCTACCCCAAAAGGAGAGTTTATTTTTTTAAGGCCCACGTGAGTCAGCTGTGTGGGAGTGGCTGAAGCAGTATGATCACAGACCGGACCCTAAAGGGGTGCATGGGAACCCAGTTGTGTTTGTAAAGTTCATAAGACAAAACGGATCAGAGATCACACAACACACACCCTTAAAAACAAACACAAAGGTGTACTGAGGTGGTAGAGAAAGATACCATTCCCAAGGCAATTCCTTTTACACTCCTGCATTATGGAAGTAATAGAATTTGAAAGCAAATTCCCAAGCATTTGATAAAGAAACCAGTGAATCGTCAGCATAACAATGATGGTGGAAATTATGTTGTGTGCTGCCTGCTCCAAAGAAATGTAGAAGCTCAGAGCAGCATGGATGTAAAAATTGAGTCCTCATGAGATTTCGCAGTGTGTCTGGAGTGAACTGGCAGGAAAGAAAAGCAAGTTAAAAGCATGAAACTGTATGGGATTCACTACAGAAAGATTGAAATACTGCAGAAGTATTGACCACTTCAGAGGTGAACTGCTGTGATCAATTCTGTCAGGTTCGAGAGACGGGTCCAACAACATCAGCATTTGCAGCATGCTGTTCTAAGCACACATGAGCACATGGCTGGTGCTGTAACTCTGCAGAGGATAGTCAACACGCCGGGGAAAGATCAAAACCCACACAAAAATTTCTCATTAAAGGTTTTAGCTGGGAAGCAGCTTCATAATCAAGCTGTCATTGCCAGCACTTTTGAAAATAATTGTGGGAAGAAGAGTAGCAAATTGGATGGTGATGAAAGGTTACTCCAAGACAGTCCTTTTACCCCCAGACATCATTATTTTAGTCAATAGTTGAGAAGCAAGAGCTATCCAGTTTACAAAGACAGCAGCGTAACTGGTTATAGGCAACACTTCATCCTGAGATCAGTGATCCACCGTAACACTCGGTGGCTTAGGAGCAAGTTAACAGCATTCACTAGTTTTGGTCACGCTCTTCATAGAGGACAAACAGACATTGCTGTTCATAGTAATCGCACTGGTCGCAGGCTGTGAGCCTCATGATCATATCTTAGAGTGGCCTGAAGGTGAAAAGGTACAAACACAATAGGAGACCAGCAGGAAAACGACTTGAGCAGGAACCTGGCTCTTAACCTGTCAATGCTGTCAGGCACTTCTACTTCTCTGATACGTCAACTTTTTATATGCCTGCTGTAAATGTTAATTTACTTCTGTCAAACCTATTGGTCTTTTTAACATCATTGCAGTAAAGTACCTGCTGTGCACGTGTTGCTCCATATAGCTCTATTCCATCAGACAGTAAGAGTGACACACATACAGTTCGGTATTTATTCATTGCTATAACCACTTAAGCCTGAGATTTTAAAAACTTTGCCACACTAATACTGCCACTAAGCACTGCTCTCTGTGTTCAGGAAGAATAGCCTTCCTCCCTCCTACAAGTTCAATACAGTTAGCAGAACTAAAGGGCTACAAAACCAAATCCCCATTTTTAGCTTCCCTCAATATAACTGAAAAATTCTTGGGCATTTTTTGCTGCAATTTTTAAAGTCTATCCTGGGATTTTTAACTGCAAAATGTAATCTCATTATTTTCTTAAACAAATATTTTTGTAATAGATATTACTTGGCTTAAATTCAACTGAACAGTTCCCATTTAGGTAAGGATTCAATTTTTCCCATGTAAGTTATTGCAAAAGCGTATTCAGAATTGCATGCAGCTGATATCAGGTAATTTGACATGAGATAGACACTTCACTCAGTGAGTTTATTTTTATCAGTGCTCATAAGCCAAGGGAAGCTCTGTACATACACATCAGTGCATAGGCTTGTTACATACCTGTTTGTAAGTTATACCCCGGTTTTGATCTAATAATTGGAGACCTCACAATAAGAGCTGAGATTGCCGAAGGTGGCCTAGATGCCCCCAGCTTAATCATGTTCTTCCCAGTAACAAAGCGAGCACGCTATTCCGATCTACTCAGCTTCAGTTTTGCTTTTCCCATCGGTAGCTTTCCTGGCAAGTTTCAGACGTCGCATGATTCTTCGTTCTGTACCTCCCTTCTGCTTTCAGGTGGACTTCAGGACTTCACTTGTGTTTAAGTGCTTTAATAAAATCTAATTTTATAGATCTAGATGCCTTGCCATTCATTCTCTGTCTTCAGTAAATAGGAAGTTTTTCTGATCAGTACGGAAGAGAATTTTTTACCTGACTCTCAGCAGTGGTTAAAAGGTCTACAAGTCTATCCTATACACTGCACAACAGATTCACATATCAGCACTTGACTAACTCTTCCTGCAATGTTTTTAATTATTCTTTGGTTTTAACTGTCCTCTTCCAGCTTCGTATCTTTGAACCTGCTTCTAATCCTGTTTCAAAAAATAGATTAAGCCCTACCTGCTGGCTACAGCCTTCTACTGGGCAGCATTGCTGGGTGACCAGCAGTATATCTTAACCTGAAAGAATCTCCAAGTATTTTTACAACAGCTCGATTATTTCTCTCTGTCATTACAGAGCCTTTGACATACACACCTCTCATTAACAGTCACTGGGAAAATAACTTCAGAGAGTATAATCTGCAGACAGAGGTATGAAACAAGCTATTAAATGAGTGGTCAGATTGTATATACATCTGTAAAAATGAAAAGCATGGCATGAAGTGGCATGAATTTTAAAACAGGGGATCACTGGACAGCTTCTGAGCCATGTGCAATTTCTCCTCTAACAAAAGTGTATATCACCTGGTTGAAAAGTAATTTCTCCCCACCAGCTTTTCCTGTTATTGCCTGAAAAAGAAAAAAAAGGGATCCACACACAAACAATAGCAATGAAATACTGTGTTTGTGTACAAATAGATTGAAAGAATACTCTACCCTTTCTACCACATGAGCTTTGGGGAGTTTTGTAGTGTACTATAACAAAACTAAACTGACGGTAATTGGGGTGCCCGTAGGACTTAGCAAAATAATAATAATAATAATAATAATAACAATAACAATAACAATAACAATAACAATAATAATAATAGATTTGGGCTTATTTTAGGGCTCAGAAGTCATCTGGTGCAAGGATATTGCATCATAAACAATTGTGAGTCACCACAGTCTGGTCATTCTCAAAACCAGCAGGGAAGTAGAAAGAAACGCAGGGTAGGAGAAAGGGAAGTCTGAGAAAAGGCAGGGCTGTGGTTCAGCTCACTCACAGTGAGCGCACATGGGTGCTGCGAGAGCCTGAAGAACACATACTGAGTGCATCTGGCACAGGGCTTCACAGGGCCAGTCGTTCAAGCTCTCAACCTCCACTGAAATTTGTAGTGAGGCTTTGTACTTGTGTGGTAATATCACACGCCCACCAAATAAGCTTCATATCACACCACAGAGGCGAAGTCCCACAGGAAAAATCTACTTCACACAGTGAAACATGGAAATTGGTTTCCTAGACAACAACTCCATGAGGAAAGTTAGTTTCTATTCTGAAATAATTCAAAATTAAGCCTTTCTATGCTGTAGGGCAGATCGCTATAAAAGCTCACCCTTCATACAGCCCCTCTCAGCTGGGTGTCCTATTTGTTGATGAACACTCTCCCTTATTCATCAAGTATATTAAAACATCTTAGCTTTAATTTATTTTTCTCTTCATCCTTATTTAGGAAGGCATATGTAGTGTTACTTATGCATTTTCTTTAAAGCTTTCAATTGTCCAATTTTGCAGATGTTTGCTGTATAAAAAACAACTTGCAGACTGTTTAATATGTAGTTGTTTGTGAGGTACATTAAACAAGTAAAATGGTAATAAGTACAAACAGGGCCTCTTATTTCCCTGGCTTATGCATCTGTGCCTTGCCTTCACAATTATTTAAGCATCTGAACTTCCTTTGGGGAAAATGGCCATATGTACTAGTTAAGTCAAAGTCCAATCCTATGCAAACAAGACAAGCCCACAGACAAATTGAAGGGCAGACCTAGATCTGTATCTTCCGCTCTAGAAGCTAGGAGTTCCTCATAGCTCTCATCATATTTCTGTTTAGCTCACACAAAAAATTCAACATGTAAAGGGATGACTTTTAGCACTTTTGGGCCAAGATAGGCTGTATTTAATGCATTGCTGATGGCATTCCACAGTTTCCTTTGCTACCTTTTAACTTTTAGTGAGATGTGTCTCCTTTTCCTGTAAGTTCCTGCTTTTCCAGAATTAAATGTATTATGATAGTGTGTACCTATGAACAAGCTGTAGTAATGCCCAGGTGTTGGGGCCAAGGTAACAGAGTGATCAACTTAGACCCTAGAAATTCTTGACAAAAACCATACTTGAGGTCTACTATGTTCTTCTAGACTGTGTTTAAACGCTGAGCCTGAAAATCGTCTCTTGCTTGTATAAGCTGGTAATGGCACTTTCTTTGTCAGGAAGTAATCATAAACAATTTTCTCACGTGTATTTTTTCACTTCAGTAAGTAGCAATAAGTAGCCTAGCAATGGATGGCTGAACATTTTTTTTGTTCCCTTCCAAGGCAATTTGCAGAGGAGTCAGAGGACTCAGAGCTGAGGATAATTCTGTGTCTAAACATGTCTATCATCTTAGTAATTTTTTTTTAATTGACACCATTCCTGACTCTGCCATTAGATAAGAAGGAAGGATGCTCTAGCAGAGGTTTAGAGTCAAATGTGTGATTTCATTTGAGACATACAAGCCTTCATCACACTAAATCTGTGTGGATGTGAGATATACTGGTTTCCAGTAATGGGTTCAAAGAGCTTTCAAAAGGCTTTTGGTATTTATAAAGAACTTCTGGGCACTTCAGTTCATTTGTACAGTATCTCCCAACTCCTGCAGATCCAAATAGCAAGCTTTCTGGAAGTACTTGCATGCTGTTTGTAAACAGCCATGGTCTGTTTTGTTTGCAACTTGCATTTTCTAAGATAAGAATCTTCAACAGCAACCACCGCAATAAATATTTTCAGAAACACTTCAGTTTGTTTACATGTAATATGTGAATGCAGAAGACTGTTTTCAGCTAGCAGCCACCACAGATTTCTGAGGGTGGGGAAGCAGGGCAAGGAAGTTCATTACGAGCCAGCGTGTTGGTTGTAACATATCTATAGCAACTTTAGCTAGGAAGCAGCTTGCTGATAAAGTTTTCTTACCAAGCACTCTTAACTGAACTCCCATCTAAAGACAGTGTTTCATTATATCTCGCTCTTGACAACTGTCCTGCCATCACTGCTATCATACAAAAAGGGAGGACGGCAGCTTTGCAAAGAGAAAAGTACTACAATGGGACTTCTACTGTATATTTTAAATACAAAGTGGTGATAAATACTTGTACTTCTTATAGAACTCTGCTGAAAACATGATTACACCCGGAAGATTTAGTAATTACAAAAACTTCCTCTGCAATAATTAAAGAAGGTTCCCATCTTCTGCTTTTGATAACACTCCGGCATGGTGACAGGAATATGGGGCTCAGGCTTTCTAGCAGTCAGCTAAGCGTAGAAAGAAGCAAATTAAAACTGGATGAAAAAATGTAGGCCTTGCTAACTCTGTGATACATTTCATCGCCTGAAGGGGTTAATGAAATCCATGGAGCTGCTAGGCAATAGTTCCTGCACCCAAGTAGCAGCCACCACTGAAAGTTGTGTAAAGCCACGGTACACATTTGGGGGTTTTGGAATGACAAAAGTGTGTGTGGGGGGGTCTTATTTTGTTTTGCATTGTTTTGCACTCTTCTGCTTACCTGCCTGAATTTAGCTGTTAGGAAGATTCAGTTTTGGAACTGTTTCAATGTACTTGTTATCCCACTGTCAAAGGTACTTAATCATCAGATACCCCCTGATTTTGGTGGGGTTTGGCTGCAGTGCTGCTTCTAATAGATGCTTTCAGGTCAATGCCTGAATTCAGAAATAATGACTTTCTTCCCATTTGCTGCCAATGTAGATGTTATTCTCTCAGAGGAAAAAAAAAAAAAAAAATTGAACAAGAATATCCCAGATGTACAGACAGACAGCAATACCCACAAGTCAGGCAGGCATGTGTTAGCAGGGAATTTTGGCATGAGCTGGAGCGAAGCACAGTTGTGCTGGCTATTCAGCTAGAAAAGGTATGTGAGGAAAATAAACTGCTGATCTCAGCATGAATGCTAAGTATGTGAGGGGCTGGAGAATACATTCAGTGGCAACTTGCTTGGTATAGGTGAGGAAATGACAATGCAAGCTCCGGAGTAAATTGGACGGGCTTGTCAAAGCCAAACCAGACAAAATGTTGCCATGGTTATTGAGTTACCCAAATAAAGAGAACAGCACTCACTCTGAAGTACAAAGGCTCAGGATGGCTTTGTGGTCCCTCACAAGGGCTGTGGGTAGAGATGAACATTCAGATTTGCTGCCTGCTGTCATTAGGGAATGCAAATCAGAGTGTGAAAATGAAAGCAGAGAAGTGACAAGGTGCCTCGGGAACCACCTTTCCTGGCTGATGCCTAAAAAGTTCTCCTGGGAGTTCAGACTGATTGCTGTCTATTCTGCATAATGGGTAGGCTGACTGATTTTATTGATCCTCAGTTATTTTTCAATACTGTTTGCTTCATTAGTCCAGGCAGCCCAAGTACATAGTCGCAAGCCCACAAATGAGCCTAAGTGGCCAATGCAAACCTATCTTCACAGTGAAGAATCAGCATTTTAGTTTTTAACAATAGACAAAGCCAAGTATACTTAGTTTTAATACATCAGCAGAAAGATTTTATTGGATTATTGCACAGTATAAAAAGGGGAGTGTACATTTATTATATTTTAAAAATATTTCTTCCGTGTTTTAAATAGTACAGTGAGAATAAGCTTCAGTACTATTTTCTATTAGGGAAATTATTTTTCTATGTGGTATTCCTACAGATGTGGTTTTAATCAGAATTCTTACTCTACCCAAATGAATTCAGAGTTATCTGAGAAAAAAAAAAAAGGAGAAAAGAAAAGAGGAAAGAAAACCAGTACAATGACATAGAAAGTATCTGGCTGCTGGGGGAAAATAGCGCCTGTGAAGATGAAGACCCAGCTTGAAGAATTTAGTGGCAAGGGCAGCAAGGGCGAAGAAAGTCACATTAAAACAGAGATGCAGTCTCTGGTGGGTCATTTGAATTTCATCTGCAGAGTAATTTTCACGCCATTTAGCCATAGCCACAGCAGGAATAAAGAGGGCTAAACACATTAAAATGAAAAAATCATACAAGGAGGGATTGGGGCTTGTGGTCATTACATTTGATAAAATTCAATGATACGGTAGGCTGAGTTAGTGCCGTATCAAGGATTTTGAGTGTTTACAGAAAAATATGGTATGCAACAGGAGAAAGGTCTGTAGCACACTGATTCAGGTCTTGTGGTACAATAAGAATCCATCAGGTACAAAGAAGAAAGGATTTCTGGCCTCAAAAAAAAAAAAAAAAAGAAAACAAAAATACAAGCAACAGTAAAACATCCCAACCTGTTAACAAGATTTGCAATTGACCCTTAGAGTAGTGGCTCTGTTTTTTTCAGATCCTTCAAGGAAACATACGATATTTTAATAACTATTTGTGTGCTGTAAAATCTCTGAACAATTAATTAGTGGATTTAGGGCCTCAGAAAATGAGCTTGGATTGAAAGCTTTCATCAATTCTCAGTTGCTGTCCTTAACCACAAGCCATGGTAGGATACCCCCCTGAAGCTGGTAGAATGCCTTTCAGTGCAGCACACTTCTGTAGTTCAGGTAACCAGTGCACAGAGGCACATGCCCACAGACACGCTTCAGTACCAATGCTCCTGGTGGAGAATGCACATTTCAGTTTTGAACAACAAAGTGTAGTTCTATATACCTGAGGAAAGGTGCTGTGGATTATCTTATCTGACATATACAGCACGGGAGAACTCAGTCATGTCATGGACATTCACTTTAAGACCTGGTAAGGTACATTAACTTAAGTAATACCTAAGAAGAGAACTGAAGATTCTCATGTGTTTTCAATAAAAGTTCCTGACAGTGGAAAACAAAATAATTCAGGGAACTTCAAAACATTCTGGGCATAAATTGCCATAGATCACTGGAGCACAACAATTAACAATAACCGACTGTAAGGGTCATGGAAGGAGAGCATCTGCTCCTTTAAGGGTAGCTAGTCAAAGGTGCCATAAACAAGAACAAGCAGAGACACACCTGCCTGACACGTGGTAAGGGAGGCAGTGATGAGAACAAACCTGGCTGGTGGCACTAATTGGTAAGGACATGTGGAGTGTGAGAAAGTTTATTTTCACAGCTCAGAGGATAAGGAAAGGGAGGGAGACAAACACAGAGGCATCAAACCTGATCAATTAGCATTAACAAAGGCAGTAACCAGAAGCAAACCTGGCCAGTCACACCAGTCAATGGGCTATCAAGAAACTGCAGCAACCCAGGACTTTGCAACTGATAAGGAGGTGAACCTGAGGGTTTATTTATTCAGACAGTCATAGCATGAACTAAAAATACATTTTTTTATTGGTTTGGTGCTTGGAAATCACGTTCTGGTTTATGCAGACTGAAGTTCATTTCATCTTGCCTTCGTAGTTAGTAAATATAATGCACAAACAAACAAAATCATAGAATTATAGAGCTCAAACTTAGAAAGTATGATTATCTCATTTAACCTTGTGTACTTTGTAGGCCAAAGTTTACATGCTAAAATCTGTGTGAATCCAATATAACCATGTTTGGTCAAAAACATATCGCCTAAGAAAAATCCAGCTGTGGTTTAAATGCTTCAAGTAACAGAGAGACTCCACCAAATCCATTATAATGTTTTTCCCACGACTAATTATATTCACTGCTAAAAATGAGCACCTTATTTCTAATCTGAATGTATCGACATGCAGCTTTTCAGTATCCCCTCTTGGGGTTTTTTTTTCTGCTAGGTAAAAACCAGTTTGTTATCATACTGGTTACATTAAAAAATCATGAATTAAACGCTGACATATCAAGATATGTGGTGAATGATGTCAGGCAAAATGAAAAAGAAATATATTTTTTCCAAACAGAATATATACACGATTATGACTTGATACAATGAGCTAAGTAGTAACCCAGCGTCTGAGTCATCAAAATCTATCCATCACCTTTGGTATGCACTCAGGTTGTAAAGAAATAATCAAGACCAGCTTTGATTTGTCATGAGAACTGATTCTCAGCAACCTTGTGTAAGTACATTTATGCAATGTAAATGTAGAACATAATTAGATTTGTGCTTCCCAGTCATGCTTATATATAAGGAAGATGCTTATTTTTCCCCCATCTCCAACCTGTGGACTCTCTTTGTAAATGCACACATGGCTATAACCAAGCAACTTCTTGGAGAATCAGCACTTCAAACACCATCACACTGGTTACTTTGAGAAACTTACTGCTGTTAAAGAAACAAAGTATTTAAAGGCAAAGATAAATTCACATTCGGGTTGCTTCACTTGATGGCAACTGTTTACATTTATGACTGACTTAGGTACGATACAACAAGTAACCACTAAACGTAGTTACTGGTGGATACTTGGCTGGTATAGAGCCAGTTGCCAGCCTGAGCCAAACTTCTTGACCATAATTTAACTCTAATAAAGCATTGCCAGTAATTACTCTGTCAGTGTACTTGTTACTACTAATATTTTCAGCCTGAAAAGTGAGTTTGTCTATTCCATCAATGACCAGATAGCCAGAGGCACGTGGACTAAACGATTCAATGGTATATTCAAAAACATATACCCCCAGATATGGAACATGGAACTTCCCGGTTGCTGGGGCAAATGAAGCTCCGTAGTTGACATCCAGATTGTTAAATCTGATGGGTCCTGGAGTCGTCATTCCATACGTATGAGAGGCAAAAAAAGCCACCATAGGTGCATATCTGTATGATCCTTTTGAAAAATCTGGAAAGGAACAAAGAACAATTTCAAGTAATGTTACATTGTAGAAAGGCAACTGGGACCAGCCAGAAGATCAAAAGCAGCTTTTCTGAAGTCACATCATCCAGTAGCTTGAGCAACTGAAACATAGTATTTCTGCATAAACACAGAGTTTTTCTGTATTGTACAAAAAGTCATTTTCTTCACAATTAGAGCTAGGTGTGTCCACAAAAGAATAATTTTAGAAACAGCAACGGAACTTTATGTTTGTCTATACTATGTTATCATTAAGGGAACTGCTATTTTTCTTTCTCCCTGCACTTCCCCCCTGCCCCCCCCCCCCAAAGTTTTTCCCACCCCAGATCTCTTTCATTGTTCATCTGTGTGTGCTGAAGCCAAGAATGTTCTCCACAAATCTTAGACAAACGCTGAAGAGGTTTAGCACTCCTGATGTTAAATGAGGGAATAAAAGTATATGTTTTTTCCCTTCAAGCTGAGCCTGCACACTATGATTCCCTGCCACTGTACAAATTATTTTATTCACTATTCATATGCTGTCATGACTGAGAATCAGCCAAATGGCTGCTGAAAGCTGCATAAAATTCACATTCCATGTGGCCTGGATGTAAATTATTTATTTGTTTTCTGGACTGAATAGCACAGTTTCCACTTTTCTTTTTTGAAATATCTTTCAAGGGCTGCATCTTTGCCAACGAAAATCAGAGGCACGCCTAAAATGACTCCTTGAGGCCATAGTCCCACACATCATGGTAGCTGCTGGTATTTACAGAGCATTTATGGCCATGCTGAAGCTGGTATTCCCCAGTGATGTGAATTTACCTCCACTTTCAAATTCTATGATATCATGTTCAGATACAGCTATTGCATACCCTCCCACTCTGTGCAATTCAGCAGGGAGCTTTCCAGCTATTATGGCTGGTCCCAGCCCAATTTAATCCCATCATCTGGTCATATTAAAGAAAGAGATCATGAGTCACCCACAGGGATTGATGTCTTCAGCACCAAAACACAGGACACTACTACTTGAGTTGGCACTCATTAAAGTGAAATGTGAGACCTTTGACCAGCAAATGCTCTCTAATTAGGCCCTGGGGCAGAGGACCATACCGCTAGCATATTGCACTACTAAATTCTTTACTTGCCGACACTCAGAGAATTGTCGTTCACCAGCTTCGTGCTGCAGTTGACTCCTCCAAAGGGGTGGCGACAAGCACAAATAAAACTCTGTCTGTCGTTGATACACGTTCCTCCATTGTGGCATGGGGAACTGACACAAGCTGAATACTGCCCTGTGATAGAGAGGGAGGGAGGAAACCCAAAAACATCAGTTGCAATGTCATTACAGTGGCACTTCCCAAGTTTTCAGTATCTTGGAAAGCCTCTTGGTCAATTCATAAAGCTGGTGGAATTTCTGCAGAGGTTCTGTGTGACGGCCAACTTCAGATCCTGTCCAGGCTGTTTGGACCCGTTGCTAGTCCAACCTCTCTCTTTACCTGAACACAGCACACCCTCAGCTAGCCTCCAAGGTATTCAGAATAACCTATAAATGCTGAGTTCATGTTGTCTGCAATCACATGATTAAAGAAACTTGTTGGATCAGCTAATTAGTCTTTACTACAAATGGGAATGTGCTGAGAGGCTTGGAGCTGACCATACTACAGGAGTCTTTCAGAAACAAACAGCAAAACTTTGAAATGACAGTACTGACATATGCAATTTTATTTCCTTCTTTTGGTGAGACAACAGAAATAGTTATTTTCCTGCTGGTTCAGGCTAATCTGTGCTTCGGTTTGGTCTCACTAGTGCAGGCACAGAAGGCTGCTCTTTTTGGACAGAGCCAGCTTATCCTTGGGTGTACCAAAACACAGATTTTGTACTGCTGGTGTACAGGTTGGACTGTCCTGTCTATGACATTACTCACCCAGATCTGTCACAACCATTGCAGGAGAGTCTGGCTACTGGTGGTGAAAGATCTTAAATGCTGTCCAAACCACTTCCAGTACTTGTTCTTGCCCATAAATAACTCAATTCCAGGATATCTACTGAGACTGTTGTAGAAGTTTTGTATTTCAAGCAACACAAATTATAACAAACAGGTGGTTTTGCAGAGCACCCTCACCAAGGATGTTCTTGCCTCTCTTTGTGACTATGTATGAGCTGGCCAGGTCATGCCCAGCCAATACGGATAAATCTGTCAGTCCAGTGCTGCTGAGCTATGAGACAGTAACTACTGAGTGTAATTGTATAACGTGTTGTCATAGCAGTTTGGGGGGAAGAACATTCAGATCACATTAGAAATTAAATATTGCTATGCTAAATTCTGAACACAAAGCCATACATTTTTCATTTCTCTTGCTTTGGTCAAATAAAAGTCAGATGTTTTAGAAAATGAACCTTTACTCTCTGGGAAAGAGTACGCTCTGGAAAGAGAACTCCACGCAGTCCTGTGGTGGTAAATCTAGATTGGTAGGTGGGAGCTGAAAAAGCCTTTTATGAGAGGATCTACTTTTTGCTAGGGAAATGTTGAACTGGATCTTCACATAGATATTTCAGTAATGCCCATAGTTATCTTCAGATTCTCACCCAGCCATTTCACAGACTGCTGCAATAAGGCAAACTATGTCCGTGAGAAATTTTAGTTCAGCGAGCAGAATGCTAAAGCACTTTGTCCAGTGCCGCTTGAATTTGCACTGATGGGACATATGGACTTAAAAACACAACAGTAATTCTTTTCAGAGAATATAATGTCCATCCCATAATGCCTGAAATAAAGCAATTTAGGACTGTCATGACTGGGGTCACAGCACAGGCAACTGGACATGAGGAAATAATGTTTTTCTTCTCAGATAATAGTTTTGCTGCACACTTATTTGAAGTTATTTTTCACTCATATTTACCAAGCATCCACATATTTACCAAGTGTGAAAGGAAAGCAGAAAAGGAAGGAAAACAGCTGATTGTGCTGACTGTATCATATTCCCAAAATACAAAAGCTTTGTGCAAGAACATGGCAGCCTCTCTGCTAATTGGCCTCTGCTTATCATAAAGAAGAATTAAATCCAAGAAACAGGAAAAAGATCACAAAAAGGAAATGATGATGAGATTGAGACTAGTGTTTTAACAGTCTGCTGAGGCATGACTTTGTCTGAACTTAACCTTGGAGTTAAATCAAACTCAGACATAGCTTTACCTACAATAAATTAACCCTGCAGGTGCAGCATTGCTTAACAGCAGCTGGGGAGCCTGCTCCATTTGCTAGAACTAGGAGAAGCTGTGGAGAGATTTGAGTCAAGTTAGGATTTTCAGAGTAAGAGGCAAATGCCCTAGATCTCCACTGAGCAGGTAATCTCTTTGTAACTTCCATGTGATCTTACAATAGCATGCTTTTGCTGTCATTTCTGGCTGAGGCTGCCCCTCTGACCAGTATTTTCTTTTTCTTTTTCCTCACTGAAGGCTGTCCTGAGATAATATGTCCATATTCTCTGCTTAGGGTAAAGATGCCAAGAGGTTCAGATCAGGAAAGGATTTCCTACTACAGTACATATCCTGTTTTTAATTAGTCTTTCACAACTTAGTAGCGTAGATGAGTAAAAGAGAGAGACCTTATAAATTAAATTAAAGGCTTAAATTGCAGCTATTAATAGCAGAGAATAAACGGAATGCAGTTGCTATTTATGCTCGGTATGGTAGGAGTGAAGAGAGCCAGTTAATGCTGAGTTTTGCTACTCTTCGGGAAGGCAAGCAGCCAGAAGCTCTTTTGGGAAATAGACTGCCAATGCTGTACAAACAAATCTTCAAACAAATAATGAAGTTCTGTCAGTATCTACTAGGGTGTTGTTTAGAAGCAGCTCAAATATTTAGCAATTTAATGGTCTCTTTATGGAAAGAAGTGACTCCAGTGTTTCAATTTGGAAATGTCTGAACAGGAAGTAACCAACGTTTTCTCAATATTTAGTTATCAGTAACTGTCTCTCAGGAAGCCCTGGGAGATTGGAAGAGCCTGGGAATCTACTAAACCACCCTGTTTACACAGGCTCAGTCTGGTTGTCAGCCTACAATTATTAATCACATCTGGCTTAGCGCTTTCAGTCTGACAGTGATGAAAGCGATGAGCATCCCCAGTAGCCTCGATGCGAGGAGTGCCAGGGAACAGCAGGAGAGGGGCAGCCCCACTGGGGCCAGCACCCAGGAAATGAGGGTGACAGCAGGGCTGGTGCTTCACCTGGAAAGGTGACAAGCAGAGCATGACAGGTTGATCATGGTAACCAGGGTTTTAGTCACAGCCCAGCATGACTGAAAAGGCCTGGGATTTTGGCTTGAGCTGAAACAGGGATCCCAGGCCCATGGGCAGGGTATGCCGCCTCGGGACTAGGTCAGGATGCCCAGGGCAATTAAGGCTATCGGTGCACTCAGGGCCCTGACGGGGAATTCAGATATAAGTGCTGTGTAGGGCATTTGTGGTGCAAAAAAACAGAAAGATTCACCCGCAGTGTTCTTGGGCAAAAAGCAAAGAGGAGAGGTGCCTCAGCTGTGCTCTCCAGCTTTGGGTGGGAGCAGATTGTCAAGACTGATCTGAGCTACTCGGACTCTGGCAACTCTACTTCTCTGTTAAGCAGAGGTATCTAATACTTCAGTGTGATGATTTCAGAATCACAAAATTAAAACCACAAAAGAGTTTCATCTACCCATTAGTCTAAAGAGTAAATATGCAGAATTGAAGTATATGTCATCAAACTGAAATAGAATAATCATTGAACTTGTAGAATTAAAACACAAGATGGAAAACATTTAACCAGGTTAATTTCACTGCAGGCTTGAATGATAAAGAGACAATGGAAGCTTGCGTTTCTGTTAGGAGTCAGAAATCATGTGAAAACAAAATCAGAAATAAGACACAGAGAAAATGAGAATGAAAAGAAATTACCTCTCTCTCACATGGATGCACTGTTTTAAATACATAAATGTAACACAGATGCACTCTCAGTTATTCGTGTTGATGGGAGGATGGCATAATCTGAATAAAGCAAAACCACAACTAAGACAAGACATGCAACAAGAGAGTGCATTCACCTTTGGAAACCATGGCAGCCTCTAGATTCTCTAGAGAACAGACAGAGCACTAAACGCCAATGGGAAAATGGGAACTGAGCTAAGCTGCCCTCATGCTGCATCATGCATTTCTGCAGTAGAACAGCACATTGGAAGGTAGGACCAGACATAATCCATAACAAAGACTAATAAAGAGTTTACTGTATATTTTTTTCTTTAAAGGCTATCATGTCCCCTATGTTAGATACTTGAAGCTGTCCTAAGACCATCACTTTTTTATTCACACCAGGTTGCCATTACAGTTAGTATCAGGTAAAGTGTTAGGGGTTTTTTTGTCCCTCATACACATATTGCAGCCTCTAGCCGACATAAATCTTTTCTTTTGTTCATGGGAAGTCTCCAAACCTGTATGTCCCTGCATACACAATGCAAACCCACATTGTTTCCCCTTGATTTCAAATAACTACTGAGGAAAGTATTACTTCAGGGCCAAATCCTGAACACATTAAAGCCAATGAAAATCCCAATCTGTTAGAGGAGGATCAAATGTTGGATGTATTGGAATCAATGACAATTGTCATTCACCTCTTTCTTGAATTTTATTCTAATCTTTTTAAATTGAAAAATACCATCTAACGTCAAATACATTTTATAATTAGCCAATTATGCCTTAGGGTTTCTTCTAGAAACTTTAGCAGAGTCAGCACATATCTCTGGATGATCTCCTGGAACTTGAGAGAAAAAGCTTTCCTGGAGAAGTAAAATCAACCCCGGTAGAAGATGGGTAGTTGTTAATTAGGATAATAGTCTTACTTCTTTAACTTACAGAAATGTAATGTATGACTGCTAGGCATGAAATATCATTGAGTGCAAAAGCTCATTACTGATGGAAAAGTCTGCATAAACATTGCTATGTAGAAACCTTGCATAAAAATAGGGCTTTTCAACATCTGCAAAGATCTGCACTTTCTGTAAGAGTGAGCATACATCGAATGTTATCAAGCAAGCTATTTGTTAAAATTCACCATGAGACAAATAATAAATAGGAAAGACACAAATTCATTAATGTGGAGTAAAAAACAGAGCAGGTGGCAGCTTCCTGTGCTCCAGGCACGTAGCACTAGTGACATTTTCCAACAAAGTAGAAGACTCAGGAAGGATCAAAGGCATCATATCTCATTTTCCCTTCATTTTAATTGTGAATGAGGGTTTTGAATTTCCATCCTGTGCAGTGGCAGGAACTGGCAGAAAACAGAAATGACTGAGAAAAAATTGTCATTTTTAATATAAAAATATTCAATTTACTTTGTAGTAAGAATTTGGCAAATCTTGGTGCATTTTTAATTGTGACTGCCTGTTTGAATAGCTGTGTGTCCTCTGTAACTGAAAAGATAACCAAGGACTGAAATCTTTCAGTGGGGATGGCTTTCAGCAGAAGCGAAGCTACTCATGGGACTGGGGCTTTAAAAAGAATCCTTTCCATTGATTATTGAAAAGTGCAGTACCTAAGACAGGAGGATATGAAGGAGGGAGGGGGGGAAAGGGAGGGAAGAGGCACGGAGAGGGAGAGAGAAAAGGAGATTGCCCATGGTCTTAGCACATGAACAAGATTGGTAGCTTTTACTACCCCTAAATCTGCTTACAATAGTGACCAAATATCATTTCAGAAATGTTCATAAGTTTAAGAATCCTTTACAGAACAGATGTTGGTCTGGGTCTTCAAAAGTATCTGGACATCTCTCTGTCAGTTAGGAATCTGTCTCACTTATTTTAATGTGAATTTGAGTCCTCTAGTGGCTTCTAGTCACTTAACCACTCTTTATTTTCTCTCTTTTCCCAGAAATTATATTTCCATAAAACATTATCTTGTGCTATTGATTTTCACTCAAGTCTGATTCCAAAAGTCGTAACTCAGAGTTTGTATTTCTGTGAATTCATCCATATGAATTCATTTCACATGATGACATTTGAATTTAAGTTCAGAAGCAAATCACACTCAAAATGTCCTTTATAAGAATGGCAGCTTCTACTTAGCTGCTCTGTTCTCCAGATGGATTCAAGTCAAACCTACTTTATTGGCTGGGCTCCTGATTCTGCAAGAACACACTCTTGTAATTGTAACTGCACTAATAATCTCAATGAAGTACTGAAGGAGGTGGCAAAATCCTCATTACAGTCATTTGGTGTATTCACTTGCTTCAGGTTTTTGATACTTTTCATCCCCACTGACACTCCAAAGTACTGATGCAATGCCAGATTTCTCTCCCAGCTTGCATGTTTTTTTAATGAAATTGCTAATTGAGATGCAGGCACGAAATTCTTGTAGTTTAGATTTTGTCTAAATTGTCAGTTACATTTGAAAGGTCAGGTTCTCAGTTGAGTATATGTGCATGCACATATATCTTAAACTGATCATATGTGAATTTATTAAGGAAAATTAAATGGAGCTCCTAGATGCCTTAGTGCAGAGTATCCTCATATGAAAAATAAATTCTCTTGTAAGCAAGAGACCAGAGTAACCTCAAGTTCCTCTGAAACACTCTTTATTGCAGTCTTTGGACTTTTTATTCAACCTCAGTCAAGGTCTGCCACCTCAGTTCATCACAATGGTTACATAAGCCTTTATTACAAAGACCTTCATTTTTAGTAGAGTAAAATGTATTACCTGGATCTATAGTATTATCTGTGTTTCTCTGACTTCGGCTTGCCAGGCCCATGGTTACATTTGCTGCTCCTTTTTTTGCTGGGGCTGGTTTCTTTATAACCGGTTTCACCTGCTTCTGAAGTTTGGTGATGTTCATTGCATTTGCCACCGACATGTCAACACGCTGGGTTAAATTTGTCAAGATGGTTCCTGCTTTTATTTCAAGCACAGATTCAATGAGCTCTTTGAGGCCTCTCTGCAGCAGGGGAATATCTGGCTGAGCAAGTTTAATTAGCAGAGGTATACTCGCATTCACTTTTTGGATGCTGTTGTTGGTATCCTGACACAGCCCCCAGGCCTCAAGAGCAGTCTTGTTCAGAAATGGAATGGTGTTTGAGAAGCGGATCGACTTGGCTTCCAAGGCCTTGATCCTGGAACTCAGTGTCTGGAGCTGAAGTGAGACCACTAGTTCTTTCTCTGTCGAGGCAGCTTTGTTTTTTTTCAGTGGGACACATTTGTTTGCCAAAAACTTGGAAATTTTTGACTCCACATTCAGAAGGCGAACCTCATGGTCCCTTGATTCCTCCACAGAGTCAAATAGTTTTTCTTCCAGGCGGCTGATATCTTGTTGTTGATTGTCCACTTTTGACAATGTATCATTTAAAATATAGAAAACTCTTCTGAAATTGTGGAGGATACTTTTGTCAGACTCCTCGTATGGAAGATCAGAAAGGGGTGGCGCTACTTGTGAAGTGAACTCATACTTCTTACCAAGGAGCAGTGTCTGGAGGGATTCATTCAACTGTTGGAATTGGGGAATGAAAGCCAGGAGGCTGTCCAGTTTCTCAGCTCTGCCACAGCAGACTTCAGTCTCATTTCTTAGAGCACGTAGCATATCTCTCAGTACATAGTTATCTTGGATAGAGTCAATAGCACTGTTTATTACTGTCATGGTCTTGTTTAACCCATCTTCTAGTTCCATGGAGCATTCATTAACACGACTCTCAAACAGTTCCTGATAAGCTTGAGATTCATTTTTAAGTCCTTCCTGAGTTTTGGAAAGCTCCTTAATTGCAGAACTCATTCTGTTAATGACAGTAGTGAGGTTTTCAAGCTTCTCACTGATTTCTTCAGTTTTGATTTGTTGCTCATACTCTGAAGTCAGACTAAAAGGAACCCCTTGTTCAATCAAGGGTTGCAGGATCTCCATATCATAGCACAAATCATTAATTTGCTCATTCATTTTGTCCATCTTATTGTCCAATGGAAGAACCAGGTCAGAGAGACTTTTGTTTAGGACAAGCACATTCTCTTGAGCTGCTGCCAGCTGTGTTTGGAAATCCCTTCTGCTCTCTGACAACATGTCATCACAGACCCCCAGAACAGAGTGCCTCTGAATTTCCAGTGCAACACTGAGATTGCTGATCTTGCTATCTTGGACCCTTAAGTCATCATAGATCTGCAGCACCATCATGCCTTGTTTCTTTACTTTCTCATGCAATGTGAACATGTACTCTGTAACATTGTACTCCGTGACTTTATCTGCTGAAGGGATGTTTTGGCTTGAAGACTGTTCAGCTGATAATAGCTGTTCATGAGCACCTTTCATTTCAGTAAGCGTCCTATTTAAAGATTCATAATAAATGACACTTCTTGATTGTTGATGCTCCAAGTTATCTTCCAAGGATTTCTGCTTTTCCTGTAAAGCTTTCATAGGCTTGTCACAAGTGAGGGTCATTTCCTCTTTTATCTGCACCATATGACTCTTTAGCTCCAGAATGTCAAGCTTTGTTGGCCCACTGTCTTTCTCCTGAGCAAATTTTTGTTGGGTTTCATTCAGACGCTTGACTAATTCTTTTGTATTTTCAAGATCAACTGACAAACTAGACACAGCCTTGAAAATTTGAGCCATGCTCTCTTGCATTTCACCTTGAAATACTTTAAAGTGCTCTTTGACAAGGTCTTTGACTAATTCATTAATGTTTCTGGATTTGAGACCTTGGGGAAAAAAAGGAGAAATATGGAAACAATCAAACCAATTGTGTTAGCAGCATCTCAGTTTTTTCTACAATACAAACAAACACAGTGCCATACAGAAGTGAAACACACACATCCCTGCCCCAATTTACCCACCCATAGAGCAAAATTTAAAACTGAGGAATGTAGAGGATGGGTTATAGCGTTTGAAGACTCATCCCTGCTTCGACTGAAATCAATGGGAGTTTTGCTATTATTTTGGAAGGGCACTCAGGCTCTGCACATGTTATCAACTTCGATATCCTAGCTAAGCTGTTTCTGAGCACTGAAATTAGGAGATCTGTGTACTTTTGTGGCTTGATCATAAGAAAATGATGTGTCCTTTCTCCACTGGGAAAGTAAGGAAAAAACACCTGCTTTGTCAACATTATGGTCAAGAAGTAAAAGCAGAGATTATTACCTTCCTATTGTATTGTACATGTTAAGTGATCATAGAACACACTATAGTGAGAAAAAAGTAAAATAAAAAGAATAGCCTTATTGAATATCTAAAGTTAGTAACATGACAACTGCTGCAAAAGGCAGACATTTTAAAGGTACAAATGTTTAGTTAGTCTTGCAAGACTAACTAAACAACTCTTTAAACAGCTTCTAGGAATATTGATCCTGAAAAGCACTAGGCAGAGGTGAATGTGTGGGAATTCTGTTTGTGTGAATAACATCAAAATATGTCTTCCATATAGCCTTAGATGGGTTAAGACAGTCATAAAACAGTGTTCGTCAAGAGTGCTGCATAACATATTTGAATTTATTAGAGCAGTAGTTCTGCTCTGGTGTGAGATTAGAAGGAATTTTTAATTTGTTCTCCAAAGGTAGATCCTACAGCCAGCTAAAACACTGAAGCATTCTTTACACATTTTTTTCTAAACCCTCTGTACACTTGCAGCCAGCTTGTGATAGAATGGTTAAACCCTTCAACCTCTACAATGCCTTGATGACCATCGGTTCTCTGATTAAAACTGTATTGATAAAGGCAGAAATTCTCTGTTGCCTTCCTGTATTTTCCTCTCAATTACTTCTATAGCCTGGATTTTATTGCTTCATCTCTAAAACAGCAAGGCATGTTCTAAAACCTTATTTGAAAGTACCTTCTCAGCAAGAGCAGTAAAATGGCAGGAAATCAGACCCATGAAACCCAATGCAACTTTGGGCTCCAGTGGTGCAAAATGATTCCAAATAAAAATGGTTTTGTTCAGCAAGCTAGAGAGAAGCACAGTACTTTTTCTACACAGGAGATCCATTTGAATTGTGCGTGTGTTTCCAACTGGAAACAGAGATGAAGTAGTTGATAATATTTCCTTTTTATGAACTATAAATGAGTCTCAGTCTTCATTACGTCTGGTAAAACGGGCAGTGAACACGTCTGATCCTTAGGGTAGAAAACTGACACTCGTTCAAGTGGGGTTTTTTCCAAGGCAGGATATAATAGGCAAGTGCAATAAGTTTGCTAGCCTAGAAAAGAGCCACTTCAGAAATATAGCATGAAGTTTCCTAAGTAATAAACTCAATTACTGTCAACTGTGGTCACAGATGTCACAACAATTTTTACAAAGTACAAAAACCAACAAGGTGATAATACTGACATTGCCTTTATTATTTTACTTTTTACTATCTGAACAGCAAGTAAATGACTAGACAGATGTATATACATGAATGCGCATGTGAACGTGCACACTTACGCACAGAGCTTTGTCAGTGGACTACAGTGAAAGAAAAACAGTAAGATAAGATACCTGAGAATAAGAATGTCCTGGCGGCTGAGAGGAATAATCAAGATATGAACGTAGAGTAAAATAACTGACATGTAGAGAAACCATTGTAACTGATGATTTGGTCAGGTTACTTTACGATGCTGAAAGATGTTCTGTGCTTTAAGAGATACAATGAGCTGTGAAGAAAAGTTTAATGGCTGTGGAAAGAAACAAGGTTGCTCTACACCTTCCGTAAGGAATTAATTAAATTTGTTCATCTCAGCAACAAATCTTGATAACAGACCTGCTGCGAGAGGTCTTCCACAGGACCTATACTGGTCTTTTCTTTCTGTGACAGTCAGGAAACTGCCAGCCTCGCTCTCTCCTATTCCTACTCTATTTAGTTGGATCGCAGGTGTTGTATGGAACTCAGCTCTGGTTCTCAGGTGTTCTTTTTATCAAGGGGGTGGAACTTGATAAAACAGACAGCTTTGGGTTTCTCTCCCTTACTTGCTGGCTAGGACAACTAGGTACCTGCTAAGCAAGTCCTATTCCAAAGTTCACCAGTGGCTGTGGGAGCACACTCCTCCACAGAAAGACCCAACTCAAACTTGTGTCATAGGAAACAGTTGCGTATAATCTTAAGCTTGAGCTGAGAATACACGAGCACATTCATGGGTGTAACTCAATTTCTCTGTTGCTCATTTTGAAACAGAAAGGTCCAAACTACCTGTGAACATTAAAGATATCTTGCACTTTTTACGAGATTATAAATTTTAATTTTAACTCCCTGGCTGAAATCCAAAGTGTGTCATTAATTTGTGTCAACATATACTCCCTTTACAGTTTCAATTATTTGAAGAATAATGTGCAAAATAAATGTTTGTACACAGGAGACTGAGTTAAGGTTATATATCCAGCTGTAAATAACATTTCTGACTTGGAAGTGATTAACACTCCATTGTTGAGTTCATTTTTAAAGGAGTGTACATTTTAATAATGAAGAGGAAAGGAATCTATGAAAAGGTTTGATGTGGAACAAAAGGAGGAAGAAAGAATAGTAAGAAGTAAGCAGAGTTTATTAAATTAAGGGGAGAACACCAAATTATTTTCTCTAAGTAAAAAGTAGGAACAGTCTCCTGAGTACTGAAAACAATTTAGAAAATGCAGAACGGGTTTCACTAATCAAATTAGAGGAGTATATCAGTTACTCCAGTGAGTGTTGCCCTGTATCAACAGATGACAGGTTTGTGGGACTAAAGTCTATTTACAGATGAAACCAAGAAATAAAGACTTTGTAAACTGTATTGAATTGTTTGTTCAGAGAAACAGACCTCACTCCTAACAAACCCTGATACAAAGCTGGTCAACCATTAGCATTTCTGTGATAAGAAAAAAGGTTATTAATGGATATGAGCAAAGGACTTGGGAACCATCGGAAGAAAATGAAAAAGTAGGGGAAGAAGGAAGAAGTCTGAACAGCATGAAGCAAGTATAAACTTAACTGTGCTTCGAAAGCATGTTGCTTCAGGATAGCAGTGGTAGTGGGGAAAGTTGTGTTTTGCTTCAGGTGAGCCTCTAAGAGTAATTTTTAGCAAGTCTGATGTGCCTATACTGCACATCTGTACCAAGTTAGAGGACAGCATGGAAACTCCTTCCAGCTCCTGCTACTTTAGGATGCTCTTTGCCCACTTGGAGTATGACTGACGGATATTACCTGGACAGAAACTGCAGTTGCCCTCCAACATCACATATACAAGCCAACAGAAACACTAACCTTGTTCTCTCTCCCTTCCTCCCCTCATTCCTTCTGTTTACCCATGTACAAGCCAAGAATAACCTGTATTGAAGTGCCCATAATTAGAGTCAAAGAAAGTAGTTGATAGCAGCATTTTCATTAGAGCCACTTGATTAGGGGATGGATTGAGAACACAAATCAAAAAAGGGCCAGCAACTGGAGATTTCATCTAAGCAGGTATAATATAGAGCATTGCAGATAAAAACAATAAAGGCTTGAAACACATTTGCGGAGAAGTGTGAAATAATGGGGGGTTTTGTATTGCACATTTTAATTAGGACTTGGACCCTTAAATATAGATAAGGAATGGAGAAGCAGGAGCACAGGATGCTCTTGGAATAGCATGGACATGACAGCTAGAATGAGTGGAATATAAAAAAGAATCAAGAGAAAGCAGAAGGGAAATGGGAAATATTCAAAGACAAATTAAATGTACACCCAAGGGTCAAGAATGCCATCTAGCAATATGTGGAGAGGTGAAAGCAGGTCGCTGAGTAAGAGATGGGATAAACTTGATCCAGGGTGCAAGAGAGCCATCTAGCATGTGGGACAAGCAACTCAAGAGGCAGAGGACTGAAAATACAAGAAATGGGACAACACTTGCTAAATTTGAGATAAATACAATAGCACTTATTGTTTCATTTAGTTTTATCTCAACGTAAGGAGCTCCAGTTCCCTCATTTTATTTTTAAACCATAGGAAAGTCCTCTAGATTCTAAAGTGTGTAATACAAACAGTTTGGGGAAAATTCCTGAAAAATAAGGAAAATATTGTACATCAAGGAAATGAAAGCTTCAGTTCCAGTCTGTTTGTTAAGCACCATTTATAGTTGGGTAGCAAACAGATCTTGCTGTAGGATTCGCAAAGAATGGATGCATAATTCCGCTGGTGAGGGTCTGCCCAACCTCCTGATCCTTGGCCATGTCTCTCTCATCTACCAAACATGAGTACAGGTGTTTATCAAAGGTAGCCTAATATGATCAGAGGCAAATTATTCAGCAGGATGTTTGCCATGTTATAAATACCACTACCACAGAATTCCTTATATGTTTCCCCTGCATATGTGAATTAAGTATTAAAGAATATTACTTAGACCTGGTAGCAAAGCAAGTACTACATCCTTTAGCAGCAGTCAGATAAACAAAAAACAGATAAGAATATTTGCAGAAGCTTTAAGTAAATGAAAATGTCTTGATAGTGGCTTAACTTACCATGTAGACAATGTAGTACCCAAGAATGTAATTTTTTTGTTACTATAAAAGACACCATAACAAATGTAGAAATAAACAAATCCCTCTATTATGAAATGAAACTAAAAAAGAGTTCTCCCTATAAATGTTGAGTAATAAAATAGGACAGTCTATGAATGTTTTTAGCATTTTTTTTTCTCTGGCACCTTTAACTGGGTGAGTGATTGCATTAATTTATTTTTCTTGCCTTTTAGAAAAGACTGGAAGTCTTTGCCCTTATCTTCATTGATTTTGCCTTCCAGAGAAGAAAGCATCTTGCTCACATCATTCATCGCAGCAGCAATGCTGTCAACCTTCTTCTGTAGAAAAGTCAGTTTCATCTCCTGGCTGCTAATCTTCTCATTCATTTTTTGTGTAAGTGCTTGGTCAGACAACAAAATGAGAAAAAAAAAAAAGTAGTGTTAAAACATTGGTGGGGTAGGGAAGAAAGTATAATTGACTTGAGAGACATTAGCTGGAAGTGGGGTGAAAAGTTTCTGAATTTTTAGTCTTGAGTGAATCATCTTGATTTTTGTCATGTATCATGTATTAGTGACATTCAGCAGCACAGCAATAACTAATTACTGAAGCATCTGTATCCATTATAAAGTATTTATAATTCTACAAGAGTATTTTGAATGGTTAGCATATTTTAATCAGCATAATGTCATTCTTTCTCTACCCTAGCACCCTACAGGGTATTCAGTTAACTCTCATTTAGTCTATCTCGTTTAACACAATCACAAAAGCACTGATTTTTACTTACCATTTATAACATAACTTCATGAATTTGCAAGGATGTGTCTGAAGGAATACATCATCTTTGCAGTGTTGGAGTGAAAATAAAGACTTGTTCAACACAGCAGCAAGGCAGAAAAACAGCTAATACATAAATTACTTTGGAATTTTCATTAGTCTGCCACTAAAAAAAGATGCGCAACCTGTGAAGGCAAGTTTATTTTAAAATCTGCCCAAATTGTTCCTGACACTTCCAGTCTCTTCAGGTATAAAAAGGCCTAGCTGGATGCTTTTAAGATAGGTAGTGGTGAAGAAGGCCGTCGTCTTGCAAATTAAGACTCCGTATGACTTCAGCTAGCCATCCGAGTTTCACATCTGACAGGAATGAGACTTAGTCTGGCATTTTAGAAGATGCTGATAAAATTAAATGCTCTAATTCCTGTAAGCAAAGCTACAAAATCTCTTCAGTTCCTTCAACAGTTCAGCCTAAATGGCCTACCTTAGACACAGGATATGTTACCCTACATGATCCAGGCCATACTATGACTTAATAAACTGCTATGCAAGAGATTCTTTAGCAGCACATACAAATATTTATTAGTGTAAATTTACAGTATTGCTATTGATCTTACGTCACTTCTCATTATGGCATCGGTGTCTATTCCCATGGCAGTAAACAGTTATAATCAGAAATCACGTAGAAGCACAGGGGCCTAAGGACTACAACAAAAAAAGTCAAGTTATGTGTAAAAGGGCATATTCTTCTGACTAGACTTTTATTCTTCAAAACTCTAGTATGTAAAAAGTAAATGTATCATATCTAACTCGATAGTCTTTGGGAAAATCCAGAAAATTCACTAAATGCACCAAGTCAGTGCAGATGAAGCGTGCCAACACCCATGAAAATGCTGTCCTGTAGAGGCATGTTGGTTGTAAAATTCATAATTGGTAGAGCCCAGTAAATAAGGCTGGCTGGTTTACGTTTGGATGTTAGCTTCTCCAGCTCTTTACTTTGCCCATGGTGTCTACGTACACAGATACAAAGTTGTGTTTATAACTCAACCACCTAGTTTAGATTCTGGCAATTCTCCACAACAGCACTGTGGAGACAAGACATTGATGGATCTTCTTTGTCTGAATACTCTTCATCATAACACTGCTCTGTGACAGACAGACAGGTCTGGATACTTCTGCTCCTGGTCGAATTGTTAGTGTGAGAAAGTGATTTGAATTCATTACTGGATCATGCACAGTCACCCAAACTGATAACTAACCTGCAGGGTGCAATGCTTTCTTCAGTTCGGTTTCTGTCAGTTCTTACTGAAGGGGGAAGACAAGCTGCATAGATGAACGTGAAAGTGAGGTTTATAAGTGGCATGGCTGCATAGTGGGAGCTGGACACAGAATCTGGCTTGTAGAGTCCTGGCAGCTGCTGATGGCAAGACAGACCAGGGCAGTCAGTCCTGGCCCCAGGTCATGTTTGCAGGGTTGGCGGCCAGAACAGGTATCTCTCTCCTTCTAAACTGACCCCATTTGATTTAAAAATAACTGAAAAGCAATTAACATGGAGCTATGAGATTCCAATTTCAGAGTTATTTTTCAGAGCAGAATTCCTACTAAGAGAAGTGGTATGTTTTAATGCTCTATTGATCAAGCTGTCTTTATCATATGGGTCCTGCCTGCTTTACTAGACAACATCCTCCTCCCTCCAGCACTGGGAAACTCTGTTGCTCACACAATATCACCAAGGGGCAACAGTCTTCTCCTAACTGCCATTTGAAAATACCTTTCTATACCTCCATGCCAGATTCAGTCTTTCCCTCTCCCACCTATGCTAATTTTTCTATTTGTAAATTATGATTTAAAGTAAAACACATATATAGACATAAGCACATACATGTGTACTGTCTCCACAAAATCTGTGGCACTCTGGATTTTGACATCCTGCTCTCCCAGCATGCATGAATACCGCAGGACCAGAACAGTATATTGACAACAGCAACACACAGAACTGAGAACATAACTTGCCTTATTATTTGGTTCAATAAAACGTTTTGTGATATAGGCCAACTGTGTGAGTGACAATAACACCACAGTGTATAACAGCTGATGATTATACAAAAAGCCAGTGTAGACATACATAATTGAAACATCAACAGTTTCAAAAGAAAAGTGAGGTAGTAAGAAAGTTCAAGCAACATGCCTCCTTTACACTGTCTTTCACATGTCCATCTGGCTCCTCACGACAAAAACTACAAGCTCATTTGACAGTATGTAGAGAACACTGCCAAGTAACTTGCATATAATTTGCCACCAAAAATTTGCCTGAGAAATGCAGTCTCTCTCACTGCTGGGGAGTATATCACAAGCAGAGAATAATTTTTTCAAACAGCTGCCTTATTCAAGCATGTTTCACATATTTCTTTTGCTGTTATTTAAACACGATATGCTGATTGCTTGCAGTTCCCTGAGTACACAGACTTTCTAAATAATTCTGCATTACCAACATCTCTGTACCCTCAAAGGCTTATACACCTTCAGGTGGTACAGATTGGAATATAGCACAGTCTGTCAACTACTTGAGTACCTCTAAATCATAGATATCTTTTCATGTTTCTTTACAGTGAACACTTAATATTTGAATTCATGGTTAATTGAAATGATCTGATAAACCATGGTTGTTTCTGTTCCCAATTTAGTGAGTGTGCAAACACACCTGGCATGAATAAAATTCCTTTTCCATGAATACTTATGCAGACAACTTTGAAATTAATTTTCTGGAACATTTGTGCTGGTAAACTTTAAATGATACAGATGGTAATGGAAAATAAAGAGAAGTGAGCACACACAGCAATTCTAGAGACTAAGAGGTGGAGAAGCTTTTCATGCAGCTGTCACCTAAGGTAACTTCTCAATGTAGATCACTGCTTGAATAAAAGCATTATGGTTACTAACTAGCTCTCATGATGCTGAGGTCTGTACATATCCTTGCAAGGACACCGACATTAAGTTCCACAACCTTATGGTCTAGGTAGGTTGACGTAAACACAGTAGTAAGCAAATGAATAGCGTAATAAGAAAAAAATCTCAAACATCTGTAGCATACAGCTGTAAACTGTCCCTGTGTTGCTTAGCTATTTGATCATCCTAGATGGAATAGCTTAAAACACACCTAAGCTGCCCTTGCTAGAGTTTGAAGCATCACTGTACTGAATTTGAATAAAGCAGCAATTTTTATAAGACAATATATAACAATAATCACGTATTCAGATAATACAATTAACATTACTACATTTTCTTTTATGACCAATGCTGATCTATACTACTCCTAGATTTGGGGGTTTTTGGCTATGTTGTTTGGTTGAATTTTTTTCTTTTTTTCTGTTGCTTCATCTACTTTACTCAGTAATATAACAGTTTAAATATTTCTAGGTAGAATGACTTTCCTCATTTTAGTTTAGTCACAAGACACTCTATAAATGCTAAGCTACTGGTACCTTTAAATTCAGTTTCTTCTGCCTATCTTTATCAGAGGAGCATACTGCTGAACCATGACTGCTAGAAATTCTAAGGGTTCATTCAGGTCCCTTCAGCTGACAGCAGTTTTTCTCAAATTGTTTTTGCAGTGATCTTAGTGAATCACACAGTCAATGATTGGGCTAGAGTTGATAGTAATTATAACAGCTGACCTGGCCCACTGGGGTCCTGAGGAGCTCCTGGTGTCCTCTCACTGACAGTTCTGCTGCTTTCAGCCAGGTTGCTGTCTATAAGTGATTGTTGTTCTTGAGCTAAAAGAGGGAGGAAAAGGAAAGGATGTGTGTGAAACATGGAACATGACAATCAGGATTCCACAACAATTGCTTTCTCTCTCTATTCTGTACCAACTTTACCAAAGCCTAATCGTCTGCAGTGATTCTTGTTATCTGCTTACTCCATCTATAACACAGTGTGGGACCACACTGATGAAGACAGTGAATGGCTTTATAAATGGCTTCCTGAGATTGGCAGGGGTTGGTGTTAATACTAAAATGTCAAAACTTGTCCTATAACAAACAGAATTTTGAAATCTCCAGGGCTAAAAATTCTAGGAGAATATTTTAGATCAATATAAAACAGCAGTACAAAGACAATGCAGAGCTTGTCAGCTGTCAAATTAATTGGGGGGGGGGGGGGTTATAGCTACAAAATTAGTCAGGTTTGTTGAAAGTGATTTTGGGTTTTTTTGACAGATTACACAAATCTTCAGCCATGGAAATCTTCCCACTAAAGGCAATAGTGATATTACATGGTTGCAGCACCTAAAAAATAAAAACCATTTTAAAACATAATAAAAATACCAACAAATATCATCTGAGATTTGTGACTGGTACCTACATTAAAAAACTTCACAAAGGTGACAAGTTTGTAAATACTTTCTCTGGTCATGGTAGATGGGATTTTCTGTGTTTGTTTTACATCTCAGCCCAAAGATCCCAAAGAAATTTTCAAAAAGTTAGACTAACATTATTATCATTTCAATATTACAGTTGGGGAAACTGAGGTCCAGAGAAGTAAAGTGCCTTCACTCACAAAAAATAGGGAACAACTGACAGGATAGCTACGAACTGAACTGAGATTTCCACCTTCCTGACTTACTTCTCTAGCCATTAGGCTTAACAGTGTCATTTTCATTTCATTATTATTTAAAAAAATTAAATATGTACAGAGTAGGTTGTAAATTTGCTAGTGTAAATTCATACCAATTTGTATATGCTTGCTCAGTTCATGAAGCTTTTGAAGTAGATGTTGTTCCAGCTAGAGTACATCTAAGGAATGCCACTTAATGTGGCACTGATGCCATTTCCAGTCTTTAATACAGTACAAGCAGAATAACTTGGGTACGGTGACATTATTTTCTAGTTCAAATATTAAAACCTAGTCTGGCCATAATATGAGTTTCCAAGGAAACAGAATAAAATGCTGAATCAAGAAATTCCCTGTGTTTCACCAGCCTCTTAGCAGTATATATGAGGATCAATATATTACATCTAAGGATGGTATATGGTGGTTTATGTTCTAAATTGGGGGGGAGTAACAATTAGGACAGGAACTCAAAGAAAATTATCATACAGACTGAAAGTTTCATAGAATTTATTGAAATTGGCTGATAAGAAATACAAAATCCTCAAATACTTATAAATTTCAATAGCTTCTCTTATCTTTCTGTGGCATGGTTATTGACAGGAGTTAAATACTTGCATTCAGCCCAATTCATTACACAGGATTTATCAGGTGGTGATGTGATGATATAATCTATGACAAGGGAGTCAGTTACTTGCCTGTGATAAAGACCAGCTGATCGATGTCCTTTTATTCTTTCATTTACCAATCTTTCTGTTGCTCCAAATGTATTCACTGCCACTGTTAGTGCTACAGACACCAGATTATTTTTTTTTTTTATACTATCCATCTTATCTTTTATCCTCCCTATTAAATCAATTGCCCCACTCACAGCTTCACATTGTGGAATACCCAAACCCTTACAGTTTTCACTTTTATTAGAGTTTCAAGGATATATATTTATCACTGTGTACTTGGTTTACTAATGCTCTAAACTGTTCAGATAACTTAATCCCTGTAAGACCCAGGACATAGTATCACTCTGTTGGAGAAAACCTGTAATGGAGCAAGCCAATAGTGCATTATACTGTTAAAAGCAGCAAGGACTGTAGCCAGTGATGCACACACATGAAAACTCACCCAGAGACAATACCTCATATTCTGCAGTTATTACATTTCATCACTCTATAGGAAAGGTACTTCTCAGGCAGCATTAGAAATTCAGGGTTTTCATTTATGAAAAAAAATTCAGAAGAGTCACTGGCAATATAGCTTCTCCTACATCATTCTTCCAGTGTGGCTCCGTCCTTTTCCAAAGGAACCACTCTGACACATCATATGGTGATTATGTCTTATGTGCTCCTTGGTCCCACAGCTGAGATTCCCCATCCTAGATGCTAAATAGAAGCACATGTGATGGGAGCAGTAGACTGAAACTCTAATACATACACCCTTTAGGGTAGAAATAGCCATCAAATGACTCTCATTTGAGACCTTTTAAAGATTGTATATGCTATGCTCAGTTTAATCTAAAAAGATTAAACATAAAATAAAATTTAGACTGCTAGACCCATCTTATAGGTGCTATTTACAATAACAAAGCAACACTACCAAAAAAACCAGCAATTCAAAATGCTGAGCAATGAGTTCTTCCAGTTCCTCCAGGAGCTTCAGGGTCCTCAGCACTTCTGAATATCAGGTAACGCACATAGGAATTTAACATTAGGCTCCTATCATTGAATATATTGGCCTAGATGTATAATTTATTGTCCCATGTATTTTTAAACATAGCATGCAAAATGATTTCAGGGAATATTAAAAATATGGAAATTGGATCTTTTTCTCTCAATATATTTTTGATGAAGCAGGAGTGGCTGAAGGGGAATCCCTGCGGGGAGTTTGGTAGTTTCCTCCCATTCCCTGCATTTCAAGGTGAATTGCTACCTTTTGTGTCTGCAGCTCACCCCACGCATAGGATAGCACTTGCTCCTGTGTGGAACATTTTACAGCCATCTGCTGGAGAAATGACATCGCTACCATGTGAGAGAATTCAGTGCTAACAATGGCTATGGCATTGTCAGCAGCTCTGAGAACCAGCTGTCTGCTCTAACCCACAGCCAGGGCAGGTGGAAATGAACTCATATACATTAAGTCACCTCAGCTCACTCCATACCAAAACTGAATTCAAACAGCATGATCTATATTTGAAGATGCATCTTCCAGTTCTTGAAATCATTTTTGACACATAATACAGTGTTCAGGGACCATATGTACATGAGCAAACTGGGATTTCTTCCCCTCAGACATTACTAGAAGCACATTGTTTTCTCCAGCTTAAGGATGAAAAATTAAAATAAAGCAGTGTTTAACAAAAATGATGTCATGAACTTTGCAACTCAGAACTTACAAGTCCTTTCATTTTAGCCTTTTTGCTCCCAGTTAAGCATTTGATATTCCCAAATCAAAATAATGATGTTCTATTTGTTGAGTTGTCCATATTGCACTGTTTCATGAGACTTGCAAGAAATGTCTACATTTTTCTCTTCTTAAAAAGTCTGTTGTAAAATTGCATTGTCCATGCTGGACTAGGATCCAGGTCTTATCCATTTTGGTCATGTGTTGCCACATGGGAGGTAAAATTAGAAATAGTGATCTGAACACATCTCTTCCCAGAGGCTCTTCTGTCTCACTCACTACTACATTACCTTGAGAAGCATCTGTAACCAAGCAGTTACAATGAGGCTACCAAATATGGTTTACAGATGTCTGGTAATAACTATCAGATGGTGACAAGTGTTTCCTCCTGCCTAGACTATCAGACTGAAATAGTTACGTATGATTTCACTTGGTTTGAGAGAGAAGCTAAACCAGAAGGCGTTTTGAATTAGCATTTGCTACAAGCAACCCACATCACACTAACAGCGCCTTCCCAGGATCTATAACATATTGTCAGAATACCCTTGTTCGCTTGGCACAGAAACCCTTCTATAACAGTTCTGTTGTTGAGCAGATCAAGCGCAGAGAGGCCAAGCGGAAGGCTCAGTGACTCTGGAGAGCCTCAGTCAGAGCTTACAATGTCTCTCCCCCACTGTTTCAGAAAGGGAGTGCCTGAAGACAAGGCTGTTGGGCTCCCAACTGTTCAAGTTCATTAGCTGACATCCCTTCATGGGAATTGAATAATACAGGCAGGGCTTGTGCTGGTGGTCTGCTCCTCGTGGGAGGCAGGATTCCAGAAGCAGGGAAGAAGAGCCTTTCTGACATAACACCTTTCATCCCAGTCTCTTTAAGCACTTCTACAAGCATTAATTAATTAAATATCCCAGTGCCCCTGTGAGATAAGTGTCATCTCAATTTTCTAGATGGGTAAACTTGGGTATGCAGATTATAAGTGGCTTCCCCAAGTTATTCAGCAAGTCAGAAGAGGTTTGAAAATAGAACCCAGGAGATGTAATTTCAAACCCACTCCTGTAACACTTGACAACATTTTCCTTTATTCTTATCTTTACACAGATACCACTACAAATTGAGTTATACAGCTTTTTTTCCTGGTCAATGCTTCCCTGTTGTTTTGATGCCATTTCAATTTTATCAACTGTAGCCTCCCCCTTCAATAAGCATTTTCTAATCTATTTTTGCTAACGTTTGCATTTTTACAAAGCAAACCTTTAAAACATCTGATCCGTGCTCACTGGACAGCCTTGCTGACTGTGTCCCGTGTTAATATGTGACTCCACGCTCAGATGCACAGAAGAGAATTCTGTGCCTGCTGAGGTTCTGGCTTTTCAGCATTGAAATTTCCCTCCTGAATGTGAATAACAGTGATTTCTCTTCATTCCTCTACATTAATTTTTAATCACAGCCTCTACTTTACCACTGCTGATTGAATTCCCTACCACATCTAATGGCCTTTCTTGTAATATTCATTCATTTAAAATATGTATGCTGATGCCATATCTTATTTTTCAAGGGCTGCTTGTTTAAGGCCAGCAGCAAAGAAATAGCTATTATACAGATGTTAAACTACAGTACGTTGCCATATGTTTGATCACCAAGGCAGAGGTAAAACACTCTATTCTGTCAAAAATGGGCACAATTATACAGGGATCATGAGTAATACCTAGTAAAATTCACTCACTGTTGAAATGAATGACAAAAGGCCTACTCAATTCAGAGGAAAACAAAGTTGATACATTATTTTATCATGTCTAAAATGTATTCTTAGAGCCTGAAACTGAAAACCAAGAGAGTCACAGTGCTGTAGATGAATTTTACAGCAAGTATTCAATAGAGGACCTGGATTTAATATCCCCAGCACTGCAATACTCAATAACTAAAAGGTCAAAAGTAGAGACACACTGAATGCAAACTCCATATTTTAGCAAAATGGAATAAGGCTGAAGATTTTATGAGTTTTGTTTAGAGTGGAAGAGAGGAAAGGACATTCTGCTTAGCTACTCTGGAAATTCATGTGCGGGGAAAGAGTCAACATCCCAAGTCATTTTAGTTTACTGTGCATTTTTCCTGGTTTTAAATTAACAGGAAGGACTGCATTGATTTTCAGCAGAGCCATTTGCTCACAAATCAGGTTCTATTGTTTTCTTTTGCTGAAGTGAATAGTTTCAAATCCTTACAACTCTACTCACCTTTGGGTTGGCAGTTTTGCCCACTGTACCCAGGACAGCACTTCCACTCCAGTGATGTTAATATTTTATGTTTGATTCTGTAGGCTTGGTGTGTTGTTGTCTGGGACCTGCAAAACAAGAACATTTTAAACCTATTTTAGGTGACCCAACAGGAGTTGTAGGATACCTGTATAACTACATTACATTATCTTACATGTCAAATGTATCTTTTAATTAACTGCTTGAAACTGAAAGTGAAGCCTAACAAGGGTTTGGTGTTTCAATAGCAATCATAGTTTTAATATTGCAGCCTTCAGATCACCTGCATGGATTTTAAAGGAACCTGATGTCTAGTGCTGTCAGACTTATTCCCTGAGTATCTTATTCAGGAGTCAAATACTGCCAACTTTTATGGAAGTTATTACAATTAATATCTACTAAACTGGAGAGAGTGAGCCAAAAATACAATTGCGATTATAATGTTTTCTCTGAAATCAGTGAAAAAAAGGATTCACAATGAATTTATGCCACATCAGTTCATATTTAGTGCACACTGGAAGCCTTCTATTCTGATTATTTGAAACAAGATTATACAAACATTAATCCAATGAAGCATGAAAATTTCCATCCTGGACATCGATGTAAGGAGGGTATGGCTATGTAATTGTGATGCCGCAGTTATTACTCTTATAGTATGCAACTGCAGAGGCAGCAGCAATTTTGTTTCTGTGTCCAACACCTTCTGAATGTCCTGGCTACCCCATCACTTCCTTTAGCTTTCTTAACTTCACAGAGAAGTCAGTTTAGAATGAACACGCTGCAGCAGGGCATACAGAAGAAACTAACTGCAGCAAGTCTATTTGCCTCTTAATATGTTAAATACAAAGTTTGAATAAAAAGAGTATCACACAGTTCTGCTAGTTGCTAAACACTAACATGAAGAACACCTCAAATCTCAGAAAATACAATGATATAATTATTGCAGAACTGTTTTGGACACACAATCCCCATCTAAATCATTCCAGAAAGGGGGACAAAACTGAAGGCTGTCAGACCAAAAAATATCCTCCCAATGAATTAGAAGATGTCACCTTGTTTTACACTATAGTTAATCTTGTCACCCGTTCACAAGGGATGTAATATTATATATATTAAAATTCATAGCAGCTGGCAGGAACTTTGCATATGTCCCCAACCAGCTCTGCCTCAGAGAAATGGCTTTTTCAGCAGCAAGAACTCAAAGATTAAGGTGAACTGAAATCAAGAGAGTTCAGAGGTATTTTGCTGTATAGATGGTCTTATTTTATGATAAAACTACCTTATTCTGCATTAGCATAATCCATTCCTGAAAGCACTCATAAAAATGAAGTGTCCATGAAAGGAGTTAATCAGGAATAGCTATTTCAAAAATAACTCTCCACGTAAACAAGCCTCAAAAATTTATATAGTAGAGACTTATTTACAGGATCAGCTCAAGGAGCTAAATTTTCCAAAAAAAAAAAAAAAAAAAAAAAAAAATCAAAGTTTTTTATGAATCTTCTAGATTGCATTAGAAAAAAAACTGGCAACATTTCAACCACAGGGTCCACTCCACAGTTTTGCAATACAATCAACTATATTTAAGTCACCAAATCCTAAAGATACTGTATTCCCTGTTTCACCTCAAAGCTTTAAGCATGTTCTGCCATACCACCTAGAGGACAATTCTCAGAACAGTCAAACTGACTTGTAAGAGGCTTTTGAAATTTTTCAGAGGAAAAATATGTTACAACCTCTATTTTGTTGGTTCATTTTCCAGGCCCATGCATTAGAAACCAATTTCAGTTACTACTGAAATCTAATGTTTGGAGAATACAATGAGGCACCCAAACCACAAAAAGCAATCCGAGTATGTTTAACAGAGTCATTATTTACAAGTTGTATCCAGGCCAATTACTTTTCTAGGTTCACTGTCTGACCAAAGCTGTGCCAGAAATAAGCACCCAGCAGAGAGATAACAACAAAAATATTTATGCCTCTCAGGGGAAGCCTTTTCCTCCAACAAAGCACAAAATTGGAAAACTGCACAGAACGGATTTTCTTCCCCACTTGTGCTTTAAAACTTTGTACATGTGTACCTTTCCTTGCGGTACTCTGGAAGAGGGGAGCATACAATGGACTTACTTGAAGACTTTGAACTGATCAGAGGATGCCAGAGTGCAAGCATGCCAAGTCATGAACTTTCATACTTGCTATAGGGACAAGTCATGAGCTTTTTTATACTTGCTATAGGGGCATGTGAAGATGAGACCTGGAACCATGCTAATCTGCTCCCTCCTGTTTTCATTTTCATTTCTGAAGTCATGGTTGTATTAATTATGCAGCTGGTGATAATTAATGTACTTGCAAGTACTCTTTCTTCCTAGTTCTACACACCTCTGAGCACAGGATCCAATATGCCAAGTGCAAGGCTTCGCTCTGCCTGATGAGAAGGTTTCCAGATTGTCCACTACCACTGTAGGCAAGAGTCTGGTATGGACATAAGCACACCAGTTTCTGTAAGATACAGAAGGTAGATATAATGAAAAGAACAAATAACATTTTCCACAATATGAAGATATATTATACTTAAAGGGGAAAGTTAAACCTGTAATTTAGGGATAGGACTAAGTTATGAAGATTAAGTTTGGTTTCTTGCAGACTGCCATCATAGTCTTGGCCAATTACTTAGTCTTTGTGCTTTGCTTCAGCTACCCATTAACAACAAAGAAAACAGACAATAATTTCTCCATCTCTACATGTATTTATATTGCAAATCTAAATTTTTCCTTGTAAATGTTTGTGGAACACCAAGTACAAAGCAGCTCTTCTAGACTGCAGTAATGACAGGTCTTAAAATATACCTACATTTCAGACTACAGAAACTGTTTATCCAGAATTCAAAGGATTGTTTAGTAAGGTTTTTAAACCACCTGTAACTTTCACTTTATGGATAGACATTTCTACTCTTCCTCCCGTTCCCCAGCAATATTGTAAGTGCATGTAGACTGTGTTTTGCAGTGCACTTTGAGCCACACACAGCGATAACATGCCGTAGCTCCACAATTACCTGTGCCACTGGCTACCCACCTAGAGAAGGAAGTCACACACAAAATGATCAAACTCTTGATCACTGCAGCACAGGATGTAGGAGCTGGCAAGAGCAAGGCCAGGTTTGGGTTTTTTTTTTTAAAAAAATCATTCTAAGGAGGTTGCAAGAAACCACAAGTTGTTAAATTGGATTTTGAAACCAGGCGACTTGGTAGAATCTACAGTAGAGAACAGAATTAAGTACAAATTATAAACTGAATGATGGCTTGGGACAGATTTGTACAGGGAAATCGTGCCTCAGAAATCTAGTGGCATTCTTTGAATCAGAAGCAGGTAGATAAAGGGGTCGTTTTCAGAGGCTTTTGGCAAGGTCACTCACCAAAAGCTATTAGAGGGGGGGAAAAGAAAGCAATCTGTTGCATAGTAAGATGATAGATCCTGTTACAGATTAATAAGGCATTAAATCAGAGGGGTGAAAGACTAGTTAGCTTTCTCCAGAAACAGTTTATCAGCAGAATCCCACATGAATCTGTAATAGACACTATGTTCATTAATGAGGGGGAAGTAGGTGAATAGGGAGATGACAGTTATAGAGAGCTGTACAAAATCACTTTGTGTAGTAAGCCTAAAGCCGATCTTGAAGAATTGCAGAAATCTCATGATACTGAATTTCCAACTAATTGTCAGAAAAGAGTCTTGTAATGCAGAGTCAGGCACAAATAAAGACAGCCTTATACAGACAGTATGACTACCTAAATTAACTATCATCAGGAAAAAGATCTTGGAGCCATTGTGATTAGCTCTTTGAATATGCCAATTTAGTATTTTACATTAACTAAACTAGTGAATCAAATACATGAAATTATTAGGGAAGGACTAGACAACAAACAGAAACCACCACTGTTTCAGTACATCAACTCCTTGTTGCTGCATATGAGTTTATGGTTAGACCACAGTTTGAATACAGAATTCAGGTTCATTCCTACATCCTAAAGAGAGGTGAAAAGAAAGATACAAATAGAAGATGAAGAGCAGGAGGGATGGGAAGTCATGGCATTCATTATTCAGTTGGTCTTGTTATGAGAAAGAGGCATCAAAACAATACATGTTTAAACTTAAAGGAAAAAAAGGCAGGGGGCGGGGGTGTGGTGGGGTGTTAGGGTACTGTTTCCACAAACAGACTGTGCCAGATTTGGAAATTTGGGAAGCCAAAATGGATTTTAAAAAGCAGTTAAGTGATTTCATGAAAGAACAGGCCTTCAGGGTGTTGTTGGTTTGTTTTGTTTTTTTCTTTTAAACATGAAGTTGTAGCTATAATCTCTGTCTCAGGAAGTCTCCCAGCTGCAGATCAGAAGGCATCCTGAAGAAAGCATTATTGCATTTCTGCCAGTGGAACAAATGTCTGTTTGGTCTAGCAGTGATTTCCAGCCCAGCCCCACCCCCAAACTTAGTATAGCCTTTCTCAGGGTCACACATTACTCCCTTATCCATGCTGAAACATATTTCATTTTTGACTTGGCAAGTTAGTGACAAGACACTGTTTCAGCTGTAGGGCTGGTGAACTTGCAAGTACTTCCATAACAATTTGCATATGAGAACTTAAAGTTCATCTTCCTTGGTCATGTTTTGCTGCTAACCTTTGCTTCCAGCTGTAGTAATTCTGTCAGTGTTTCATAACCCAGTATAGAAATCTGTATTTACATTACCCAGCGGGTCCTGAAATCAGTATCTTGCTATGGGCTCCTTACAGTGGAAATTGAAATACAATTAAGACCAGATTAGTTCCATTTACTTAACTGGCATTAGTACATATTTACTCTGCTTCAAACAAGAACAACGGCACAAAACACAAAATAGTATCGGCATCTATCCTTAAGTGATTGCTTTTGTCTACTGAGATCACTCACACTAAATTCAGTAGTGCCTTACTTGGAAAATGATTCCTGAGAAAACAGCAGGATAAGCTAGGAAGTAAGATGCTAAGTAAGGCCAACAGACTGAACGTCTCAGTATTTCTGCTGTCAGTATTTATTATATTGTGGTGCTCCCTCACACAACACATTGTTTAATTGATGAATAATGTGTTTCATATAAAAATGGGGGTTTATTGAGTGTCTTTGATCTGATTTCACTCACTCACTCTCTACTTCCTTGAGAGTTTTCATTAGGATAATATTTCTTTTTAATTGGGTATAAAAAGGCTGTGATTTTGTTTGATGCTTCCTTTATGTTCTGTCTCCTTTAGCTACAGCCTTTGTATGTATAAATTAGAGACTCCATGAATAAACATTTGCTAAAAATTAAATTCAGCTCCTCAACTATAAGCTTAAAGATTAGGTACTCTTCTCACTACATCTGTGGAAGCCAGGAGCAACCTCTACGCAAGTTTGAGACACATAAAATTGGCAGAATCAAAAGAAGACTTAAGTCTTTTGAGTTTTGCAGAGAGATCGTGAAGTTACTTTACACCACCCCTATGGTTGGGGTATATGGGTCCTTTACAGCCTCCCGTATCACACAGAGACTAGCAGCAGTAACTAAATGATATTTACAGTTAAACATTGCCAACAGTTAGCCAGAGAGAGCTTGTAGCTCCATCCCTTCCAGCACCCCTCTGCAGCACCAAGGGAGGATAGGCACCGTGCTCAGCAGGAGCAGGACATGGCAGGGCACTTAGCTCACTTACAAGCACAACCAGGAAGACAGCTCTTCCATGGGGAGTCCTTGCTGAGCATCAGAGAGCAGCAAGAGCAGGGCTTCTCCTTAACAGAAGATGAGCCAGGAGGGAAGGGCAACTACACAAGTTATGCACTGACCTCAACAGCAGCATACAGTACCACAGCACCAGAGACAGGCAAGCAGCAGTAGTGTCACAGGAACAGGTCAATTAGCAGCCCAGCAAGTATCAGGCAGAGACTAGGTAACAAGTCAGGTCCAAGAAAGCTAATAGAGAAAAGCACCTTTATAAGGAGAACAGGCTCAAGCCTGGGCTTAAATGGAGCCTCCCCGGCTCATGTGTGTGGGTGGAGGTTTCAGGTGAGGTTGCTTAGGGCTATCAAGGCTTGTTAGTGTGCCCAGGGTACTACCACTGAGATCCTTTCTCACTACAGGCATGAGGTCTCTTCCATTTCACAGCTGTAGTGAGGGTTCTGCATATTCATACCCTAGATTGAAGACTGTATTTTTTTCTCTGGAGTGCAGCACAGAGATTAGAAAATAAAGAAAAAAAATCTCTCAGCATATGAATGGATATTAAACATTTCTTAATGGATGCAGAAAGTGACACTGGGCCAGACTGACAGTGGTCTATTCAGGAGGAGCTCTGACTAAGAGTGGTGGTTTGCTTATGATTTAAACTCGGTAGAGAAAATGTAAACATCTAAATTCCTGAATAACACTCAGCAATTAACTGATGGCATATAAAGTCTGATCAGAAGACATCTGAAGTGATAACACCACCTGAAACAGTTATGTAGTACCACACCCAATAGCTGTCTGGAAAGTGAGGAACGAAGAGCTAACACCATGGGCAGCTGGGTGCTATGCTTACCACCTCTACAAATCAAGAACCCAAATATAGGAGTCAGATTTTAAAATCTGGGCTACAATAGGCCAGCGGTGAGGTTAGGACTTGAGTTCATGGCTCCCTCACCTGCAGACCAGACAGCTCACCAGAGAAAGGGATTAAGCAGAAGACATATAGCAGTGTTGTCAGTGACGACCTTTTCTGCAGTGCACACAGTTGGGATATAATTTTTGGTAGTTGAATTCCATTTCACATCTGAGCAAATGTGGTCAACGAAAAGATAAAAAAAGAAAACAGGCAAAAAAAGCAGTTTTAAAATACATGAAAACCTTGGAATACAAAGAGTCCAGTTAAAAAAAATAAAATCTACTTTTAAAATTTCATAATGTAAATCCACTAATTATCATTATTATTGACGGTGGCTAGCTTCAAGGTAACAGCTATTGGAACTTGCCCATTTGGAGATGCCCTCCAAAGGAAAACATGGTACAATACAACCCAAATGTATCAGTTAAGGACTGCTCTTGGTTTTTAAAGATAGTCTCAACTCAGCCTCTGGTCTCTGCCAAAAATTTAACTCAACTTGAGCAGACTGTTTCTATTTAAAATGTTTAGCTCATTCTTAAGCTACATGAGTGCGATGTCTGAAGCTGTGGTTCTCACACGGCCCAACAATCTTTGATCAGGCTAAATTGGAGGAAATATTCACAGCAAAAGAGCCCCTGGTGTGACTCATAATTAGGTTTGTGCAACCAATGAAATAAGCTCATTAAGAGATGTTAAGAATGTAAATATAATTTTGAAATCAAATTGTCTGAAAAAATGTAGATTTGGAAATAGAAGATGAAGCGTGGCGGAAGAACTATGACAGGCTGTGTTAATGCAAAGGCAGAACAGAAGACAACTGATTTGCATAACAGGACTTTAAACCTGAAAATCCTCTTTACCCTCCATGGAATAATATATTCCAGATCAGCAACACAGGCTTCTAACATGTAGGTTTTGTTGCGAGCTGTCGGAGCCTGGTGTTTCTTTTGCATTGAACCTGATTTCAATCAGGAAAGCTGCATTTAAAAACAAAACAAAATCCTTGCAACATACAACAGAAATCCAGCCTGGAGAGAGCGGTGCAAGTCCCCGACTGGCATAAAGCCTATATGACAGATTTCATTCTCCTCTTGCATGTATTGGCCAGGAAAACCCACTGGTAGCAAGGTGTGGGAGAGTACCTCTGAGTCCTCAGGCCTTTGAAATAGCCTCTTTTTTTGTGATATTTGCAGTAGTATTTCCAGCTCGAATCAAAATACTGCTGTCCCAACTCTGCATCAAGTGTGGTTTGACCCTAGCTGAGAAGTAGGGCATAGTATGAAGAGCAGCATTTGTTTCTTTTGCAACCAGTAAACATGTCTACTCTGCAGCCTTGGCAGGCCTGAGTCCTCTGGGGTTTATGGCCATTGCAAATTCAGTCCTGAGTAGCTAATAGGCCGTGGAACCTGCTCACGTGGCTGGAGCAAAGCACCTACAACTGGCAGGGCATTAGTGGGACCCAGATGGTGCCTTTAAGCCTGTCTTTAGCTTTTGGGATCCTACACGTCCCATACAGCTTATTTAGATCTTGCATTAATACCCTCTCGGAAAAGTTTTCTTGTCTTCTGCTTATACCAGTCCTGTTTCTTTTTCCACAGAGAAAACATGAAGCATTTCTTCATTTCCACAGTCGGCCAGAAAACAGAAAGGATGCAGCCTAGAGATAACTGTGAAATAGAAGTAGCTTCAGGGCAATTGTAAGCAAGGACTGCCTGTGCTGTGTCCGTGGCAAGAAACCCAAGGCCCAGTCTACATGAGCGTGTACCAATAATACCTGTGTTTCCCTCAGCTGGAAAAAAAGCTTATTTCAGACAGTGTAAGACAGATTACTGTAGCGTTGCCTTGCGTTCAGCTGACATCCTCAGCAATTTACATCAATCTCATGATACAGAGGTGTATATATATGTGGTGTGAATTACTGGGCAACATCTTGCAACTTCAAAGGGATGTGATTCCCTGCAAAAAGCAAATTCCCCGTCCACAAAATGAAACCATGTGGCCTATGGAAAACTGCCCTGAGAGATGCACGCCTAGGGGACAAATAGTAGGTAAAGTCTCAGCAGTACTTACTTATTCTTGCTTAAGCTTTCATAAGCACCGAATATGGTTTCTTAATTTGCTGTGCAGATTTCTGAAGCTGGACTTGACTTCATAGGACAAAAAATACCCCACTTGGTTTGAAGTAGCTATAGAAGCATGTGCTCTTAGGCATGACCCTGCCTCCTGATTCAGCGGACACTCAAGAGCCCTTAAACTCATCATTGCTTCGCTGGTGTGTTGCCAGCACTCTTAAAACCCTCGCCTAATTCGCAATTAGCAGGGCTTATGCTCTGCTTTACCACCTCTTTGGCGGCATCCCGGGCGCCCCGTCCGAGCTGCTCTCCCCCACCCGGAGAAGCGGCGGGAAGCTCACCCCGCGGGCTGCCACCACCGTGCGGGAGCCACCGCCATCTGCCTGCTGCTGCCGGCAGCCGGCTCCTGGTTCAGACACCCGCCCCAAAGCCCAGCCGGCTACCGGCTCCGCCGTGGGGCAGCGCCAGCGCCAGGCGCCGTGAGGCGACGGCGGGGAGAGCGAGGGGCGCCGGGCGTGAGGCGCTGTGAGGCGAGGCGGGGCGGGGCGGGGCGGGGCGGCGTGAGGCGCTGCCGGGCAGGGCCGGCAGGTGGCGGCCGTTGCCCGCAGAGGCGGGAAGCTGCCGGGGGCGGGTAAGGCGCCTGCCGCTCCGCTCCGCGGCGCTGGCGACGCCGGCGGCCGTGTGGGCGCCTCTGTCCGCGACCGCCATCCCCCTCACGCCCGCTGAGGGGGTCGGGCCCGGTGGGCATTGTGGCCGTGTAAATTCGGGTACAGCTTCGTACGGCTCACCGGCAGCAACGGCCAGGGAGAGCCCCGCCGCCTTCTGCTGAGGTCCCAGGGGATGATTAGGGAGAGCAGGGGGCCTGCAGGAAGGAGGGCAGCAAAAGAAGAAAACAAATTTGTTTAACTCCGAAGGAGGAGCACTGCGACTGCTTGCTGGTGAAGTTGTCTGGCCTGTGGCAGGCTTGTTCTGAATACACTCGCGGTCAATGGAAATGTTTCCGTTTAACTTCAGCAGGCTTTGAACCGGTCCTCTTGATGCTGTGATACCCCGATATTGCTGAAAGGCGAAGTACAATTTACAGTAACATCGAAAAATTGCAATTTCCTTAGGTTGAGAGGGCGAGTGGAAGTTTATGAGACTGCAAGGACTCACATTCCACAGCACATTTCCACGGTAAACTATTCTTTGGGTACATTGCCAAGAAAAAAACCCAAACCCTCACAAAAACTGCCAGCTACGGAGTTATCAGATACACATGTACGCTGTTGCCTCCACTTGCTTGTAAACTCAGATCCTTGTGAGTGGTCCTAAAGCCACCCAGCAGGAACACTGGTGGCGGTCAGGCCACAGAGGGTATAGATTTTTGTTCTGCCCCTTTCATATTATATCTGAAAATGAGTTATTTTTATCCATGAGTAAATTAGATTACCTGGCTTTTAATAGAAATGCTATTGAATCAGTGCATCTGAACATCACTGAATCATGAAAATGAGATTATTGCGTTGCTGAAGGAATACAAAAGGACCCAGAGCTGGAGCCGTAGTCCATGCACAGCTTGGTGGTTGTGCCTCATTCACATTGTACGCAGTTTATTCGTATTTCACAGGGTAGTTGATGAAATACTAATCTTGATTCTACACCTGTTTTCATTTTGTATTGTCCTTTACCCCTTGGCAAAGTGGATGTAGAAAGATGCTACAAGCATCTGGAGCCAGTAGATGCCTTGCGAAGAGAGGCTGAGGGACCAGGGCTTGTTCAGGCTGGGGAAGGGATAGCTATGAGGGCACCTAACAGCAGCCCCTCAGGCCCTACAGGGAGGCTATTGAGAAGTTGGAGCTAGGCTATTCCCAGCTGTACTGCAGGAGGACAAGAGAAAACAGGCCCATATTGAAACAAGAGAGGTTCAGACTGAGTATGAGAAATTTATTCCCCATGAGGACACCCAGGCACTGGAGCAGGGCCCAGAGAGGTTGTGCAATCACCAGCCCAGAGTGTGGAGCTCAGTACCTGACTAGATCAAGCCCCAAGCAACCTGGTCTGATCTCACACCTGGTCCGGCTGCAAGCAAGACGTCGGACTAGTGACCTCCGGAGGTCCCTTCCAACCTGAATGATCCTGTGGTTTTGTGAACCTGTGACCTTTGCTTATATATCTATCTCCTTTGGGTGATATGATTGTTCTTCTGAATACACTAGGTTAAGTGCATTCATACATAAAAATATATAATGATGTGGTGTGGAAGAAATCAATTTTTTCTTTTTTTTTTTTTTTTTTAAGCTAGGATCTTTTTCAATCTGAAAGACTGTTACACAAAAATCAGAGTATAGGCCCTGAATTTAGGTTGTATAAAAGTACATTGCTGTGATATATTTTCAGTTTGCTTTAAACAACCTGTGAAGTTTGGATGAGGAGAGATAATGTTGGTGGACATAATTTAAACACTTAGATTATAGGGATAGAAAGCACCCTCACAAGATTTTTTTGCTATTGCATGGGAGAACAGGTTTTGGTTTCAGCAGCTTCCTTTGAAACTCCACTAGGTGACTACAGAGACCCCTCACTTTTTTGATACTAATGATACGGTAAATTCTGTATCTTTAAATGAACACCAGTCATCTTTCAAAAATGTAAGCTCTAGTTCAAAGAGAAATTATAAATCTGAACCAAAATCAGTTAATTTTTTATGTTCACTGCCTAGCTTCCTTTGCTCTGAAATGTATGAATCTCAGCTGAAATAAAAATTCAGTACTCACTAGGGACTGACCATAAACAAATCAAATTGGGAAATCTGTTTTACATGCTGATCAGAATGGAAACCTGGACAGCCTCTGAAAAGTGCATGTGATATACAATATAATACAGTATGTGATGGTAAAATATGTTATAGGATATGTTTTTAGCCATGAGAAACAGCTGACTTGTTGACACTGAAGTATCAGGTGGGGGCAGTCATACCATTTGTTTAATTTATTTTTTTTTCAGGACTCAGGGTCCTGACACTTTGTCCTGTCTATTACAAAACACAAATTCTACTCTCATCATTCATTTCCTTTTTTTGTATGTACAGTGCTGAAGCCTTGGACTGTGAACAACCTCTTTGTCTCATCCAAGTTCTTATTTACTGTTGTGACCAATTCTGCGTCCTACCTTTTGCTGCAAAAATTAATTCACAATTTCCACTTATCTAGCACTTCACTGATCTATTTTAGCATTTAAAAAGTTGTCCTGTTGTGAACCAGATCAACTCTTTTAGACCTTATCTCCCTCCCTGTGTTCAGAGCCTTTCAAAATAATCAAACTTTCCCACAAATAGAATTCAGACTTTTGAGAAGATATCCATTAATCTGCTTTGAGAATCATCTGGTAAAACACATTTGAAAACCCAGACAAACTGTTCTTTAAAAGGGCATTCATTCTGCATTTTTCCCTCTGGAATATAAATTTATTTTCCATCATCTAATTAACCCAGAGTACAAAATTCAGTAAGCTAGTTCTGGTCTAGTTTACTGTCAGTGCTCAGATGACCTTCAGTGGTGCTGGTTTTCAGTGGTTTGTTAGTCCCTTTGTAATCTACGGAAAAGGAGATTGTAGTATGTCAGTAATGGCTTCTCCACTTTGAGAAATACTGACAAAAAAAAGCCTTTATAAATGACAAAATGAAAATGTTAAAAAAGAAGATCCATCCCAATTCCAGAGGGGTGAGAGTTGTTCTTTAATCTGTTTATAGTGTTGTTTTGGGCAGCTTCTCTTTTGTTATTTAGCTTCATTAAATGGTTAAATGCCTTGCCAGTTGCTTTGTACCTGATTTGCCACTTAACTCATGCAGACCTGTATCTTTACACTGTCACTGATTGATTTCTTAGGGGGCACTTCAGAAAAAAAGGATCTGAGCCAAAGTCCATTAAATTCAAGCTGATTTTTTTCCCCAGTGTTTTCCTCATGACCTATGATGTTACTTACCAGGAGTGTAATACAGAATAGATGCTTTGAGATTTGGCAGAAAAGTTGTCTTCTGAAATACTTGCATTCTCTAACTGGCAACACAGATAATGCCTTTGGAAAACATATGGGGACACCTTGCTATACTGTCCTTTTCTTTGCCACGTCTATTCTAGGAATTCGTGTCAGTTTTCTAAAATGTTGATTATATTCAGATTTTTAAGAATGCATATTTTCTGTGCAGACTTGAGCAGATGTTTCTGGTGTACCTTAAATGAAATGCTGTGAAGAGTCGAATGTTTGCAGTGGTTGGGAGGTAAATCCTAACACTGTGTCCAGTTTGTTACAGTAATCCTAATCTATGCAGAGGGGTGAATAGACATTAGTAGGGATGGAAAACAGTCTGTTCCTAATCCTCACTGTTCCCATGGCAGATGAAACAAAGAGTAAGAGCAAAGATAAGCATGAGCATTAATGCAGTAGTTAGTGTAATGAGATGAACGGAAACCTTTATTATATTCATTAAAAAATTTCAGAAGTCATCTGTAGAGTAGTGCCTTATCTGAATCTGATCCCAGAAAAACTAAATAACCAGACTCTGAGAAGGCTAAGAGGAAAAGATGCTGGGGCTTTTTGTCTTGTGTAAGTACTTTGTGAGTGTCTCAAAAGCAACCTGGGTGGAGATGTGATTTTTTTGCCCAGTGCTGTTTTCTGTGCTACTGAAAACAGTCTGTCATGACTCTGCCTTGCCATCATTGCTGAAAGGCTGTTTCAGAAAACCAGAACGTTGGATTTTGTTGTTTCCTGAATTTTTGTCTAGTTTTCAGAAATTATTATTTCATCACCTACAGTTCAGAATTTTATGGACATGCATTTACCATTCCATCTCTCCCTGAAAGACAAAACGTCCTACAGGGTCTCTCTGGGACGTAGTACAAACTGGGTAAACCATTTCCCGCAATGACTCCTTCCCACCCAGGAACTGGAACCCCTTGAAAAGTGACCACCACATTGGAGCAAACAGACTTTCTAATTCATTCTGTGCATGCAACATCAGCAGTGGAAAAGATGTCCTCAATGCACAGGGTATAATAGCACTGATACAAACTAAAAGTCTATAAATCGCATGGACCTTGTGCAGCTCTTGCCCTATACCAGTACTGCTGTACAGCATTGCAGTAGTACCTAACCTGCACGATGCAGTAAGGTGTTTTACTACTTCACACCAGCAGTCTCAGTCACCTGTTAACTGTTTTGTTTCTGTCCTCAGCAGAAGACAGCACCAATCTCTAAATACTTGCATTAAGATTCTCTCTGGACAGTTATATTTTCTTGGTACCATGCCACATGCATCGTTGTGGAACTGCATAATTATGTCTATTGCCCCATTTATTCTGTGGATGAAATAGCAATAAAGTAGTGAATTCTAGCACTTGGGTGAACAATTTGCTTTGGTCTTTAGGACTGCAATGGGAGTAACAGTGCGTTCAGCATGTGTAGGAAAATTAGATTGTGGGCTTACAGCCAAGCATCAGAAGTACATTCAAGATGCTGCTGGACAAGAGGGGCTCGTTGCAAAGGTCTTCTGCATGGCTGGAATGCAACACTGTGAGGGCAAAGCAAGCACTGCTTGTCAAACATCCTCTGACACTTTGACACCAAGGCAACCTAAGTACCAGTGTAAGAGGTTCCTCCTTCCAGGTCATAGTGAATATACCCAGTGAGGCAGAAACCTAAGCCATGCGTGACTTTATTTATTGTAAATGCACAGTGATGCAAAATCTTAAGAAATCGGTTCAAGAATTGTTCTCTCTGTTCCGTTAAAGGGTGACATGATCAAAAGAGACTCTGAACTTTGCATTAACTAGGCAGTTAAATCAGGTTTCGATGTGTCTTGTGTATTTGAACCATCTGCTGAGCTTAACCATTCATTTTAATTTGTCAGTACACTAGAAATTCTACCAAGCTGATACAGGCAAAAGCAATTTCCGGGGAGAAATGCAGAGGTCTGGCTGGTCATGAGAATGAAATATTTCAGCACTCCTACCACATGTGACAGCTAAGCAAATCTGTCCCTGGTGCTGACTTTATTAAACCCTTCTGTGATTAGTAATAGAATACTGTCACCTCACCACTACCCAAGGTAATGGCAGGGGAAGTCTATGAAGACCCTCAGTGGATTCACGATAATTGGAAAATGTGTAATATACACATACTAAGAGAAAAGAGTAATGTAGAGCTATCCAACAATATGGAGATAGTGTGGTTAATTTGCAGCCTGAATGAATGGCTCATATATTCAGGAGCTACCTTGAATAGTAATTAATAAAACTGGGTTCAGAATGGAAGGATCAGTGTGCTAGTCTCAGGACTCCGCCTCAGACATGCTCCATAGCACCACTGTTATTTAAGCTGCTTTATACAGCGAAATACTGCAATTGCCTCTCTCCACAGGCTAAAAAAGATGTATCTCACATGAACTCAATTGAAAAGAATATATCATCAATTTTCTTCTTTGACACCAAATTGATGCTCACATTTAATGTCACTGAACTTTGGAAAAACTCTGTTCGCTGCTGAAGCACAGCTCTAGTTTTCCAGCATTTCTTTGTTCATTGATATGGATAGCACAAAAATTTGAAGACAGGTAGAAATAAAAAAAAGCATATTTGTTTGTAGAGACATAAGCCTTACATTTCAGAGCTTAAGTCAAATTCATTACTGGGAGTGAAGAAAGGACTTTTCCTTCAGCTCAGGCCATTCCAGGTGTGCTTCCTGTGAAGTTTCCTTATCCTTCTGAAAGCTTGGGTGCAGGCCCTCCCAGCAAGGGTAATACCTCACCAAAGAAACCACTCTTCTGAAATGGTTTGAGAGCAAGTAGCTACAGAATATATAAATTATGTCCTCCTGTACCTATTCTAATGTTACCTATAAAATTGTTCCACTTCACTGCAAAAGAACAGGATTTCATTGCATTTTCATTCCAGTGAAGCATAAGGAAGAGTTTAGTGGTTTTAAAGATAAGGATATGCCCAATATTTAGCACTTAAAATACCACATTGGGATGTGATATAGAGGGGCTCAAAGCCAAGCTTTGCCTTATTAACAACAGAATCTTGAATCTGGAGCCTTTAGCCCTACTGACTGTGCTCCTCATCAGGTGACTGCCTGTTGCAGTATGTCTCTGCCCCAAGAAGTTCTGCTGGAACCTGAAAAGCCAACCTGAGACAAATTTTTAAAATAAAGTCATGGTCTTTGGGACATATGGTTCTGTTTCAGTAGGAAAAAAAGAACTAATTTATTCTGACAGTTCTAATAGTGCATTTCTTTCAATAAAATGAAATGGAAGCTTGTCAGGACCCTGATGGCACTTGTGGGTTTTATTCACCCTGACCAGCCTGACCTGGGGTGTCCATCCATACACCCTGCCTGTGCGCTCAGGAGCCCCACTAAAGTTCACCCCAGGGCTACCTTGCACCTGCAAGCAGACATCCTGGCCTAACTTTGGCCTTGCTCCATCACTGTGGACCTGCCCAGTGATCACTGGGCTCTGTCTTACCTGGCCACCATCACCAGCCCTGATCCTGATTCACTGATTTGCCTTCCCAGCTTGATCGTGGCACTGCAGCATCACCACAGCTGCACCTGGCAATTTGGGGTGAGGTGATGCTAGCTGCCATACCTGGGTGTGTCCTGCCTGCCACACTTGGTGGTTGTCAGAAATATTCTTCAGGTTCAGACTTTGAAAATCCATGAAATATTTCCAAATCATGCTCTTCTGACATTTTAACAGGAATTTTGCAGAAATAGCATGAACGGGAACTTTTTTCTAATCTAGTTCCAGTATGCATGTGATATGTGTACATAATATTGTCCTCAGGTAATCTAGGGTAGAGATAATGAGGGAATTATCTTTGTAATTAAGCCAGTAAGGCACACAACCTCCTTCAGAAAGGGGTATTTGGGAATTAAGCTTGTACAATGGGCACATATTGTACCTTGTGGGTAATCTGAGAGTCCTGGAGACTCTCCAACAAAGTATATGTATTGTTATTTTAAAAATTTTAAATATATTAAAAAACAAATGCTCATTCTTGTTTTGTTTTCCTTCCTCTTGTCTCTCCCTGACTTCTCTCTATTGTTCGTTCTATATGGAGCCTCTTAACATCAGCAGCTCTGCACATATGTTAACACAATGGGTTGCCATAAAGGATTACAGAGTCATGCAGTTCCTACAAGGTCACTCAGAAATTCAGGTTGGAATACAGACTACAAGCAAAGAGTTGTTTTACTTCAAAGTAAATTCAAAAAGCAAACTGTGCTTCCAAATTTCTTCAGAGGTAGTACACTTTACAACCATGAAATCTGCTACTGAGTCATTCATGCTGTGCTCAAGCATTAAATGAGTAAACCTTGAAGAAAGCTGTATGTCTTTATTGGAAGTTTTACAGCATCTCTTTCACTTTATTTGCAATAAAGATGCAAAATTTTTTTTAAAAAGAAAACATATGCTAGAAATGGATAACACCTGCACATAATAAAAAAAAATGTTTGCATTCTTATGCATAGTTTCTCAGCAGTAGCTTTCCAGGTGTTTCACAGCAGTGATCGGTAACATTGAGCACACTAGACTTGGCATTTTTTCATGACTTTACCGAAAAAAAATCAGTCACAAGTGTCTTTATTATTCATCCAGGTCTTATTCATAGGGAAAGGGAGAAAGAATAGTGACGTGACTTACTTAAGTCACAGTCCAGGTCAGTGGCAACACTGGAAGAAAAGCTGAAAACACTTTAGCTGATTGTAAAAACACTTGTATGTAGTAGGAAGACAAGGCTTATAACACAGGAATATTAATGTGAAAAGGATCAAGCCACACCTAGAACTGTAGACATTTGCTAGAGACAGGCTATGTAACGTAGCAGTTTGAGAAAGAGAGTGGGGATTCAACATGCTATTTTATGCTGGGGTTTCATGCTGTTACACATTCCTGTAACTTTGATATGGAATCCTAGATTTATCACTAACTTGCTCAATGGACTCAAAAAAAAAAAAAAAAAAGACCTTTATGTATGTTGCACAGCAGGTTGCTCCTCAACCACTCATGAAATAAGGTGCTAGCCAATACAAGATTTGCTTATTTTGCCTCTCTGCAGTTGCAACCATATCCCATTATGATAAATAAAATATGAGATGTTGTTCACCAGAGACTAATTTTTTGCTTCCTATATTTACATCATATGTAAAAGGTAGAAATGATACCTGCCGATTCACAGAATTTTTCTGAAGATTAATTTCACTGGAATATTATTCTTGAAAAAAAGCTGAGAAGGCTAAAGACTCTAAGGTTAGCATACGTTAAGACCTGTTTTAATGGAGATGCAGTTATCAGCTCTCACGTGTAAAGAGAATCCATTTAACTGGGGTTAACTCAGACACTCTGCCAAACACTGTAGTAAGGTGTTGTAACAGATGACATTCACAACTGAAGGAGTATGCTAGCAAAGCTATCTGGGAAACACAGCTCCTTAATGGGATATCTCTTCCAAGCAGAGGCAAAGAGCTCCTTTCCTTTGGGTCTTTGTGCATTATTTCATTTATGCATGATCCAAAACATGCTCAGGTCAATGGGACTCTTCTCTTTGAGTTGAAGGAACATTAGTTCTCAGCCACACATAGCAAGATAATTGTAGGAATAGTTCTAAGTGGTGATTTAGTCTCTTTTGTGTGAATTTAAGTGAAAGAGTTTTTCCTCCTTTTGGATGCTAACATTTGGGCAAGTACTATCAAAAGAAGAAATCTACATTCTGAAAGCCCACTCTCTATAAATACTATGGAAAACAACCAATCCTTTGTGTCTTCCATTTTCTACCAGTATCTGAATATATATCAGCAATTAAGTGAACCTTGCAGCATCTCCAAAGTCAGTATTAACATCCCCATTGAGAACTGAAGACATTGGGGAACAAAGAATGTAATTGAGTGTTCCAGAGCTATAAAGCTAGACAGTACAATTTGATATACTATGTTATGTATAGCTATTATATATTAAATTATACAGTTCTGAATGCACATTCACCTGCAAATGCCAATTTTCCTAAGCTCTTATCACAGAATAAGGTGTTTCAAATTTTCAGACATCGATGCATTTTGTACACTTATTTGCTTGTATTTTCAATTTAGTGGAGAAGCCTACAAACACAATCATTTTTTAATAGATTCCAAATGAAAAAGTGCATTTGAAATTTCTTTTACCCACCAGAAAAGAAAGAAAAAAAATCAACAAAACAGGGAGGCATCTATTCTAGTCCTTTCCTACCCATATATGATAATGACTTTCCTGATGGTTTTGAGATAACTACCCTGAGGAATAAAATATTGCAGCATTTACTCTGTTACAAATGCATGGTTTTGACAGAGTAAATACTGCAGGTTTGGTCCCTTGCTTGTTTTAGATGGTTTTCTTTAAGCCCAGAAAACAATTTTACTGAAATTACCAGGGCTTTTGCCAATTATTTCACTGGGAACAGGAAAATAACCATTCCTAAGCAGTACATAGGAGACAAGAAAAAATATGTAACTTTCCTTACTTTCCCCTGGTAGTTTCAAAGCCGGATGTTTTGGAGTTGCCATCCTTCTGGGTGCTGGTGATACCAGTGCTGTGCGATGACTGCTTGAGAGATCTGTTCCCTGTAGCTGTATCCTGGCTTGTAGTGACCTCTTGCTGGAGACCGACCTCTCTAGCATTGCTCTGTAGAGATGTCCCTTTGCTGCTAGATGAGCTTGCCATGTTATTTTTCTCAGAGTCACCATCACTGTGTCCATTTGACTGGCTTGCAGGGGTAGAGGTTGTAGGATTGGAGGTTTTCTTCACGGCTTTCATTCCCAGAGTCTTGCCTGAAGATGCAAAAGGAGGTCCCTGTGAGGCACTCACTTTGGCAGCTTGGATCTCAGAATGGGGTGACCCCACAATTGTGGATGGAGATGGAGTCAAGTCTGAGTGTCTTGTCTGGCTTTCACCACCCTGGCCTGTGGTCCAGAGCTTTCCTGGTGTGTTAAATCCAATGCTGCCACTCTGTAAGTGCAATAGGAGCAGCAAGAAGATGATCTCCTTCATTCTGCTGGCTTGTAAATGCTACAAGTTATCTCACATTTATTTCCCAAGCAAGAAATCCTGTAGCTTCTCCCTCCTCCTGAGCTGCTGGGCATACAGTGAGCCTACCCAGAGGATGCGCTGACAGGCTTTATTTCTATAGAAAGGAAACAGGTTTTGGTGTTTCAAATCTGACTGAGGAAGCCTGGTTTCCTGTTTCTGTGGATTCCTCTGCAACCTGTGACCCCTTGGAGAGCGGGAGCCTGGCAGCCTTTGTGGGAGGAAAAAAGAAGTTTCTGCAGAAGGCACAGGATAAAGATTAATGGCACAATAGAAATGAGGAAAAATGTGTACTGTGAAGTAATCCTGAGGGATAAAAACTGAAATTCTGAGGCAATTTTCCTTTCACATGTATGTGTACAGAGAACAGAAGTGACTTGTCACATGTGCCCTTTTGATGATTCGTACTTGTGACCTTGTTATTGAAAAAAGAGTTGGCAAAACTGGTATGCTACATAAAGCTGAAAGTTCGCTGTGTCTTCTCCTTTTGTTTGAATGTTTAAGCACACTGCTGCCAAAAGTGCGGTGATGATAAGGAAGATGTTCACACTGTATTCATCGTTGTACAAGCCTTCAAATGTAATTATTTACCTGTAGGTCATTGGCCATTTATGTCACATTCTGTTTCTTTAGTTCATATAACGATGCGTATGAACTATTTCTGTAGCATTGCCCATAGGTGTCTGGTGTCATTTCAGATTCTCTAGGGTACGAGAAACACCTATGTGTGTGGGAGCAGCTTGGAACACCTGGCATTTGTTTTCAAGAGTGACCGTCAGAATTTGTTGTGCTGTATGTTTGCCAAGCCTTGAAGAACTAGTTTTACAAGGACAGGTTGGAGGATGGCCTTGTGTAGGCCTGGGAAGATGTGGCTGAAGACAGTCACGAGTATGTGTATGGAATGTTTTTATCTTTAACTGTTCTGAGGACTGGCAAACATCCCAGCTGAGCCAGATATGCGCTCCTGTGTTAGTAGTATTGGCTGTGTGCCGTTAGTGCTTTCTAGATCTTTGTTGAAACGTATATAAGTTGGATTCTTTTGTGAAATAAAGGGAATCTTGTACCGATAGCTTGAGTGCTTAATTCAGTTGCCACAGATGGTGAGCCAGACGTGATCAAGAGAAGAAGAAAAGAGGTGATTCCCCTTCACTGCGGAGACCACACAATCTAATGGGGAGAGTTTTGAAGAAGTGGCCATGACTCCGAGAAAATAGGTAACAGCAACCCCTGCGGAACGGGTGAGTTGCGAGATTGCGGTAGCATGGGGCAATCAGTTTCTTGGGAGCATAAGCTCTACGTAAACGTTTTGCAGCAGATTTTACAGGCCTCTGGGTATAAAATAACAGAGGGACAAATTGCTTTGCTTTTAATATGGGTAAAGGATAATTGTAACTGGTTTCCCACAGAGGGAACTTTTGATAGCAAGATTTGGGAAAGAGTCGGGGAGCATTTACAAACGCGAAAAACTTTGGCATTCGGTGTATCAGAAAATTTAATTGTGACATGGAAATTTATTTATACCGCGCTGGTGCATTTACAGCCGGCAGATAAAATCATATCAATACAACCTGATACTGCTTTTGAGGAGGCAGTTTGTAAGCAGGCCGCTAACGAGCAGGATTCTGATTCCGATAATAATTCTTTTGCATCAGGCAGGATGGACTCTGAAAAAGAGCCGGATTTATATCCCTCATTACCTCCGCCGCCGCCTGCACTAACACCGTTAACGCACCCACCCCTCCGGCAGGCAGGCAGGCAGGCAGCGGGCGGGCAGCACGGGCTCCGCGGGGTCGCCGACCCTTACCACCGCATACGGGTCCCCGCCGCCCCGCCGCTGCCTCCCGCCGCTTTCGCACCCGCTTCGCCGCCGCCGCTGCCTCCCGCCGCCTCTGCGGCCGCCGCCGCCGCCGTGCCGCCGCCCCCCCCCCACCCCCCCACCCCAATCGCCTGGTACTCCCTCTCCAGGGTTTGCAGAACTTAAAACGGAACCTGGCTCTGCTGCACTGCCTGTATCTGCTTCTCCTGCTAATCCCTCTAACTCTATGCCTCTGTCTAATCCTGCGGCTCCTGCTTTACAGCGGTGCGGAGAAAAAACTGTAGTGCCTTCAGCTCCGCCTTTAACAGACTTTGATGCTAAATGTGACGATTCACTTAATGATTTGGGAAAAAATACACATAGCTTGATGCAACGCTGTCGAGAAAAAGCTCTACAGCAAGGAGATACCATGTTTACTTCTCCTGCTGTATGCAAACCTCATAATCCACCACAGCATGATGGTTTACCTTATGAAATGATAAAAGAATTACGGAAATCAATTCGTGAAAATGGGTTACACAGTTCATTTACAGTGGGACTAGTGGAAGCAATTGGAGGCACTTATACTATGACTCCTTGGGACTGGAAATTGCTTATGACAAGTGTGTTGACTTCTGCTCAGTATTCTGCATGGCAATTAGAATACAATAATTTGTCAGTGGAACAAATTATGGACAACTTGTCATCAGGGATAGCTATAGATCAAAATATGTTACAAGGAACAGGCCCTTACATTACACCTCAGGCACAAGAAGCTTTGCCAAAGCAAGTCTTCGATCAAGCTGCTCGTATTGCGATCATGGCTTTACGACGCATATCCGAAACCGGGCAAGGTATCGCTTCGTTTGCCTCTGTACGGCAGGGCTCTCAGGAACCGTACATATCTTTTATTGATCGCCTTCAAGTCGCGATAAGACGGCAGGTAGAAAATCCAGAAGCTGCAAAACTATTATTATTTCAATTGGCTTATGAGAATGCAAATACAGACTGTCAGGCTGCACTGGAATCAGTTAGAGGAAGAGCTACTGACATTGAGCAATATATTAAGATATGTCAAAATGTAGAGACAAACACTTATAGAGCTAACATGTTAGCTGCTGCACTGTCACAGCAACTAAATGTTAATCAAATTACTGTGAAATGCTTTGAGTGTGGAAAATTGGGACATATGGCTAAGCAATGTCCTAAACGACAGAAATCCAGACGTGATAAATCTGTAAATCACTTCTGCCCTCATTGTAGTAAAGGATATCATTGGGCGAATCAACACAAATCGAAATTTGACAAAGAAGGTAATATCTTACAGGGAAAATACAGGAGGGGCGCGAGACCCGGTGCCCCGCAAACCAACAGGGTCTGGAATTCAGTGCAGGCACCACTAACCAATTGGACTGCTACACAAACAGGCAGCCTGCAAGAACCATCTATGACCTCCAGCCCGCAACTACAGGGAGTGCAGGGCTGGATTTGGCAACAGCAGCCGACCTCTCAATAAAAGAACAGAGGATTTATATTGTGGGGACTGCAATATTCGGACCTTTGCCTGATGGCATGTTAGGATTAATAATTGGACGATCTAGTACTACGACACAGGGAATAGTTGTATACCCTGGAGTTATTGATTCAGATTATCAAGGGGAAATTAAAATCATGCTAGCTTCAATGCAAATGCCATGTACAATTCCGGCGAACACAAGAATAGCTCAATTAATATTGCTTCCTTGTTGAGTACCTCAAAACATGCAAAATAATCGAGGTGACGGTAGCTTTGGTAGCACTGGGAGACCTTTTGTATTATGGTCACAGGAAATAACACAGCAACAGCTGATTTTAAATTTGCAAATTGAGGGTAGATGGTTTTCAGGATTGCTAGATACCAGAACAGATGTTTCTATAATATCAAAAAAGGACTGGCCAACTTTGTGGCCATTGCAAATAGCTCTTTCTACAATTGTTGGTACAGGAGGCACTCGACAGCCCATGCGAAGTGCCAAACTTTTGTCAGTAACGGGGCCTGAGAAGCATGAAGCATGGATTCAGCCTTATGTACTTGACTCATCTGTAAATCTGTGGGGCAGAGATTTATTGAAACAATGGCACATAACCCTAACCACAGTCAATTCAAATTTATCCTAAGGGTCACTGATGTAAAACCCCTGCTCAAACTTACATGGCTAACCTCCGCGCCTGTTTGGGTCGATCAGTGGCCATTAAAAGGGGACAAATTGATACAAGCACATAAATTAATTCAAGAGCAGTTGCAGCAAGGACACATTGTCACTTCAACTAGTCCATGGAACATGCTGATTTTTGTTATTCCAAAAAAGTCAGGAAAATGGAGATTATTACAGGATTTACGAGCGATAAATGCAGTGTTACAACCTATGGGGATTACTCAGCCAGGAACACCAAATCCTGCAATGATCCCTAAAGAGTGGGAATTACAAGTCATTGATTTAAAAGATTGCTTCTTAACGATTCCTTTACATCCTGATGACTGTGCACATTTTGCCTTTTCAGTGCCTAGTGTAAATAACGCTGAGCCTATGCAGCATTATCAGTGGACAGTGCTACCTCAGGGCATGATGAATAGTCCTACTATATGTCAGAATAGTAGTTGCTGCGGCTATTCAACTGAGCCTAGTTGCATTTCCAAATGCTATAATATATCATCATATGGATGATATTTTAATTGCAACAGAAACAACACAGTATTTGGAAAATGTTGTGCAACATCTTGTAAATTCTTTGCAAACCTTTGGACTTCAAATTGCTACAGAAAATATTCAAAAGATGCCACCCTGGAAATATTTAGGGTGGATTCTTACAGAAAGAACAGTACAGCCTCAATCATTTAAGTTGCAGACAGATATACAAACTCTGAACAATGCTCAAAAATTATTAGGAACAATAAACTGGGTACGACCCATGTTGGGTATAATCACAGAGGAATTAAGTAATCTCTTTAACATTCTGAGAGGTGATCCTGATTTAACATCACCACAGATCTTAACTCCAGCTGCCAAGGAAGAGTTAAATTTAGTTTCACAAAAGATATCTACGTTACAAGCCTATAGAAGGGACTTAACTTTACCTGTTGATGTGTATGTAATACAAGGTCCAAAACAACCTTTTGCTATTATAGGGCAACATGATAAAGTCGCTCAGAAAATTTTATATTTGGAATGGGTGTTTCACTCTAACACTTTAAAGAAAACTATTACACAGCCTTTAGAAATGATTGTGACTGTGATACAAAAAGCACGGTCATGTACTCAGTGTCTCATTGGTTTTGATCCCGATACCTTGTATCTTCCTTTTTCAAAAAAAGATTTTGATTACCTTTTTGTTCAATCACAATCACTGCAAATTGCATTGGCTGACTTCACGAACAAAATTTCTTTCTCACTGCCTAAATGTAAGTTACTGCAAAACCTTCACACACTAAACATCAAACCACAGACGATAGTATCAGATACTCCTGTTGTTAATGCTTGTACGGTTTTTGTAGATGGCTCTGGAAAAACTGGAAGAGGTGTAGTTGCCTGGCTAGATAATGGAGTGTGGCGGACGTCTGTTGTTTTGTTACAAGGTTCCACGCAGCGTGTGGAATTACAGGCTGTTTTACACACTTTAGCTTTATTTCCATTGGAACCACTCAATATTGTTTCTGATTCAGAATATGTCGTACATGTTGTACAGCGATTACCAGGATCTTACTTAAAGGAGATAAATGATGAAGACTTATTCAACAAATTTTTTGGAATTGCAAACTCTTTTAAATAAAAGAGCTTATCCTTTGTTTATTTGTCACATTAGATCGCACACTGTGCTGCCAGGACCTTTGACTAAAGGCAGTGCCGTGGCTGACTCTTTTACTGTCGGCACAGTGCAATTCCACTCTGCTGTGGCCTCTCATTCCTTTTTTCACCAAAATGCTGCAGCATTGCAAAAGATGTTTAATTTGACAAAAGCACAGGCTAAAGATATAATTCGTTCTTGTCCAGATTGTCAAAGAGTTGCTTCTGATGCAGTGAGCATTGGAGTTAACCCACGTGGTTTACATTCTAATGCCATTTGGCAAAGTGATGTTACACATGTATCTGCCTTTGGCTCCTTGAAATTTGTGCATTTCTATTGATACCTTTTCCTCTTATATTTGTGCTACTGCTCATTCTGGAGAAAGGGCACGTGTGTTCAACAACATTGGTCACGATGCTTTGCAATTATGGGGGTTCTTCAAACCATTAAAACTGACAACAGTCCAGGGTATGTAGCTAAATCTACTCAATTATTTTTGCAACAGTGGCAGGTATCCCATGTGACAGGAATTCCACATTCACCTACTGGACAAGCAATAATTGAGCATGCACATCATGGTTTAAAGTCCATGCTACATAAACAAAAAAGGGGGAATATGCCACCACAAGAACAGCTAGATAATGCTACATTTACTTTGAATTTTTTAAATCGCTCACCAGACTTAATGGCTAGCACAGCGATAGATCAGCATTTTAAAACTCCTGATTCTATTTCACACAGACCTAAAGTACTGTATAAAGATTCTTTTAGTGGACCTGGTTGGAATGGACCTGTGGAACTAATCACTTGGGGGCGAGGGTATGCTTGTGTTCTTCTTCCCACAGGAACCAAGTGGATTCCAGCTAAACATGTGAAGCCATATCATGAACTGGCGAAACCACTCAGACAACCCAATCCCGCAGATGAAGACTTTGAATTTGAAAGAGGAGAAATAAATGAGGAGAAAGCAGCGCATCGAGGATGAAAAAGCTATCACATAGGGACATTTGAAGAGAATGCAATAACAAGCTAGTGTGATGATGCAATGTGTATCCTACTCCAAAGAATACCTTTTTTAGCATACCTGGCAATAGTGGCCAGCAACAGTATTGTAAGAATTCTGATCCTTTTTTCTTTGCAGGGTCACTGTGGCTCGGGTGCAGCATTTTTATTGGGCCCACTGGAGGTGTTGCGCCTAAGCCATGGTGACTGTATAAAAAACCATTCCTTGTATAAGTTTGAACCTCACACAGAATCACAAAGACTCGGTGATGATACGTACTTCACATCCTTCTGTTTTTGTAGCAGCTCGATTTGTAGATATCGCTTTACGTAACCATGCTTTTGAAACTAATCTGAATTAACCTTGGTATTTTAGCTGTTTTACTCATAAGAATATATCTGAACTAAGTCTTACAGTAATCATGCCAATGTGACGTCATGCTGAATTGTGGATCCCTGTAAATATGACCAAATCGTGGGAAGGGGAATCAGGATTAAGTCAATTATCAAGGCTTTTAAAGCGGACAATTAGTCACCCAAAACGATTTATAGGATGGCTCATTGCCTTTATAATATCAGCTATCATTATTGCAGCTACTGCCACCATTGCTACCACGGCGCTTGTGAAATCCCTTCAGACTGCTCACACAGTAGCTAATGTATTAAAAAATGTTATGGCTGAAATGAATACCCAGGTACAAATTGATCAACAATACTAGCATGATTGGACGCTTTAGAAGCAGTGGTAATTTGGCTTGGGCTGTATTGGATTTGTGTGGCAAGGTTTTGGTAGTGGGAGGTTATGGGGCTTCTGTGGGGGCTGCTGGAGGTTTTCCCCCGTGTCTGACAGAGCCAATGCCAGCTGGCTCTAAGACGGACCTGCCGCCGGCCAAAGCTGAGCCAATCAGTGATAGTAGTAGCGCCTTTGTGTAAAAAAAAAAAAAAAAGGGAAGAGATAGACAGAGGGAGAGACAGAAAAAAAAAATAGAAACAAAACAGCTGGAGAGGGGGAAGAGAAATGTGGTTGTGGAACACACAGAAACGGCAGCTGAAGAAAAGAGTGAGAACATATCAGAGAAATAACTCTGCAGACACCAAGGTCAGTGAAGAAGGAGGAGGAAGAGGTGCCCCAGGCACCGGAGCAGAGATTCCCCTGCAGCCTGTGGTGAAGACCATGGTGAGACGGATTGTTCCCCTGCAGTCCATGGAGGTCCACGGTGGAGCAGATATCCACCTGCAGCCCGTGGAGGACCCCACGCCGGAGCAGGTGGGTTCCTGAAGGAGGCTGTGACCCCGTGGGAAGCCCGCGCTGGAGCAGGATCCTGGCAGGACCTGCGGATCTGTGGAGAGAGGAGCCCACGGAGCAGGTTTTCTGGCAGGACCTATGACCCCGTGGGGGAACCACCCTGTAGCAATATGCTCCTGAAGGACTGCACGCCACAGAAAGGACCCATGCTGGAGAAGTTCATGGAGGACTGTCTCCCATGGAAGAGATCCCACACTGGAGCAGGGGAAGAGTGTGATGAGTGCTGCCACTGAGGAGGATGAAGAGACAGAGATAACATGTGATGAACTGACCGCAAACCTCATTTCCCGTTCCCCTGTCCAGCTGAGGAGGAGAGAGTGGTAGAATAGCTATGGTGGGTGCCTGGTGTCCAGCCAGGATCAACCCATCACATAGAGATAGACAAAGTGCATTACAAAATAGAATGAAATTACATTGAAATTGGGAATTTCAAAAACAAGGGCTCTGTGTAACTCCTTTACAAAGGAATGAAAGTGTATGAGATTGGAATAAGGTGAAGGTGCATTTGCAAGGTGCATTTGCTACTAATATTGCAGGAGACATCTAAGATCTTGCACGGATATTACAAGATCAAATGGGAAATATATAAAATTAGCAGAATAAGGTGTTTTTCAAAGAATTGTCTAATAGTGTTAAATGGTTAAATCCAAAAACATGGTTTGAAGGTTTAAATCTGTGTATCTGAATTTGTATTGCTATTGGAGGGTTATTAATCATTTGTGTGTTTGCAGCAATCAGAATCATCTGAGGAGCAGTACAAGGATTGCGCCAGTTCGAAGCTAGAGTCCTCGCTGCCTTCCTCGTGAATCTGATGTTCCTAAACAAAAAAGGGGGAGATGTGGGAGCAGCTCGGAACACCTGGCATTTGTTTTCAAGAGTGACCGTTAGAATTTGTTGTGCTGTATGTTTGCCAAGCCTTGAAGAACTAGTTTTACAAGGACAGGTTGGAGGATGGCCTTGTGTAGGCCTGGGAAGATGTGGCTGAAGACAGTCATGAGTATGTGTATGGAATGTTTTTATCTTTAACTGTTCTGAGGACTGGCAAACATCCCAGCTGAGCCAGATATGCGCTCCTGTGTTAGTAGTATTGGCTGTGTGCCGTTAGTGCTTTCTAGATCTTTGTTGAAACATATATAAGTTGGATTCTTTTGTGAAATAAAGGGAATCTTGTACCGATAGCTTGAGCGCTTAATTCAGTTGCCGCATTTGTGGGCCTTGCACGGGTGGCATATGATCTATGGGAGGCATGTGCCCTTATGGGGCAGGATACTTGAGGGCATTTCAAATGGTGTTGAAAGATTACATAGGGGCAACTGAATCCCATCCATGATCCCCATTGACTGTAATTGGAGTTTTGACACTTAGTTCACATGCAGATCCATATTTATGAACCTCTAAATCCATATCTCTAAATCTGCTAGCTGAATCCCAGCCATAGAAAGACTGAAAGGAATATCCTGAATCACTGAGTCCATTCCTTCCCTTTTATTGCATACTTTTACAATTAATTAATTACAATTAATATTACTTTAAAACAATATTAATTGCAGCCTAAACATAATATTGGTAACTTCACATGCAAAAAAGATATGGGGAGATGGATATTCGGTATAAAGAGTGAAGATAACTTTTTGCACCAGAAGGGTAGATAAATACTGGATCAGGTTGCCCAGAGAGGTTGTGGGATCTCCATGCCTGGAGAAATTCAAAACTCAACTAGACAAGACCCTGAGCAATGTGATCTAAGCACTGCTTTGAGTTGGGTTTTGGACCAGATGACCTTTGGATGTCCTTTCCAAGCTATATTGCTCTATGAAATTATGCTTAATAGCTGCAAGGTTGAATAGTGCAGTCAGGGAAGAGGAGAAGGAATCTTTCCTCCTCTACTGCCATTCTCCAGCTCTCTGAGACTAAGGAGAGTTAGTTTCTTGTTGAAGGAAAAGAAAGGGAAAAGATAATTGCTGAAGAAATTGCATAGAGAAATGTAACATGAAATTTTAAAGTAGGGACAAAGCAGTAGGAGAATAGACCTGCCAGGAACCAAATAGATCTGACAGGGTATTGTCAACCTGTTCAAAACCCCTCTAGCCACTGACACAAGTGCTGCACTAAGAACTATGGACAATGCATCTATGAAAGCAACCTTACACATCTGGAAACAGAACAGCATCTCCTGTGCGTGCTTCATATTATTTGAGAATCACCTTTTCTCAAAAACAGAAGCAAAATCCCCATTCCATGGAAGTTTCATGATTAACAGTGACACCATGGAAAAGCTGGTAAATGACTTGCAGTCCTTTTCAGAAGATACTTTCAAAAAAAAAAAAAAACCAACCAAACTAAAAACCCCAACCATGGAGGATAAACCACTAGCTCTTACTGCAGTCAAGTAAAACTCTGTGATGGCTGTTCCTGTTTTGAAAGATTTGGATAACAGTGCCTTGCTTTCAGTTTCCAGGTGATAGTCTGGACTTTTAGGTGTGCTGAAGGGTTGGGTTTTCCATTTGCTATGATTTTATTTTTCTGTTTTATTGTCTTGGTGAAGTGCAGTCTTCTACTGTGCAAGAAAAACATGTGATTTTGTGATACAACATGTTACAAAAGAAATGCAGTTGTGCTCCCTTTTGGAGACTTTATTTCCCCTCTCTTTTTCTTATTCATAGTGAAAATCTGTAAATGCCCTTTGAATATAGGACACAGGAGACAGTCTGATGAACAATGTCATTTAAAGGCTAACATAAGCTATTTCAGGTGAGCGCTTCTCTTTTTGAGCTCTGTCTTTGAGATTTTGAATTAATAGCATTACCTGAATTAGCATTTGTCATCCCATACTTTCAGAAATCTCAAGACAAAATGAGGGGTAAATTAGTATTGACCATATTTGCAAATTAAATGCAAGCTGGCTTTAAAAGAAAAATCACAGCAGCTGCATACTGTGTTTATTTATACAGTCAGAGTGCCTAATAACAAACAAAGCTTGGATTCTGCTTTGAGTTACTCAACTGCAAGTGTTAATTCTGCCTCTAAAGTCAGGGAAGCAACTGCAGATTTCCACCAGTGCAAAGAAGAGTAGTGTAGAAGAGTCTGCCTTTTGGTGGTTGGTAGATTTCATTACAACAGTGTTTATTTCCCTGTCTGAATACTCCAAAATGAAAATTTAATGTTAATATGATTTTATTAGTACATGTCTTGGTTGTTGATTAAAAGATAAAATAGTTTGAAGCTGGTTTTATTTAGCAAAACAATTTCGGGATGGTAAGAAACTCAGGCTATCCATTTTCTGATTGCTGCATGCTGGATCTGAATCCCAAGCTCATTATAGATCGTATTTCAGCATTAGTTCACATTCCAGTGCCGCTTGTCTCAGTGCAAATTGAACCTAGGAAAAGATAAGCACTTGGATGCATTTGGTTAAACTTAGGTACAAATAGGTTCAAAATTATCCTGAAAACTCCCACTCAACATGCTGCTTACTTCCTTATGCATAAATCCATAGGTGCCACATTTTTTGTATTAGTTGTGTACCAGTGTTACTGAAATCCCTGCATGTTGGGCTGGCCTCGTGGGCTTTTATTGTAAAATTTAAAAGTTGACCTTGGAGCAGACTCTGGATCTCAAGTTCACAGTCTGTATTAAGTGCCCATCCTGGAGTCTACACTTGTGCTTGCTGTTGTATACATATTCTTTCACCCAGTGAGTCTTAACTTATGTATGTATTGGCACATTCAGCAGGAGGAACGGAGAGTGTCTCATCTCCCATGAGAACACAGGATGGTAAAAGCAGCAATTTCCTGGGAGGCGGAAATGGAGTCTGAAGATGCAGCTGCACTCCTGGGGGGCATTTAAATCACCAGGCTACATTACGTGAGAGAGTAGTACCCTTCTGCTCACAAAAGAGTTATCCCTGTTTGGTACTGTGGAAAAAAGAACGGTATTTATTTTCCGGGTCACAGCTGTGGCTCTCGAGATAAGGCAAGTACTTTACTGAAGCCTGAGTAAGCTGACCAAAGGCTGGGATTTTAGAAACACTTTTGTGTTTAACATCTGCTAATGGCATACACTCAAGACTGTGACTTCAGACAAATCCCTGCTCATCTCATTGAATAACTTGAACCATCTTCAGGGACTTCCAACTCTCCCCAAGCACTCTAAAGGGAGCATCAGGTTTGCTCTCTTCTGCAGTTATCAGACTGCACAGCCACTTTGGCAGAGCTATTGTTGATTCTCCAGATTATTTAATAACTTCTATAAGCTCACCTCTGCTACACAGCCATGGTCTGTCTTACAGCTCTCTATCATCCTTACTCTTTGGGGTTTACCAGTAGTAAAACTGCTCCCCGTCTTAGTCAGAGTAGTCCAAATCCACAGGGGTTAGGCATGCCAGAACTATCCAGGCCGAGGACTGCACAGCCAGATCATCTTCTCTACCTGTGCTGGCAGTTACGACAACAGGTGTAAAATACTGCTCAGACCCTGGGCTCTATGCCTGCTTAGCATCTAGTGTCACAAAAGTGATTTGGTAAAAAATGAGAGTTTCTGTGTGAGAAGGTTGTTATTGAATAGCACTTTAGTCCACTGGTGTGCCTACTGCTGCGAGAATTTTACTTTCCCTTGCCCCAGATAAAATACATTTGTATTTGAGGTAATTTCTCACATTGCTTGCAGTGCCTTTTGGTACCAGCTGAGCTGGTCCAGTGAAAAAGCCACTTTGCTTTCTCCTCTCATATACAGATGGGATACGGCAGCACTAAAGACATGAAAATGGGCACATCGGGGTCAGGAAGAAGAAATCACTTCTGTAGTCACTCTGCAATGATGCAGGAAATTCTCATCAAGTTATATGAAGAGCTCTAATACCCCTCTATTATCAGAAAAGAAAGTCTCTTCTTCTTGTCATAGCTTCCCCTGTAACCTCCAAAAGCATATTGAAGGATTCTGAGCAATTCTGAGCTCCCTCCCACCACTTTTTTTTTTTTTTTAAGTTAACAGCTTGTATCCAATGTATATGGCTGGTTAGTATGAATTAAAAGCACACAATATAAGAGATGCCATCATGCTCAAAGTGATTACGTTTTACTGGTAACCATTGTGTACTTACACAAGAATATTTCTCCATAAAAGTTAATCCAGGAAGTTCAAATTTTACATCGAAAACAAGATTCAATAAATCAATAAGATTTCTTTATGTTTGTTTTGATTGCATAATACAGACCACTGTGTACCTCTCAAAAAATAACTCCTATGAATCTTATTTTGCTTAGAATAGTAGTAACAGGAAAAATCATTACTTAGTGTAGAAAGGAGATAGCAGCAGAGGATTTTCCAATTAAAGGTCAGTATGTGAAGTTTGCATGTTGACAGCATGAATTCTTAGTGGGTTTGGTGAGTCAGCTGCAATCTGGATCCAGCTAAGGCAAAGAGTTATATTCTATCATCAGCATCACTCTTGATCAAACTAAGCGTTTTGGGTTTGTGTGGCGGGGTTTTGGTAGTTGGGGAGAGGGCTGCCGGGGTGGCTCCTGTGAGAAGCTGCTAGAAGCTTCCCCAGCTCCAAGTTGGACCCACCTCTGGCCCAGGCTGAGCCCATCAGGGACGCTGGTCGCGCCTCTGGGAGAACAGATTTAAGAAGGGCAACCTGCAGTGAGTAGACGGATTGGAATGTGAGAGGAACCCCTCTGCAGATACTGAGGTCAGTGAAGAAGGAGGGGAGGAGGTGCGCCGTAGGAGGGGATGCCCCTGCAGCCCGTGGTGAGACGGCAGGCTGTCCCCCCCAGCCCACGGAGGGGAGCGGGGGAGCAGATGCCCACCTGCAGCCCGGGGAGGAGCCCACGCCGCAGCAGGGGGATGACCCCCAAGATGGCCGTGACTCCATGGGAAAGCCCGTGCTGGAGCAATCTGTGACTGAAGGACTGCAGCCCATGGAAAGGGCCCACGCTGGAGCAGTTCATGAAGAACTGCAGCCCATGGGAAGGACTCACATTGGAGAAGTTCATGGAGAACTGTCTCCCGTGGGAGGGACCCCACTGCAGAGCAGGGGAAGAGTGAGGAGTCCTCCCCTGAGGAGGAAGGAGCGGCAGAGACAAGGTGTGGAGAACTGACCCCAACCCCCATTCCCCGTCCCCCTGTGTCACTGGGGGGATGAGGTAGAGAAAATGGGGAGTGGACTTGAGCCGGGAAGGAGGGAGGGGTGGGGGGAAGGTGTTTTAAGATTTGGTTTTACTTCCCATTATCCTTGTTTTGATTTCATTTGTAGTAAATTAAATTGATTTTGGGTTTTTTTCCCCAAGTTGAGTCTGGTTTTTGCCTGTGACCATAACTGGTGAGTGATCCCTCCCTGTCCTTGTCTCAAGCCACGAGCGTTTCTTTATATTTTCTCCTCGTTATCCCACCAGGGTGGGGGGAGTGAGTGAGTGACCTTGTGGTGCTTTGTTGCTGGCTGGGCTTAAACCACGACACTAAGCAAACAAAATACCCTACAGTATTTGAGTATACCTTTGCTGAAGTATCATGTAATAGCTGTGATTTTAAAGTGTATTCCAATATATTCTTTTCCTTTGCCTGAGGGCAAGTTTTTAGCCTTCAGAGACATTTATGTATCAAAAACATCTTTTATGTGGAAACTGTGGCAGCTGATGAAGGATATTGCTCTCTGCTCTGCTCTAACTTCAGCTTATCCTTAGGGCAACGTTGACATCAGGTAAGCAGGAATTGGCAATGGTCTGGGTTACTTTTAAAAAATACCCATGAGCTGTTCTTAGCGTTTCCTTTCTAGAAAAGATTTTGGTATGCAAATATACCAAAGAACACTAGGATTTTCCTAGAACAAAAGAAATAACTCATTAGTGCAGAGGCCTAACCTCGGCCATTTCCTTCCCTGTACTGCCTCCCAAGTGTGATGGAGGCACTGATCTTTGGTAAGCATTGTAGCCCCTTTTAGCAGCCTCTAGCGGATGGTGCTAAAAGACAGTTTAGCTTAGGGAATTCTCACACTTATTCTGGAGACCAAACCATTCCCAAGTGCCAAGAAATCAGCAAAAGACATAGGAAAGCAACAGTTACTTATATAGCCTTTAAATCCAACACTAAGAAAATCTTGGCTAGCCCCAGGAGTCAAGGCTTTACCTTCAGGAGAATGTGGCAAGCTGGGGACTACGTAATCATCTCTGAAGCACAGAAACTTCCTGGATGCACTTTTCGTCTGTCTGATAGTGTGAAATTCCCACGCATATCTGCTGCTGGCAAAGCTTCGTTAGCAACGCCCTGTGAAAAACAAACTGGTGCTGCTAGAGATAAGCACTGAAAAGCTCCCATGCTAGCTCATTCCCTAGTATATCAATCAATAATATTCTGTGGAAACTAGAAGGAAGCCAGGGCTGTGACAAAAGATCAGAGCAGTAAAAATTTCCTTTATTGGTAGCACACATTCATATCGGTGCTGGGCTGCTTTCTCACAGCTGCATGTGGCTCCACAAGGAGTGATCAACCCTCCTGAACAGCAGTGCTGCAAGTGAGTGGAAAAGCAGCATTTACCTGAACTCTGGAAGCTGTCAAGCCCCTTGGCATTCTTATTATGGACAGGTCATCAAGTGCTGCTAACTCCTGCAGAGTGTGAATCATCTCTGTTTTGCAGAGTCTAGTGCTAACAGACAGCATTCAGCATGTGCATCTCTTTCCTTTGGCAAAAATGGGTTGCGGTTTTGTTCACATCGGTCGGGAGGAGAAGGGAGATGGGGATGCTTCCACTACAGCTTTGGTAGCAAAAAGAAGGGAATAATGAAGGGAGAGAGAGGCAACTGAAGGGGAACAGGGCATCAAAAGGAAAGGAAATTAATAAGAGGGAAAGAACAGAGACATGACAATTACAGAAGTAGTGACAGTTCTGGAAAGGGAACCCTGTGCTAAAATTTGGATTTGCAACTTCGATTAAGCTTTCTTAGAGCTTGGAGGTGCTTTTAATGTCAAGCTTTTCCTGATACGGATGAAACAAAAAATTTCCAAAAGTAGAACACCAGAATAAGGCCTGCACTGCTTTGTCTCCAGGGGCTCTCCAAAGAAGTCTCTCTCCTTCCTCATACTGTGTGCCTGTGCCAGGATGTAAAGGAACAGGCAAATGGGTTAATGAAATATGCGTCAGGGCTACTGCTCGCCTCACAAAAAATGAGGTGAGAATCCAGAACGTGGTGGGAGCCCTTTCCACCCTTGCTTTCGCCTTTCCATTTCCATAGTAAAGGATACCTAGGACATTTCAAAAGTACCAGCCAGAAATGACCCATAATTATCAAGCTAATAAAACTGGCAAGTCTATCAAGCTGCATAAGGAGCAGCCTACAGCTAGCTGCGTCTGCATGCTGGAAAAATCAGACTGAAGTGACAGTTGACATTCCTCCCATCACTGTTTCTTATAACTGCTGTTTCCATGGCAAATATACAGACTTGGCTTTCTACAACCACACTCTTTTATCACTTTTCTTGTAGATATGTATTTCATGGGAAAATAGATTTTTTTCCCCACCCTGAGCAGCTCAGTCTGGAGTGAGAGTCACAGCTACTTTAAGAGACAGTGAGATGCCATTTGTGTTTTTTGAAGCAGAAGGAACGTTGTGCAAGATATGCAAAGAGCAAGTCTTAATGCATACAATCAAGATAAAAATCCGCGATAAAAAGTCTGCATGTGATTTCCTAAGACCACAGGTGTTCTGGTCATGGTGTTTTATTTTTCTGCATTTTGCTCATCCAAGGCATCTATGGGTTGATTTCATTTTCATCATTTTATACATTTTATACTGGAATTGCTGTTTCCATTTTCCAGCACTGAGGCCTCAGTGTTCAACTGGTAGTGTGCAGATAACTATGAAGTTCTTCACTACGCTTCAGCTATGGTCTGGTGCCAAACTCTGGGGCATTTGAAAAGACTTAGTGGAATAGAAACCTAAAAGGGAAGGTGATAATACAGCTGTAGACGTTTCAGTATACATAAATTTAAATCTAAGTTTATCCATAATTCTGTCTCCTGATTTTTGCTGCTGTGCTTGAAATTTGTCCAGGTTTAGTTGGATACATGACTAGAGCTTGTTGCTGTTCATAGGGTGGGTGTATGAATTGCACAGGAATAAATGTGTCAGTCTCTAGTTTTTGTAGTGATCTTTGGTTTGATATTGATGTTCTAGTTCAATAGGGAAAGAAACTTGATTGCCTGGTGTTTCCCAACTGGAATCTCTGTGGCTTGAAGTCTATTGGGTCAGGATATGGTAGTGTCTTAATTTCATTTAGATGTGACTCAGGGGTAAGTTGAGTCCCAGAACCCAATCGGTTAGCTGCACATTGCAGGGGGATCTGTAAAAGTGGCTGTATCTAGAGTGGAGAAGTCCTGTGGCAGAGAGATGTTTTGTCTAGTTGGATCTGTAAGCAGGTTTTTATATGAATAGTCTTGGTAGAAGAGCTGAGGATGCAGAATGCCTATGCAAGAGATTAATTTGATTTGCAATGACTGGCTGGAGCCAATTTCCAACACTGATTTTGATTTAACATGCTCAGTTTCTTTTATAGAATTTGCTTTATCGTGTTGTTTTCCCTTTTCCTCTACTTAGAAAGATACTTGGGGATCTCTGTTCCTTAAGATCTGGCATTTGAAGGTAGGCCAAATTACCTCCAGATGTGTCCAGTGACATCATATTTTAATTTTCCAGTCAGAAAATGGTGTATAGCCATGGGGAAAGCCCTGGATTTGTCAGAAAAGATATTCCAAACCAGCTGAAATTTACTCTTCGATGTAGCCTTTGACACAAGGGTTTCAAAACTATCCTTTCCACCCTGACTTAAAACCTCACGTTCTGCTACTGTGTAGATTGCTACTATATGGGGCCATGCTTTGTTTTCCTGGAAACCCTCATAATATGTGAAATTTATCTATATTGAAGGCTTCTCAAAGTCCTCTGATCTTGCAACAGAAGGATGTTGTTCCAAGCTCTAGGAGTGAGCCCTCTGCTACTCACAGAGGAGCTTTCCCCATCGTACGGAAAATAGATTTGAGACACTTTTCTCTGACCCATGAGATTAATTCTATTCCTAGAAAATTAGTTAGCAGTCTTGACATGCCCTGGGAGAAAAACAAAAGGAGGGCAACAGGAACCTCTGTGTGTAATCTCCAATTTGAGCAATTGTAGATTTGTTGTAGTGACTAATTTTTCCCTTGGAACCAAAAAGCGAAGGAGGGTTGACTAATGTGTTATGCAATGGTTGCTGCAGCTGGGAGTTTAGTGTTGGACTGGAGCCTGAAGGAGCCTAATTTAGAAAATAATGAGTTTTGGGAGTGAGTACTAAATCTAAATATATGTATGTATGCTCATGTATAGTAGCCATGACAAAATATGTGCCACATGAGTGCTTGGATTTGAAAGGTCTCTCTTTCTTAGCTGTAGCAGTAAGAGGAAAACTGGAGGTTAAGAGAGGGTCAATGGAGGTAACAACAAGCAGTAATGGCCACCAGCAACTGATTTCAAATTGAAGAGCTGGAAAATCTTGTACCAAGTGCATAAGCATGATTTCTTACTTCTCACCCTGGCTTCATTGTTTTGTTCTGATTTCGGATTGAAACCCCAGGAGCATGCCAGTAAATCTACAGGAGAGGTTTATTTCTTAAAAAAAATAGAAATAATAATAAAATCTTATTTCATCAAAATGTTTGGGGGTTTGCTGTTGTTAGAAAATCCCCAGATTAATAAAGTGTGTTTTTCATCACTGCACCAGTCACCAGTGGTGAAAAGATGAAAGGGAAATAAAAGGAAGAGAAACAAAATGAATAACTGAGAAAAAGCTTTCAAAATAAAAATCCCTCACAAAACAAAACAAAAAAATAATGAATGTAAAATTGCTCCAATTTGTAAGCTAAGGATTTTAAATTTCAAAGCTTTCTGTGAAACCCTTTTGCTCTCTTCTGTCAGCTCTGCTACAGAGCTAGAATGGTGATGCATTGAACCTGATATGTTTTATCATGTGCAGCTGAAAGGTAGGACCTCCTGCCAGCTCTTTTAGGAATTGAGGAATGTAAGACCGCAGTATGACACCTAGCACATTGTTCCTACAGGAGGTACAGCAATATGGGCCTGTCTGATCTATTTTCTGGAGTGCCTTTAAATGCTTATGAAAAGATCAGGCAGCCTCCCTGAGCCTTGCCAGGAAGGCACTGAGATTTGCTCATCCCTCTATGTAATATTCAGACACCAAAAAAGAACAGGGAAAGACATTTTCCAAGCATCGAAAAACTTCACTGTTCAAACTTGGCACAAGAGCAGCAAAGGGGCTTTGGGAACACAACTTCTTGGAGTGCCCAGCGTGAACCTGTTTTGGACTGGATCACTGGAAGAATTCGGAGTGAGCAAGGCCTGACCTTCCCTTCAAGATTAAACCTTAATCCACCATTTCCCTTTCTAGAGGGAACAGGAAACATCTATTACGGAAAGCCCTGGGGTTTCATTGCAAGTCATGGTGTTGGGCCATAAGCATCAGGATCTTTCAGAGACCTAGAAACAACAGAGCAGCCACTAATTTAAGCAGCTGCTTCTTGGCCTGGGAGGGGGGTGACCTGGACTTCACATATTGTATTGCAGTGAACATCCCAGGTGAGAAAAGCCCTGTAACTTTTCTGCATGGTGTTAAGCTCTTCCAATCTAATTTTAATAGAGAGAGAAATCCTCTCCTGCTCTTTCAACATGTGCAGAATTTTTCTTCAGCTCATCCTACCGCATGTGCAAGTGTCTTTCCACTTCTGGGGAATGCCGGAGCTCTGAGCCCTTTGGGGATTGATTATTTCTATATCCTCTAGCTCTTTTTTTCCATTTGGAGGAAGGGGAGTGAGCTAGATGCTTCTCTTCCTTTCTCTATTCTCTTCCTTGCTCTAATACCAAAAAGCATTCTGAAAGATCTGGACTTGTTTGTGTTTCCTTGAAGCTTTGTTTTAACCTGTTTTCATTGTAACAGTAATTAGCTAATGACCAGGTAACTATTACTGACCTTGTTTTAGTGTTTGCTTAGCTTTGTACAATTGTGTGACATAATGCATATTGTTACCTCTACTTAACACATAGCAATAGCAAGGAGTTATTATGTGTAGAATGAATTATCTATAACCCCCAAATAAAATGCATCGCAGAGGACCACAGGCATGGGATCAAAGCAGGAGCTTTAAAGCACAGGCAAAGGATCATATCAGCGGACCCACGACTATGAACAGCTCAGCACTGGTCAATTGTTATGAATGGGTTATAAATAGGTTATCAAAGGAAAGCAACCTTGGCAGCTGCGTAAAACCAGTTCTAGCGGTAAAGGAAGAGAACAAAGAATTAGTATATAACATATGTTAAACACACAAATGTGGCTGTAACGTGGTATCACAGACCAAGGGAGAAAGAGCAGAGTGTAGATGCTGTTACCAAAAATAAAAATGATGCCAACCACAGGTCCTGGGTTGAGAAGGAAGAATCAACATCCCACTCCTCCCGGAGAGGAGGTGCTGACTGTGCTGTAACTCCCTGCCCATGGCCTGAAGCCATCAACTTTCACACCCAGAGGGGCACTGCAAGGCTGAGCACAATACCAGAGAAACCGGTAGGTTCTAGGAAATTTATGTATATGTCAGTTTTATCTGTATTTCATTTGAACTCTGTAAGTATCATTGTAACTGGACTAAAAATAGTTATTTGATTAAATAGCTTAGAGTTTAACTAAACTAAAAATAAGTTCTTGGTTTTACACAAAAGGTGCGTTCCCTTTTTTGTTCATGGATTTGGAGTATAATGATGGAGAATTCAGGCAATCTAGTCTTTAATATGGATGCAACAAACTGCTAACACAGTGTAGAGCAGAGTCTGTACTGTGAGTAGCAGACTGGAGGTAGCAGGGAAAAAAACCATCAGTGTATATTGCAGTCTAGCACAAGCCTTGCCAGTAACTGGGGCTGTTAACCAGGGGTGTTTCCAACTACTGGGAGGGGGATTTAAGTGGATTAATTTCTTGTAAAAGGACTCACTGTCAACGACGTGCATTGCTGGTGAAAATCCAAAGAAAATATAGCAGAGCAGGGCAGGCCAGGCTGTGCCCGGCTCCCTGAGAAGCTCCATGGTTCTATAAAATGGGTTGTGTGGCCTGCTGGGAAATACAGGCTTGACAAATTTACGAGGCACAGTAAAATGAAATGATGACAGCTTATTCCTGGCTTTTCAAACTGCTTGAACTGAGCAGTGTATTTTACTGTCATGTGGCAGGTCAGGGCCTAAGATGCTTGTTTACAATTGTGTGTGAGCTATGCTCATCCTTTGCAACAATAAAATTTTCCCTGTGAGCCCCATTTCAATTTCTACATGTTCTGCCTCACTGTTGGTTTGCCACTGCCAGCTACGTTTGCTGAGTTTCAATCAGTCCTAACTGATAGATTGGTGAGACAGAGGGGCAGAAAAGATAGCTGTACTTTGGGTTGATAGGTGTTGCTGTGCTACAAAATATGCGTATCTAAAGCAGCAGGCTACAGCCTTCCTACAGCCGCTCAGGTAGGCATTGTAGGGTATATAAAAGAATATGGGAACTCCTGACTGAAGGTGCATCATCGTGTTGAATAACCCACAGTGGCAGGCATGTAACAAATTTGGTTAATACACAGAATATGTGTATACTCCCTTTCGTCTGCCCCAGTGTTCAGCCCTGCTGTTGTCTGGACCGGGTGCGGGGTGGCAGTGCATCACGGCTCCCCTAGCCTGAGCACTGGACCTTCTTCTTAGGGCCACCAGCAAACTGGTGGATAGGCGGGGAGGTGGCTAGGGACCGCTTATTTGACCAGGTTACATTTCAAATTTTTTGTTTCCTCCACTTTGTACAGTGACCTTTATGTTGGTAAAAGAGGAATGAGCTATCTCTTTATTCAAAGAGAAGAAGCAGGGGGAGCCTCAGAAGTACAATCCACTCTGTTTCAGTAGTATGTTTCCACTGGATTTTTGAACTCTTGCCCTTCATAACATATGGAAAACCATTAAAAATTAAAGTGTGGTTATTCTTGTAGGACTGGATGGGGAATAGGGGTATTGTAGACATGGATGTGAGGGATGCATTAATTAAATATATTTTTATATAAAATAAATTACAGTGATTGGTGGCAGGCTTGTGTTACCATTATTTTCATTATTCGTTTGATTTCATCAGGTTCTGCTCTAACCCTAGTCTGCTTAACCTGGGTTGTGGCCAGTCTCCTGTATGCACAATAAATGGGACATTTGGCTTAGAGCAGTGATAAAGTTAGTGCGATAATATGCCTTCAGATTGCTCTGGCTCAAATTATAAATTCAGTGTGAAGAAAATCTTACTCCCTCTCAATATGTATTTTCTCCTTTTGTTTTTAGTTTCCTACAGAGGGAACACTATTTAAATACTGTTTCACAGAGATTTTCACTTTCTCCCCCCCCATAAAATTATCAAGTCTATACGTTGTATCATTACATTATGATGTCCTAACTTTAAAGTCCATACCTCCCCCCTTGAATTTCAGCTGACTTTGGTGGCATCAAGACTAGTTGTGAGATAGGATATGGTTTTGAACACATATAAAAGGGAGATGATAAAATCAAACTTTACTAACATGTTTTTTATGGTTACGTCAGTTGGTTAGCTGCTCTTATGCCCTTTTCTCTGTACTGCAATCATTAGGCTCCATGGGGAGCAGTCACCTCTGATGGGACAATACTCATCATGAAGATGAGAATACATCCTGTATGTGACTTTTAGACAGTAAAAGTAGTTAATTGGAGAAACCATTTGCAGAGAAAATAAGCAATATGCAGCTGAGCCGTTCTATTTCTCAGGGTCCTGAGGGCACGGAATGGCTTTACCTGCCCTGAGCACCTCCCCTGACCCCACTGAGCACCTGTGCCCAGCCCTAACCCCCGTCCCCTGATGGAGTGACCAAGGCCGCCCTTGCCCCCTTGAGCTGTTCTGGTTGTCCCTGGGCTGGTAGGAGCCCGTTACTGCCTATCCTGCCTGTTGGCAAGGTCCCTGTCCATGACGGAGCCGCTCTGCACCCTGTCCCATCCCTGCTGTGTAGGGCAGCCCCCAGTGCTGCTGCTCCCTTATGGTGAGCTCAGGCGAGGCTTTGGGGCCTGGGACCAAGCTTAAACAGCACTCCTAGGCCCTTGCACAGAGGGCATGGGGTGGGGACCCCAAGTGAAGTTACTCAGGGCAGTTAAGGCTATTGGTGCCCTTAGAGCCATGGCGCTATTCTCTTTAGCCTTGCAAATATTCCTACAGCCTCTTTATGCTACCCTGAGATCCCAAAGGTTTGTTCATTTAAATATCTCACCCTGTTCAGGAAGAGCTTTGTTGCAGAGAAGCAGCTGTGTCATGTGCACCCTTGTAAATCTGGAGATACTACAAAGCTCAGATATCGAACTGAAATCCCACACTGAAGATGGCGATGGTCTGAGCATGCACAAAGAAAATTACATATTTTAGCATGGAGCATTGACCCAAGTGCTAATGGCACATTCTGTCTAAACTGTAATGCAGGGTTTGAGACTTTTTTCATCTGTTATTGTGATTACAGATTTCAGACAGCCTATATATGATGGAGGGAGAAAACTGTGAGAGCCAGAGCTGCTTGAGAGAACAGGGCTTCCTGAGAGAGCAATGCATTTAGCATTCATGGTAGAAACAGCAGAATGGCGTTAAGCAATAGAACAGCAGGATCCTGTTGCAGTATTCCTTTGTAATTGGAAGGAGAGAGAAAGATATTTCTTGCAATAAACTTGTATAAGTCCACAAAGACAGTCTTATTCTTTATAGCTGAGAATCTGGTGAAGATCAAATGTGTTTTTCTCAACAACACGTCTGCATAGGCATGTGTAGAAAGACAGTCTGCTGGAGAGAGTGAGATCAGTCTGGGAGGCTGTACAGCAAAACTTAGCCCTGCTAAGAGGACTAGTGTGATATAGAGCTTCCAGATCTAAGTAAGCGGGCATGGAAACAAAAGGGCCCTCTCTAGCCAAGGGTATTTTATGTTTGCAGGCTTAGCTAGGGAAAAAGTTAGCTTGTCTATGTTGCTGCAGCCTGTATAAAACTGTTACTGAGTGTCATTTACAGAGCAGATCAAGACTTCACTTGCTTGCCTCACGCACGTTAGTCTTGCCAAGCTTTGCCTTAGTGTCATGGTTTAACCTCGGTGGGCAGCTCAGCACCACACGGCACCTTGCTTACTCTCCCCCGTTGGGATGGGGGAGAGAATCGGAAGGGTAAAAGTGAGAAAACTCATGGGTTGAGATAAAGACAGTTTAATAGGTAAAGCAAAAGCCGTGCACGCAAGCAAAGCAAAACAAGGAATTCGTTCACCACTTCCCATCAGCAGGCAGGTGTTCAGCCATCTCCAGGAAAGCAGGGCTCCATCACACATAATGGTTACGTGGGAAGACAAATGCCATAACTGCAAATGTCCCCCCCCCTTCCTCCTTTTTTCCCCCAGCTTTTATTGCTGATCAGGACATCGTATGGTCAGGGATATCCCTTTGGTCAGTTGGGGTCAACTGTCCCGCCTGTGTCCCCTCCCAACTTCTTGTGCACCTCCAGTCTACTCTTTGGTGGGGTAGTGTGAGAAGCAGGAAAGACCTTGACTCTGAGCAAGCACTGCTCAGCAATAGCTAAAACATCCCTCTCTGTGTTATCACCACTGTTTTGGTCACAAATCCACAGCATAGCACCATACAAGCTACTATGAAGAAATTTAATTCTATCCCAGAAAAACCAGTACACTTAGTTATGGTTGAACTATCTTTCAGTCTGGTTTGCAACCTTCTACGCTTCCTTCCAAACATGTGACCTGCTGTTACCATTAGAAGCTCAACTCTACATCTGTTTACCAGGCTCTAAGCTCTGAGATGCTCTGCTGTATCACTACCTCTCCTATCCTCTATTGTACTTTGTGAGTTACAACCTTGTCTCTCTCTTTTTAATGTACAAGACTTGCGTAGGGGGACATGAAGAGTACGTCATTAAGTTGTGGTTGAAGAAGTGGTTCAATAACTTGAGCAGACTCATCAACTGTTTTCTCCAAAGGATTAACATTTCTCTGTATTTGACCTTTTGCTATGTTCTTTCCAGTTTTCAGATGCTGAACAGTCTAGTCAGCCAAAATGTGTTGAGTTCAATGAGAATTAGGCTTAGATGAAAATTTCTGCTGGGTCCTTCTTCTGTTACCTTAACAACCAGTATGTAAACCTCACAGGTAACATTTTCATCTGAAAACATACATTTCCATTCTGAATATTCACTGAAGAATGATACTGGAAATCAAACATTACACATAATTTATATGTGCCTGTTTTCCCATAGGAATTCAAAATGTCAGATATCAGGCTGCTCTCCTGCCAAGTCGTTTGGGTTTTTTTAATTTACCCCCATCAAAAAGGGAAAACTTCTTGATTAAGCAATTCAACACCGAAGACAAGATTACAAAATGGAGGAGATCAATGGGTGGTTCCCCATCTTCTCCAACAAGCTTTGGATAAGGACAGGAGTGTTTCAAAAATAATTTCCTTGAGAAGCAACGAGTAACCAAAGCAGAATTAATAACTGATCCTCAATTTATTCCTAAGAAAAAAAGTTCTGCTATGTTCTACATTAACAGCTCCAGGAATGGTAGTTTTCAGTGGAGGACTGCAGATTTTTTAGATTTAAAAAAAAAAATCTTCAAAATTCAGTTAAAGCTGTAAGATTCTCAATGATTATACATGTAAAAGTGCCACCAAATATATACTGGCATGTAGTCCAAAATATCCTTCAATATGGTAAGGCTTAAAAATTGTTATATTCCAAGAAGTTTTGTCTGGTAATCTGCCTGTATGAAATAATTGCTCTATATGGGAACACTGATAGGTCAGACTCCTCAATTCAACAGTGCACACCAGCATGTTCTTAAATTTAAAGTACACAAAGGAGCAACCCAGACTTCATGTATGATTAATGCTCAGTTTGTTGACGAGAGTCCTGAAATTACTGACCATATTCTACACATTTGCTATAGATGGCTGTCTCTAGGACTTTTAAACTGTTGTAATACTAAGTTTACTTTAAACCCTATCATGAATGCACTTTGAGGATATAACTAATTCCTATTATGCTTATCAGTTTTTCATCCTCCAGTATGGTGTGCAAATTTTCAATGCCAGTAATCCTTTTCTGACAAATCAAAACCCCTAAGTCATCACATTAAAATGTCTTGCAATGATGTTATACTTTTAAAAATTACGTTTCAAACTTTATAAGGCCTCAGTCAAAGAAAGGACTTAACCCTTCCTGAAGTAGATGTTTCAACACACTCTATCAAGTCAATGGATTTATAATCTATTTGAAATGTGTCAGCAAGGTTTAAAGTGGGGAAAAAACCCAACCCAAACCAAACCCTAAACCATTTTCTATTACATTTGTTTTGAAATGGTTACTATTTATGTTTATTTTGTCAGCAGGCTAAATTACGCTCCTTAAAATTCCAAGGAAATTTTACTTGGCAAGTGCTTAATGACAGCTAGGTGCTGCTCAAAAACCCTTGGCTAAATTGATAATGCTTACTATAAAATAGGTGACTGCACTTGCAGTTCTTGCCCTGATTAGCTGTTCTGCTGAAGGCAGGTGGGTAGATAAGACAGACAATCGGGTTTCTTGCTTTCTCATCTCCCCACTTTCCTCAATCTTGTTAAGTCTCAGATTTGCTCATGAGCTGGAGTTGCTAGTTTCATATCCAGAGCTGATCACACCCACCTCAGTCATCACACCAGATGAGGCAAAATGGAGAAATAGAGCGATGTGTATAATCAATTATAAGCTCTGCTTCCAGCTTATCTCTACCCCAAGTTCTTTTCCTCCTCTTCCTCTGTTCTTAGCAGTTTCTTCAGATCTACACCCACAAGAGAGTAGATTCAGATTTTATCTTCAGTATCGTGTCCATAAATTTGTATTGGGATCACATTTGTGCCAGGAAATGTGCTTAAAGATTGTATAGTTCAGGTATGCACCTGTACCCCTTGCTGCTTATTGAGCAGAACTCTTCAAATGTTTCTGAGCACCTTGCAGTAAGAAAAAGATTAAAAAAAAAAAAAAATCCTCAACCTCCTGTTTTGCTGAATACGATAACTGATATTAGACTAGGAATACAAGAATTCCTACATCATCACTGAGAATCTCAGTTTACTGCTTTTAGATTAATTGGTATGTGTTTTACATAATATTTGAAGGTAGCAATATCAATTAGCTTTAAAACTAACCCCTCTTTCCTCTCTTCAGAGTGGTAAAATTGACATAGACATAGAATAAGAGGAGTATTGCTGCAGAATTGCAATACAATAGTTGTGTTTTCTGACAATACTGGAAATTTCTCATTAAAGGTGTACTGAATTTATCATACTATGTAAGAACATTATCTTCTACAATACCAATCCCACATTTTTAGCAACAAAATAGACCATAAAGAGACATTCTCTAACTGATATAAAATGAGCCTTTGCTTATTCTGTAGTTGTGCACATTTGTACAACTCGGAAGAAAACAAGTGTTGTACAAAATTCATTGATGGATCCATTGTTCTATTGCTGGACAACGATGCTCAAAATTGATTTAGGCCATATGATAATTTTTTTTTTTATTCACGATTGTCAGTGCATCTACATTACTGGTTTAGATCAGATCAGGAGAGCACTTTTGAAGCAGAACTCCCACTCTGCCTGACTTACTGGTTTGCATCACAGACCAGTCTGAGAGTATACAAACTTTTCCTTTTGGATGAAAATAAATTGGAAGTTGTGCTCATTCCATTAGTGGGTATCCTGTCCATGGGACCAAATTGGAGCTACTGTAGAATAGGTTTGTTCCGAAAGTGTTCTAGATGCTCTAGATGTTCCACTCTAGAACTTCTTTGTTCCAAATACATATCTTGTGGACTCTGGGTCCCAGCAGCAATTTGTTCCTACAGATCTTTCCTTAAAATACCATACTGCTTGTAAGCCAAGAAGACTGGGTCAGGAAGACCTTCAAGAAGGCAGAAGGAGGTTGCAACTTCTCTTGTGGAGCTACTGACTGCCAAGGGAGATAAGGTCCTATGGCAGGGCCATACAGCACCACCTGGAGCCAGAAGCCCGCAGCTCACGGACTGTGGAACTGCACTGAAGAGCTCAGAGCAGCCACCAGGCCTCAACTGGGGCTGGAGAACTTCACATGGACCAGAGCTGAATGTGCAGGGCTTGCTTGCTGCAACTCAGAAAGACACCAAGTTAATCTGAAAGCAAGTCTGGAAGCAAGAGTTGCTGCCAGAATGTGGCAATCGGGGAGAAAGTTGAGTATAAACTATTTTTATTTTCTGCTAGTCTAATTGGTTGGGCTAATCTGATTGAACTTCACCAGTAAGTTGGGTTTATTAGCCTAGATTTTACTCACATCATACCTGGCTTTTTGAACATTTTGACCTTTTTTAGGGAGCTTCTTTAGGGAAAGGGACAAGGCAGATCCACCTGAAAGCTTTGGCTGACTCAGCGTCTCTTACTAGCCCATGTGTAAAATTAGTTCTGTGGTTCCTGTGAGGAATCAGTCTTCCACAGAGCTCGACTAAATGGTAGTCCCAATCAGACAGGTAAAGTCAAATGGAGATCACTGAAGTCAAAAGCAGGCAAGGATGGTTTTCGGTACCTACACACTAGATGTGTCAAAACTGCAAAATTATAACATTGTGTTGAGAAGGTGCTGGATGGGAGCAATATAGCTGACTTGTGAAAAATGGTAAAGACACTGGAAATGCTGTTCTTAGACTGAGATGACTTAATGAAGTGTCAAGGTCTCATTTTGTCATTGATGCTGTTAGTATCTCACTGCACAGATGACCCCACAGAGTGAATGCTATATTATTCACAATAGACAAAAGTAGCAGTGACTGAAACACAACCTTTCAAAATCACTAAATGGAAATATACTACTCACCATTTCTTTAAGGTGTTCAGCACAATGATTTTAAGTGAAGAACATTGAAGTTCATTTAGGAAGCTGAATGTTCAGTTTAAAAGTATGTCATCAGAGATTTCAAATAGAAGCACAAGCTTCTTGATAATGGGGAATGCCTTCCTTCAGCAGAGCATTCAAGCTAGTCATAAAATAATGAAAGCTGCATTTGGGTCATGAATAGCAAGAGGAAATTCTTTACAATTCTGATTTATGCCCATCTGAAGTAGTTCTGAAAGAGTTTAATATTTGGAGGGAGTTTCATAACTCATAACTCATAACATGGTTATGAGGATGCCAGCAGAAGATAGTATTGAGGAGTGTATGCCACAGGTACAAAGAATTTACTGCTTGGTTAGACATTAGCAGTAAATAACAATTATTAACAATTGATTGAAACATTGAAAACACATTAGCCCTTTATAAACAGTTTATATACAAAAGCTTAATGTAGATTGTAGCCAAAACATATAAACTGTTACCTGTGAGAGGCCCCTGATTAGGGACAGTAGCAGTTAGCTTCTGCCTCTCCCAACCAGAACAGTGCTGTGTCTGATGACATGGAAAGGAAGAAGATATTGAGTGGGTTTGTGTGTGGTGTACAAAAGGATGCATCAAGTTCAATGCATCTTGACACAGACATTTTTGAGCAATGGCATAACCAGGAATCTTTTCATTGTATGGTAAAACAGATCAGTCTCTTTCAGAGAAGTTTGAAATTGCAGCAATAAAGGCAGCATCTTGTGGTGTGTTAGCCACAGGTTGAACACATGCGGACTTTGGCTGCAAACAGCAGAGAAGGTTACAGTGAAAGCTGAAGAGAAATGATCCACTCCATATTCTAAGTTCACTGCTAAAAAAGCTACAGGGATGTAAAACTCTCATTTCACAGGGCAGTTGGTACCTAGGCAGGCAGTGATCTGTGATTACCGTTATTGTGAATGGTTCACCTGCTTCACTCTCACTACTCCTTCTTACATCCTTTATCCGTGCTTTATTTCCCTGTTTGTATCTTGTCATGAAACCAAGATAATAAGCCCTTTTGAGCAAAGAATATTGTCTGGTCATGGCTGTAAAACATCAAGCACAATGGGGCATTCATCAGCAGTTTTGAGTGCTAGTAAGAAATGAATGCAAAAATATATGATAGCGAAAACAAATTTAACTTTGAAAAGGTTTTTAATATCTCCTGTAGATTAGGACCATGAAGAGCAGATAAACTCCTGAGACTCTGATTCTGCACAAGTTCTGCATCTGTGTTTCAAAACACAAAAGGAAATCTGTATTTTGGCCTAGGGAAAAATGCAGATCCCCAATATGAGAGCAGACCAGTCTTTTAGGATGTTTTTCCTGGAGATACAGGGAACTGACTACTTGTTTTAAAAAAGGAGATTCAGCTGTTTCAGACAAGATCATTTGGATTTCTTACACAGAGCACGTAGCAGGGTAATGACTACTGAGGGATCTGAGCCACAACATTGGGTATTGAATGTGGCTTCAGGACAGTGCAAAGCCTTACCTGTCTAAATGAAAAAGCCTATTTAGATAAACTAAATCAGTAGCCCTGTTTTGGGGAGCAACCAATTTTGGCCTGTTACAGGCAACAGTGCTGCAAATCCAGCCACTTGTTTAGCTGCTTTGGGTGACTGACTTCACTCACCCAAGCATTAAAATCTGAGTATCTCTCAGTCCGACAGTGAGTCGCCTTTGAGTCACTGATGGTACGAACAGCCTGGGAAGCAAGCACTCCTACAGCTGGGACTTACGAACTTTCATCCTAGTAGAGGTAGGATGTGATTGCTGTAACTCTGACCTTGCTGGCTTGGGACATTTAAAATTATCTGATCGTCTGACAGCTTCTAGGTTTTGGCAAATACAGCTTCTACTCTGACTTTGACAAATGCAATCTTTTTCCAGTACCCCCTCAAGAAACTGCTGGAGAAATCATTTTCCTAGCACATTGCTTCCAGCGTGCCACCTCTCTTCTTGCGTATCCTCGCTGTCCCTTCTTTTTCCTGGCCAGCACACCTCAAGGCTCCCTGTGGCCTGTCCTTACCTAACCGACCACCTCCTGCCTGCTGCCAGCATTGCCAGCTCTTGCCTCCCTTCTGCCAGGTGCCTGTGCCACCTGACCATTCCAGATTGTCTGGAAACCTTTCATGCCCTCTCCCCCATCGATCCTCATGCATGAAAAGTCATTCTCCAGAAACCTCTACTTAGCCCACTGACATCTTACAATTCCTTTCTGGACAAACCCCTCATTGAGATGCCTACGCAAATTTGACTTGAATTTGACTGTGGCCTTTCATTGTGACTACTGCCAGCCACCATGTTTGCTGCTTTGTCCTCCCTTTGTCCCTTACCTAACTAACTTATCCCTTACTTAAGTCATCTTTCTAGTCTTTTTCTCCTGCCCCCTGGGCCTCACTGCAAATGTGAATGCTTCAAACTGCTTGTGAATTGAAACAAATTGGAGAGCCTAACAGAAATTAAATGTTTCTAAGGTAGTTTTTTTTACAAGATCTGAGCTTGAGGCTGTAACTGGAATGGTAATTTAAATTAAATTAAATTTACAGGAACATTTATTTTGTGCATGAATACGAGGAAAAGTAATCTTTTTTTTCTATTGATTGTCTACATTGCCCAAGCCTCAGTATACATCCACTTGTGAAGAAATCTGAAACGGGTCCCTGCAGTCACTCTGTGCCCTGCTTACTGCTGCATATAGATAAATCTTAATAGCCCAGTTGTTGCCTTAAAATCAAGAATTTTAAATCAAGACAAGTGCCTAAACATTTTGTGGCTATGAAAACATAGACAAGAAGGTACAGGCCTTTGGGTTGGAGATTGCACTAAGATAGGATTCCAATAAGTGATTCCATGTAATAAATAACGGAGCCAAAGAAACCGGAACAGATAATAATGTTCTTATACAGATATTGCCTTTGTTATTCTTGGCTCCCCCGAGTCAGTCTCTGGTTTAATGTCAGCGTGAATGGGAGTAGAATTAGACCTGCAGTTGGTGTTACAATAAAAGTGCAGGCAACTGATGACCGTGTCATGAGTTTTTGGTGATTGGAGTGGTACCAGCAAACAGTATCTAAGGGACCTGCTTGGCTGGGAAGCTTGCTTGTTGGAATCAGAGAAATGAGAAGAGAATAATGTGTTGCCTTTTCCGGAGAAGACTCTAGGTTTTCCCTATGGGTTAATATGGCAAAACGTAATAAAAGAGACTATGTAGTCTTTATGTACTTGTTCTGTATAGCATTTTTTATATATATTTTTTTGCACATGCTGAATGTTCAAAAAGGGAATCTCCTTTTTGTGTAGCAAATGTTGGTGAACATCAGGTAAATAGAACTTTTGTTTATTAAATATATCAGATAACAGACTACTAGCAATAAAGCCAACTTGTTCACAAGCAACATGAAAAACAAAAATTTCTGTCTGAAGATGCAGTCATGTGTTTGGATTGCTCATATGCTTATCACTTCTGATGGCAAAAGTGCGATCTGAATGAAAAGTGCCACTTTTCTTTTGTGTGATGTCTACTTTCCCTTAGAAATTGTAGAAAGAAGACAGTTTGATAGAATGAAGTATGCTCCTGTCTGGGTTTTGCACTTCTTTAAACAGTTTGCTGGTGACTAACTTCAGTATCTAATTAAAGCTGCTGCCTTCCTGGTGTATCTCTTGAGAAATGCTGCCATCCAGGTAATTAATGATGTGCTGTACCTGCACTGGCTCAGATACCTATATTTGCACCAGGCTACATTAGAGCATGCAGTCTTATCATTGACCTTGGAGACATCTGGTGTTGGCCTCTCACTCTAACAGGATTTGGGACAGCACAGGTGTCAGACCTGACCCGGCATGATGATTTCCACTTTTCTAGCATCAGAATTTTGAGTTATATGAGATAACTGCTAACATGTTGCATCACATGTGGGGAAGATGATTCTTTCTTTCAGTTACAATCAACCCATAGGTGCTGCGTAACGGGAAACATCTTAAAGAACAACCAACGCTGATTTTGCCAGGCACCCTTAGGTCAGCCTCATTTGATGTACTGGGTGTCTCTGAGTAGAGACATGCTGCTAGATGGCCTCCTTGGCACTTAAGCTGTTGCTTTTCAGAGTACAGCTCCGCTTAAGGTCCCAGGTGCAACAGACAGAGTTGTTTTGCCCTTCAGCGCTGAATTTCTAGCCCAGATAAATTAATTAATTTATGAAATGTTACCATTGCCTATGAAAGATGTGATGTCTCTGTAACTTCAGCCTTGACTGCAAGTAAAGGAGGTGGAGGTCTGGCAGATTTTGCCTGTAACAGAGGTGGTATAAAGCTGTGAGACCTTTCTTTCTGTTGGTTAGAGTTATGTCAAGATTAGCGTAGTTGGGCTGATATTTATCAGGTCAGAAACATACATCAACCTTCTTTAAATATATATATACATATACATGTGTGTGTATGTGTGTACATACCTCCAACATGGTATTTTGGCATATATGTCTGTCTCAATTAAAACATTTTTTATATATATTGAATTATTGTAAACCTTGTAAATATTCTCTCTCACATATACATATAAATACACATGTACTAAATCACCAAAAATGGCTGAGCTATGCCTGAGTAGCTTTTGGGGGAGAAATCTTATGTTTCACCTGTGCAAAAATATTCTGATGAATTTCTCTTTTGAGAATGTTTATATTGTTCATGTTTGGAAGAAGGCATTTGAGGTTTAGCAACCTCAGTTGAGATATACATGTGGGTTTTTTCCAGATATGCTTTCAGTTCCAGCCTAATTTGTTCAAAAGTTAAGACTTAGGGAAGAAGCCCTCCTTCTTCCATGGTGTCAGCCCATGCACCTTTTTCTTGGTTAGATCTCTGATGCGTCCACCTGCACTGGACATGTTCTGGCCTGAAGCTGAAAATGGCTTGGCCTGTAGTTTGCAGACATGAGATGGTACACGCTGTGCTGTGTGCACCTGAGCTGAGAGCAGGAAGGACTAGACCAGTTGTTTGATCTGACTGTGTCAAACACAAGGGCTGGAACAGCAGAGAAATGAGATTTCTGAGAAAGAACCTGATACCAGAGAGGAGCAGGTAAATCAGAGGAGAAGCAACAAGATTAAAGGCTGGAGCTAGGTCTGGTCATGGAGGTCTATCTCTGTGAAGTGTTCTGTCCTTGCTCCAGCTTTGATCTGAGATGAAGGACTCTATGCACAAAGACACGGAGAATATTGATCTGAATTTCAAACAAACCTGCTTCAGCTCTATTTCTGTCTCTTGTCAATGATTGCATGGCATGACAGTGGACATCCAGTGACCCAGCCCATAATCAGCACCCAGTTCTATCTATCAAAACAGTTCATGAGCAGAAATCTTTGCAACAGGAATGAATTAGAAATGGCAACTGCTCCATAACAATGGATATGAATTTTAAATTAATAGACAGAATGCTTCCACTGGAAAACTAACTCTGAAATGATAACTTGCAACTTGATTGGACGAAGGCGTTAATACATATGCTTAATTTTTGGTTGAGTAAACAGCACTGGAAACACCATGCAAGTGAGGCAGGTACATGCTCTAGTGTATTACATTACAACGCTTATGAGCACTTAGGTGCTAAACCTCAGGCTTACCTGTAAGCAAACGAGAGGTCATACTCACCTTTTTTTGAAATTGAGCATGTTTTTGAGTTCTCAGAAATTGCTCATGCACACAGGTAGTTACAGCATAGTCAGTGACGACAGCAATGACCAACAGAGGGACCTGAGTGGGAATAGAAACGCAAACACTGTGATGCAAAAGTCTATGAAAATGGTTTGAACTCCTAGTTGCCTCTAAAGCAACGGACATAGTAAACTGTTCTGTAAGAAATCCAAAGACTGAAATATATTTGCATAAAAACTGCACTGTTTCACGCAGTTAACAGATTTATGAAATTAAGACCATTTTCAGATTATCTGCCATCAGTAGAAAGACCCTGCAGTGGAATAATCAATGTTACCTATGAATTGCCTGCCCTAAGATAGCTTCCTTTCATACCGCAGCTTTTCGGGTTTCCAGAGGTACCTTTCTTCTCAGGAACATCACCGATCAGTTCTGTGGTAACACAGAGAGCCTGTGTGAGTCACTCTTTGAATAAACAGGGATCGCTTTCAATTTCGTATGTAGTGTTCAAGGGGAACACCTTTCCCATGTTTCCACATGAAGAGTTTTACATTTGAATTTTTTAACCTGAAGACAGTAAATTCTGATTGGTTTTACTCTGCAACATTTTTCAATTGTCAATAACTGTTCTTTTCATAGTGATAGATTTACTTGATCACTAGCAACTAAACCAATAAATTAGCCTGCAACACAAGATGGGTTGAAGGAGTTTTTATTACTACTTAATTGATTTTTGCTCTAGATGCTCATGCAAAGTAAACAGTGTCATTAAATAAAGATTTGTTTTAAATGCGATCAGTGGGCAATCTGCTTGCTACCATCCTTTCTTCAGACAGGAAAGGCTTCAGGGGAGAACTTATTGTGATACTAATAGTACTGAGGAGACAACCTAAAAAAACCCCCACCCAGCTGTTGCACACAATGTGGTTTAAATAGGAATTGCCTTGGAGATGCAATGCTAATTCCCTACCATATTTAATTCTGTTTTCCACTTAAGTCCCACCCATTTTCAGAAGGAAGAATTTCTTGTGTCAACATTCATACTCTATCTTTTTATCTTTCTATGCCTCTTACCCTCTGATTTAGAATTTAACAGCTGCCTATTTTGAATACTACAGCTGAAATTTTAAGCTTTATTCTGCTGTGGTAACTGATCCCTCTTGCCTTTACCTCTCTATTTCTAGCTGCATGATTTTATTAACCGACAAGCTGTTATTTTGTTTAACAGCAGAACATAATGCCTGCCTTTGATAAACACAAGGCAAAAAAAGAACCCTTGCAAAAGCTAGGAGTTGCAAACATCTGAGCTCTTCTTTGTGAAGTTTTCAGAAATAGAGCCATAAATATACAAGGATATTTGTCATACTAGATTGGCTGTTATTGCTAAGATAATTAAATAAAATAAGTCTGTCCAGATTTATATCAGCGTAATAAAAAGCAACATTTCATGCTCATAGTCACTTGCATGTTAGAGAAACAAAAGGCTTCTTTAAATCCAGAAGATAATACTTACATAAGGCAAGTAATATTCACTTTAATTCTAATTTGGGGTCTATGTTTACTGGCCTGGGTAGTAGAGAATGATGGAGGGAGTGGCTTTCAATGACCCAATTTAAATATTAAGGTATATAAATTGCTGGGCCACTTAACAACATGTGGAAGGAATGTGATTTTGATTCACTTTGTTTTACTCTCTGAAAATGTGCCTATTTTCCCCCAAATTGAGAGGAAATAGAAATATCAGATCTAGTTCTTGCACTACTAAGTATGAATGCGCTGCACAGGATGGATGAGATGAAGCACCTTATGTAATTTAATTCCTGAGCTCCTTTTTGTTCTTCTTTTTAAGGCTTTCCTTGAGGGCAGAATTATGAAGGAATTATTTGTATTCTCAGTCCACACCTACTTACACAAAGAAATAAAACATATTGCCGAATGCTTGGTTGATTAAAACTAGTAGTGGAATGAACTGAAAGAAAGTTTACCAAACAAACAGTATAGAAATATTAAGGCTTATGAAGAAACCTGAACAAGAGGAAGACTCTGCACTACGTGTTCAGAATGAAAACAAAACCAGGGATGCATCAGCTGTCTTCACGGGATGATGGATGAAAGATGCTCGTTGCAGCTCACAACCTTGTATCTCATCTATACCATGTTCTGTTTCTCTTTTGGAGTGCAATAAAAAACAAACTGTTTCTGTAGGTCTTGCAGGATTTTATACAGCACATGAACTGATGTACTGAAGCTGAAGGTCCATCTGTTATAATGCCTTGTCTCCTACTGCTCTTGGCTTTTCGTGCCTAAATTCTGCTACCAAAATAGAGAAGTTTGATAGCTTTCCCTTTCTGGGGAAAAAGGGACTTCTACGTATCAGATTAAAACTTGAGTAGCAGTGGCCATGGAGCATATGGTGGAGGATGCTAGTAGAGGTGTAGGGGTTGGGCAGATCTGGCAGGAGTGAGGTGGGGCTTCTCATGGTGTTCCTGATTCTGGATGAAAATTTTTGTGTGCGCGCGATACGATTAAGATTCAAATTACAGCTGCAAAAGCATCACCTCCCATACTTAAAATTGAGCTGGGACCATGAACCTTGTGAGAACAGTCACACTGAACTCCAGTCACTTAGGGCCGCAGATTTGGAAGTGGAAGAAAAAGCAAGTAGATGCTCGGGGAGATTTTCTAAGGCTTTTGGTGAAGTGAAACGTAGGTGTACTGGGGTCTCACCATCGACAGCTTCCTTACACTTCTTCTCGGATGCGGTGCACCAGCCCTTTGAGCGAGTGGTGGGTGTGCGGAGTCACAAGGGGACCAAGTCGCCTGGCCTGCCTTTTACTCTTGTTCCTCTCCTGGGCCGCATCGACGGAACAAGCGCTCCCAGGTTATCACGCCTCCCACGCACCTCTCTCCCACGGAGGACGCGAGGGGGTGGGCGCAGGAGGCCGGGCGGGGGGCGCAGCCCCTCCGCGCAAACCCCAGCAGAGGGTGGGCCGGGAGGAGGCGGGGGAGGGCGGCGGGAGCCTCCTTCCCTGCCTGCCTCCCTCCGCTCCTCCCTCCCTCCTTCCTTCCCTCCTTCCCTCCCTCCCGCGGCGCATCCTCTCTCCACCCCTCGCCCTTGCCTCTCCCTCACACTCGCCGCCTGCGGGGCTGCCGTCGGGGGTGCTGCCGGCAGACCCGGCCTCGGGGATGTGCTGAGAAGGGGCAGCTCCCCTCGGCCCCCCTCCCCACCCCCCCCCACGCGTCGCCCCCCGCCTCACCGTCGTCGTCCTCGTCCCCCCACCCACCCACCCACCGACCCACACGCCTGCTCGGAACGGGTCGGTCGCCGGTGGCGGAGGAGCCCGGCGGTAAGTGGCGGGGCAGGGCAGGGAGGGGCAGGCGCCGTCTCCGGGAGCGGCGGGGGCCGCGGGGGCCGCTCCGCTCCGTTCCGTTCCGCTCCGCGGCGGCGGGCGGCGGCGGCCCCCAACACCCCGCCCCGGGGCGCCCGGGTTCGGGGAGGGAGCGGCGCGGCGGGCGTGAACGGCTCCGCTCCGCGTCGGTGCTGCCCGGGGCTGGGCTTTCCGTGCCTGTGTCGCCGTAGGGGTGCGTGTATGTGTGTGTGTATATATATACATGCACGTGTAATTTTATATATATATATATATAAAAAATATTTTATATATATATATATGTCCTGTTGAACGTGCTCTTGTGGGCACGGGGGAGGGAGGAGAAGCCGGGCGCTGTGGCCGCCTTGCGCCGACGGCGTGTCAGCTGGAGCCCGTGGGTGCCCACACGGTCGCGTCGCCCAGCTCTCCTCGGTAGGTGCCTCTCTCTCTCTCTCTCTGTACGTATAGATATAGTCACGACGCCCAGCCCTCTCCCTCCCTCTGCAGGTGCCTGGGTATTATTTGATATACGCCCGCGCCGCCCGCCCGCCGTCCCCAGGTGCCCCTGCACCTGGTCGTGGCGCAGCCCACCCCCCCACCCCCCCCGGGGATGGGGACGGGCCTGGGGACCCCCTTGGTGGTGGAGCCGGAGGGTCCCGCGGGCTGGGGCCTGCCTCCCCCCTCTGTGTATAAGGTATCGCCGCCCCCCCCCTCACGTCCCCCCCAGGCCCAGGGTGACAGGTACCGTAGGCAGAGGCAGTTTGGCTGGAGCACAAATATTGCCTTTCTTTACATGCTCGTCACGAGTTAGTAGAAAGCTGCGGCAGCCCAGATGCCTTCCTAGACATCCATTCCTCCTACTCAGCCTCCGGCAGGGAAAAGAAAATAACAGGCAGCACTTCTTTCTGTGTGGGTGGAGGAAGAGAAAGGACTATCGATAACTGATTTGTTGAAGGTGCACTGACTTCTTGGTTTTAATTACTATTGTAGTAGTTTCAGTGTAGCGCTGGGTTATGTAGTTGGTATAGAACTCACTTGGTAGCTTTAGTGCAGTGCTTTTAAAATCCTGCATTTTTGCTTTTGCTTTTTAGTAAAATCTCTTCTCAGTCCTGATACATGCAAAGAACCCATTTGGGAAGACTCAATTTCCAGAAGAGTGATGTGGACTGTGCACAAAATGCTGGACTACTAGAAAAGCAGCATTTTTCTATTTGCTCCAGTCCTTCTGGGTCGTCATGGCAGTTTCTTATAACAAGTGAACATTTTTCATTTAGGAGGGGTTTGGGTTTTTGTGGTTTGCTTTCGTTGTTTTTTAAGTTGCTAGTGTTTCTTTAAGTCAGATTTTTCCTCTGAATGAGAGGTGGAGTATCATCAAATCACAGGGCTAAATCTTGCAATCAGCACATGAACAGAACTGTCCTTTGGAGGAAATGATGCCTTGGTAGGCAAGGAAGGGACTTGTCGTATCGATGAATCCATCTTCCAACCAGAGCTGCGTTATCGGCGACCTCTCTGTAGGATTCTGTGGAAACAGGATCCCCGAGCCTTTCTTGGACTGAGGGAACTGCTCTTGCAGCACTGTTTAACATACTATGTATAGCAGCATGTGAGAAAATGTAAAGGTGATTCGTGTAACCTTACTCCTTGTTTTTCTAGTTATTTAACTGTTCTTTCTGTCTGAAATACTGAGTGCAACCTTGCATATAGAGAGGTGTTTGTGCATGGCTAATAGAGATGTGGATGAAAGCTACATAATACGTGGGTATAAATAATATAATTTTTAAGTAATTGCAATCCCATTCAGTTTGACTGAATTTTTCCTCCCGTTCTGGGATAAAAAGCTTAAAAAAATCTTACTGGAAGTGTACTGTCTTTTTTTTTTTTTTTTTTTTCTAGAGCTGTGTGAAGAAACTCTTCAGCCATGGATGTGTTCATGAAAGGACTTTCCAAGGCAAAGGAGGGAGTCGTAGCAGCAGCAGAAAAAACCAAGCAGGGTGTGGCAGAGGCGGCAGGAAAGACGAAAGAAGGTGTCCTCTATGTAGGTAGGTGTACGGCAGAGATCATGCTGCTGGTCAGTGTATCGTGACATTCACAGCTGGATCCTCATCAGACCTATTCTTCTGCAAAAAAAATATGCAGTCACTCATAGGAGACCATTGCAAAACAAACAAGAGGAGAGTTGTGCCCTCCTGAGCTCCAGTTCTCTGAAGCCAAATATTGGTTCTTATGTCACTGCATTGTGCTGGCCATACATTACTGCTCTGTGGAGCCACATCCGTAACGCCATACTGGATGAGGTTGTGTCGTAGGAGGTGCCTTACAGTACAGGTCACTAGCTGGCACTCCATTCAAGAAGTTTGCTAGGTTAAGGTTGAAGGGGTAGTTGGTACAGTAAAAATAAATTTAAAAAAAAAAAGTAAAAGCTGAAGTGGAAGGTAGCTTCACAGCATCCAATTGAACACGTGGGGTTTAAGTGGGATTTTAAGAGAAGAAGCTTGAGAGGTTAATTTGGGAACTGAGCATAAGCCATGCTGACTGCTTGGCATGCCAACAGTAACATTTTGTATGGCAAAGTGACATCTTCTCATCTTTTGAAATTAACTTCATGTTCTGTACTTACTATTGCATATCCATAGCAGATATTTCCCGTGACTTCTCAAGGAAGAGCCACTACAGTTAATGAGGTAGGGCAGGTAGACCCCAAGGTAGCAAAGCAGTTGTTAAGTGACTTATCTAGGCCACACACAAGAGTCTTGCACAGAGCCAGGGATAAAATTCTTTTCAAATCCCCAATTGGTACTTTGATTGCATGATCATCATCTTCACTTAGCAAGTATCGGGCTTTAGAGGACTATCTTGCAAATGCTGCCATGAAAACTTCACAGGAAAATAATCTACCAAGACCATATGAATAAGTGGTCATTTAAAAAAAAATTATGGATCTATTTCTCCTATTCATCAAATAAAGTTTGTCTATAAAAGAACGGAGGGGAAAAGATACTCTTTTGTGTAGGTCCTTTCTTTTTTGCTGATTTTGTAGCAGGTCAGTTCTGTAATGGATGCTGTGTGTACCTAGGGAGATGTGCACAGATATCAAAGAGAAGTTAAACAGAGTTGAAAACCTGAGACATTTCTTTTAAATGGGAGCATTGAAGTCTGTGCAATTCCGAAGTCTTTTCAGGATTCCCTCTGCCCTTGCAGGCTAGTGCCAGTCTACAACAAATTATTTCTGCTCCAGATAGTTTGGACTACTCATTTGGAATACACTTTTCTCCTGCTGAGCCATAGCAAAGCTCAGTGCTCTTGCCAACAGAGATGGCAGTCATTTTGAAAACTAATTGTAAGATGAGTCTATTTTAAAATGAGCATCTGCTCATTTTCAATACATCAAAATAGATGTTCTTTCACTGTACACTGTGCTTGATATTGGAGTTATTTTTCGGGGGGGGGGGGCTTTCTTTTTTTTTTTATTTTGTTTTCTTGTAGTTCCTGACCGTGCTTCTGGGGTCATTGATTTCTTTGTATTAGAAACCTGCATTGTGTGCTGAATTAATCTTTGTGTCAGACCTGTTCTGCAGACTGTAATAATATTTGAACCTCGTTCTGCTCCCAAAGGCAACAGATACCCTATTGTCTTCAGAGACGCTTTTGATGAGGTTGAACTTTGGAGGGCAGGCTTGCTTTTTAGTTCAAGAATAAAATACTGAGGACAGCAGAGCCTTGAGCCATGACAGGGACCCGTGCATATGACTGTAGTAGTGGTAAAGGATCCTTCCCACAGCAGACGCCTGCTTTTCAGGAGGAGCTATATGTGCAGTTTCAGTTGTGCAGGTAAAAAAGCCTTTGGTTGGAAGCTGTCTCCAGGAGCTCTGGCAGCTCATGTGTCCGCGTATGTGCCTGCCCATACCTGCTTGTAGGGAGCCACGGTTTCCCCAGCTGAAGTTTCAACAGGATCAAGTAGGGTAAGGGGCAAATGAGGAGCTGCGTATTTCTCTGTCTACTTCCCAAGCACACAGTGGGGGCGGCTCTTCCAAGGAGCCTTAGCAAAGGCTGGTGTGATCCTCTTTGGTTCTGGAGGCTGGTAACAGTTGCAATGCAAAAGGTGGTGAAACCCCTTTGTGAGCAGAGGAGAGAAGCAGCACACTGCATTAGAGCTCCTGAAAGTTTCTCCCTCCCTATGTCTGTAGCTGGGTTTTCAGATACAAGTTTCACAGCCAGATTATGCTGTGAAAGCTGCCTGACACCTTGCAAAAAAGAACCTAACATTGGGCTGAGAGAGACCTGTTAATCGTTTTCAGTTTCAACAGTCAGCTCCATAACATTCAGCCTTCCATTGGTGCTGGAGAATTAATAAGATGCAAAGTCTTTGGTCCAGATCCCCTAGGTGATACGGCCTCCCACTGAAATCAGTGGAATTTAAGTGAATACAGAAAACATCTGGACCTTTCTGTCCAGAATGCTGTTAGCTATTATGTGAAAGATTGTAACATAATTCTGGCTGGTAAGTGTTCTATTAGCAAAAGCTGCTGCTTGGGATGAAATGTGGTGGTTGTAACTTTTTCCCTTTTTCCCCGCACAAGGAAAGTTCCCTTTTGCACAGGGGGAAACTTAGAGCTCTGAGGGAAAGTGGCATATTGGAGGATTAACTGGGGATTTTTTTCCCTCTTCATGCTGAAGTCTATACTTTCTTCCCTCAGTCCACTGTCTTTGTCGTGCTTTTTAATACCCAAGATACTGTGCAATACAGTCTGTAGTGTGTTTTTATGCTTTCAGGTGTTTTTTTTTCCTAAATTCCTCTGCTGATGTACTTCAACATTGGCCAGCTGAAATCAGTGGCTGTGTCTTGACTCGTACAAGCACAGCATCAGGACCTTTCTTGATATCAGACAACGGCCTGATCATTGATTAGAAAGGAGGACTGAGGCTCAGCAATCCTGTGCTGCATTGTGTATGCTGTAAATTTAAAACTGGGTCTCTGTGTATCCTTCAAGAGCTGTTGGTGTGAAGCAATGAGGAAACAAGTGGCAATAGTTACCCCCACTCGCTTTGAAACCAGGAACTGAGAGTAAGAAGGATGCTCTTGCATGCTCTTAGTGATGTACTGCTCAAGAGCTCCTCTGAGCTTTGTTTGTCCTACCAGGGAGCTGAAGTTTTTGCTAAGTTGACTCTTGAGTGCATGTTCAGTGCTCAGGAATGGAAGTTTCCAGTCTGATCATTTTTGATGTGTTATACCCTAGCAGAACAAAGGAATAGTTTATCAGGAGCAGGGTAGCTAGTGGATGAGTTGTTTACTACTTGCTGTGCTTAGCTGGCACATGGCCTTAGAGTAGAATAGTGCAGTCATGACCTATTTGGCAAGACCATCCAAATTCCTCTGCTGCACTCTCTTTTCATAAGGTTTCTTATTTTCCTTTGGTAACAGAAAAGCCAGCAGAGTAGTCAAGGGACTCAAGGTCTGTCTGGTGCAATAATGAGCTTCAGCACTTGGGAGGAAGCGTCTTCCATAGGCGATGATTTCTCCTTCCCCTAATTTGCGCTTATGTCTCCCTGTCTTTAACCAGCTCTGACTAAGCAACCTGAATCTCAGGCAGGACTTCCTTGGAATAGTCTGTTCGTCTCTCAAAAAGCCCAGAAATGAGTGTATTGCCAAACTACTGATACACGCTTTTGTTTCGGCATAATGACAGTGATGATAATAAATAATGAAATTAAGAGTCTATTGTATTTTTTTATAATTACAAAAAGGCAAAAATTCTGGTTTTGGCCTCTCTCTCCCCTTGTACAAACGTGTATTATAGCAAGGAAAAGTAGCATTACCCTGTACTACCATTGCTCCTGCATCACCTAGGTGGTGTAGGTCAGTGACAGGTTCCTTGGTCTTTGTATTATCCCTACTCTGATTCCTCTGTTCCCATTGTTATACAGGGTACAATGAGCAAGATTATTGATGTTTTGGGAATGCCAGAATGAAAGACAGCTAGTTTCTCTCAGAAACAATGTGGATGACCAGCTTTCCTTCATTGCCAGAAGTCGTCCTACTGAATTCAACTGTTGTTATTTATAGGCCTGTTCTGGCAGATCCTAATGTACTTCTAGATCCTGTTGTAGCTGTGGCTGCAAAAACAGCTACTTCCATACAAGTGTGCAGTAGTGGGGCAAATAGTATTGAGCTCCAACATATGCTGTAAGGTCTGGACCACTGCTTAGCTGGTTGTTTGCCAATTAATGGATTTGGCTATACATATCTCTGTTCTGTATGGGTCTGTGAGCTGAGCTTTCGTTAAAGAAAAGCCCGTCTTCCACTAACAGAAAGAGACTAGCGTTTCTGTATTAGTTGTGGTTATAGCAATGTTACGTCAGGGTAAGTGAAGTAAGAGTCAACTTGCCTATGTCCCTCTGGAGATAATATGCATTGCAGAAGTCCTCAGGGAGTTCTGGTGTACCATCCATCTCTTACCAGTCGTAGGGGACTGAGTACTTGCTATTCACAGGTTTCCATGTGTTTAATAGCTTGGCTTGCAGACAATAACTTCAACAAGATGAACAAGACACTAGCCAGTTCTAACTGCATTTAAAAGCATATGCTTAATATTAAGTATTCTGATAGACACACCGTAAGCCTGAAATCATGTTTAGTCTCTTTCTAGAAGTCAGTAGAACCATCACCTGCTTGAATTCCAGTAAGCGTTCAAAGTGCTTTGCTGCCTCAGGTCTCATGGTGCTGCAAGATTGAGAACCAAAGTCCTAAACCAAGTGCTTAGACATTAACACTTTGGATTTAATAAAATGGACAATTCTTTCAATGGTAAATATTTTCAGTGAGAGAAAATAAGCTTTTTAAAAAGAGAAAATCAGAATAAAGGGGGAAAAAGACTTCTCAGCTTTTTAACCTCTTCATTAGCTAGTTAAAGGAACATGTCATTTTACTGGATGCAGTATTTGTTTTCCTCTTACTTATCATGGATTATTATTCTGCTCTTGCTCATGGATAACAGAGCCTTTTCAATGCTCTAATCAATCTGATAGTTCTATAAATACGTGGCTTAAGTTCCATAAATTGGCACTAGTAGCAAGTAGGACATATTGATGAATGAACTTATATTGTATTTCAGTGTTTAATTGTATTATTGTAAAGAACTGTGGACAAAGTTGCTTTCTTCTAATATATTTCTGGTCATATATTTTCCTCTAATATATTTCTGCTTATATCAGTTTGTATATGATTTTACACATAGTGTTGAGCTAAAATTATATAGACGTTAGAAGTGTAAAGTCAGAAGTATAAATTATAATGTGTAAAATACTGAATGACATACAGACAAAAAAATGCATTACAAATAAGGTAACTTCTGTGTTAGTAATTAAAAAAAAAAAAAAAAAGACATCCTATCTCTGGCAGACTAGGGTAAGATGATAAATTAGGAGCCATGAACTCTGTCTCTGTAATGCTTAACTGCACATTGTCAAGCATCATAGTCCACAGATGGCTACTAATCCCTGAAATGTAGCCAGGTTATAAAACCTGACAAGGACAAGTAGAGCTCTGGTAGGGAGAAAGACGTGGAGTTAGGCCTTCAACAGCAATATGTGCTAATTTGTTTCTTTTCCCGTTGAAGACATGAGAGATTGTTCCCTTTCATGCAGAGTGGTAACAAGTCATGGTATTTTTACATGGGTGTTCCAGATACGGTTTGGTCTTCAGGGTGGCAGAGTGACATTGCTTGCACAGGTCTTGCATTACGTCTCAGTCTAGTACTAGCTCTAGGTTGCTGTCTGCAGAGTCTTTACATGTTGTCACATGTGCCTGTGGCAAGGAGGACACTGGATGCGGCAGACCTTGGGTTTGACCCCGGTGGCATTTTCATGTTTGAATCCTATCTACTGTTTAATGTTTCCCCATTCAGATTAATTTTTGTCTAAATCTGGCTAGCACTACCAGCTCCCCATGATTTTAACCTCTAGGTCTTTCTGTATTTCAATAATGGTTGTTAACACCTTCAAACTGAGATCTGGAGAAGAGTTATAAGATGAAGTTGTAAGGATGTTCTGGAAACTTGGGCTCTGATCTGCAAAGACATGCGTTAGCCTCTTAGGATGTTAACAGCAACATGGTTTCTGTGCGGAGTCATCCATGTGAGTTTGCAAAGTGGGAGGCTTAATTAACACGGCTATTAAGAAAATGGCAAGGAAGTCAGTATGTACAAGAAAAAAAACCTGCAGAAGTGTTCCCAGTGTTATTCACCTTTTCCACAGTCAATACACATTCACGCAGTTGCTGCTTATTGATGGTTTTGCCCTTTCCCTCAGATTGAATTTCTCTTTAATTAATTTTAATAATCTTAGAAAATACTGTATGCAACTGTATGTAATCTGTATATTCATCCCTCTTTATCACCCATCTAGGCTTTACCAGTACTTAAGACATGTATTTTCAACATAATATTGTTCTTTGTTTAGGTTCCAGGACCAAGGAAGGAGTTGTTCATGGTGTCACAACAGGTAAGACAATTATCTCTTAATTTCAACTGCTTTCCTACATTTGATTAACCAACCATTTAACTGTTTAAAATTCTGTGTATTTTTTTTTTGAGAGCGCTCCAATTTCTGAATCATAGAAAAACATAGAACAATTGAGAGGCAGAAAGCAACATTCATTTTGTCAAAACGCATACACTGTTTTACAATCAAATATGTAAATTTAATATAGCTGTATGTGAGAAGGGTTTTTTGAGGGAAGTTCCCAAATCAAAGTCAAGCTGTACTTGTATGAGCCAGGAGACTAACGAAACCAGATTCCTAAACAGAAGGAAATAACTTGCTTTTGTGGAAATAGATAAATCAAGCGTCTTTCTGTTGTTTATTGCCAAAGGTGAACTATTCGGTGCTGGAAAGTTATAAACTAATTGGCATAAAAAAAGTGAGGTCTTTCTTAATTTTATTTGTTTGTTTCTTTTTTGCTATGAAGAACTTTGACCTATAGAAACTGCAAGCCTGGCTTGGGTGCCCAGGCTTGCCTCCTTGTGAGCCGAGGAGGCAGCAAAGGCGGATCTGGAGAAGAGGAATGCCGCTGGAGGAGGACTGAGGAAGGCAAAGGGGGGAGGGACGGAGCTGGCCGTGTGTCAGGAGGACTTTCATCTGCTGATTTGGGAGCTCATAGTCGGACGGGACCGATGCTAGTGGGAGAGGCGGGAATTACTGCAACACACGAAGGAGGGAAAATAACGCAGAAGGAGCCTCCTTCATACAGTAGGGACTGCAAGAGGTAGGTAGGAAGGAAAAACCACAGGGAGCGTCCGCAGTTAAGGCGGACGAGGTCAGCAGCGTGTCCGCGCTGAAGTCTTTTAGACTGCCCACGGTGCAGCTGGGATGCAAAACGGAGTTTCGCCTCCGCGGTCGCCAACTCGGCCCCGTCGTACGATCGCTGCTCTTCACCGCAGCCTGTGCGATCAGACCCCAGCTCCCGTTAAGCTGGCGGCCGTGTAACTGCAGCACGGCGTGACTACTGACCGAGCCCCGCAGGGCGACGAGCGGCGGCGGCGGCGGGGGCAGACCGCGGCGCGGCGTGGGGCCTTCCCCCGCGCGGCTGAGCCCGGGCCCGCTGATTGGGCGAGCCGGCAAGGGGCGGAGCCTGCGGCCGGCCGCGCGGGTGATTTACAGCGGCGGAAGGCGCCCGCCCGATGGCCGGCGGCTTCTCCCGGGAGCTTAATAGCCGAGTACGCCCTGTACTCTTAGTGGTTCTTCATCCCAGCCTGAGGTCTGTTTCCAGCAACGCGCGGGTAGTGCAGTTTCAGGCAAGGTGTGCTTGCGGCACCCACGGTCATGCTGCCGCTGCAGGGTGGACGTGCCCTGTCACCCCCTCTGGTCCCACAAGGTCGGTGTGGCTCATCAGTGTGTCCCGCTGGAGCTGGTTGGGTGGGAAGATCGAAGGGAAATAGCTTGTAGGAAAGAAACAAATTTTAGAGTTTTGATAAACTGGTTTGAATTTGTCACAGTTATGAGGGTTTTGAAGCGTTTTTTTAGAACTACTAATCTCTCAGCAGCAACAGCGCTTGCAAACTTTGAAGTTAATGCCAGGCATGTATATTGACATTAGCGTTTCTACACAGAAGAAGAGTAAATTCACATTTTAAATTGATTTGCAGGGATCGTTTTAGGTGTGAACTGAAACCAGTAACCAATAATTCGTAGTAAGTGGCAAAATGAGTGGAAGTCTTTGATCTCTACAGAGTGCGGGAAAGCCTCAGCTGACCATAGTGCATTGAATAGAATGTGTAATTTTCTGCTGTAGAATGTGGGACTTCTGGAGATGTGAAGAAAATGCATGGCCAAGAACTTTAAGGTGTTTTTCCCCCTAAGAAATTAGGAAACAAATAAGTAAGGGAGTAGAAAAGGATTTCTTCTTTCTTTTCGTTTTGTGTACAGCCAGTGTATCATTCACCTGTGCTCACATAAGCCAATGCAAAGGATGAACAACTGTAGGTCAACAAATGGCAGTACTTAATATCACAACCCAAATAAATGGTTGAGAATTCAGTCAAGAGTATTTTTAGTAACAAAACTGAACAGAACATCTATGATAGTCCTTCAGAGTTTAGCCTCAGGCTGAACATGCGTGCGGTTGTTACGAGGTTTGAAATCGCAGCTTGTTAGACCTCAATTAAGAGAAATATTCAGAGGGATCATTACTATAACCAGTAGAGGATTGCAGTAGAATGAGATTTGAGACACATATATCTAATGTCATCACAGATGTGGGAACAGCAAGTGACAGCACTAACAAGCAAGTTAATAGAGGTGATGTTCACCAAGCTGGGCTGTGGTAGATAAAAGTCAAGGGCATTTGCACATGTATGAAACTTGCTGAAGTGCTGGGACTCTGTAGTAGGCCTGCTTAGTGGGGAGCTGCTTTCCCTTCTGCGAGAAACAACCGATCTCGAATGTTGCGAGTATCCATCTTTATCTGATTGCAATATGTGTAGTGAGACAGGAAATTTTAAGTAGATGAATAGAATTTTTGCCAAGTTTGAAAAGTTGTTAAATTTTGTTCTGCAAGATACAAAACAGGCTATAAAGCCAAACATAAGGAGAGCACATCTGTTATGTGCTGTGCCTATGAATAGAAAATTCAGAAAAGTTACAGCTAATTTTAGGCAGAACAGTGGTCACTCCTCACCCGCTTTAGGAAGTGGGTGACACAAAGTGAAACACCCAAAGCTTGGGAATAATGGGTTCTGTGCCACAGTTTGCTTCCTTCTGGCCTATTAAACTGTTTGAAAGGAGTTCGGCTGTTGAATGAAAATGGAAAATGAATAGAGGGCATGCAGGTTGAAATGTGGCAGTGAGACGAGGAGACCTAATGCAAAATCCAGAGAGCACGGTTTCTAAAATGAAACAGGATGGGCTTGGTAGTATAAGAACAGAGGAATTGCTTGGGCACATATTTTAAAAATAAAGAATTTTAAAAAATTGCAAGTCTATGAAGGGTTGTTCTGGCAAGCAGGGAAGGTAGGTAAAAACAGATTTGGGTTCACTGTAGTGATGCTATGAGATATAATATGAAGATACTGAGAAATGCTAGTAAAGTCTTAGAAATCAAATCCATTTAAATCAATGCTATTAAAGTTGATGTGACAAACTGCCTTTTAGGGCACTTGTAAAGACCTACTTGTCTCTTTTCATAGGACTAGGAGTTTGCCGGTTCTGGTGGTCTTATGATGCACCAGTGTGTTAATATCATGTGCAACCTGAGGTGAAATAACACATTTTATGTAAATAAAAATGATTCAAGAGCTTGGAGACAGTCAAATGCAAACTAAAAACTAAAATCACAGATCAAAATGAGTGTGTGCTCACAGTTGTGCAGTCAGTCCTCTCTTACTGTCTGAGTTCCAAGGTCTTGCTAGTTTTGCTATTTTTGAATAGTTTGTGGTTTAAAACCGTTTGCTGGTAAAGGGACTGGGAGCTGATGCACCTCAAAGTGCTGAATAACTAAATACACTTTTCAGTCAGTTGCTTTCCAAACCCAGAAATACTAGACAGATTTTTAGTGGCATCAAGACACTGTAAAATGAGGATGCCAGGCTGTGATTCGCAGGAATATGGTGAGCATGTTATTTGTCAGGTCACGCTTTCTCAGAACTTCTGAAGATGAAGTAGCTTTGCTTATTGGTTTTATGGGGTGTTAGCTTGTGTATCTGACTTGCCTGCCTAATTAACATGTCTACTGGCCTTTGACTGTAAATGCATAGTTCATCAGTCTTGCTTATCTCCCAGGGATAAGTGTCCAGAAATGTATAGTATCAAAGATGAAATATTTACAGTCTATTTCCTGATAATGAAAGTAAAGCACTGGTTTGTACAAAAGATCACGGCCAAAAAGCCCTTGATACTTCAACCATGTGTCTGTTTCCTGAAGCTGAGTCAAGACACAATATCAACAGTTACGAACCATAAGCAAGTGTTTTGCTTAATTCTTTATCTGATCCTTCTTGTTCTTCTTAACATTCTTAGTCATTGGTATTCCTGTTGTGTTTGTTTTAACTCCATCAGGTATCTTTCAGTAAATTGTATGAATTAAAGAACGCCCCATGTATTTATGGCTTCTTTGTAAATGAATTCTTCAAGTACCTAAGGCAACCTTATTGTCTGAAATACACGTTCAAAAGTATATGTAGTGCAGTAAGAGTAATTTCATGAATTCAGAGAAATCCTGTGGTTTTCATCCACTTTTCTTGTTCTAAATTGAAAGCAATTAGTTCTCATTTTGAATTGCTCCAAAGGTTTTATATTGATATCATATGTTACCCAGTTGTCTATAAAAAGTAGGGAAAAGAAACCTTCAATGCCAATAATTTTTGCACAGTACTATAGTCAGTATTAGAACTTCAGTTTCAAAGTTAGTCTTCGCATGGTCATTGTACACCATCCCAGGATCATTTACTGGAATGGACAGTCTCTGCATAGATGGACAGAAGTAATCAGGTCATTGCACGGCAGAGCTCTGCAGAAGCTGATTTACTCTGTTTCTCAGCACCGTGATGAAAAGCAGACATCAACTTTAGAAAGACTTAATGGCTTAAGATCATTAAACAACCAGGTATTCAGATTAATTTAATTAGTTGCTATCAACCCCCTGCATTCTGAACTGATTTGTTTGTGTGCACTTAATGCTTTTCCCCTGTTACTACTTAGTGTAAGCAATAAAATACATGAGGCTGGAAACCTATTTTGTTTTTTCTTCTCCTGTTGCTAGGGTTTCAGAGCTGAAGGGTCACCAGGCTGGAGCTTATTTACAAAGTCACTCTGGTAAAAGGGACTTTGATGGTGTTTAGGTATTCCTTAGAGACAGGAAAGAAAACTCTCTCTTTCTCCTACTAGTATGAGTGCTTTTGCTCATCTGTGCAATGTGTATAGTTTGCTGCATTTATCTTCATGACTCTGATTTCTGAAGCAGTGTACGAGAGAGCTTTCATGGTACCTCCTGTGTCAGCTTTCTTATGCTATGTCTGTGTGCTGGTTTGTCTGGGATAGAGTTAATTTTCTTCATAGTAGCTAGTATGGTGCTATCTTGTGGATTTGTGACCAAAACAGTGCTGATAACACAGAGAGGGATGTTTTAGCTATTGCTGAGCAGTGCTTGCACAGAGTCAAGGTCTTTCCTGCTTCTCACACCGCCCCACCAGTGAGTAGGCTGGGGGTGCACAAGAGGCTGGGAGGGGACCCAGCTGGGACAGCTGACCCCAACTGACCAAAGGGATATTCCAGGCCATATGACGTCATACTCGGCAATAAAACGAGGAGGAAGGTTGGCTGGGGGGCCGCTGTTCAGGGACTAGCTGGACATCCGTCAGTTGGTGGTGAGCAATTGTTTTCATTTGCATCACTTGTCTTTCTTGGGTTTTATCTCTCTCTCTTTGTTATTTTCCTTTTCATTACTACTTTTTAAAATTATTTTATTTCAATTATTAAATTGTTCTTATCTCAACCCATGAGTTTTCTCACGTTTACCCTTCCAATTCTCTTCTCCCCCATCCTGCTGGGCAGGGGGGAGTGAGCGAGCAGCTGTGTGGTGCCTAGTTGCCGGCTGGAGTTAAACCATGACAGTCTGAAATAAAAGCAATCTTAAATGTACTGCTTTTGTTACTCCTTCTATCAGGTATCTTCTTGTTGTGCCAGTAACAGTGTTAGTGGCCTGATTCTTTGGGGTTTTTTGTTTGCATGTGCTAAGCCCTTTCTAGGGTAATGTGGGTTTGGGAGGAGAAAACAGACTTCAGACAGAGCCTTCCCAAAACACTAATAGTGGGAATGGCAGCCACTGGGTAGTTACTCTTGGTAGGTGGTCATACTTGCCATGACAACATAGTCTGAGAAATGTGGGTTTGATAGTGGCATCAGGAGTTAGGTGTTTTATATTGCAGCATCCACAATGCATTCGATTTCACTGTATTTCTTGATATTTTGCTTTTGAGGTGCAGTTTTTTTAAGATCTTGAGATAATGAAAGTAATTATGACTATTGACAATGAACACAGTGCAACCATGCTTTATCATTTTATCAAAAGCAAGGAGTCCGCTCAAGAGCAGCTGAGCGTGTGATCCTTTGTCAGCACCGAGCCTGCTGAATTTGTCTCTTTTAAATGTTCTGCCTTTCAACGTATTTTGGAAGAGGGAGTTTTCAAAATAGCATATGTCACTTCCATACAAGGAAAAGGACCTTGATTTATGTATCTTCTGTTGGGTTTGTTTTTTCTTTTTTCCTTCTCTCTCAGAAAACTAATGAGACAGAGGAAAAATAAAAAGCAATACTGAAATTTACCCAAAACACATCTCTTTCTTTTATTTATTTTTTACATTTCTTGGAGAATATCAGTTTAAAACGTATTTTTGCGAGATGCTACTTTTTTTACATAGCTCTGTTGAGATTTCTTCTTGCCATTCTAAATAATATGAAAGTGTTAACAAGTTTCCATCTCATGACATTTCTCAGTTTGTTTCTGAAAGACTCCATGCACAATCAGATCTTAACATTCTTTGGAAGATATGACGTGTTACTAGGACACACACCTTAAGATATGTGTTTGCAAGAACTAGTGAAAAACTTCCTATATAAATTTTATGTGTAGAATCCAGAGCTTTTTATAGTCTGTAGCTGGTAATAATCAAATGGGGCATCTTAACAGAGGTCTTTCTACACTTGCTAGCATTATGTCAAACCTTCCCTGAGGGCAACATTTGCTTTTCAGCAAAGCCCACTTTTGATTTTTTTTTTCTGGAAAAAGCACGGCAATAGAGTACTGGATGGATACAATGAAATTTCTTGTGAATTTGTATCTTATTAGCATGTATAGGTTGGAAGATATTTGGAACAGACTTTTTCTGTTTCTAATTTCAGACCATTGTTGTCCTGCTCTATAATGAAAGCTTCTGGTTTTGGTCGTAACAGAGGGAATACTCAATCGGTTACTAACTTTAGTTAGAATGAGCGTTAAATGATCTGCCTCCATTTTCAGTCAGCAGATATATATTATTTGGGTCTTTAATAAAAATCACATATTAGGCACATGTTGTACCTTTCTAGCTTTCTCCTAATTGTTGTTATTTAATGTCAATCATAGCAACCTATACTGCATGCCCTGTGATATGGGCAGCTGATACTCTTTATGTAAGGAATTAAATCTAATTTATCCCTAGAAAGTCTTCTATTCGTGTGTGCTTCCCAAAAAAGGGTGGTCTATCTGCCAAGCAGAATCCATCCTGTGCTCAGGGTGCAAATAGAGCTATGAACACATTTTATGGATCAGATGGGATTTGGGCTGGAGGAAATTATAGGATTAGTTAAAATTACAAAACTATATGCTGGATGTTTTTGAAGAACAGTCCCTTGTTTAAATGAGTAAATGTGTTTCTAGCTGAAAATCTGCCTATGTAACTTGAAGGCATGAAGTCATCCCATCTCTTTTCTTAGAGCGGTTCACTACAGTGCAAGCTGCTGTCAGAAAGAGCCCTTGGGGATGAATGAGCAGAAAGAACCCAGTGATATTCTGAAAGGTAGAATGGCAACTGCTGATGTACATGTAGGCTAAATGAGTTGTTGTTTCCCTGCATCTTGGAAGTTAGCTATAAATCTATTTTGCTTTGGCATCTTTGGCATTCAATCTTTTTGTAGATTAGTATGTTATAGATGGACACATCAGCAGTGGAGCAAAAATTCTCAGAGAATCAGATAAAAGGTTGTATTTGAAATTCTCTGGTTGAGTAACAGTAGCTCTGCTTATTAATCAAGTGTATTTTAGAAAATAAAAATAAAAGAATAATCAATGGCTTTTGAGTCTAATGTAAAAAAATCTTGTCTTCCATGCCCTGTAACATGTAGCAAGTGTTTGGTGGTCTAATTGGAATGCATTTCCAAACTGGGATATATTGAATGCAATTATTACATGTTACACAGCGAGTTAGGCATAGTAAGGGCCCTTAAGTAATGACTTTTCTTCCCTAAAGTACATACAGCTAGGCATGAATGAAAATGTCAAATGTCTTTCACATGGAAGAAATTGAGCCACAAATAAGGCTTATTTTTACCTCTGCAGCTCCAGTGTTACCAGATGGATAGTCTCATTTCTTAAGATCCACTTGGGGTACACAAAGTGTAATGACCTTATGGCTCTTCATGATGTTGGGCTGTCAGTGATAGAATGATTCTCTGAAAAGCTTACAGCTCCCAGAACTGTAATGTGTTTTTCCATCTTCTGCTTCTCCTCAGTGGCTGAGAAGACCAAAGAGCAAGTGTCTAATGTTGGGGGAGCTGTGGTGACAGGAGTGACGGCGGTGGCCCAGAAGACAGTGGAAGGAGCAGGGAACATTGCTGCAGCCACTGGCTTGGTGAAGAAGGATCAGTTGGCCAAACAGGTTTGTTTATTTACAGTCTTTTCCAGGTGAAGAAGTGAACGATGAGTGGCCTCCCTGAACTGAGGGGCAGATGGAATGTTTTATTTTGTGTCTGCAAGTGGTATGAATGCAGGATGATTTGTGTTATGCTAAATGAATTAACAGCAAAGAAAATGTCTGCTGTTTATAGCTTGTATTTTGAGTGACTTCCAGGATTTGAGAACTGGAGTAGGATTGGGCATGGAACTTTACTATTCTGAAAAGTCTTAGCAAGTTTGCATTACGGTTGGAAGTGTGATCTAGTGCTGATTCTGAACTTGGCAGCCTCTAGTTGGGGGCCAGCAGCTGTAGGGTTGCTGTACAGTTGAATGGGAAGATAACTTTTTTCCAAATAACTCAGGATTGAAAAGCACCCTGCTAGAGCTGAAAGGTCAAGCAGCAAATCTCAGGTTTAACAGCACAATTTGTATCCTTTGCAGACGAAGAGCAGAAGGGTTTGTGTACCAATCCACTAAGTGGTTACATACATGGCATCTGAAGTCTAGATCTAGCTATAGAGCCACTATCTTCCATTAATATAGTGACACAAACTCAAAAATGCCTCCAAACTGTTCTGAACTCTTCAGATTAAATTTGCTCTAGCTCATGCTATAAAACACTCTGTAGATATTTTTATTCTAGCACCAAGGTGAGCATTAAGTATTTGCATAATACTAAGCGTTACTACATTTTTGTTGCTGATACACTGCAGTTATATACTTCCACTTACACTGGGTAAAAAGTGACCCCAAATAGCTGGTGGGAACAATGCTTTAAAATGTGTATATTGTTGTCTGGAGACAAAAATAACCTAGAAGAGACAAATACATCCTTTTGTGCTGTTTTCTGTATGAACATTTAAGTGTTAGAAAAAAATAGGATTATGAAGAATATTAGTATTTGCACAAAAATATGGGTGTCTCATAGATTTAGCATGAAGAAGTTCTGTGGTGTATCTTATTTCCAATTAGTGTCCAGAGGAGCTGTTAAAATTGAATCCTTAAAAAGTCTTCTTTATCATTATCTGTTATTGAAGTGAATTCCTGTCTGTCTGACAAATCCTATTGGTGCTTTAGTTTGGGGGGGAAAAAAAGGGGTATTACTTTGTGGTAGGCATTCACTCCACTGTGGTGGATCGGTCTTGAAAACATCTCACAAGCAGTTTTATTCTCTTTCAGAGCATTTTTCCTGCGGGGCTTTTTAGTCCTTTTTTACTCAGCTATAAGTAAAATGTTGCTTTTGATGTGGCCATGGTCCTTTGTAAAAGCTGTGTTGAAGATTTGCAAAATTGAGTATCTAATGAACTGCCAGGGGTTACATGAGCATGGCATGGCCACAGTAGTCTATACCCTTAGTTTCTGCTAAAGCTCTTTCGTAGTTTTACGCTGAGAATGTTTTTTTTCTGTTTGTAGATCTTCAAACTCAGTGTCATAAGGAACATCATTGCCGTAACATGCAATTACCTACTTTAATATTGACCATACCTAATATGTATATATTAAGATTAAAAAAATAGATCCTTATAATTATAGAGTATGAAGCAAATCTCTGCTGACTTTCATTTAATTCTGTTCTGTATATTGTGAAGCTTAAATATGAGTCATGATGGCTGTAACAGAATAAAATCACATCTGTGAAATTAAAGGACATCCATAACGTACATGCATATTATCCCATAGCCCTATAAATAACATCATTACTCTGAACTGGTGCTTTGTTCTTTAGATACGCAAAACCATTCATTTGCTTCTTGATACTGGTATTTTTAGAATGAAGTTCTCAGTCATCTATGCAGTATGGCCAGCTAGCTGATTAGTATCTACAGCTCCTAGCAGGCTGCTCTGCCTCTCTGTCTCCTACTGCTTTTGCAAGGGATAAGTAGCCATTTCGAAAATGTTAACATCAAAATTCAATCATGTAAAGATATTCTACAGCCTAGTATTTCTGCATTTCTGTGCAGTTCAGAGGTACACAAGATTGATTTTTCTTGGATTTTCCAGGTAAACTGACAGTTGGGTGGGGACCAGGCATGGGCATTCAGAATACCAGTAGGACACAGGTCCCTTGTAGGAAACAGGGTGGGTCTCGGTGAAATAAGAGAAGGTGCCAACCAGGTATATAATCAAAATATCAATGTAACTTTGTGTATTTTATCTCTATAAGGTTATGTCTCTTAAGGCTGTGATATCTTTAGTCTACTCTAAACTGGGAATAAGAGACCACAACTAGCAAATTCATTCCTTGCGCTTAAGTAGGGCTAGCAGTGCCTTGGGCAGATTATTCTTCCTATGGACATCTATTTGGGATTGTCCTAAAGCAAATGGCTATATATCCCATGTGCAAGATGAACACTTACCCTGCTTACATAGTGTAAACAAGTCATGGAATTTGACAGGGAATTGCAAATGAAGCATATCCATTAAAAGTGGATAGAAGCATGATTACAGGCTGTTTTTCCACAGAAGACTAAAAGGCTTTAGCCAATAATCTGTTATTTTAGTTGGCTTCTAAGCTTGTGACAAATGTTTTCTTCCAGTTCACACGGATCCACATAATCGAGTCCCAATCCTCCAACTGAACATAGAAAACAGTGACCTCCTGAGATCCCTTCCAACCTGAACTATTCTGTGAACTGCTATAAACTCAGCCTCCATCTAACTGGAGGAGTTTGCTTCTTTGCCATCAATTACAGGATCAGGGACTGTGAAATAAGTATCAGCTGCCTCAAAACATGTCTGGAAGCCCATCTAAACTAATGGTCATTGCTGGGATCTGCTACTAGTGATCTGCTCGCTTGTGTGAAAGCCTGTAGTCTTGCGTGGTGACTGGCATTTTTCTTGTGCCTTGATCGAAGTCTGGTTTTGACTTTCAACTCATTGAAAACAGTCGTAGCGTTTCTTTACCTGTGGATACAACAATATTCATGCAGAGGAAATACGAAGCAGATTCTTGGCACAATGCTTTCTCACTAAGTCTGTTCAAGGTTGCCTAGTGCAGCCTTTAATGCTGGTGTGCTTTGGACCCTGAAGAACAGGTTTAACCATCCAACTGAGGCCAGGCTGGAGGGCTGCTGTCACACCACACTGTCACCTACCCACCCTGTAGCTGGTGTAAGCAGGCAGTGCAAAGTGACAGCTGAGACGAGTGAGTGACAGAGCTGACTTGATAGTGCCCATCTGAGGACTGCCCTGGGGGATTTACGCTTTGGCAGAAACTCACTGCTTAACACAGCAAGGGTAGTGGCAGCTAGGAAGATTGTATTCATTTTAAAAGGGTTAACATGCTGCAAGTAGCATTTTAATAAATGACAAAACAATTCTTAAGATTATTTAGATTCCAAAAGTTCTTTCATGCATTGCCAGCATGCATCTACTCAAAAATTATTTCTAATGCACATTAGCATTTAGCATAGAGCCTATTGAAAATGGATTAACTCTTTATAAGCTAGTTAAATTTGGGCCTAATTTAAAATCTGCCCATAATAATGCTGTTATTTGTAATCACTGGGACTCTTCCTGGTTTTTCATGCTTTCTTCTCTCTGTTAAGAGAAGACGATAAACTGAAATACTGGGTTATACAGATAAAACATTTGCTTTAAATTTATTCTGTGCCTGTGCATGTTTTATTTCTGTGTACAGTGTGAGTGTGCTTCTATATTGAGTAAAAAAAAAAGGAAGATTAATGATAATTACATTTACCGTAGAAATGAACATGGTTTTTTCCTAAATTAAGAAAGCTGTGAAATCCTTTGAATATTCTATTTTCAGCTTAGTATGAGCGTATAGATCCAGATAGTATGGAGGGGTACTAGTTAGTGAATATCTAGTGTATAATATTGCCTGAGAACAAAATGTGGATTATAAAGTTTATTATTTTCAGATAAGTAATTAACTAATTGAGGTTCTTAACCTCACTAAATTCACATCATTTGGTTCTCTAGCATCTCAAGAATAAATCTGTTGGTAAGTTCTGTGATTTCTATAGTGAATAATTTTATTTATACTGTTCTAGCACTAAAATCCCCAGTCAAGCTGAAACCTCAAGGTACTTTGAGTACCATGCAAAGACATAGTTAGACAGATTTTCTGTGCCGTAGATCTTACTAAAGTAAATAGAGTAGCAGGCCTTGTCCTTATCGTGTTTAGGATCCATATCATCTATATGGATTGTGTTTGGTATCTATATGTGCTAAGTCCTTTTTCTTTCTAGAGTGTCTCTTAATTTAACATTTACAGTAAACAGCACTGTAAACACAAACATAAAATTACAGTAGCAGATAACGTATAGATAGATAATATACTTACAGAACAGATAATATAACTCGTTGGTTTAATTACCAAGCTTTCAGGGAAGAGACGACCATAAGTGGGAAGACTGTCAGTTTAGGCATTAGGCATTTTTTTCCATAGAAAATACTATTTGACTAAAAGGCCTTGTTAATTGCTTTTAACATGAAAAATAATTTAGAAGTATGAAAGCGATGGTAACTTTGCCATATCTTCTTCCCCCTCATCCCATCCTATATTTCCTGGGACTTGTTAGAAGCCAAACACTGTTCTCATAACTATTCAGTGCAGTGGAACCCACAGGTATAGAGTATTTCTTGTATTATTACTTTTCTTGGTCAGAATAGCTAGTCTTATGAACAACTGAATTTTTCCATTTTTACATCGCTTAGGGCCAGGATGAATCCACACTGGGGAATCACCATAATCAAATATACCAATATGTAGGAGCATTTTTCCTCCTTTTTACACAGAAGCACCATGAGACATTGTGCGCTGCTGAGAATAAAGACATCATGAAACACCTTTTAATTTTGATGAAATGAGAGCAACTTAGCTTTGATTAAGATACCAAGCATCACAGTGTACTCCAGCCAGCTATTATTTGTTCATTTGGGCAATCTTTCTGGGAGAAGGGATGCAAACCCTGTAAGTGCCTCTGAAGATTCGTCTCTTTTTCAGCGGCAGAATGGAGGTTTCCTTTCTACTTTATTAAAAGCCCATTTTGAAATGCAAGCAATATCTCATCTTTCAAAGATTTCTGTTCTGTCTTGTTGCAAACTAAGATTCCCAAGTGTTCCCAAAAAAGTGTTAATTACCACCTGTAGTTTAAAAAGAAAAAAAGCTGAATATGAAATCTTTATTTATTGCACTTTACATCTTGCCTTTAAAAAATGCAGAGATCTGTTTAGAAACCCTTCTGTAGAAATCCTATGTGGAAATAACTAGAAACTTGGGATTGACATTTGGCTTTTACCAAAGTTATCTTGGGTAGCAGTCCCCGAAGTTTAAATGCCTAACGTTAAAGTCTCCATCACTGTTTTAGTAGCCCCCTTGCTACCTGCATATGAGATAAATGCCTTGCTTAGTGCTTGAAGAAGCTCAAACAGGCATTTTCTCATTTTGTCTCTTTATCTCTTTGAGATATATTTTGCATATTTTATTTCCTACTGTGCCATAATACTGACATGCTACGGAAAATTCTTGAAACTTTTTAAAAACTGATTTTTTTAATGTGCTTTTTTGTAAATAAGGTTCCAGAAATAGGTCTAATCATGGCAAAATTTTGGTTTCGGTGGAACCGTGCATTTTGATAGAATATTAATATCTCCTAGTTTTCTGACCATCTTCACACTCAGTATACTCTACAGAGTGCTTGGCTTGTTAAAGGATGACTGTTGCCCATCTTCTTTGCAGTCCGTAGGTGAGTCGATTAATCTTGAAAAACTTAGCTCAGAAACACAAAGGAAAAGCTACTGAGCAGACATACACAATTTACTTCTTCAGAAAGGGTGTTAGGGAGTTTTTTCCACCTTTCCATTACATTTTATGCTTTTGGGCAGCTGTTGTCCCAAAAGGCTAATAGACCCAAATGAAAAGCAGGACAGTAAGTGCAAGTTACATGAGACTTAAACCATTGCTCTTTTGTTGGAATAAGCAGGTTTATTCATCTCCCCTAGAAGTTATTATGAGGAAAAACTCAAGCCTTGGATTAAGCAAAGAAACTTTAATAAGATTTTAGTGTGGCAAATGCAGAAATAGCCTCCACCCAATTAACTTCTGGAGATGATAACTTTCCTGTAGACACTGTAGAGCAAGCAGGCTGCTAGGGTGCAGCAACATCTAATTGCCCCCCTCAACGACTTCTTGCCATTTATGGCTCTAATATAAGGTCACAGTAGAGAATGGGTAAGTTTCTGATTAAATATATGTAATCCCTAGCAAGTCTGCTAAGCAGCCAGAGGTCTAACCCTCTACACTTGAGCTGAGCCATGCCAGTTCTGCCTTGCGGTGCAGTGCAGAGGGGTGGGATTTTGGGTTGTTCAGGGTGACCCCAACTGCTGTTCCGATGTGACACTCTTGCTTGGTTTGTAGGAGCAATTACAGCAGTGGTTTGGAAAGCTTGCATACTGTGGTTTCTGGTAGGATAACTAGCAGACAGTAAATCTTCCTCAAGGAAGCCAAAGTGTTTTAGCTGATGTATAGGAGAAGGCCTGCTCAGGTTGTCACAACTAAACATCAAGCAGACAATACTTGCTTTCATATTTCTATTTAAATCATAACTTGTGAAGAGCACATAGTTTGAGATAGGTTTTACTTTTTCCCTTACTGTTCTATTTCTTTATCCGTGCATAATGTATGAGTGACTGCTGCAAAACAGAACAGATATTAGCAACAATTAGCAATGTTTCCTTTTTTAATGTATGTAGATGGATTGAGAATGGAAGAATGAGGAGAGAGGTTCCCCGTTAGGGGATCCACATTGCTCAGGAGCTGAATCACAGAAGACCCTTCTTAAGAGAAAGCATTTCTTAGCTGTTTCTTTGAATTAATGAAGGAAGTAGGACTGTCGGTGAACTGACATATCTCTTTGATTGTAGCATAGCTGGACTGATTTATTTTGGTAGGGCCTTTCTTACTGGTCGCAGAATTAACGATGGTGTATTGTATTAAAACATCTGTAACATCAATTCTGTAAAGCTAATCCATATTCTTGAAACAGGAAACTGATTTATTATAAATAATAAGGCACCCATAGGTAGGCAATATTAAGGTTTTGAATCTGCTTTATGTACACAGTCAAATCTCCCCCTCATGACAGTGCACACAGTTTTTGGATGGGAAAGCTCAGGAATCATCTAGGTTGTACAGAGGTATGAATGTCAGTAGACTTGTCAAATTGCATTACGATCCTGTATGAATGCTCTGTATTGGAATGCAAGTGGCTTTCATTCAATGATTTGTAATTTTTTTCCAAAATAAATTCAACAATTACAGTTGAGGCCACTTAATGTAATTACATTAATACAGTTCTGTTTTCCTTTGAGGTTTCCACATAGGCAAGCCCGTCGTATGTAGCTTGGTATATGTTGATACTACATAATGGCACTGTAAAGAACAGTACAGAGTGCTTGAAGTAGACTCTAATGTTTACAAGCAATTTTATTTGGTAAAATATGCTAATGATGCCCACAGAGAACAGGTTGATAAATAGGAAGGCTACAGAAGTCACAAAGCCAGCGAGGAAATCCCATGTTTTTCTTCTACCTTCCTTTTGCTTTATGATAAGATCTTACCTGTCACTGCCTGCTTGGCAGGTATGTGCACATTCTGGTAGCACTTCTGGACATGAGTAGCTTAATTTTATTTCACTCTGAATACCACCATTTGAAATGTTTAAAATTAGGCCAGGCAAGACAGAGATGAATATGCACAGAAAATAACAGTCCTCAGGGAAAAAACAGATGGATGACTCCAGGTAAGAGTGCTAGAGTTTCTGTGTTTGTTGAAGAGACTGTTGAAGTGCTGGGAGGATTTTGAATTGCAACCTGTGCTTGCCCTTCCTGGTTAGCAGAGAAAATGCCTTTCCTGCATTGGAGCATGTTGTCAGTATTGTTTCTCAGAGGGCAAAATAGCAGTATTTAAAGGAAGACCATGTTCTCTGTGTCAAAGCATTTCCATGCATTGCCATCTGTGACTCGAGCAGAACTTGAGTCACAAGGGAAGAAAACGTGTGTGGTATTATCTAAATATCCTGGAGGTTATTGCTCTTCATTAATTTGGGAACAAATATGAGTTTAATGTAAAGGTCTCATGAGTTTTCCTGCTTTCCTAATGGCTTTCATGCTGTGAGATAACATTTTAGTGCAGACTAATGTTCCGAGTCTACCTGCTGCCTTCACTACTTCTGACCATAATGTATTCCTAATTGCCTGTGGAGGAATTAAGTTGAGGAGCTTTGGGGTGGCATCATACTGCTTTTTGTTTTCTAGCAATTGCTCAACCACAGATATAGCTTTGACCCTGGGGAAATAAAGTACCCCCATCCTTAAAGTGAATGTGCCTATCTCCCTTAATCTCAAAGAACAGGAATTGTTTGCTAGCTGATAGAAGGGTGAACACATTCTCCACTAGGAATTGTTCATATGTCAGAGATAGCAGAACACAACTTTTCATTTCTTTTTCTTTAACTTGTGAGGGAGAAGCAAAAGACACTCCCCATCCTTTTACCAGAAGACTGACTTTTGCATTTATTATAAGGGTTTGCTTGTCTGCAGGCTATGCTTTTTTCCCTCCCTCTTGTGTTCTTTACTCCAGTCTCCCTTCCACCTCTTATATCCTCCATCTCCAATTTCCTTTCTAACTAACCTGATATGCCCCTGTAGCACGTTCCAGACTGCTGTGTTTGTCTCCCCTGCGTGTATATGGCCATTGCATTATGCAAGTTTCCCAGGCTAACGTGGGACCGGTTCTGTTTCAGTGTCCCAGTCTTTCCTATGCATCCATCCTGTGGGATTTCATGCAGTACCCACAGAAATGGTTTGTTTTTTTTTTTTCCTGTTCTAAGTAGTTGTCAGTCCCATGTTAAATATTCAAGAAGGTGCTGTTTGCTGAGAGGAATATGTTTAAGTTCATTTGGGGATGATTCATATTCATGCCAACTATTCCTTTTCTTGCCCACTGTTGTGCGAAAGATTCGCCTGTTTCAGATGGGAAGTAATTTTATGTAACCCATGATAGTTGGGCAAACTTAATAGGAGCATTTTCGTGCAACTTAAGGTACAGGTTTCATAAGCTTGCAAACATTACTGGGTTACAATAATGGTCTCCTTAGCATCTTCTGCCATGTTTCAGTGTTTCTTTCCTCTGCTGGCCAAGAGGAAGCGTGTAAGCCTTGGAAGGTAAGGAGCTTAAATGTGATTCATTCAGTGCCTATCTGGAAGTCATTATCTTCAGAGGATTTGTGATGATAGCTGATGCCATTTGCTGATATTGTAAAAGCCAAACATTGCAGCTGGAGGGGTTTTTTTTAGCTAGCAATGAAAGTTTATGGTACTGGAGTGACATTTTGGCAAAGCACCGCAATGTGTGTTTATGTCTGCCAGTCTCTATTCAGCAAAGCACTGCAGTGGGATGCTTAATAGGTATGAGTGCCAGATTGAAGTCCTGGATTGGTGTGGTGGTGAGGGTTGTATAAACTTCAAAATGATTTGGGACCAAAGTGTGGAGGAAACACGTCTCTGTGGAGAAATAGATTAATCTGTAGTTTCAGAATATCAATCCAATGTCATCTCCTAAAAATCATAAACAAATAAACCCCACCTGTAGGTTAAGAAGAGGGAGGAAGAAAGAAAGAAGGAAGAATGCTTTTATTAGGATTACCTAATTATTAGTACTATTAGTAGAAAGGAAGTTTATGTGAGGACTAGTGATAATCAGCAAATACCAGGAGCATATGATACACGTTATTTTGGTGGCTATTTTTACCACCGATAGAACTTCCTAAAGAATCTGTGGGTTAATAAATAAAAGTTTGTACATAGTCTGTGGATGTCTGGGACTTCTTCAAAGCTGCTAGCACATAATGAAGGAGAAGAGATGGCCCATCTTTCCTACAGTAAACTGTCATTAAACTGTCTGGCTCTTACCTGCTTTCAGCTGTGTTCAATCTGTCCCTCCGAGAAAGTTAAGTGGCCTGTGTAAGGATTCTTACCAGTAATTTTTCAGGTTTTAAGTACTTGTCTCAAAGAAAGTGTTTCAAAAGCTTCCATGATATATCTGGAGACTGGAATTTGCTACTGGAGAAAGCTACATCAAATGTCTCAAATACATCTGAAAATTTAGATTGCAAACCCTTTTTTGCCAGTGGCTTGTCTAATGCAAAATACGCCCTGTGAGGAAACTGGAGGTGTAAGGTGCTAAAGTTGTCTTCTAAAAAACCATGCTTTTTGCAAGAGTGAAGCAGGCAGAGAACCTGATTCTGAAATGTATTGGACATATTGATTGCCCTCTGAGCTTTTGGTGTTAGCTTTCAGAGCTGTTTGCTCATGCTTTGTTAGCACATGCCCAGGAGGTTTGCCAGGCTTGGGTCAGAAAAGTCAAAATTAAGCTCAAGATGAGGAGACACAGCCAATAAAGAACTTTTTTTGCCCTGCTTGGTAGGTTAGCTACAAACAGAAAGAGGAGCAGTCTGTAACTGCACTTCCTTCACAAGCACATAAAACAGGATTTGTGCCTTTGAAGCTGCTTAATCCTTCTGTCCCACCTCCCACTCCATCCGGCGTGGAAGGGGCATCACCTAGAGCAGCTGATACCCTGCCAGTATTATGTCAGCCACCCATATTTCTTCTCTGGGGCTGTGGGACAAAGCAAAGGCTCTAGGCTTTTTTTGTCTGACCTTTGCTATACCTTTTCATTGTGAAATGTAATCCTTTCTTCATGTGCTATTATATGTAAAGAAGTATGTGGGGTTTTTTTTCTTACTAATTCCTTGTGATGATTTTAGATTCCAAAGGGTACACTCTGGTCTAAACAGACATGCATTGCCCTGAAGTGGTGTGAAAAATTCAATTAAGATGTCAGGGAGAGGGTCATTCATAAGAAATGTGTTCTTATCTGTAGAGACAGTATTTCTAACAGGGAGTGTCCATTCAAGCTGAAGAAGAGAAGATGCCAGTGGTTGAAACAAACTATCACATCTAAAGAAAATTATTTTTACAGCTAGAAATGCAAAATATGCTTGGGGAAGGAAATTACAAGGGCAACTGAGCTAGGGTAGAGAAGACTTTTAAGACTTGGAGCTTCTTTTAATTTTGTGTGACCCTTTAGGAAGGAGGCTGGAAGCTGTAAAACCTGTTAGCAGTTCTAGTATTAAGAACTGACTATGAGCTTTTGATTTCTTCTAATGTGGAGTATTTATAATTAAGCAAGCTAATAATTTATAATCAGTTAATACTTTAAAGGTGTTGAAATGTGTGGTTTAATTCTAAGCATGTATGCAGTCACTGGCCAGTTTGGTAGAATTTATATCCCAAATGCAGGTTATAGACGATAATGTGCACATGAAACACGCTTTGCCTAATGAATATACTTACGGCAATTAAAAATAATAACATTACACTGTGGCATCAAACACTTTAGTTCATTACTTAACACTGAGCACATCTTGGCCATGTAAGAACTGTACTCTAAGATGCTTGTTTAACCCTTGTCTGACTTAGCTAATGCTTTGGGTAGTTGATCTGAACAAATGCTTCTTCTCAGACTCCTAGCAGCATCGGTTTTAATGGTTGGGTCGCTTTTAATTTTATGCATGCGATATTTCATCTTACAAATCCCTCAAGATATAACTGACAGAGTTCAGATAGACATACTGTATGTAAATTATTTTGTAGAGAAAGATCAGAGATCAAATGGAGCTGGAGGCTGAATTAATTTCCCTCTCTGGAGAAAATTATTCTAACAGGTCAAGAGAAAAGTCACTGAAAAGGTGATGTAAATATGAATGTGTTTCTCACGGATCCTCAGATGGAAGAAAGATTTCTCCCCCCACCCCCCTCCTCATCCCTACCATGGTCTTAGAAATTTGTCTGAAGTGCATTTGCTGTGATTGACTGTGCCGGACCAATGCATTTAGCAGTTAAACACTCTTCCTTGTCCACAGCATGGAGACAGAGCTATGTACTGCCCTGTTATGACCATATATTTGCATAGCAGAAATTTAAAGGGTGAGGGTAGGAGGGAGTAGTAATGGCTGTTGTGATAGAGTGTAGCACAGGGTTGTCAGACCGACAGGTGAAAGATGGAAACTTCCACTAGGAGCTTTGTTTATGTCAGTTGTTTCCTTTTGTTTGCTTGGAATTTATAAAACAGCTTCTTGAAATGAGGATTAATTTTTTTCAAACATTATTATTTCCAATAAATTTAATGTGTTTACTTTTTAAAAACGTAATTAATAGCTATTCTAGTAGCTTTGAAGGAGGGCATGTGTTTGCATACAGCTGACCTGCTGTCAAAACCGGAGTAGTGAACTTGCTTTTCACGGTCATCAGCATAATGTTTCCTTCATAGTCTATTTTTGGAAGGGGTGGTGTGCTCATCATTCACAGGAAAGGTAACAGATTTAGCAGTGCTTCTTTCCACCTCCTACACACCATCTATGCATCTATGAGATAGGGTTTTTAAGTCTTGGCTCTCTCTGCAGATTTGTCCCTGATCTTCATTTCAGCTGTATGCTTTATAACGTGGCTGGTTGGACTGCTGTAAAAGCCTGCTGTTGTCCAAACTGAGAAATAGGGGAGCCTGGGAGAAGTAATGAAACCGGTTTAAAAAGCAAACCTTAGGCCTTGCTTTGCAATCTATTTGGAGTGGAATAATCGCCTTGATGACAGTTAAGAAGACGGTAGTGGATTTGTTCATTTATCTTTTCCTATTCTTTGTTCCTTAGCTCAGTTTTACACCTCTAGATTTTGTGTTGTACATAATGGGAAGGGAAGCAACTAACCAGAAGCCTTTTCTGGCCTCCTGAAGAAGAATCAGGCTTAGCGATTCTTCTTGGTATGCAGGCTATGAGAAAAGAACAGGGAGAACTATTGGTCGTACTTGAAATAAAATGGATGAGTGTAGCCGGTCAAGGTGTCATCTCCAAGTTAGCGTGTTCTACAGACTGTTAAGGACATTCAGTTGCTTCAGGTTTTGTTTGCGCATCTTGGGTTTAAAGTTGACTGGAGAAAAAGGTAACTGTTTTGAGTAGGACAGATGGTGCTAAACCCAACCTGGCAGCATCCTTTGACAAAATGCTGTTGAAGGCTGCTGACACACCTTATTTCTGCTGGTAAACCTTGTTAGCCTTGTAGTGTATTCTTTGTGCTAATTGTTACAAAGCCAAGTACGAAACTGTGTTATTTCAAATGGATTGCAAAGTTGGTAGATAAAATTTTCTCTTTAACTCTATCACTGCTTCTCCCTGCAGCTCTGAAATTTGTGCTACCACTATATTAAACACCTTGATCAGTTCCACAATGCTCTTTATTTACAGGGAGAAATCAGAAAGAAAATTACCCTTATGTCAGGTGTTGTGTGTACAATTCGTAAATGTTCATCCCATGTCAGGATCTGTTCCTGTTTTAGAAATCTTATGCAAATTTAGCCAAAGACTGATCATAGCTGTGGATGCTCTGTCAAAGGCTCTCTTGATTTCAGGATGAAGATGCACAGAGGATTAGGACCTGGTCAGAGTTGTCTGTGGAATGATAATGTTTCAAGTCTTTAGGTTTTTAAACACTGATTATTTTTTTTTATTTTCTTTTACCTTTTTTTTTTTTTGAGAGAGAGAGAGAGAGAGAAAGCAAGCTCTTCCTTTGTTTTGAAAGTACCTGAATCATTTAGGTGAATGTGAGCAAGTCTGCTCAACAGCATTTAGTGTAACTCTCTAGGCAGGGCTTGGCATTCATGGTCATATGCTTCTTAGTACCTCTGCCACCCTGTATCTGTTTTATCCTGTAGTAAGGGAAGGTTTACTACCAAACTATCCTTTGGGGGAAGGAGAGGCAGAAGGCAAGTAGTTTTATATCTAGAAGCATGTGTTGCTGTTCTAGGACATGCAACAACAGGTTTCTCTTTTACCTAGTATTGATATCTCCTCTGAAATGCTCTGAGGTTTTTCTCTGCATCCTCTAGCTAGCAGAAGTCTATTTTGTGGCAACAAAGCAGATGGTGGGAATGAGTTGGGTTCAGGAAGGATGGAAAGACTGGGTAGAGGAGATCCGATGGTCAGGGAACTTGGGGGGGACAGTGTGGGAAGAGTCGCCATGCATCAGAGAAGGCAGCTCTTTTATTCCCCTAACATTCAAGCACCATGAGGCAACCTCTTAATCCTGTTTCCTTGGGGTATGGGATGCTGGCACAGAACTCCCCGTCCAGAAATCTCTGCTTCTGCTCCTTGGCTGCTGGGAACAGGGAAGAAAAAGGGCCTAGCCTATGATACGGGATGTGCAATGGATTCTACCTTTCTCTTACACCCAGCTGCTCATTTTTTGCCAGCAAAATAGTGGCTCTGAAGTCTAGCTGCCCTGGAACTTGAATATTTCAGGCTGATGTTTTGCCTTTTTGGCAAACGTTGGTCATGAACATTAATCCTATGGAAGGAAGAGATTACATTTCAGACTCTTTTTTATAACCGCTCTGCATCAGTCCTAATGCTGATCTCATTGATAAATGCCAGGAGACTTATTTGGAGCAGAACTTGAACAGTGTTGACTGCTTTTGAGTATCACATCCTAACACTTAAAACTGGAGTTTTTGCATGTTCTGATTTCATTTAGAAAAGCAGCGCTTTTGAGTGTTTTTTTTTCAGGGACACAGATTTGGCTGAAGATTTTTATTTATCTGAAAGGACTTGTACAGTGTCCATCATGTCATGTCCTCTTCTACTGCTTTCCTGTCCCACCCTTCAATGTCTGAAGCGTATTTTGAGCTGTGTGCAAACCATCACATCAGCCCAACTGTTGCTAGATTCTGTGTTGCTGACATGTCACTAGCTCACCTAATTAGTACCCCTTACCCCAAGGAGAAAGAAAGTGTTATCTTAGGTTCAACTGAGTCAGATTCTGAGGATCTGGTATTTGAATGGGTTTGTAAGCATGAAGGAAGGAGAAAAGTAATTTTCAAAGTTTAATGAGTTTAAGAAAAATCTACAGCTACATGTCTTGTATGTGTTTACTAATTATCTAAGTTTAAAAAAATCTGAATACCTTCTAAAATTTCCAGTGAGTTAAAATCTGTTCATACTGGGCCTTAGGTCAGTCTCTTGCAAACACTCTTGTGTCCTGTGGAGGAGAACTATCCTTTTGGTTTGCATGGGGTGCATAGTGTTTGACCAGCTATTTCACCAGTCCAGTGCAACATCATATTGTGCCATTATCTTCCCTGCTCCGTTGTCATGATCTCTGTAGCCATCCTGAGGAAGTAAAGATGACCACCTTGTATTGGTGGACACTAATCTGCCCTTCACCAGGATGGCAAGGGGAGTGACTGTCCGTTGTTGGGCACAATGCTGACACTCAAAGGAAATGCCAACAATTTCAACAGTGTAAAAATTTCCTTCTAAATGTTGTCTCTCCTCTTATCTATTTTTACTGTTTCAAGAGTGTTTGTTGCGTGTATACCACAGTTGTAACCACTTCCTGCGCCTGACCTCCCAGGTAGACTGGTAGGAGATCAGAACTGGATTGATGCTTTCCTGCTTTTCTTACAAATCATCAACATACAAGTCAAACTAGGTTTTTTTTATTACTCTAATGCTCAGTTTCAGTTATTTAAATCTATCGAAGGCTACCTTGCTTGCCCAGGTGTAAACAGGTACGTGATTTTTATCCAGAGTGGCTATGCAGGAGAAAGATGAAGTAGAAGATGTAGTTTGGCTAGAAACGTCTTTATTAAATATAGTGATGGTCCAAGAGAAGTAAGATCTCATGTTGACTTTTGGGCTTTTCTTTACATTTAGCTGAGCATATTGGCATTCAGGGAGAAAAACATACCTGTCATAGCATTTACTAAAGATTTTTCAGAAGGAAGAAAACTTGTAATAATTTGTAATTTTTGTTTTGACATGAACTGTCCACTGCTTGCAAAAATCACTTCAATGTAGCTGTTAAAATCATGACTGTGTTTCAAGCTACTGTACATAGTATGTTAATGAAGAGCTTTACTGTGTTACAGTATGTCATCCGTAACGTCCCTTATTGTAAGACTGTCATGTAATTTCAGATTGTGGTATCTGAGTTGCATTGGATTGTTTTGGTTTTTTTAAATCTCTTCTGGAGGGGAGGAAGGAATTTGGCTGGCTCATCCCCAGACATTGTGGCCTGTCTTTCAAAACGCCCAACTATCTGTTGATCACTGGCTCTCTTTGTTAGAAGAATACACGTGCTTTGACAAAATGTCATTCTGCATGTGCCACCATTTGAGACTGATTTGAGGGTGGGGGCAAAGAAGTGCAGAAATCCTGTTTATCTTTGTATCAGAGGAGCTGTCTTTCTCACAATGAAGCATTGCATGAAGTTTCCTCGCTTATTCCGGAGTGAGTAGCTAACAGAAGTTCGGAAGCTACAGAAGCTTAGGAGTGAGGGAGCCTGACCAAGAAGCTCCTCTTTTGGCTGATGAATTGAACTGTGGCTCTTGAGAAGCACAGCCTGCTTCAGTTCCAAAATCAAAGGGCAGGAGACCAGAGTCCAACACTTGCATGCTCTGTGGACTAGCGTTGGGAAGACTTGGGACACACATTTGCCAGTAGCGTGTGCGTGAGAAAGAATTGTTCACTTGAGTGCGTGCTTCTCATGATCATCTTTGTCCAGGAGTGCTAGACAGGCTTAATTGCTTTAATACATTAATGTTAATACTAGAAGCGCATCAAGGGTAAGACTCTTCTATTCTTCAGCCACTCAGTAGTGCTTTGGTGACCAGGTGAACTGAACTGTGGTCCATGGGGCTACTCAAGAAATAAGGAAGAATTTCAGCATTTGACAGGTTATTGCAGGAAAAACACGCAGAAGTGAATGGGCATATTGATAACATAAAATAATCTAAACTACATACACAGGTATGTATGTAACTGGTGACGTGCAACTAGAGTATTTAGCAATGCTAGTACATGGTTTTGTAGTTGTTCTGATTAATCATGTGCTTTCTCAGTCATCTGTCTAAGTAGACTGGCTACAAGGAGTGCATAGTTTCGTTCAGCAAAATCAGTCCTTGGGATATTTGATATTTCCATACAGAGTTTTTACCAGGTTTTTTTGGACTCTGTCTTCAGAACAGTTGTGACTCATTTCTGCTTAGCTTTTACTGTTGGAGCAATGCATGCTGCAGTGTTCAAATTTTTGTTAATAATGTCGACTGTCATATGGTAAAGTTGTATATAAGAAAGAAATTATAGTAATTGTCCTTGACAAACAAAAAAAAAAGAGAGTTTTGCCACCAGGCATTATTGAATAATGATTAGAAACAAGTTTCTAGAGAGTGGAAATAAATGGGGTGTGTAATTTTTCTGGCTTTAAAATGTGACATGAAAATATTTTGTTCTTTGTTCTTTGTATTGTTCTTGCATAGCATCTTGAGGGTTGTCCTCTCTACTTTAGTGGGGGAGTCAGCATTAGTCATCTGGGCAGGTGCTCCACTCCAGAGAAATCAAGCAATAGGTGGATAAGATTCAAATAGTACAGAGCAGCAAATAACATCATATTCTGGCTATGCAAGAACAGTGTTGGGGGCTGTTAAATTCATCCCTTGATCCCATTTGATATGTGTCTTTGTCTGCATGAAGAAGGGCTGTTTTGAGCCTGTCAACTGTGAGTTCTATTTTGTAACATTGTTTCTTTGATCAACCTGGTATATCTTGTAGTTTGGCAAGATTTTATAGAAACTAGAATTTATTAGGGACAAGAGGGTTGGTGGCAGCTGGGCAAAGGCGGCAATTGAGTTTTCTTACTTCCTTTGACAGTAAGTTTTTGTCTCGCTTTGCTCAGCCACCTCAGGATGATCTGACACTCTTTGAGGGTGAGTACAGCAAGGAAGGATGGGGCAAGACAGTAAGGGATGATGTTGTCAGTCAAACCTACTTAACAGAAAAATATGTGTTCCATTTACTTGGTGTTTGCTTTCTATTCTGCTTCCTGTTGAAGATTGTTCTGGACTTTGAGTACTTAATTATGCCATATAAACAGTTTTGTTTTTCAAGACTGTGTGGAGACTGAACATCTGAGATAATTTGGTGCATGGCCAGATTTCTTACTGAATACTCTATTCCACTTCTTGATCATCAGTACTAACATGATTGTGATATTAGTAAAAAGCCAGGGAGCAGCATGTTCTTGTCAGAGGGATACTGGATGGTTCTTCAGCTGTGAATATACAAAATAATGATTGGTCAAGCATTGTACAGAAGTGCTTCACAGTAAAAAAAAAATAGCACAGATATGAGTTGTGCTGTTGGACAGATCATCCAGACTGTCATGTGTTTGATTTCCTGGAGTACTATTGTATCAATATGCATTTAGTCTATTGTATGTGCCATGATCAGTTATGGCATATACTGCCTTTTAACTTGCTTTCCCTTACAAAAGACCAGCATATTTCCTACCCTGTACGCAGACTTTTTAACTCTGTAGTAAGTAATAATAATTTAGAACTATCCTGTCTTCCCGCCCCCCGCCCCTGCTTTCCCCTCCTCCTTCCTCCTTTCCCAATCCAAGCAGTTTGGGTCTTCACTGCCATATTCTCTGGAATACAATAAGTTATTAGGGTCGTCTTCAGACTGCCAGAGAAGCAGACAATTATTGGAAAGTGAGTGGAGTTTTTGATCTGATACCAGATAGAGCGATCACAAGGCTGGTGATCTTTAGGTTCTCAAGCAGTTATTTTATGAGGACAGAATAGTAGCACACCCTATATTGTAGTCTTTGTCCTTCATCTCCATCACTGCATGTCCATCACTAGAAGGAAAGGCGTTTAGGTAGAAATGGAACAGAGGGAAGTTTTTGGCTCCTGTGGAGTTTGGATTCTTTGAAAATTCTTCAGTCTTTTTACTGGTAGTGATCAAGGATGGAGACATGTTTACAACAGGGAGATATTTCAGAAGAATAGACCTGCAGCTATTAAAATATCAGAGAGATGTGTGTGAAATTTTGCAGCAAAGTGATTACACTTTTAATTTCAGAGGAAGAATTTTGCCTTGCTTATTTTTGCTGTACCTTCTAATGCATACTAATTCTTTCATCCTTGTGATTTAAGTGTTACCTTAGTACTTGGGCTGTATTTGAGTGTTTCCTACCAGAACACATAAGCAGTAGCATGAGATAGAAGTACCATTCTGTGCATGTTTTTCTTGACAATGTCTTTCTTCTGTATCACATTATTCAGACAAGATTGGCTCAAGTGCCACATATAGATGTCTGTTTGAGAAAGGAGATGGGAAACTGAATTAAGTGTTCAGTGCCAGTTAGTATTTAAAGATACAGTTAAAAAGTACATATTCAGACAGTGTGAAGGAACGCTGAGCTCCTATGTCACTTGTTTTGCTCAGTCCAGACTTTATAGATAGATGCTGTAGAAACAACTGGATTTGTATGGTCCTAGTCTATTTTAGAAGGCAGCGAGCATCATGAGTCCTAGTCAGTCTCCCAGCATTGACTGCATTAGCTTCGAGACCAATCCTTGTGGAGAATAAATCACTACCTCTTGCATGGCTGGGGAGGAGGATGCCTTGTGCCTTAATGGGTTGCATTGAGGGGGGGATGCACACAGGCCAGTGTTGGCCTGAAGCTGATGTGTTGATACTTCTCTTTCTGTACCTCTAATCCCAGACCAGACCCACCAAAACCACATTCCCCAATCACAAGGGATTGTCTTCTAAGCACTCACAGGGCTTCCCTCAAACCTAGTGTGAACTGAAGTAAAAGCTTTTAAGTAAAACACAACATAGTTTTTAGCAGTCTTTGGGTGAAGAGTCCTGTGCTGTTGTCTGAAGTCGCACTGTATCCTGAAGAGTGTCGTTTGGATGGACAGAGGAATACAGTTCTCCAGGCTTTGTAGGTGTACTGCTCTTTTGCTTTGGGAGTTTTTTGTATTTTATCCAAGAAAAATATGCAACAGAAACGTAGCTCACTAGAATAGGGTCCTCAAACATTTAAACTGACAAAAATCATTAGTCCTTACACGCTGAAGAGCATGCAGATTATTTCAAAGAACTTAAAAGCCAAATGTCACTTTTCATCTTCAGAACAGATGCTTCTAGTCTGTTGGAAATGCGAGGCAGGAAGCTTGGATTTCGCTTGCTCTTTGGGAGGCAGAAGAATATAAGCTACATTAATTAGTCCAATTAGTAATGTTGATGTCAGAGGTGGGAACCTGAGCTGGCCAATTGTCTGCCAAACATAGACATGTATGTAAGGATAGATTCACTGCCTCGGTATTGATTTAGGCACGTACAGGTAGTGTTTATACGGCTTATTGGAACATCCCCCAGGGCTTTACCAGCCACTATTCACACTTGTTAAAATTTGTCAGCACTCCTAAAGCATTTTAGAAACTGTGCTGTCAACAGTTTCTGAACACTGGAAGAAATCTTGATGCCATCTGTCTAGTAAAGAACAGCCCAACCCTGATGAATCGCTTGTCCTCTTAAATTTAAACTAATTAAAATTTTATTTGGGTGATGACTGTTTGTCTTCAGCTTTTTAAAGATTAAATTTCTTACAGTAACAGGAAAACAAAGCTTGGTAGCAATCTCTTTGAACAACATTTCTATTTAAAAGCTTCTAATGCAAAGGCAAGGGGGAGTCTCACGGCCTAGCATGAAATTCAAACGTGACATCGAGTTGAGTTGTTCAGACTCAGAGCTGCATCTTTTGGTATTGCTGCTTCAGAGTGTTCAGCATTGGGCCAGGTTTGCAATGTAGATTTAAATTGTTCATTGTGCTTCTTGAAATTACAACCATCACTGAAATGTTTGAAGTCTCTTATGGTTTTAATATCTTTGTGGATTTGGGAAGGAAAAAAATGGGGCTTGGCTTTCTATGTTGTCTGCTGAATTAAAAGGAAATGTTTGTTAAGTTCTGTTTGAGTCAAATCAGACTCAAATGGCTGGAACTTCAGTTAACATGTGTTGCCATAGCCTTATTTGTTTCTCAGGTCCAAAATGTCTAAAAATGAATGTATAAGAATATCAGCTGTAGTTTGTCTGTCTGGAAACTATTCTGTGTAGCTGCTGTTGTGGGTTTTTTGGTTTTGGTTTGCTTTTTTTTTCCCCTGGGGTGAACCAGGTCGGAGTGAAGGTATATTCACCTGGGGATGTGATAGCAGGCTGAGAAATCCCTCTGTCTAGAATGATGTTTTATAACATGAGACATGTTTCATACTCAGCAGGCAACACCATCCTGTTGCTGTAAAAGAGCAAATGATTCAATTCCTGATTATAAACACCCAAGTAATTCCTGGGAATGACAGCAGTGAGCATTCAGTATTAAAGACAGAAATAATTTTCCTCCTCAGGGGCAAAAGGGGAGAATTTTGAAACAAAAGCAAAACAAAAAAAAAAAAAAAGGGATGAGTGTTCTGTAACTTCTCTACCCCCAGCAAGGGTATTTTTCTTACTTGATAGTGGCGCTATTTGTGATTTCAGTTGCCATTAGCTTAAGTAGACATTGATCTTACAGTAAAAAAAAAAAGAAAAGCGCTTAAGGATATTTATCTACAGGATTGTTAACTCTCAAGTGAATGAATAGTATGAATATTTGCAGGGATATTCACCCTCAATGAGATATGGTAAGTATCAGGAAAAATAACAGCTGAAGCAGTCTCTACCTTCTTGAGAACCTCCCACCAACATACTGGAATCAATCACATGGTGGAGATGATTAACAGCCTTATGGCTTTTACAATTATCATATCTCTTTTCATATCCACAGTGGACAGAAATGGCCTTTGACACATTCTGAGTTCTTGTACTTTCCCTTCTGCATGTGTAAGCTGTTTTGAACACATTGCATTGTATAAGGGAGCCGTCCCTGGCCACTTTCTTTTTTCCCTTCCTGGTGCCTACTGACTGAGAGAAAACTTCTTCATCTCTAAGGAGTCACATTGATTTCCTAGGGGCATGAGTAGCTGCTACAACAACTATCCATCCTCCCCCTCCTTGGAAATTAGCATTAGGTGTTTTAGTCCCTTTGCTCATAAATGCATCAGATATAAGAACCTAAGAAGAGCTATAAACGTTGGTGTGGCATGGGAATCTCATCTCAAAGATGCAGGATATGCGTGGTATGGTCTTACTCCACAATATTCTCCCCTTAGCAGCAAGGATTTGCAATTGGGGGACTTCCTAACTCAGAGGTGCCAGTAGGCAGTATGAAAGGTGCTATGTTTCTCTATGATACCCCTCAACTTGTCCAGTGGTTATTTGAATTCATGTAACCCTCTGCAGCCACAATATCCTATGGTAAGGTTTTGATCATGGCACTGCTGATTTTATTTGATGTCCTTCAGTTTTCATCTGTGAAGACAGCTGACCTATCATTCCTTATCATCTCTGTGCTGTTTAGCAGGTAAAGGTCAAGTTGATGATCAAAAAAATATCAGATCTGAGCTCTTTCAGTTGCTCTTCATCCTGATATTTTTTGATGTTAACTGGGTTTCTGTTTTTATTTGCACTTCCTGAAAAATATTCACGTTGTAATAAAATGAGAGAGAAGGGGAAATCCTACATTTTTCTGTAACTAACTCATTCAGTGGAGCTGTGTTTTTGTTGTCATAGACTGAATGATTATAAGGAACTGAAAAAAAAATAATCTATCTTGGTCCTAGGAGCCATCTTTTCCTATAATACATTTTCTCATGCTTATTTCGAGACTTTGTTATGCAGAAAAGAAATTTCAGCTGTTCTGTCCGCAAATGATGTGTGAACAGATTTCAATTTCCATGAATTTGCCCATTATTCAAAATTATTTGGCTGTTCCAGCCTATTGATTGCTCTATCTGTTATTTGCAATTTGTTATTTGTACTCTGCATTTGGTCACTGATTGTGCGTAATGTTCCTGCTCTTGGATAGAAAGTCTTCCAAGCTCACAAAGCCTTTTTGAAGGGACTGTGCAAATACTCTGGCAAATACATTAGTGCATGCATATTTGTAGTGGCTTTTCATATGTATGATAATAGAACGTAAATAAAAGGAGTGGTGAATGCAATTGAAATGGTTATAAGAATTGTGTTTGTACAAGTCTTCTGGAATATTTTGTGATGGATTAACGTTACTGCAGCTTCTCCTGGATACTTTATAAAATAGGTGTTGTAAAGACACTGTCTTCAAATTTCTCTTTCCTATGCACCATTGAGAGAGAAATTCATATTGGCTATTTCTACATGATAAGCCTTAAGTTATTTTATACTTTATTTAAAATAAAAAAAAAATAATCCATGAGTGGAAGTACCACTTAGTCCAAGACAAATTGCGTGCAACTGCTACTGTCTCAGGAATGTTCTGGTGCAATAATTTGGACATCTGCTTATTTAAAAAAAAATTTAAGACTAAGCAGTGTCTCCCTATAGAGAGCATCATCACAGCTGATGTTGGAAATTTTGGTGGGAAAGGGAATCTGACATTGTGGGTATGTATGGGCATTAGCTGGATGCTTCTTTTGTAGGAGACTTACGGAGATAGTTAATTGTGCAGACCTTTAAACTGTTGTCATTAAGTTTCAGACTTAACAGCCAGAAGTGAAGGGGAGAGGTGACATCTCTGAGCTGTCATTTGGGTCTTTCTGTGGTTTTGAGCACATGTGTATGTAATAGTTACACTTGGCTCATGTTTTCAAAATTTCCTGATAGAAATAGTTTTGTTTTGTTTTTTTTTTTTAAGTGAAACTTTAGGCTCATGAACAAATACAGATAGCGCTTCCGGGATAAATTCTGGAAGTTTTGTGCTTGAGATTCAGTTTCTAAATTCTTGTGTTCCTGTTCTGCTGCCAGTATTCAGAATTCCTTCCACTTCATTACCACTTCTAAATTTGTGACTAGTACACTGTCTTTTCTGTCACAGATCTTTAAGGAAATGTTTTAAAAAAAAAAAAAAAAAAAAATCCCTTTAGTAACCAATGAGGCACCTTCCTTCAAATTGAAACACTGTCAATTTTCGGTATTCTTTCTTTTCAGCCTTTCAGTTTTAATACAAAAGGCCTTGTTTTTATTCAAATAAGTTTGAATTAATTTTTTAATTAAGAATTTGAGGTACAACATCAGCTGCTTCATTAAAATCGAACTATATTAATTCCACTGTGCCCCCTTAATCCACTGATTTTGCAATTCTGTGCAAAAGAAGTAATCTTGTCAGACAAGATTTGCTCTTGTGTTTTGTTGCTCGTGATTCTGTTTCCCTCCAGGCCCAGGATTTTCAGCTGTGTGTAATGTTGGCCTACATCTCTTTCCAGTGCAGTCAGTGGGAGACTTACTGATCTGTTCTGTGAGAGCGTCTTTGGGGCCTGTGTGGTGTGGTTCACAAATCCCCACCCTAGATGTCTAATTTTTTGTCCATGAAGTACCAGAGTACCTTGTGACTCTCTGTGGTTGTTGGCTGACTTTCATTGATGCTTGTATTAGACCACCTGAAGATCTGGTCAAGTATTCAATAGAAAATTTGGTAGGGAGGTAACTAGACTTTCAAAAAAACGTGGTATTTCACTTCTAGGTGGTTTTCATTTTATTTTTTGGTTTTGTGGTTTTTGTAGGTTTTTTTACGTAGGCTTGTCCTGGTTATTTTACTCCCTCCTCTGAAGCAACTGGAGGGAAGGTCGCCTTCAAATGTGTTGTTCTTACGTTCTCTCTAAGGCTATGAAAGAAGAAAAGCAGTGTTTGCTTGAGAAAGTGGAATAACATACCCATTTTAGCTTTTTAATGATGCAGTTCTCTCCCATCAACCTCTTACTCTCTGTGCAATGGGAGCCTATCCTTGGCAGTGGAGAAAGCAATTCAGCAAAGCTTTATTTGCAGATAACTCTACAATTTTGACTATTTCCAGGTAAAGGAAACTTAAATTGCTGGTTGTCCTGTTGTGTTTTAAAGAGCACCAACTAATTACTTTGCTTTGTTCTCAGCAGCAATAAAATAAGTGATGTCATTTTAGCATTAAAAATTAGGACACTGTCCAAGGCAATTGTTGAGTGACCCATAATTAGGATTCTAACTTCAGGGTGTCTAATTTAAGATTAATTAGAAGTGCCTTAAAATAGGTATTTCTAAAGTGCCTCCAACTGGGCTTCCCAGTGTTACTAATTCTGAACCACTCTTAAATGAACACAGGCTTGGCCAAAAAGTCCAACAACAAAAATTCCTCAAGCCAGTGATTAAAACCCCACACTCCACCCAAATGCATGCCATAAATAAGTGACATACTCCTACCATGACAAAATTAGTTGAGGAGAAAAAAGGCTCATGGTAAAAATTGTAAATGTCATCTTTGTTAGCATGGCGCATGTAGGAGCCTTTTCTAAAAAGGAGGATTCAGTACTATGTGAATAGATGAGTACAGTATGTAAAGACTCGTGAATAACATAGTAACTCTCAGTCTTGCATTATGCAGTATGTTGTTGGGAATGCTATTTCTTGCTGTTTAATTTCTAAGACATACTGTTCCACCAGCTACAATGCAGCACTGAAATTATTGCTGCTTTGGGGAAAAGGAAATAAGGCCATTGGTTTCATTTGTTTGAGCCTCTGAGAAAGATACAATTCTGTTGTGTTCAAAACAAATGTTGTACAGAATTGTCAGAGAGTCTGGGGACTCCAAGTACGTAACCACACAAGTACAATTCAGGACAGGTCAGACAGAAGCTTTGTTCACTATGGTCACAGTGGAGAAAACGTTGGACGGCATCTCCCCTTATGCATCCATGTGCTCTGCCAAGAGATTGCAGAGACCCAACCCACAGGCTGTTTCAGAAAAAAAGAAAGGTGAGGAAAACCAATCATTTCAGTGTTAACAAAGCCAGGTACCCATCGCTGGGAGGGATGGGCTCCTCAAGTAGCTTGCTGACCACCACAATTCAAAGAAGGAATGAAACAATAAATAGCATTACAATGTGGGGAGATGGCTTTTGGTGGAGCCCATAGGAGTAGCACACCAGGTACTACGCTAGCTCAGAAGTGGGGAGTTGCAAACCATCACACACTGTTAGCTTTTAGTCAAAGGGAATGTTCTTTTATGTAGGATAAACTTCTTAGCCAGATCCCTCAAATCTTAAATACTAATAATTTTATCACCACAGAGTGACTGAGAGAAAACTTAGAGAATTTAAAAACACAAGATTTTTCTAAAGGCTGTAGCTATAGTCACTAAAGCATAAGGAATGATCTGTATTTGGGAAGTTCAGGAGATGTGTTGTTCACTATGTTGGCTTAATAATTTCTCTGTACCTTAGCTGAGAGTTCAGCACCTTTTATGTTTCAATTAACTTGTTCCCCATTAAAATACATTTTGATACATAATTCTGCAAGGAAGTGGTTTTATTGTGGTTCTCGGTGATTTCTTCAAACAACATGAGAAACACTAAGGATTCTGACTGAACAAGAATCAAAAGACAAACTGAGAGTTAGAATGAGGATAGCAGGGAGATGAAAATTGGCTACAACGTGTGTCAGAAAACTCTTCTGTGAGCAACCTAGTGAGTTATGACTCCTGGTGGAAACTGCACCCCTAAAATCTGGGATTGCATGTTCTGCCAGCATAACCCTGCTGTGAGCAACCTGAATTTGGCATCAGCTACCTGGTGAAGCATTGCCCTAGAGCTTTGCTTTGGTGGCATGCCTACCAAATCTCCCGAGGAGGAGCTCACAAATGGCAGGTGATATGCTTAGCCGCACTTTGAGGACTCAGCTTCAGATTTTCCTGCAGGAAAAGAAAATAAACTTACTTAGTCATTTGAGCAGAAGAGAAGCCAGTACTGTTGCATGCTCTCCACCTTATTATTTATTTTTTTTTAAGGGCAATAGATAGTGGTGCCAGAGATTATAGAAAGAATGACAGAGAGTGTATTTCCTGCAATGAAAGACTGAGGATAAGTACTTGGTGGGCTATGTTTCTGTGTTTGAAAGATCAGCATGGGGGCAGAATCAACATCAGAGTTTGTAACCTACACTGAATAATGAGGGGATGCAGCCAAAACAGCTATATACAACCTGTGGCTAAGGTAGTGATGGGAGCAGCATACACTGGAAAAGCAATCTGCATTATTCCAAAGAAGGACAGCATGTGAAAATAAATAAAAAACATTAGTTCAACAGGCAAAAAGATAAAAGCAGTGGCAGCATATAAAGTGATCAGCAAAGACCCAGCAAGGTATCCAGTGTGGAGAATGTGGCTGAAAAACAGTTCAAGGCTTCCTTTTTGCCAGCAACAATTGATGTTTTGGAGGGCAGAATAAAAAAAAAAATAAAAAAAAAAAAAGGAATATTAATCCTGAACAGTGTTATCTGGGTGGTACACAAACTTTTGTATGGCTCCCACTGAACACCTGTTTAAATGAGGAAAACTTCTTTTCTCTATGTAAGATTCATGTCCCTTTTCTCTGCTGAGGACTGGGAGGGTGCCGTGTATGTGAAGCACACATGGATAAGTTTTCTTCATAGAAGACAAAGGAGTTCAAAGGACAGTTATTTGTAGGATTAAACTGAGGAAGACAGAACATGTGAAGGCTTTGTCAAGGCCTTGACATGAATTGAAGTGTAGTTATGAAGCTGGTGAATTTTGGGGATGTAATCATTAACAATTAGATGTTTTGCCCTTGGAAACAAGCAGTCGGAGAAACCGACAATAATGCACAATAACCTGCCTGATGGCAGATGAGCACATAGTCAAGAGAAGTTCCACAAAAGTATGGGAAGTGACATTTGCAGTTGGTGACCCTGCCGTGAAGTCTGTGCATCCTCCCAGGATGTCAAGAAAAAAATCAGAAATTAATATATTGTATTGTCCTGCAGAAAATAAGTAATTTCCATGAATTGTTGTTCTGGTGGAAATGGGGACAGTGACATTCAGTTAAGGATTAGTGTAGGAAGCAGGGAAGAAAATTCAAGGTTGAATGAATGAAGTGAAGCTTTTTCCAGGTTCTTCCAGTACCAGTTGTAAATGAAATGGCTGATACTGAACACAAGCTGCTTCTATAACAAAAAGGATCACTGAAACAATTTCCATGAAAGTAAGATACCTTAAGGGCACGTTGCTAGGCAAAATTAATTTTTAACTCTTGAGCTTAAAATGCCTGGGATGCATTTTGAGCTGCTTTGAAATTTGGATCCATGGACAGAGGCCGCTGGAAAAGTAGGAGGAATGGTTCTGCTCCATCATAAACTTCTGGTGGCTTTGTATTGAATCACTGAAGATCTTATAAGCCCTGTTTCCCTACCTGTAGAGCTTGTAGTATGTTTCTGCCTTCTCTATGTAAAATGTAAGAGCTTAGCATGCTGCTGTTGTAAGCAAGTTTAAGACTTCCACAGAGGTTAACATCAGCACAGTGTTTAGTAAAGCATTCAAAACACTAAAATTCATGGATGTAGTTGACAGAGGTGTATAGACTGTGTTTGATCTCAGTTTAACTCCATGGCAGAGCTTGAGCACCACTCTTCCCAAAAGTCATTCCTGTGCGAGACTGGTTAACACTGGCTATTTTGTGCTGGGTGATCTATTTGCCAGAAGGTGATTAAGTGAAGATGGAGTCCCCCAATAACTGGGGCTCATAGGTAACATAGCTATTATAATGATAACACTAGAAAAAAAAAATTGAAGCATTACATAGAAGTGCTGGGAAGAGGGCTTGAATGTAAGAAGGTGACTAAAGCTGTCTTATTAGCTTTGGGGTTTTTTCTTCTCTATTTCCTTATTGGTTTTGAGTAGTTGAGAGATCTGTTTTCCTCACTTAGTTCACATGTTTCCCATCAGAAACTCTAGAGGAACAGAGCCATCGAAAACAAGGACTTAATGGTTTCATCAAAGCTGAAGAGATTTGATTGAGACATTTCCTTTCATTACACCATGGAAGTTGGATTAAGAATGATAGCTTTTGCTAGTTCATTCCTTTTTGTATTGATTTTACACAGTAAGATCTTAAGAAAGTGTTTTCCTTGCTATCTGGTCTTTGTTTTTATACCAAATTCTTAGATGCCAAATAACATAAATAGAATTATTTTCCATATTTAAATAAATAATTGCTTTAAAGAAGGAAAATAAAAATAAATCTACACTACTAATTTGAACAACACTGTATACGTGTGAATACCAGGATAAATTTCTTCAAAAAAAAAAAAAAAAAGAAAAATTTTTTTTTTTTTACTTTGATAGGTTAGGAGAAAAGAAGGATACTCTTCCTCTCCATACAGGTGTTGCTGGGAAATGGCTGTATGGGATCTCTAATTATTCCCACTTTGCAGGCAAGAACAGGACACCTGCTTTGACTTTTGGCCTCAGGAAAAGTTACTACAAAGTGACAGGACCATAGATTTTGCCTGTGGCAGTGACTCATTCTCGTTTTTTCTTGCAGTTCTTCTGTAGCTCTTTGCTAGGAGTTTGTAGACTCTGCTTACATGATTACTCTTAAAAACCACTTCCTCTGCTCATCCTCCCTGTCCACCCACCTCTCCTCTCCCGCCTAGAACCAAGGACGAGATTTCCCTGTGGCTCACCACAGGGTAATTGAAGGCTTGGGGATGTGGAAAAAGATGCTGCCACTGGCTCTGTCTACAGTTGCTGTAGGACTGTTTCCTGAAATGATGATGCTTTCTAATATCACTGCTGTTTCCCAAGTACTTTCACCTGCACTTTTTGTGGCCAAGCAAGTTAAGAATTTTGGTAATGCTAGAGGAGTCCATGTGATGTAGATAAGATGTGATAAGGCTGACAGCCTCGTATTTTGCTTTTTATTATCATTTCTGAGCATCCGAGAGTATAAGCCTAAGAGACAAACGACAGCTCTAGTCCTGAAAAACTTGCAACCACAAAGCTTGATCCAAAACTGACTGGGCTTTTGGAAATAATCCCGCTGACTTTGGATCTGGGCCTTTTGCTCAATGCCAAGCACGTTAGCCTTATGTGGTTTTGATCAGGTAAAATATAAACTTGAAAAAGTGCCAATATAATAGATGCTTGTTTTCTTCTTAGAAAGCTGTTGCAGTGTGGGAGCTCACTAAGTAGTTCAAAGATGCCTTCTGAATGTGCGTCAGTGACCACTGTTAGTAGCAGCTGTCGAATGCTGCCCAGGTAGTCATTTGATCTGATTTGTAGTAACTTAAAAAGATGGATTCCTGCATGTGTCAGATATTTGTTTACTCTCCCCCTAACAGCTGTACTGGCAGTAGAAGCCAGAGATCAACCAAGCAGATCATCTAATGGTCTTCTCATTCTTAAAATTAATGGTTAAAAAGTAAACATAATTTAAATGATTGATTTAGATGATCTGCACTGACAGATATATAAATAAAAATCTGGCCTGATTTTCAGAAAGGACTAACTAAATAGGATATTCTTTGAGAAATAGGTTTCTAAAAGCTGTCTTGTTTTGAATACCCAACCGCCCTCTGATAATTCATCCAGAAGAATTCCTTACAGGCCAGTTACAAATTCTTGTCTTTTAGCAGAGTTACTTGTAGTGGATAAACTATAATGATATAATTGTCTAATGTTTAGGCAGTTCTGTTTTACGGTAAACTTAAATTATATTGCAAAAAATAATATACCTGATAACATTTCAAATTTTCCATTTCAGGTATATCTTCCACATTTTGCCTATGTTTTCTTAATCTAGTGTTATATAATTAGGAACTTTTGGGTTTGGTGCTGTAAGTTTTATTTGACATATCAAATGTTTTAATATTAATTTTAATATTGCTGTTCTATCAATTTCTTCATTTCCTACTGTGAAGAAACATAGCTCAGTCCACGCGGCACCCAGGAAACCTCTGTGCACAAAACTGGGTAATAAAAATGACAACAAATAAAGAGTTGATACTTAGAAAATAGGCTGAGGCTTGCAGCTGTGCAGCAGGAAAGCACAAAATTCATTAAGTAGTTAATGAGCTCAGTGGTTTTAAGTGTGGGGGAGGAATGGTTTTGTTTTATTGAGGTTGGAATCTCGACAGCGAAGGAGAAGGGAAGGTAACTTTATAAGAAACGTTCAAATGTTCTGAAATCCTGGTTTTCTCCTGGCTCAGGGGAAAAAACCTGTAACAGTAGTAAGGAAATTACTAACTGCACTATTTCATCTTGGAAAATATAGAAAGCAAAAGACATGCAACTCTGAAAATTGCCTCCCACGAATCACACTGCAAGAAACACCAGGACTTGGTTCTTGTAAAGGACCATGTGTGTGCTTGGGTTTGCTCTTGTGTGTGGGTATGTGAACTCAAGCGTGTGTATACAAAAATCCTGAGCAGGATTAGGACATCGGGGTGCTGTTGTTAAAATAAGTGGAGCTCGTGGGTATTGTTGGTTTAAACTTTCTTGTGGAATCGCCAGTGCTTGGGCTGAGCGAGGATTGTGGGGATCAGGGTCACATCATGTTCTTTCAAGCCTGCTTGCACCAGCTAGCTAGGCTTCTGCGTATTTCTTCCTTAACACATATGGCATCAAAATAGCTTCTAACCTCAGGGAAAGTACTCTTGTTTTCTTGCTGTGATAGATGTTGTTGGTGATACAGACCTTACATGAGTCAGTCACGGAGCATTCTGCAAAGATGCAGGCTGTAACTTAGCATGCAGAGAACGGAGTGGTTTTACGTAGTGCAGCCCCTACTTTCTAGTTCAAACAGATGAGCAGGATGATGGGACTAAAGACTTAGGATCTTACTAAAGGCCAAGCAAGGCTGGGGCTGAGGTTCTGGTTGGCACCTATGGCGGGGATGCAATGGGGAGAGAGCAGGGGGTACTGTGTGCATTTCCCAGGTGCTGGCTACACCTAAAGGGACCCAAGTCACTCAGGTCCCAGCTCAGCTGTGCCGAGTCAGATGAAAGGCACCTATGAGCAGCACAACTTGGGCTGCCCGTCTCTACCTGCCAGCCAAGGATATGCTGGTACCTCTGCAGTGCCGACGGTGCTTGTCGCGAGCTGCACCCTGGTGTCAGCAGGCAGTGGCTGTGACATACTTTCTGTTTCAGAATAGCAAAAACCTTCCTCACTTTACATAAAAATAAAAACCGTGTGAAGCAGCTGAGTAGCATGTAATCCTGATAGTGTAAAGTTGGCAGGAGAGGCAGAGCTTTCACTCCTTTCTCCTAGACGCTAACGCAGGCTGTGCTTGGATGAAGAGGGAATGAGACTTGTGATTGATGTGTGGTTCAGTGTTTGAGCATTGCCTGGCTTCCAAAGGCAGAGAGTTCAATTGTTTTCTCTGTCAAGAGCTATGCCAATGTAAAAATGGCGCTTGCAACAGGATTTTTCAAATGTTCTGTCGTCATAGCTAAAACCAGATTTTTGAGAGATTCAATATCCTACCCTGGATCTTAAGTCTGATTATCCCTTTGGTACTCCTGTGGAAGCTGAGCTACTTTGAAAAATAGTCCCTGGAGTATACTTAATATCATAATAAATTTTACGAGTCCACATGTCTAAATAGTTTTAACTCGCTTTTCTGAGCTTCTGGCTTGCACTAGTTTTCTCAGGCATCAGGTGGATTGGAATTTTTTTTTTTTTAAATAAAATGCAATTGTGTAATATTCATTATGGGAGCTGAGAGCATAAGAAAAAACACCCAATATCATGAGGAGGGTGACTAATGTTGGCAACACTGGCAATGCTGATAGACGTTAAAAGATGGAGAGCAGATGGCGTTTCATGATTTTTTTGAATCCTTTGCTTATCATGGTATCTCTAATGTAGCCCTTTAAAGAACATTACCTGAATTTTAACCTTTTCCTTCTCTCACAAGAAAAAAAAGTGAGAATAATCATAATTTTTTGAATGCAGAGACTGTGTTATGGTCACATCTGGTAATGTCACAGCATGGTACCTAATGCGTCTCTGCGTGTGTACAAAGATTTATTTGCGCTTGGAAGGCACTGCTTTTTATCAGCAGTGAGCGTTTTATTTTCAACTTTTCCCTCCAAAACTTCCTGAAGAAAACAGAAATTGTAAGTAAACATGGCATGCCTATGACTTCAAAACCATGGCAAGCCTCTAGGATTATTTGGCTTTGTAGCAGTACAAAGCTCATAACTCCACACTTCAAGTGAACCTCAAGAAGCAGTCTGGGAAGCAGGTTCCCCGGGGGAGAGACTGGGAGCCGGTTCCTGCTGTGCCGTTTGTAAAGAGCAAGCATCAAAGGGCGGTTTTTGCTTGTGAACTTTACAGACTTCGAAATAGGTTTTTTTCTCAGCAGTCATGTGGCACTGGGAGAAAACAACTAACTACGCACTCTAATAATTATGGGAAAGGAAAGAAATGTCAGAGAAGTGCTGGCAGATCTACACTATCCCCAACCTGGCAAACACAGAGTTAAATCTGGCGCTGAATATGGAAAGCTTGAACAGATTCTGTGTGTACCATGAGAGGTTATGATAGGTGTCTGAGGAAAGATTATATTTAGAAGTCAGAGAGGTACTGGTATAGCTCTCTGAGGAACTTCATCCCAAATGTCAACACAGCTTTTATAGTAAAAAAAAAAAAAGTTTTAGTTTAAGGAAATTTTTCAGAGTATGCTATACTGGTGGAAAAACTACATTACGAGAGTTGGTGCTGGTATAGACATATCAATAAAGACAGACGGGTTTCATGATCTGAGTATGTACAACTAATCCAGCAAAACTTTCCAGTGGAAACTCAGTCTGGGATTTCCTTTCTGCAGGGTGAGTTCATTTGGCATTTTGGCAAGCTCAGCAGCTAGAGTTAATTACTTTGTTAAACTCCCATGTAGAAAGACAACTTTTAATTTGCAATTGGTTAAATATGGGCTGTTGAGCAGTGTCAGATTGCCATGACTAAAGCAATGTATTGTGGAAGGGGATAAAAAGTTGTTTTATTTGAACTGGAAAGGTCCTTTAGTGTTTTGATAAGTACTCTTACTGTGCTGGGACACTTAAACACCTACTGGATAGTTTACTGAGATTTCAAGTCTCAGGGTCAGCTAAAATGTAGAATTGAAGTGGTAGAGCAGCAGCATCGATGTTCCCCAAGCTGGAGTGTTGAGTGATATTGCAGATTTGGTCAGTACTGCGTTTTGGTAGTCTTCAACTACCAGGCCGGCATGCTGGAGGAGTTGTGCTGACAGCCATCCAGCAGCGACCATAGGGCTTGGAGCAGGGTAGGTGGTCCTTTGGGGACATGGAGAAGAGAAGCTTCATCACTTCCAAACGTCTGGCCCCTTGGGCCAGGACATCTTCCCGTGAAATGGCAGGGGACCGTTCATTGCAACAGGTCAGTCCTGACTGGCCTTGGAGGACTGCTCTTACCCAAGGTGAAAAGCACGGTGAGACGGGCACAGTGAGGTCCTCACTGAGGGGCCGTCTGCCAGAGGAGCTGTGACTTTGAGGGGCAGGCAACACATGGCTGCTGGGTTTGCAGTTTGTGATCCTAAAGTGTTAAAAAAAAAAAAAAAAAAAAAAAAAAAGGCAGAAAGGGAAACAAAATGTGTTTCAGGCAGAAAAGCGAAGCCACCTGAGACGTGAGCTCAGCTGGGCTGGGAGTTTTGACAGCTGTGGGCTGCCACTCGCTGCGATGAGCTCAGGTCTCAGGCTGTTGTCTGACAGCAAAATGTATCACTCACATGTAGCACGTATAAAAGTAGGTTGTTTTCTGTGCTCAGCCACATCTGTGCCAGAAAGGTATTTATTTAGGAAGGCAAGAGGAGGAATGAATGCTTTCTTTAGGCTAGCCACGGACACTTGTCCTGTGGAAGGAAATTAAGAGTGGTGTTTCCAAGACACAAGTGCTAGGGAATTACCCACTTAGCCTGGTACATCCACTTTTAGTGGTGCTATAGGCTTTTGTGGGTTCAACCTGGCAGCTACAGAAGAAGCTTTCCCCTTCCTTTGTGGAGAGAGCTCTATGTGGAGATCTGTGCCTTTGGCTTGGCTGAAGCAGACCACTTGAGCTGAAGTTAACCAACTCTCTAGGAACTGGTGCCCCAAAAGATACAAACAAGCTTTTTCAGTTGATGTCCGGGTTACTTTGTTGATTTTTTTAATATTATTATTATTTCTATATATTCAGAAGGTCACGTATTTTCATTTTTCTTGCCTGTCACACCACAGGGAAATATTCCTGATATTATACATTGCTAGTTGCTCATTGCAGAGTGACAACTGAGTTACCAAATCAATCGGTGTGTCGTGATCGAGACGGACAAACGACAAGTACGCATTCTTATAGTACAAGCAAAGAAGGGATTTTTTATTACTTACAAGCCAGCAAATTTATACCTATTATATTTGTTACCTTGTACATATGTCTGTCCCTTATTGGTCAGAAAGTTGTTAGAAGTTGTTTTTCTCACCCCTCATTGGGTGGCTTTTTTCAGGTTCCTTATCACAACTGCAAACAGTCAACACACTCCTTAAACTTAGTTTCCCAGGCATTCTTCTCCTCCTTTCTTGTTCTCTCACGAGAACACTACAATCTTGTCAAGGTCAATATCCTCCCCAGGCCCCTCGGTCCAGCCAAGGTCCTCCACATTGGTGCTGTAAAGCTTTCAGATAAAGCCGCAAACATTCTGCCTTGACTGTATGAAGGAAGCAAAATGAGTGAGTATTAATGGAAGTTAGAAATATCTGAGAAAATATTTGTGGTTCAAGAAAATTTTTCTGCAAGGTTTTGGACCACATGCTCAATGACACCTATTTTTTTGTGGCCCATTGTTATCAAATCTGCATCCCTCCCAAACAGAGGTATATCACTATAGCATTTTCTTTTCCTCTGAATTTACGCTCTTGTTGTGGCTTAACCCCAGCCGGCAACTAAGCCCCACACAGCTGCACGTTGACTCCCCCCCAGCAGGATAGGGGAGAGAATTGGAAGAGTAAAAGTGAGAAAACTCATGGCTGAGATAAAGACAGTTTAATAGGTAAAGCAAAAGCTGTGCACACAAGCAAAGCAAAACAAGGAATTCATTCACCACTTCCCATCGGCAGGCAGGTGTTCAGCCATCTCCAGGAAAGCAGGGCTCCATCACGTGTAACTGTTACTTGGGAAGACAAACGCCATCACTCCGAACGTCCCCCCTTCCTCCTTCTTCCCCCAGCTTTATCTGCTGAGCATGATGTCATATGGTCTGGGACATCCCTTGGGTCAGTTGGGGTCAGCTGTCCCAGCTGTGTCCCCTCCCAACTTCTTGTGCCCCCCCCCCAGCCTCCTCGCTGGTGGGGTGGGGTGAGAAGCAGAAAGGGCCTTGGCTCTGTGCAAGCCCTGCTCAGCAGTAACAAAAACATGCTCTGCATTATCAACACTGTTTTCAGCACAAATCCAGAACATAGCCCCATACTAGCTGCGATGAAGAAATTTAACCCTATCCCAGCCAAAACCAGCAAGGTCTGAAGCTTCTCAGATAAGCATTAGCACTTTAAAAGCTCAGTTTTATAATCTGGAGGTGGAAATTGCTCATCAGATTTAGAACAAAATAAAATAAAATACAACCGTTTCAAAGTGTCTCAGTGAAAAGCAGTTATGATGGATGTGTGTTGTATTTTAACCCCAGCCAGCAACTAAGCACCATGCGGTAGCCACTCACTCACTAGCCCCCCACCCAGTGGGATGGGGGAGAGAATTGGAAAAAAAAAACCTAACTCATGGGTTGAGATAAGAACAGTTTAATAGAACAGAAAGGAAGAAACTAATAGTGATAATAATAAAATGACAATAATAATAATAATAAAAGAATTGGAATATACAAAACAAGTGATGCACAATGCAATTGCTCACCACCTGCTGACTGACAGTCAGTTAGTTCCTGAGCAGCAATCCCCCCAGGCCAACTCCCCCCAGTTTATATACTGGTTGTGACATCACATAGTATGGTATATGCCTTTGGCCAGTTTGGGTCAGGTGCCCTGGCTGTGTCCCTTCCCAACTCCTTGTGCCCCTCCAGCCTTCTTGCCGGCTGGGCATGAGAAGCTGGAAAATCCTTGACTTAGTCTAAACATTACTTGGCAACAACTGAAAACATCAGTGTGTTATCAACATTCGTCTCATACTGAATCCAAAACATAGCACTATACCAGCTGCTAGGAAGAAAGTGAACTCTATCCCAGCAGAAACCAGGACAATGTGACACAAGAAGACAAAAATAAGGAATTGCCACTAGGCCACACAAGCCCAAAACCTAATATCCAAATAACTGTTTCAGCTGTGGTTACTGAGAAGGGGGAAACTAGGTTTCCACATGATTATTTTTCACAGGGTAAAGCCCAGGAAGTTATGAACAGCAGCAGTATGAGCCCTCACAGATGGATAAAATTGAGTGTGTTTTCTCTCCTAGGATCACTCTCATCATTAGATTTCTATTACTTGAAGTTACTTTTCCTTCAACATTGGAGAAGTTCATCAGCTTTATCATATTAAGAAAATACTTACCTTTTTTTTTTTTCATGGACCTCTGTGTATTCATTAATGTGAACTTTGGGGTTTATGTTAATAGTGTTCTGGGGTTTTGTGTCATTTTCCATTGGTAAGTTCACTGTATAAACTAGCTAATAAATTTAATTTTGCTTTTTGTACAACCAAACCTCCATCAACTGCTGTGGAGCAGCTTCTGTCTTTCAGAAGAACAAGGGAGATCATTCAGAACTGAGTCCCTACCAAAATTATCTGCCTTCACACAGTGCAGTTGAATAGTTATGCCTAATCAGGACCATCTCAGCTCTTTAATGTGTATGTACTGGGAGAATTCAAATGACACTGTGACGGTATTAGTAACCACTCTTCCTCTGAAATTGTATCAGTGTTTTATATTCCAGTTAATTAAATTTTATATCTGAGTGTTCAAACTGTATAAAAGCTTCTCCAAGAAGATTTGTAACCTTAATGAATTTTGCTTTTAGAGTTGCAATGATTTGGGGTAAATTACAGTCTTGGTAGATAAGCAATCTATCATGGTAGATAAGCAATCAATCATGGGGTCCAAAGTCAGCACAACTGCTCTGATATACACCTGCTGAATATGTGGTTCTAGATACCTAGAAAATATGTATTTTAAGAAAGTGCTATGTCAAGGAGTGGTACAGCATTGATGTGTCACGTATCTGTCAAGTTTCTTGTGCTACTGTGTCTGAGTTCTAATCGCTATATCACATGGTACACTTATCAGTGTAAGAAGTTAGAAGGGACAGTTAGTCTGTTAGTCTCTGTGATAAAGCCTCTTGGGTTGTCTGCATGATTGACAGCAGTTTTGAAGTTTTATCAGAGAACAAATTGATGGGCTAACCAATGGGTGGACATAAATTTACATCAGTTACACATTGTTAGTTTTTGCTAACAGTGCACTTTGCCCTGGTGTTTATTTGTGCAAAACCTGTTTTAATCTAGAGTATGAGGCCAAGTTACTTTGTAGTTAGCGTTAATAAAAAAAGGTCATTTGTCAAATGGAATAAAATATAGTAGTTTTAGAAATAACTAACAGACAGTTGATTGAAATTGAAAGGGATATAAAGAAGGAGCTGTGAATCTAATCTAGTGGTGGCTGGGATGCGGGAGAAAGTGGCAACAGTCCATCAAAAGTCAACGTGCCTCCCTGCAACCTGCAGCTCTCCTCAGTGGCTTTCTCATTCTCATAAAACATATAGCATCTTTTGCAGAATATTTTGAGGGAGATTTTTTTTTTCTTCCCTTGAACAATAAATCAATTTGCAGTACAGTGCATTCATCATTTATTCTAGGTTTTTCATACTGTTGAACAAGCTAGTCAGTGCTTTTTCTACAGGAAAGATAGGCTGGGCTGTGGTACAGGACTAATTCTCTGTACAAGCGCATCACTGGGAATGTACTAGCAGTGACTGCCTGGCCACCCGTGCAATTTAACAATCACATTTTGAAGGCAGTATTTTGGCTGGTAACAAATATCCAGGAGATACTCAACATTGGGCTGAAAAAAAAAAGGATTCCGACCATAGGGTATTTTCTGTGAAGTTACAAAGTCATCGCTGAAGTGCAAGGCCTGGCCCAGAAACTCCTTCCCTGTGTTTGTAATGCTGAAGCCTGAATTATTCATAGAGCGGGAACTCTGAGCAAACTGCCGAAGCCAGCGTGCTAAGGTGATTAATGAAAAGTCTGAACTGGTGCTTTACGATGTAGATGAGTCATTAATATAACAGACACACTAACAAGCACAGCAAGAGGGTTTGTGGTGGAAGGGTGAAGGAGCCATCCCTCCTTAGGCAAGCCTGAGCAACAGGGCTGGTTATATCTCAGTGCTCCCAGGTGTTTAATTTAAGCTCATCGGTTAAAGAGACACATATCCTCATAGTGTGTGATTAATATTACGATGAAAAACAATCACATGCACTTCAATGGGATTAACACTTTCAAGTGCTTTCGGGTATTGGTGCCCGCAGAACTGGTGTCCTACACCTTTGAAGAGGGTAGTGTTAATTCTGTGTTCAATGAGTTGAGCGTGTCTCCAGCCACTATTCGCAAGGCACTTAGCTTTGAAAGGGGAGACAGTAATTAAAATTTATTTCATAGAAGCCACCAAGATGTACATATGTTCTGTGCATACAGATTGTGTAGCCTGTGGGGTTCACAACTCCATCTTCTGTCTGTTTATATTAATTCCATCTTCTTTTTTCATTAAAGTTTAGAAGACAGATCAATTTTTAATTTGAGAATTATTTTTTTTTTTTGCTGGAGAAATGGTCAAATGGTGATACATTGTATCCACATGAAGGAATTAGTATTAGATTCGAAACCAGTTAAACAATCACAGGAGGAAAAAAATCCTTTCTTCCTGACTGCTAAATATTTAACAGGCTGCTGAATGATCAAAGGTCCCTTTTAGGATTTGAGAATGACAAGATAAAAATGAGTTTAAATTCTGTAACATTTGCATTTGTGACAGCAAGAATATGAGGAGCAATGTCAAATGCTTGAAGTCCTCCCACTTGCGCAGTGATCACTGAGTCATTGTGCTGATACAAGCCAATTTAGAATACTTCACCCTTGCTATAAACATTGGGCCTAACTCAATTGGGAAATGGGAGCATCACCCACACAATACAAAGTACTGGAGCGGTTTTCTTTTGCATAGGGTAATCATCAGCAGTATATATATAAAAAAATAACTTCAGTGCTGAAGGGGTTCTGTTTCTGCAGTGAATAGTCATTGGGGGAATATTGTCTCCAAAGTTTGCTTTGACTTACGTAAATCTTGGTTTCCACAGTTATTGGAACATGTATTAGGAACACATTTTGCTTGAATGTTGTCCCTTTATATTTGAATCTTAATGCTCCTATTGCATTGAGGGTACAGTAGAAGAGTTCTCTTGTCACTGACTTAATTTGAGAAATTACAGGTGGATAAATGCTGAATCTGTCTATTTCACTGGATAAAAATGGTTTGCGTCAGATTTCAAAGATGTCATACCTTATATTAAGTAGTTTGTTCTTTGACACTTAAAACACTTGAGATTTCTGAAGTTAGTTCTTGATTCACTACAGTGGTTTTTTTAGTATTAAATCTATGTAAAGGCTTTGACTTCCATGGAACTAACTATTTGCTTAAGTGTATGCTTGAAAATCTTTTGCTGAATCAGGGCTTATATGAATTTAAAAGTGTAAAAATAATTCAAGTTCAAGTAGATCAGCTTTTAAGCTTTCACTAGTAATGTTATTTTAAGCTTCTTTTATCAGATTGCTTACATATGGTATACATTTGTTGTCTTTGTGGCAAAGAATGTGTTGAATTTCTTTTCTGCAAGAATCTATTCAGAAAAATGCTTCTGAATATTTGTGGTACTAGCTATTATTCTGTAAATAGCTTTTTGAGCTAGATGCTAGATGGTCCGAGGCACATCCTGGCAGAAGCGTCTCCTGTTTAGGTAAATGTAGCCCTCTAAGCATCCACTCTTTATATGTATATGTTTGGAATGTTGCAAGTATAGGTAAGACATTAATAATGTTAGAGCAGTCGCTCTTGCAATTTCCAATGCCACTGCCATTCTTGGATAATTCTTGGCAGATGGGCAACTAAACCAGAGAATAAGAACCGGTTGGTTTGTTGCCTGCTCTTACAGAAATGATACACATGTATAACAGAAACCACTGCTATTTTCAGTAGTATGGTTTCTCATTGAATCTGCTTGTTGAACAATAATTATTATGAAATAGTAAACACGTCAACTGGCTTTATGCTAAACCACTACAAAAATTATCATACTTTAATGACAGCCATTGAAGTACCCCTACGATGGGAATGCACAAATACTTATCATTAGATAACTGAAACAAAATGATTTGGAAATCATGATTAAAAGACGAATATAGCATACTGCTGAATTTCATTTAGTTTGTTTGTTCATGGCAAACTACATTTAGCCTCATATTCCACATAAGTATTTTCTAGTATGGCTCATTTCTAAAATGGCATTTGAACATAAATTCACCAGCTGGGTGTCTAACTGATATTGCTTGAGCATTTGCAAACACTTGGGCATCTGGCTGTGACAGTCGTGCGAGTGAGTTGTTTTGTGTTCAGATCTGCATGGATGATTCTCAAGATCTGGCTCTCATTCTTATCTGAATGTTCACCAAGCAGCACATATAGAGAAACATCTTTATGGCTGGTAGCAGATAGGTTTTTGTGTTGTTTTCAAACTACAGGGAGTCATTTCATAAATGCACATCTTTTTCTGAAGCATGGGCTCATCCTGCCAGACTTTTTGCATCATCCCAAGTATTGAAAATATAAAAGAGCTCCATCATAGTGAGAACATAAATGCTGAAGATGTTGTATTGCTCTGGGCAGCATATCAATGTCCATTGCAGAAACTGCGAATGTAGCTTGTAGGAGAAAGAACTGTAGTGACTGTAATAGAGTTGCCACATGTGTTCTCTCAATTCCTCCTCTGTTTTACCTGAGTACCCTTGTCTCTATAGAATAAGCTTTGATAATCATTCTCATTGGCATGACATGCATGAAATTATTCTTCCACAACTTCATCTGAACTTCTGTAAACGACATGTAGCTGACTGTTATGCCGTGAATTTGAAGAAAAGTGGTTTGGTTTTGTTTTTTCTATTTATCCCCAAAGTAGAGGGTGTAATGAGTGCAGCTGCTAAGCAGTATTTCACTCAAAACTTCCTGACAGAAATGTGGTTTCACCTGCTGTTCTGGATGTAGTGAACAGAATGAATGCTTTACCTCAACTACTTTTTTGTGTGCTACCTCCGTGGTGTGTATGCATCATTTTTTCCTTTCGTATGCTTAAATATTAATGCAGCAGTGGCTGGAGTATGAGTGGAGTCCCTTCTCTCAAGTCATAAAAGCAGATGTGGAGGAGAGGAGAATATTTCCCTTTCATTAAGCTCCTTGTGGCTGTGGGACCAACTGCTTCTTGTGAATTGTAGCAGTTTATGGTGATTGTTTTGTTGTGACTCCAGAGCATTCCCGGATGCAGAGGGCAGACCCCTGCTTAGCAGGTGAAGTTTGGGGAGCTACTGTGATTAATAATAAAAAAGGACCAGAGGGAAAGTGTCATTCTAACAATTCTGACAACTAACATTCTATACTTCTTTGATCCTTTAAAAGCAGCTCTGCATTTTAATTTCAAATGGTTTGACAGAGTTTATTAATAGAAGGCTCTTTCTGGTAAAAATGGTGCAGTTAACAATTCCCCTTTGAAGCTCCATTTATGGCTGAGGAGATCATCAGCCCACACTGGTTCAGGTAGTTTTCTGATGTTAGACACCACTGGGGCTTGCCCTCCTTTTCCTCTATCAGCCTGATGAGCAGCATCTCTGCCCTACTTGACTCTGCTCCAAACACCAAGCAGCCACATCCCGACTCTAGCAAGACTTACCTTGTGTGCAGCTCTCATAAATTGAGCACCAGAGATATGGAGTAGTGGATGCTCAACAGGTTTTTCCTAACTGCATTGTGTGGACTGAACGAGCTGGCTTAGTCCAGAGAAGACTGAAATGAGTCAGGGTAGCAGTTTTTCCAGCATCAAAGCCTTGCGACAGAAAGCAAGAGGACTGTGTCCACTGGGAATAGGACTAGAAATACTGGCGCTAAATGGTAGTGAGGGAAATCGAGGTTAGACACCAAGAAAGATGCTAATGGTAACAGTAATTAAGTGCAGGAATAGATTGCCTGGGGATGCTGCACAATTTTTGTCACTGGAGGCTTTTAAGGTGGCTTTTCACAGACATCTGTTGGGAATCATTTATGGAAAGCTGAACCTGCCTAAAGCAGAGATGTGACTTAGGTGGCTCCTCAAGGCCATCCAAACTTGCACTCTTATGATTTTCTACATTTGAAGAAGTAGTGAAGATTTTTATGATATGTATCCCTTTTGGAACAGCAGCAGATGTCTGAAAAGAGGATCATAAAGACAGGCTGCTCTCAGAGGTACAGGTATGAGTACAAAAATGGCTTAGTAAGGTGAAGAGTTACACCAGGCTTATATTGACATAGATAAGAGCAGAATTTGACCTGGGAAAGGCTGTTTTGCTTGGAACTCCACTCACATGCAGTGTAGAGGATAGCAGACTTCAGTCTGATGCTTTCCTTCATCCAAGCCAGAAATGAAAAGCAAAGATAACAGTAACAGTGCTGGGTGAGGAGGGAAAGAAAACACAGATACTCAAGTATTATATATTTAGGTACTAGTCCTTTCAGAGTCTTCTCACCTTCTACACCTTGCTAAGTAAACTTTCCTAAATAATTCTTTCCACTTAGTTAAAAAGAATTATTTCTTCTTCTGCAGGAGAAGAATAAGCAGAAGAGATGTTTGTGATGTTTGTATTTCACGCCACTGGACTGTGAAGTAATCTTTCCCCAATGCAAGTGAAAGCTCTGAATAGTTGTATACTTGCTTCTAGATGAAGAGGGATACTTCAGGAATATGAATTTTAAAATGCAGGCTGACTCTCTAGTCTTTTGTAGTGTTTGATCTGCTGCTGAATAGATCACAATTGCAAGAAATACTCCTGAAACCTTTATAGTTCAAATAATTGTTGCAGGTGTTTTTCAGTGCAGCTGCTGTTTTTTTCCTTAGAAGAAACATATTTTAAAATTCCCCGGCTACATGAAGTGTTGTAATAGGTTGGAATTAAAGCAATGCTTTAGAGAGATGCTCACTGATAATAACCGAAGGGTAACAACTTCACTAACAGCATGTCCTGTCAATCAATTACAGCCTTTGAAGGTGACTGTGCTGCCACTAGCTCTCCTGTCAGCCCACAGCTCAGTGTGCTGGAGAGTAAAAGCAAATGAGTCAATGCTGATTGCATTAGCTTATCTGCTCATACTCTATAGAAAAGCAAAAGGAAGAAAATCCTACCCTCTTTCCACTACCTGTAGAGATCTCTTTTTCTTTCTTTAAAAACTTCCTTGGAAATGAGTGAAGTTACTTTATTGCTTTGTGAATGCACTCACACAAGATGGGGTACAGAACTGAAATGTGTGCTGTCTCTGGGGCTATGTGTAATGGGGTGGGAACTCATGCTGTTCATGATGCTAGAGGGCGGCTGGTCCTGCAGTTCTGTATAGGGGACTTTTTCTAAGACTAGGAGAAATAACTATGGTTTAGAGATTGCTGTTTTAGATAATGCAGCATTGAATGAACTGTTTGCGTGAGTGGAGAATTCTTTTAGAGGGAACTCATTTTTGTCCTTTAATTTTGTCTCTTAGGAAAGAGAATATATACTCATGGAGTCTATGAAATAACTTCTTCTGGAGTTTATCTGCACTAAAAATTTATGTACTGTTGTGATTATGATATTCAAACAGTTTTAAATAAAATATGGTAAAATAACTTTGCAGCTTTGACTGGGACCATGCTGTTTAAAATCATCTTTACTGACTTAATGGAGCCAAATCCAAACAATGTTGCTCATTTCTGTGCTGACTGCAAAGCTGATGTGTACCATTGTCTTAGTTAATGGGATCAGTCAAGATCATATATCATTATGTTCTAGTTTTATTTAATGAAGACAAAGCTCAGGTGTCATACTTGGAGGTCGTTCCTGGTGATGGGTTCATACAGATTGGAGAATCCTCCATTGCTGCAGGGGGACAGATGGGATTAGCTAATCCCATGGAGCTCCTGACAGATGTAGGGCCAGGCTGTTCTTAAAGACTTCTGATTAAGGCGATTCCTTTAGGTTCATATAAACCTAGTTTACTTATGCTTTCCTGACAGGTTCCTTCATCTTTTCTCTCTGTTCTAGGATGTGATCATTCCTGCTGTATTCCTTTGGGATATCCCAACATCCCCAGCAAAGTGTAGGCTGAATTCTATATTCAGGAGAAGGCACCCTTGGGCTGGATTAGACCAAGTAGATTACCTCACAGGCCTTGTTAATACATGAGAGAATGGCTTGCTTTTTTTGCAGTAACATGACATTGCTGGCTTATATTATTCTTTGACTTTGTAATTCTTTTCTGTGTTCCGTTTGTCCTTCCTCTTTGATTTGGTGAGTGCCTAAGTGCAGCATATTAACACCTTTTCCTATTGAACTGCATCTTATTTATTTCAGTCACGTATTCAGCTTTGTCATGGTATCTTTGAATTATGTAGTAAGAATAACAAAAATAAACTCAGGCTGTTTGTTGTTCCTTCTTAATGTGTAAGACTGAGCATACAGGTAAGTGCAGTCCCTGGTCCTTCTTCCAAATCCTTATTGAAAATAGTGGTATTACTGCACTCAAGATTTCTGTGAAACTGCACTCTGAAACTTCAATTTTGAGAATGTAAATCACTATGTTGGTAGTGGATATTGTTTAAGCAGATCAATTACCCTAAAATATTTTTATTGACCTATGCTGCTCTACCTTGTTCAGGAGAATGTCAAGTGAGGCACAGCTGTGACCACATGCCCCTGATGTGATGTTTAGTTAGCATATATCATTCCCACTATTTTGCAATTATAAATTCAGTCTTTCTAAATGGTAAGCTCTAGCTTTTTCTTTCCCTACCTGTGGAGTTTTCAATGTCACCATAGATTTGGGAAGCTGAAAAGGGTGAAGCTGAAAGGACTGTGTGTTCCGCATGCATTTACATGCGTTACTGATGGCACATTCACTCAGCCCCTAGGCAACCTGTTATTTTAAGTCACGTGTAATTAATGCACATGTCCATCACTTTAGAACTCGTATGACCTGCTGGTCTGACCTGGGCGATAGGTGGGTTCCCCATGTAATCCACGTCCATTTATCAGCAAATAACATACCAGCAGCTCTAGTTAGTACTTCACCAGCCTGGTTAACGCAAAACATGAATCTGAGTTTGAGGAAAGTTGATTGCTCACAGAAATGTTCCTGTTGTACTCTGAACTGAGTTGAGTCTCATCTTTACAAGTAATACTAAATGGGGAATTTTAAAGGAAAGAAACAAAAATATACACAATCTATGTTGTATTGAAATTTTTTTTTCTAGGAATTTACAACAGTTCATAAATTTCTGTAAACAGCAGGTATTTCCAGCTATTTATAGACACCAAGAGGGATCTGTAACTACAGACGCTTAGACAGTCTTCATGTTCGTTCCTCTCTCTGTAGGCCTCAGTCTTTATCCTTTTCACTTTTGTCATTGCTAACTGAAGGGCATAAAAACATGAATCAAAATGCAGCCTGTAGAACTTGCAGGCACTATGTTAGCCTTTCATTGGAATTGTGCTATCGCACTGACATTTATTTGTTTAATTAAATGTCTCTTTTTCACTTCCACTCGCCATTTAAGGAGGAGGGCCGTAGTCCCATTTCATTATTGGTACTCTAAATGAGTTGTGCACTGAACATCTAGTTTCTGTCACATATAATGCTTTCTCATAATTTCCTTCACCTAGGTGTTTAGCTTAGGGATAATCAAAACAGCTTACTTCTTTCTAACTAGTGCACAGATATGTCTCCTCTCTGTATCTCTGGAGTAAAACCACTAGACTGCTGCTAATGCTTTGTCATTTCCAGCCAAGGCTTGGAGGCACTGACTATGGCAATGAGTGAGCGGGAGCTTTAGAGCATGCTAAGCTGACCTGGCAACTCAGTTATAACCAGTCAGCACCATATATTTAATACCTTAGGACTAGGATAGTAAATAAATTGAGGCCATTTTAGCATATCTTTGGTTTGCAAGTTGTTGGGAATTTGCTGTTTTGTTCAAGGGGTTTTCTCCCATCAGCTAAGTTGGACTTTACAGTCAAAATACCTGTGAAAAATAAGTTACCAAATGGAAAAGACAGTTATTTGTTCTCTTAAGTCCAATATCCAGCCCCTAAGTATCCTGATATTTGGTGGAGAAAAAAGAATACAAATTATTTTCTTTTCAAAGGGGAATTTTAAGCCCATTGGCACAGCAAATTGCTATTCAGCTTGTAGCAAGAGGTGAATTTGGACAGCAAATTCGGTATACAAAAGGAATCCCAAAATTCTTTAAGCTCCACCATATAATGACTGACAGTTCCTGAAGAAAGTTCTTACAGGGTGCATAATATAAAATTTAAATGGGTTTAGTCAGGCTGGAGGGATATTCAGTTACCAGTAGTAAGGGCTTAAGGCAGCCCTGCTGAGTTATAGGTTTGGGGTATCATAACAGGCACTAGACCAACAGCTTTAGGGATAAACAATTTATCTCTAAATAATGGTGTGGTAATAAAGACGGATTAGTAGTACAATTATCCAGACTGTGACAACAGCAAATTCAATAATTCACTAGTAGACTTAGTTAGTAGACTTACTAGACTTAGTATCCGGGCTCACAAAGACGTACGTGACCATGGAAGTCAGGCAGGCAGGAAGCAGGCATGGCTGCTTCTCCGGACGAGCTACTTGGATCAGTTGAAGAGCTCGGGGAATATCAAATTCCCTGATGGGACTGTCCTTTCCATTGTTGAGTCGGGAAAGCACTGTTTGGGCTTGTTCACCAAGCACCACATCCCACATCTCTGCCAGTTCTGTCCTTGGTGTGCACAGGGCTCGGAAGTACAGTATAGGGCAATACTACCCTTGCTCTAATCTAATAGTACATGGTAATTTTGCAAGGTAATAATGCTATTGGATGTGATTTTTTTATTTTTATTTTTTACATTCTTATTTTTATTTCAAGCTCCCCCATGTACCAGCTGGTATGTATGTACAACAAACTGGACTATGTTAAAAAATGCTTTGCATAGAACATTTCATTGTAGGTCTCAAAGGACTTTCCAAAAGGGACTTTGAAGGTCTTTACAAAAGAAGTGTACCAAAATTATCTTGTAAACCACCTTTTCCCCTGTTCTAATTCACTGCTTTTTCCATAGTGCCTCTTACCTTGGTTCACAGCTAGTCAATAATTATAAAACACTCAATAACAGACTGGCAAGTGATGTGGTGTGACCAATGCTTGTTGAGTTTATAATAATCAATTTTGTTGAAATTAACTATGACTTCTTATGTTACATTAATTTGTTAGGTGTTTGAGGCAAGTCTCACCTTATTTTTATGTATATAATTGATTGTGGACAGTAGAGCTTTCTACTAGAGAAAAAATCCTCCCACAATATCTGCATGGGAAATTTCAGAGGTCTCAAGAACAGACAGAAAATCAGAAAGTGTGAAACAACGTGAATGTGAAAGTTTGAGGGGAGCTTATCAATGTGTATAAATACCTGATGGGGTGGTGGTAAAGGAGACTGAACCAGACTCTTCAGCGGTGCCTGGTGAAATAGCAGGAGGTAGTGGGCACTAAATGAAATGCAGGAAACTCCATTTAAATGTAAGGAAAAGCTTTTTCACTGTGCGAGTAGTCAAACACCGGACCAGGTTATCGAGCAAGATTGTGGTGTCTCCATCTGTGGGGATGGTCAAAACCCAACCAGGCATGGCCCTGAGCAACCTGCTGTAGGTGACCCTGCGCTGAGCTGGGAGGTTGGACTAATGATCTCCGGAGGTGCCTTCTGACCTCTGTGATTAGTGGAAGTGACTTCCAGGGTGATCTCCTCTTGCCAGTATAAATGTTTTAAGAGCTGACACTTTGGTAGCCTGGTTTATTTATCGCAGAATATGGAATCACTCCAGAAGGAATTAGTCTCCAGTAATCATGAGAATATACATGACTGTGAGACTCCTTCAGCATTCATAATGGAAAGAAAAAATGTGTTGCTAGCCAGCGAGATAGTAAATTATAATGCCTAGATCAGCTGCTAAATTAAAATTACTGTACTTCCTTTTGACGTTGCTTTGGTCCGTGACTTGAGATAAAATAATTTATTTCTGATGGCAGTAACTTGGCGTTCAAAGACATGTCACCAAGAGGGCTGAATGCCCACTCCTGAAGGTGACCATTTCACCACATGGTGCTGACATAGGTGTGGTACCATGAGCAGATCACTTGGTCTCTGTTCCATGTGTACGGGATCTTAAACAGTCTCTCCCCTTCACCCAAGGGTGATATGAGGTGGGAAAGAGGGTGAAGGGAAAGAATGGGGTGTGATTTTCACTAAAAACACTGAAATAAGAGAAACCCATTTGGTGACATTTCCTGTTAAAAGGAATAGGCCTGAAGTTTTGGCAAATACTCTATAATTTAAACAGGGCCGGGTCTTCAGGAAGACTTTTTAATTAGTTTGATTACTGTTTTATTGCAAAAGTGGGTCATTTCACACTGTCATGCACATAGCTTAGGAGGATTCATTCCCATAGTAAAGGAAGAAGAGTCAAAATTTTTGAGCCATTGCAGCAAGTAAGTTCTACTTCACATCTTAGTTTTGCCGCTCTTGTATACCAGTTATTTTGTACCTGTTCCTTGAGTCAGAACTGGCCCCCAGGGTCATGCAAATGTACCACTTTACAATGATGGGACACTGTCTCCCCTTTGTTTATAAAATGACATGAGTTGCTCAACAAAATGAGAGCACAGCATGCTTTGGGAGGGAGGCGTACGCCGTTCGTTCCCAGGTAAGGTGTGGGTGGGCTTGCAGGGTAGCCTGATAGCATGTAGGTCTTGGGCTGTACAAGTCTGATAGTTGTGAAGCTTTGGCAAGGCAGGCAGGAGTGCTGATAGCACAAACTGACACCACTATTGGTACCTGGGAACAGCAGTGCGGTGTGGTGCGCTCTGCTCTGGCTAGCCGCAGAAGCTTGCTTTCCATAACAGGGGGTCTGAGAGCACAAAACTCTCTGGAGAAGTGGAAATACAAGTCTTACCCAGACTGACCATGCTTCAAACCAAGATATAGGTGGGCATTTGCTTTTTCTTATGGGACTCCTTAGAGGACAAAAAGAGGTCTTCACCTTGCCATTCTTTTAACACCTTGTTCATTGTTGAGTTGTAATTTTCCCTTTTTAAAGTGTTTTCCCTGCAAAAGAGCTCATGCTCCCCACTTAAAAACTGACTTCACTTCTGAGAAGCTTTTGTTTACCTTTTCAGATCTTCTAATAAAAAGCTTTCCCTCTGGAAATGCCCTTCTCTATGGTTTAAGAATAGAGGTGGCAGCTTCAAGAGAAAAATGTGTCTTTCATACTAAGACAAGAATTGGTCTGTTGGGTGTTTTTCCTCTTCCATAACTGAATTAGGATATGGAATTATTGATCATGAGAACATAAAATTGCATTTCTTTGTTTTAAAGGAGGTAAATAATGATGTAAGGTGTACCTTAGATGGCTCTGTGTTACTGGGGGTGGTTGTTCATTTTTATGATATCCTAACTTTGGGGGGACAGTACATCAGAAGGAGAGAGAGCCACCATTAAAAATGATGTGGTCGCCTATGCGATAGGTTTCACCTGTGCGATACATTTAAATGTAACAAGTGTGACCTTGAGTAATGTCATTCTCATCTGCACTGCAGTGACATCAAAATGAAAGGTGGTGTTTGTGTTACCGTTTGCAGCTGGACGAAGGTGATAAGCCTTTCCTCGGCAAAGATTTCCCTTGATGGTTTGGTATGGCTTATGATTTGCTTAACTTGAAAAAAATATTGGTGTTGTGGTTGATGCTGTATTTCACCAGTGCTGCTGATTGTTTTATTTGAAGCTGTAGAGGAATCTCCATCCCGAACTCACTGAAGGAACTTGGGAAGATGATAAATTGAGCCCTTTTTTAGGCATTGTGCCTCTATAATCCTGATGGACAGTCCAGACCCGTGGCAGAGGTTCCTAACAAACAAACCGCATACGAGCTTTGAAGCTCTTCTTTGAAATTCAGCTGGCAAATCTTTTTCTTCATCGTTACTGATGGTCCTGGCACTTTCATTTGCCATCTGTTTTCCCGCTACAGATAACGTTAAGCTGCATGCTTTCTTCCTCGTGCAACCTCAAGACTGATTTTGGGCACAGTTTTACTTGATGTATGGATTGTTAGCTGAAGCTGTTCTTTAATGATAGGGGGAAGCAGAAATTAAATTATATTTTGGATTAAACAGGAGAGCAGTGGACTAGAGCTGTAGGTCCTTAGAGTTGATATGTTAGATCAAGTGCACAGTAACAGCTTTAAAACTTGTATCGTGCACACACTATTTAGTTATTTCAGTCAAAGCTGGTAGGGATTGATGCTACTTCTCATAAAAGTAAATAGGCATAAATACTCCTAAAATTTTGTTTAGAAGCTAGGGTAACTAAATATTGTACATCAAATAACTTAGCTCAAGTGTAAGCCGGGGCAGAACTGTAATTGGGCCTGGTTTTTTTCTGATAATTTCATGCTTGAAAAGTTACCTGTCATGTTGAACACCCAAAATTATTAGTTCTTCTGGAAGACACAGGCCTAAATAAAGATATTGGCAAACTTATTCATTGGTGTCCCTTGACTTTTGGAATTTGTCCATGTTATTTATGCCATAGAGTAGCGCAGGGTGTTAACTGATAGCAGGCACGTGCATGGAGGGAACTTGGCAGAATAGTAGGCATTGACTCCACATGGACTATACTGTTTACTTCTAAAGCAAAAACCATATCTGGCTCAACTGAGACGCAATGGGACCAGATATCTTCATACTGGACCTTTTAAAGTCTGAAGTAAGAGCTAGAGAGAATCCACGTTATAGATATAAATTCTGCACATCACGGACTTTGATGATGGGGGTGGAAACGTGTAGATGCACATGCATCAGTGGCAGAAAAGGTGACCGAACCAAGGAAGAACAGGATTCATATCTGGCACATAAAGTCACAATTTGTGCATGGAGAGATGCAGCAAGTGAGGAACAGAGTATTGTGACTAAGGTCACCTGGTTAAACCACAGAGGGAGCCGATACGTGGCAAACGATGAACAGCAGAAACATGAAAAATACTGTGTGAAGGTAAAGAGGGTTTAGTGCCACCTGTTTTGCATATTATTTTCTATTTCAGGTTAAACTTGCAGAGGTGAGTTTCAGGTTTATCTTCTCTTATCCTCATTTTATCTAGATCCTAAATTTAATTTAGCATCACTATCCTATAAATTGCAGACTCTGAAGAATTACCTCATTAGTCTGGTTTGTGACTTACTTAATTTTGTATTTCTGTCTAAGCTACCAGCCTGCAAGGGGGGGGTTAAGTGAATTTCTTCCTGAGTGTCTGTAATTGTTTTTTAGTGCATTTCTGTCTAGACTGGCAACTGGTATAAATCAGTGTGGTCACAATAGTTCCACTTAGCTACTCTGCCTGTTTTCATATCAATTTTCTTACAGTTCAGGACAAACTCCAGCAGTCTTTGTTCTGGCAAAACTCATGTTTCTTCTCTGTGAACTTCTGTAGTAACAAATACTATAGGAATTGGCCGAATTGGAATGTTTTTGGTTTTTTCCTTTATAATTTGTGTTTGTTTTGGATGGTAAATAGTAGCTATGATTCTAGGACAAAACTTAAGTAATCTTACTCAGCAAGTTATTCCTTACACTGTTACAATCCCATTAATTCCAAGAGGCTGTTATGAAAATTGCTATATAAAATAGAAGCACTTCTATAATGGTCAATAACAGAGACCCAGAAAAAAGTGTAAGAAGCTGGGTATCAGGTAGTGCCATGTATCATGTACTAATACTGCATACAGTAAATGCTGGTTGGCATATTAAAGGAAAAAAACTTTTCCCAATACAATTAGGTTCTAAAACTGAAGGAAAAAACCAGCATGGAATAGTCTGAGTTATAATAGTTCTGCCTTTTTTGGCTGCTTTGAAATGTACTGGAAAGGCTAAGACTCTAAAATACACAATGAGTTATGAGAGGATTGATGTGTCTATAACATTAAAAAATATATAATTGAATTACTAACGTTAAAAATATATATACTTGAATTACTATTTCATTTGTGTGTCTTGATACTACCCAATTCCTTTGGCCTGCTTTTAAAACTACTTTTGCATACCTGTGACTGTATTCCGCCAAGTAGTTAAACAGAAATTAATGTGATAACCTACTTAAACAATTTGTGTGGGACTATGTTTCCCAGATCAGTTTCTTAAGAAGTAAAAAACTTGGTTTTGCTTGCTTCATGACTTGACCAAAGCATTTTCTGTGGGATTAAAATATTTTTCAAAGATATACAGCAAGTTGGTGGTGGTACAGTTCTTTTGTTCAGATTGACTTGTTGGCCTGTCCATGGCAAGAGAGAAATGGGATATCAGCACTTCAGCTATTTAGAAAGATGACAGTAGTCATTCCCATGGATACCCCTGTGGAGCATGGAGATATCTCTGGAGTTGATGTCCTCTAGCTCTTCACAACCCCTGGTAACATCCGGCAACCAAAGGACAGGCCAAGAAGTCAACCACTGAAGGGGAGGAAAGGCACACTTTGGCGTAAATGACGAGGCAAGCAGTTACAGTCTGTCACTTTTCTTTCCCTGTTTTAAACGTAGAATGAAGAAGGTTTCCTGCAGGAGGGAATGGTGAATAACACAGATGTTCCTGTGGATCCTGAGAATGAGGCTTACGAAATGCCTCCAGAGGTAAATCTGTTGTGGTATTCGCTGTGACTGCACGGAGGAGGAGGGCACAGGAGGGGGCTGCACGCTCGAGTTACATTAGCCTGGCACAGGCTGGTGCTGTGAGCTGCAGGGGCACAGCAGAAACGCAGTCTCTTTTGGCCAAGATCTCCCAGAGGTATAGTGCTGGGAATCAGAAAATCCGTTGCTCTCTTGATAGTAAAGAAGTTTAACAGGAAAGTATTGTGTGTGTTTCAAAACACTTGTTTGTGCCTGGGTTTCTGAGCAATCCACAGTAAATTTGTATCTTTTTCTTGTGTTTGATAGGTAATATGGGAAAAACAGCATCTTCAGAGATTGTTTTAATAGCTTGGCCATTTATCAAAGCATCATGCTTTGTAAAACACAATAATTCTTTATTATACTCTTAAGTTAATGCAATTATGGGAGTAAATTATTTTGGTTTTCATGAACCTGCTATCTAAAATATTACTACAATGTCTGGCATGATGCATTGCTAGTTGGAGTGGCAGTTTTACAGTAGTGCAGATAATTAGGCTGAAAATGAGAGGTATAAAACATTTAGGCCATGATCCAGTAAAAGACTTAAAGGCACACTTGATCACTAACACCTTGAATATCACTGAAATTCTGGGGGCTGCTCACATACCCATAGTTAAACACACGTTTAAATGATTTACTGACTGGTATGAGTATCTGCAGCACCTGGTGTGCTGTTCAGCCCAGAGGCAGTCCTCCTCGCTCTCCAAGTGAACTGCCATGGGTGGCTTCGTGAGTTCCTGGCAACATCAGCTGAATGTCATGTTAACCACTGTTAAAGCCTAATTCTCCTGTAAATACCACAACTTGTCAGGTACCGTATCTGGAAGATGTAACAAAATAAGAATAAATGGCTTGCAAGATCCTGATCACATGAAAAGCCATAATATTTTGGCATTGAATCCACTAGGACTAGAACAAGCAGTGAAAGTAGGATGTATTTATCTAAAATACTAGTAGCACTGATTTCTGCTCTCCTCATTAGGAAGAGTATCAAGACTATGAACCTGAAGCATGAGAGTCCTTTCCTTCCTTTATATCTCCTGAAATCTACTAACTACTAAAGACGTCCCATCCTGTACAAGTGCTGAGTTCCAATGTGCCCAGTCGTAAAATTTTTTTACAGTTTTTACGGTGTATTTTGAAGTCTTCCATCAGCAATGATTGGAGTATCTGTGACTGCATCCACCTTGTTTCAGCATTTCCCTCCTGCTGAAATGAAAGCTGGTTGGCAGGGTCATTGTTGTGCTGTGGATATTGTGGCTTCAAGTTTAAAAGTTGAAAAAGAAAATATTAAATAAAAACACCTAAGTGTCTACTGCTTATTTCTAACTCTGTACATGTTTTGTTGATAGGCTGTCAGTAATTTGATATTGTTTATGATACAATTTTTATTTGTTTCCTATAACTATTCTTTCTGTGCAGAGATGACTTATTGTGAGAGCTTTATATATATATGTGTATGTATTATACATATAAAAAAGTAACTGAGCATGAACTATGCACCTATAAATATTAGCTGTTGAAATTTTATTGTTTTGTGATGTGTTTTATTAACTTGTGTCTGTAAATAATGGTGTTCAACTGAAGCAAATAAAATGTAACCCATTAAAAATGAACTTCTAAATTAGTGATGATTTATAACACCTTCTTTCTTTTCCAAAAGCCCTTGTTAAAGCGTTCAGGCTGTGTTGCTTCCTGTGAAGGAACTGGAGGAACAAACCCAGCAAAGAGAAGCCCAGTCTATATAAAAAACAGTGAAGAAGGAGAGTATCAGGTCTGGTACCTCAGCTGGAGTAAATTGTTGACAAAATAGATTCATTTGTAGTGCTAATAAACTTTCTGTTGTAAGGAGAACCTGAGAGTGAATGAAGCCATTAATAAAGGGCTCCAGCAGATTATCAGGAAATCATGAGGCCCTTTGAAGAATTACTGTTTCAAGGTTGTTAAAGGGCTGGGCTATACAGAGGAGTGATGGATTAATTGCAATCAATTTGTCTTGCATAAAGTCCCATTTAGCAAAAGTTCAGTCTACTCTCTGTTTTTAGACACGGTAATTTTAGTTATTGTGTTGCCTGGAAACTTTTCCATATAGTAAAAAGATTTAAATGTGAGATGTTTTTACTTCTCTCATGTTTTATTGTCTGTTATTTTGGATCAAATATTGCCTGTAACCTGAATGATACAGTGGTTTTTTGTTTAAGGTTCTCTAATGCTGAGTAGGATTTTGATCTTCCCTTACAGCTAGTCTTTCCAGTGTTCTGGGGCATGGATCTTAAAACAAGTAAATATCATTGTCTGTTTTTGTAAGTGGGGAAACTTAAGCACAACCACACAATGCATGTCACTGGTATGTACAAAAAGAAACCCAAAACCCCGGAGGCTGAACTCTCCAACTTATTCTTGAACTGAGCTCCTTTCTGGCTTTCTGCAATCTTCCCGGTATTAGCATGCCCAACGTGGAATAGATCTTTCCAGGTGTGTAACCATCCCAGCTGTATACAGTGGGAGCTGATGGTGTAGTACTGTGAGCCAAAATCACATGAACGTACTGGTTTCACGATGCTTAGAAAACCGGTGCTTCAATTTCCCATGTCATCCCCCAGTCCCAACCCCATATATCTAAGGAATTTCATTTATTTCAGAAGAATTGCTATCAAGCTCTTTTTTCAAAGCAATTAAAAATCCCGTTGATCATTTCAAACAACTTGTGGATATTTTCATCAATAGTTAAATTGCTTAATGGAGCCTAAAGTCCTATGCTCTTTTGCAGAAATCTTTCATGATAATCTGTAACAACCCACTAACGATTTGCAGTCTTCTTCACAGGTGGTGTGTCAAAAGAATCTCTTGACCTGGACATCACTACTGTTAAAATTCATCTTAATGCCTCAGTGGCAAATCTATTGATTGCGTCCATGGAAAATTAATATCAGGACAGGGCACAATGTAAGATACTGCTTTTATAATTATTAATGTTGTTTAAGGATCTTTCTGTTGCAGTAGAAGGATTCAGGAAGAAAAGCTCAGTGCTCTAGTGTGATTTTTTTTTTTTTATCCCCCCCCAGCTTGCTAGCAGGGACTCATCCACCAAAAGCAACAACTGAGAGCAGTCAGATGCCTGATACTTCAGGAAACAGCACTGGAAATAGCAGCCTAAGTAGAATACTTATTTCTGTTGTTCATCTTCTCTATCTTCTCTTCCGCAGCCCACAGGTCTTGATTGCTCTATTGTTTCTCTATTAGGGAATCAAATTAAACTGTTTGGTTGCTCACATGTTGCAAATAAGTCGTGCACTTCTTAAATAAGCTGTGGGGAGCAGTATGTCATAAAAAACAGTAATAAGAATAAATTGACTCCTGAGACTTGCCCATTGTCTGAGCATGTAGGAGTTAATTATTTTCTTCTGTAGGTTAACATCAGCAAATCATTCAGAGTTTTCAGGTCATTTAGAATGTACCGTAAGAGATCAGTTTAGTTCTTGTGCCTCTTGCAAACATGCCCTCAGATGGCCCTGAAAGTCCATGGGACCCCTGGTTACTATGGCAGCACAGTGTGATGCAGTGCTCTGGTAACAAGCTGCATTTTAATTAGATTCCTTAAGGGCTGTCTGACCATTCTTTCCAGGTAAACTAAATGCCATTTTGTCTTATTTCCTGCGGTGAGATGAATACTGACACGCGGATTGCAAATGTCAGAATTGTATTGGATACTAAAGCTGAACTAAACAGATACTGCTGCATTCAGATTTTTTTAAGTGTCTGCCCTGGGTATTAAAAAATGCTTCGACTGTCATGATAACATTTGCTTAAGCAATGCCTGCCAGAGAGGAATATACCTCAGAGCCCTCTTTTCCTTAAGAGCCTAGATTTCAACTCAAACTGAAAGCAATCTTCTGTCCTCAAATTACTAGTTAGTAATGAGTCTCACCATATCCCAGTCCTCCAGGGAAAAAACACATGCTGCTTTTTTGTTCTGTTTTGACAGCTTTGATTGGTCTTAAAATGGTTTCTAATTAGACACATTGTAATAATGTTTTTATTACTGTAAATCATAGTGTTAATACTTGGGTTACCTGCCTTTTGTATAATGACTTCCAAGTCATTGTATTTGTCTGAGGGTTAAGGCAACAAATGCCCTCCTCCCACCACCGAGACTTTCCTTCATTCCATCAAGACAGCTGTAGGCAAGTTAAGTAAATTACAGTGTCCTGAACTTGAGGAAAAGTAACATGCCTGCATCTCTTCAGGAAGCACAGATTTTACTCACCCCAGTATTCGTAGTGTGGGCAGTCCAGGCTCAGTGATTCTCATATGGAAGCATCTGACACGGACAGCAGGTCAATCAGCTGCGGCAAACTCGGAGTAGAGACCTCTGCCTCCAAGAGCTGGGAGACTCGAAGATTCAGGGCCATCCATTTTATGGCTGAAATTATTGCAGGAGCACAACGGAAGACAGGTATGGAATGGCTGCCTACACGTATTCATAAAATCTTAATATACCAAGTAGAACTACTTAATTGCCTCTAAGATTTGATCCAAAGTTTCCTACTGGCTTCACATGGGTGTTTTAGGACACCCATAGCTCCAGTGTACGTTTGATCTTCTCATACAAATTACATGTGGCAGTCTGTACTGACGTGATGAGTTTCCAGTTGTTTTCTGTGTGCTTTTTACTAGAAAATAACTGCTGAAACCCTTGCTTCTAGAATTTCCTAAGGCACTGGCTGTACAGTAGTTTTTTTGTCAGATAGATGGGGCACAGTGGAGGTGATGCTCCAGGGCTCTCATCCCTAACTCGCTGAAAATAAAGGGAGTCTTTTTGTTGACTTATGTGGGTGTGGATGATTGCTGGTGCCACTCTTAAGTCTGCATAGAACTCAGAGATGGCAGAGATGAGATGATCAAAGTTTCTCTGCAGAATATGTAAGAGTAGCAGAAGTAGCAGAAAAACAAAGATTACCATAAAATCCCACAGCGAAGTCCTCAACAGGCTTTTTGAGCAGTGCTGTGGTCTTATACTCTGCAAAATACCATACTGTAAATACTGCATGGTACAGCATGCCTCAAATGTTGGGTTTGAATGGAGTAGTTGCCCTTAGGTATTACAACCTTAGAGGTAATTACTCCTTCAGGTAATTGATATTTAATGACATATTAATGCAAACTAAATCTTTGTGTTCTGCTCTGGAATAGCTTAGGAAGTAAGTGGGAGAAGATAGATGGTTCCCTGATACTGGTTTGGGTTTTGATTTCAGTCCGCACAAGGCTTCCAGTGACTTTGACTAAATTTGATACTTTTTGGCCCCCAGCTTGAGGCTCTCAGTATTACTGGGAAAGACACAAATAATGGTCTTCACAGGGTATCAACATTCTGCTTGCATATACACAGGTCTGAACTAACAGCATCAGTTTTCATGTAAGCAGACTTGCTCTTGAGTTACAGTAACCAAAAGCAAATGAGATCTTAGCCTTTAGTGTATCCATGCTGCATTTTTAATGGAAAATATCATCTGTTTAAATGCAGACATAAACAACTTTTCTCAAGCCTGCCTGACATTTAATGTGTAACTCAGAAGGTTCCTCTGATCTAAAAAAGGCTGGCAGATGGAGAAACAGCAGGTGGAACCTCAGATGAGACAGCCAGGAGGTAACAAACAGGGTAGGAAACTAGGTCAGATGAGATTCCTTCCATGTTGGAAGAAATGCTTTGAAAATGCTTCCTCCAGTGGAGGCATAAAAGTGGGTTTTCAGCATTTTCCATCAATATTTGTATCTCTGAATAGGTCAGAGTCTGTCAGCATCTGATACATCTATAGAGCTTTTGTGGAAAAGGTGAATGCCCGAAATTTACAAGTGTGCTTATTTCAGCTGCAGCAGAGATCTCTCTACAAGAGGCCAGAGCACCCATGCATTTCTGATGATTAACTTGAGATTTAACAAGGAGAATGTTATTACGAAAAGCCATCTGCTGGGATACCTCAACTTCTTTTCTTTTTCTCTCTACTTACCACTCTCCCATTTGTTTGTTTCTTTCCACTCATCTGCTAAATTTTCAGAGGGTTAGATCTTACCCTGTCCCCATTCCTGAGTGTCCATTTTATTGCAAAATCTTATTCCAGCCATTGCGTCTGGTACATTGTGATGAGGCTGCAAGCGCATGCCTGGAGAGCTGGGGTTTAGTCTTTGACCCTCCCTTTAAAAAGAGGAACGACCACAGCTCATGTCCTCCTCGGGATATTCCCATCACTACTGTATCCAAAGACATGGCAAGGTAGAGGCACTGCCCAAAAGCAGTGAGGCAGAGAGGCATGGTGGCTGTTGAAGGAAGGTAAAGGAGGAGGTTGGACAAGCAAAACAGGCATGAGAGCCTTGCTGAGAATTGGCTGGTGTTCATCCTGCCTCCCTCCCCTGGGCAGTGCTTTTGGTGTCAGAGGCTAATGATAGAAAATAGCCTGTGGTTTTACAATTCTTCCAGCGACAGGCACCTCAACGAGCCAGGTAAATTCATAACAGGGCTGCTTTGCTCTCCATGAGGCAGAATTCCCGTGCTGTTTGAGGAGACCTGGCTTTTTATGTTGAATTCCCTTTTCTATTTTTCTGCCACCTGAAGTCCTCTGTACCAAGAAAATAAAAGCAATTAACTGAGGAGTGTTCTAGATTAATCAACATAAACTATGAAAGCTGATTTTATCAGTCTCCTGCATAGAAAAGGGAATTATGCAATGCCCATAGGACTGTTATCCTCTGTTGTTTGATCAGGAGTTTTATTCATGTGAATTTCAGTTGTAAAATTCCATGAAGCCTTGCAAAAATAACAAAGATGGTCATCTAATGTTAGCATTTGGTAAGATAGCATCCTGCTGAATTGGTTATATTGCCCGCTTCCCCAAACCAGAAAAATCTTACAAGGGGCAGCCTTAGCAAGAAGACAAGGCAGTGTTGTTGAGTAAAAGTGGACAAATGTGTTAATAGTGAAAATGTAAAGGACAATAATCTACAAATGCTACTTAATAAGGCCAAAAAGAAATGAAATCTGTTATCTCGGTCCACTAAGTGGCAACTTTCATTGGTGAAGAAAGGTGAAGGCAGCTTCCACAAAACTCTTGAAACAAAACTCCTCCTATTTATTCAGCTCCATCACTCCAAAATCAAGTTCCCTCCTGGTGCAGATTTGCAGCAGAGTGATTGAATAACTGGATGTTCTTAGGTGTGAAATAAATGGAAGTGAATTCAAAGCCTTCAATTTTCTTTTTCATTCTCAGTTTTATGAAAGCTCAACCAATTCAAATATGATGATAATTGCAGTCTGTAATAGTCTGTATGAAAGGCAGTTGCTGTGCACTAAAGGGACAGATCTCTTGTATTACCGCATTTCATGGACAGATGAGTGTTTCCTGCCATTAGGAGTTCTTCAATGCCTGCATGTTTATAACCTAGGTTTGCTGTTGACTGTACCTGATAGAGACCTGCTATTTGGAAAATGCTTGAAGAAAGGAGATTTTTTTCAAATTTCATATACATTTTACAATATGTTTGAAACATGATTTTACACATCCTTATGATGATACCATCCTGGATTACGTTGGACACATAAAAGTATACATATATATGTATTTTTTAATGGGTACTCTGTCTGTGTGCACCCATATAGGTAAGTATGTATGGGCATTACTGTTAAGCACTATAAAGTGCTACTATTTTAATAATGGTCTTCGCTGGTGGGAGGGATTACCCCAAATTCAAGGAATGCATTTTTAAGACATTTAATATAAGTATTAGGTAACATATTTGAAAGCTTCCAAATTCTAGCCTCACAACTAACATAACAGGCCAAATCTGTATTAGCAAAGTTTTGCAGGTGTAACCACATAACTCTACAAATCCAGATGTGGCTTATCTTAGCAATGTTACCGACATTGTTTGGTCCCTTACAGTGAAATATGCTATATTAATAAAGATGCACTGTTGCTGCTATACTGGACTAGGTGTTCTTGATGATACAGCTACATCAGTGGAGAATCGCATTTACTCTCACCGGTGTTGTGTTTAATGCTCTTTCAGGGGCCGAAGCGCTTGTCATGGTGCCAGTTCCACTTGACTGAGCGTGATAATAAAAGCATCCTACCCAGAAACCCTGGCATTGCCTAGTTACACAATGGATTTCTTGGCAAACCTTTATTATGTGGGATTGGCCTTCTGCTCCTAGGAACAGCGTGGTTTTTCTGAACCCCTGACTGCCAGTGGGATGTTGGCTCCGATGCGACCATGAACAAGCTCTTCAAGTAAACCATCATGTTAAATCAGGGTAGTCTGTCTCTCTCGCATGAAGACGTAAGCTATGCTGCTTAAATAAAAGGAATTATCCTGAGCTTGAATATACAGCCAAATAGATGAGTGTTAGCAGAGCAGCTCTGACCCAGAGCAGCTTGATGGCAAGGCAGCTCTAGGAGCATGTTAGCTGGCTAATGCAAGTCAGTCTAGAGGAAATGAAAGCAAAAGCGCACACTCCCTCAGGAGGGTGGGTAGATCTGAAAGAAGAAAATTGGTGGTGAGAGGAGTGCACTTTGGGGAAAAAACAGCATTTAACATGTTGATAAATTGCCCATCTGTTTTCTCTCTTTAATCACTTTGTCTTGTCTTACATGTTACAAGGTTGCTGGAGAAAAGCATTGCCTATTCCGTGACTGTTCACTCCCTAGTACAACGGACCCCAGATACTACTGAAACGTAAGTGAAATGTGAGGATAATACTGTTAAACTGGAGGTTCAGAAGTCAAGTATGTTGCCTCTGGAGACCCTTTTGAAATCCACAGGAGAACGGTACAGGTGGTGGTGGAGCAGAGTTCAGTTCTCAGCCCCTGCGGGCTACTTCAACTCTTCGTAAACTGTTGCCTCAGTTCCTGCCAGCCTTCTCATTACACAAAACACAGGTGCTGCCATGGAAAATAAAGTTTGAATTTACTCAAGCAAATAATTTTGGCATTGTTTAAAATGATGTACCTCTGCCTGCCCAGCTCCCGCTGCTGAGTGTCTGAACCAGCTCTACCTCCACCTGGCTGACAGGGATGTAATTTTCAGAGAAGATGCTGACTTAAAAGTGAGATTTATCTCATCACGGAAACTGGGAAGGAAAGGAAGAAGAGTGTGTGGCTGCACTTTTGCAAAAAGCAGATGCTTTCTAGAGGTTAAGTGGGAAGTATTGCTCAGCTGTTTCTTCAGTACCTGCAGAAGCAGTGCACTCAATGTAGGGCTGTGCCTTTTGGTCTTGTGTCTGTGATGGGCATGAAGGGTTGCCATTAGACAATTAAATCCATGGGCAAGTGCAGGTCGTACAACGCTGTAGCACAGCAAGGGCATCCCTTGGTAATATAAGCTACAGAGGCAGGCTTTAATTCAAATTCTGCTAATTGCTTATGGTGTTGTGGTAGGAAAGTCATCCCAGCTGAATTTATGACCCCAACTGTAAAACAGAAATAGCTGTACTTGTAAAGTGCTCACAGATCTCAGAGGTGTTATTACAGCTAATTCTGAAGCTAATCTGATGCCCTTGACTAATGTGGACGTAATATGACAGAAGAAGATAAAGAACTGGAAATTAATTTGTAGCTGGTTGCCACAGTCTGGCGTTTCTTTTCCTCTGCCTTCTCCTGTCACACGTTTTTATGTCTCTTACCAGGGCTGAATGGCTATCTTGACTTTACAAAACACAGCACAAGATCAAGACAACTGAGCTGGAAAGCGTAAAAGAAAGAGATTGCAGGCTCTCCTGTGTCATGCAGGTATTACTGCTGAAGAGTCCAAGCCATACTGTTTATAGAAGGCTGACTTAAAAAAAGGAAACATTACTAAAAGAGGTTTTTTAATATCCCATTTATCATTCTACTGGTGGAAAAGACCAACAGCAGGTCTTTTCCTCCAACTTTTTAATTTAAGCTGAAAGCAAAGAATGGGTTCAGTTAGATGTAAAATGCAAAAAAATCTCTAGTTGTCTTATTAAATAAACTGAAACATGAAGGTTCACATGGATATCATTAATTTGCACAACATCAGTTTGCATCTGAAGTACCTGAAGATTAATGTGTGTCCATCTTCCCTGGCCTGGGGTCATGCCCCAGCCACATGCTGACCCCAAGACCCAGATCCCTACTGCAATGACGCCTGGGCTGGAGGAGAGCTGTGACTTGCTCTGATCAGCTCTACGCTTGTTCATTGGGGCAGCAAGACTCTAGTTTGAGCTCTGGTACTGTTGTGCCCAAGTGTTAAGAATTGGAGTGCATCCTTCCTAGTCATTTTTTTACCTCTGGGATCTGGAAAGAATTTCACTCACAAACAAGAATAGTTCTGACACTGTTCCCAAAACACTCTTGCCAAAGAATAGTCTCTTTTCTCTTTTAACTTTTGTCCTTGTCTTTCTGCTGATCTTATAGTGTTCAGTTACAAAGCCAAAGATGTGTTGACTATCAGGTCATAACCTTGCACATCCCTAATTCCCAGTGGAATCTCTTTAGAGACATGACGTACAAAAAGTGCAGGGTCAGGACAATTGGACATGTGCTGATGTAAAAAAAAAAAAATCTCCTTTTGTTTTTCTCTTCCATTTACGTTATTTCCAAACTAAGTGGTTATTAACATGTTCATTTTTGTGGGTACATTACTAGATAATAAGCAGGTAGCTTGGCCATCTGAAGGGAAATAGAGCAACAGAGCTAGAGAATGGAAATCAGCATTGTGGTGGCTTCTCCATAATTAACTTTCTGTATCAGTGATTCTAGCTACGTGTCACAGCATAGTGAGTTTGGGTTTGCAAAGCCATAGAGGGAACCTTAGAATAAGTGGTCCAGGTGAGAACAGGCACTGGAGAAGCAAAATCCATTTTTAACTATAGGGACAATTAAAAGTCAGGCGATTTCAGAGTCTAGATTTAATTAATCTGCTCACTGCAATCCAAGTAGTTTATTTTCATGCGTGTCAATCTGATTTCCTTCTCCAGAAAGGAGACTGGTGTCACTTTGCTGTTGCTTTTGAATCCCACTTTGCACAGTACATTGCTGTTAAAAAATCCTAAAAGAAGCCATTTCCTCCTCCTGCCACTGAGAGCATCCGGGCTTCAGATTTCTGCCTCTCTCTTTGCTGATGCATATCAGATTTTCCGTCTCCAAAAGTAACTTGCTACAATTTTTGTGGGTGTGTAAGACTTTACCTAACACTTGAGAAAAGCTTGCTGAAGTGCAGAGGGACCTATCACTTTCCTATTGGCATTCACCCAGGTTCACACAGCGGTGTACTTCCACTGCCATTTTTAATGGTATTGTTTGTAAGAAAATCAGTATTTGTGACTGTCATTGGCCAGCTCGCTGGTGTCATTTCTGTGTTTTCTGATGAAATTCTAAATTCTCTGGACAGGTCTGCAGCCTGTTTCAGATCTCACTTTCACAGTAGTTACATATCCGTGAAATCCCAGGTGCTTCAGTTATTATTCATTGTCTGCGTTAGGAGAGCATCCTCAGGCCCTAGACACAATTGGGCCAGGAGCTTTAAAATAATCAGGTTGAAGAAACAAACCTGACAAAGAATGTAAATGGATTAGCTGCTATTTACAAAGCTGAAAGGGAAATGAGGTTTTGGTGACTTTTTAGAACATCTGGCATATCCCCAGTGTCATGTAAATAAACAACAGCATTGCAAGGAAGGGCTGTGAAATACTTTCGTTTAAATGCCATCGGTCCCCCATTTGCCACAAATTACATACGCTTGGGGGTGAGGGAGATGATTGTTTTTGAGCATCAATTGGGAAAAAACCTAGATTGTAGACTGACCTACTGGGGATCGAGTACTGACCCTCCGATGCAATGTTCTTGCGTTTTCTAATGAAAGAGTAGGTAAACTGTAGAGTACTGTTGGTGACTGACCGTCAAGTCGCAGCATAAGCCAGCACTCAGCGTGCTCCTCGCTTCGTTAGGATGTCACCGCAAGGTCGGGGCCAAGCGTTTCCCCTCCTAGGCTGTGCAGTCACACCTTACCTCCTGAACACAGGGACAGGAGTGCTCTGTCGGGTATCTCTGCTTCTCTGCTGAAGTGATGCTGTTGGAAAACATAGTGTCACCCCCGTGCCGCAGACACCAAGCAGCGATGCGAGGCGGAGGGTCCCCGCTGGCATGGGGGGCCTCGTGTGAGGACCAGTAATCTCATCCCCTGTTAGCGCAAGCCTTTCTACACCCGGGGTATGAGCACTAACTATCAGCTGTGTTTAATTATAAACTACCCGGATAATCAGACTGGCTTTAAAGACTTGCCTGTTGCTTTTGATAGTTAATTAGAAGTTTGTCTCTATAGTGGCTTGAGAATAGGGCAGAAAACTCTGCACTAATACCAGGCTATCACTATTAGCTCTCTGTGAGTGAAGTACTGAAAATTAGTGTGGCTCTACTGGTCCCAGATAAACAACAGGTCAACCCTTGAAAATGAAGGAGCTGCGGAAATACTGCATTTTACAATACAGTTTAAGTTTACAAAGCTGGAAGGTTTCAAAACAGAAAGAAAATCCACACTTGTATTTCCGAAACCATTTTGCAACTTAGGTTTTTTTCAGCTAAATGAGATTTTGCCAAAATTCACTCTATCCCATGAAGGATTTAAATTTGGATGGAATTTTGTAAGATTTTTCATATGACTTCTAGCACCACATACTCTAGTAAGATCTTTCCAGTATTTCTACCTTGCAGTAAGAAACTGTCTTAAAACTGTCTGTGTTACTAGCTGGATAGAAATATCCTAGGCCTATCCTCCCTCCACAGCAAATTCTGGTCTGTAGATTTACCATTGCTATTATTTTAGATGAATGACCCCCTCAACTTCTGAGACTAACCTTGTTGCGGGGTATCTTGAAAACCGTCATCACCTTTCAGGGCCATGTCTGAATATACTTTAAAAACCCTACCAGGAATGTTATTCATATGTCATCATTTACATACTGTTTTTGAACAGGTTCTTAAAAAGGACTTAAAGAAAACCACCTCTCAGCTGAGTTGTAGCATCAGTATGCCTGTTTTTTCTTTTCTTAAACACTATTTGCCATTCAGGCCATCAGACAAGCAGCTGAGGAGCAGACAATCTGTTTAGATTTCAGATTTTTGATTTTTTGAACAAATGATTCACCAGATGATAGCGTACTGTTTCTATTTCAGTTAATCTAGTGACAAAATGGTAAAAAATTAATTCCAAGTCAGGCTCTCAGTGCAGGCAAGGCAGCACGTCTGAATCGCAGTGCCTGCTCATCCCTGCCTCACCTCTGCTTCTCCTGCTCCCCGTTTTCTCCTTTCTTTGCCGTGTGTGTATGCAGCCTGGAGTGTCCTGCACAGCTGACGAGCTTCCTGAAGCCTGGGGAGTTTCCAGGTCAAGGCTTTAGGTCATTTGCTGCTGAACACACAGAAATACAAATATCGGCGCTACAGACGGGTACAACCTTTTGTCCGAGTAAGTTTCCAGGAAGTCAGAGTTCCTGTGCTACCACCTAAAACGCTTCACCTGTGTATTTAAATAGCAGCTTTTTGTGGATACTTTTAAAAATCTGACCTCATAAATTTCTAGCTCTAGAGATGTCTGGACACAAGCCAGTGTGATGGAGATGACTAGTAAGATTTTCTTGGTTTGCCCTTTTATTTGGGAGGACGTTCTTGTCTTTGCAGCCTGCCCAGTACTTATGGGCAGTCACACCACAGAGACTCCTCTTGATTTTTAAATTATTATTGTTTAGAAGTCAGGATCCTTTTGTCGCTTGTAGTCTGTAACTCAGATGGAAAACAACATCTGCTACAATGAAAGAAAACAGTGTTTAAGCAGCATTAAAAACACTCATTTAACTCTGTACCAAATATAGCTCATTTCATATTAGTGAATTCATATTTCTTGCATCAGCTTTTGACTTTCAGCGAGCCTCTTCCACATCACACTCACATTGGACTACCTCAACGCTCATTTTAAAGGAGACACAGGGTGTGGGGCTGATTTTGGTTTTGAATCTGAGTTTTTAATTTCTTCTTTCAGCAAGGAGAAAACCCAGTGGCAAGTCCCCAAGGAAAGGCGGGGTGGGGAAGCCAGTTCTTCCTCCTCCAATCTCAGGAAAAATTAGTGTAGAAATGCCCAGCAAGGCAATTCTTCCAGTCTGTCCTTTTCACATGAGAAGCCTCCTTTCTTTTTTCATCCCCATTCATGCACTCCCGCTTTCTCTTCTTACCCACCCTGGAGCAAAAGGCAATCTCAGGTGTTAGGGGAAATGCCAGCATTCACTGATACTTCGCAGCATCCAGCTGTGGCTTCTAGGAAATGACTTTTAGATTTTGCACTGACTGCCCGAAGGCTGGGACAAAGGACACATGCAGAGGGGATGGTAGTGAAGCTGAGCAAGCAGAACAGAAATGCAGAAGAGAGGTGTAATGTGAAGTCGGGGAGAGCAGAGACAGAGGAATAGTCTGCTGCTTCTTCTGTCCTTAGTTGTTGGTAGGCCTGCTCTGTGTGCTTGAAAATCTGGACCTTCCATCTCAGAAAGACTATGGTCACTACCATATTTAGACAGAGAAAAACAAGTGGCTGCTCGATGGCAATAACATTAACAAAACCAGGCTGGACTCAAGCTGACGACTCAGTGTAAGATAGCATACTGTAATTATGCCATGCCGTTCATTTCTAATCCACCTGCTGCTGTTTGTTGTTTATTTGTTTAATATTTCTTCACTTGTACATTGCACCACCCTTCTCCATCCTTTGCCAAAATTATATTGCTAATGCTTAACTGCATGTGGCACTCCTGCAGTGCGGTGCTCAGCGCTGGGGTTATTTTGTGCAGTGCTGTAGTGAAACAGCAAGTGAGAAAATTCAAGCCTAGAAAAGCAGTAATTTATTACAGTAGAAATGAGCGCTGAATGAGTCACACTGCTGACAGATTCTGACATGGAACCAATCTATTAGAGGTTTGCCTGTCTGCAAGTTTTTTCTCCCTCTCTGCTCCAGATGTGCTCTTCTTAAAGGCTGCACAGACAAATATTTCCTCGCTTAGAACTTTCTGTCTGTTCTTATCTACAAAAGCTTTTGAAAAAAGCCCTAAACCTGAAAACTGGTAAATGTGAGAAGATGTAGCAGGGCTTTTCTTCTGTCTTGTGATGCTTTGATATTATTAGTAGAGGATGAATGTTAACAGCAGGTATTTTAGGGCTGTAAAATATAGCCTGGAGGCTGATAACTACCTGGTCTGTGAAAAGATATTTATGCTAGCCAAGTTTTTCCAAAAAGAGATCTGTGTCATCATCTGTTTCCTTGGACTTTAGGGCATTTGCTCAGTGCCAAGATATGAAAACTTATATTAAGGCAGCACTATAAGGTGCACCTTTATTCCCAGCTGCATACTATAAATACTAGGTCAAGCATCCTTTACCTCCTAACGGTAAGCAGTCCTCCTAAAGAGTAGGCTATTGAAGCCTGCTGGTAATTTCCTCAGGGCTGAAGGCTGTGTGATTTGGGACTGCATGAGTTAGAAGCCCTGTTTATCTCCCTGTCCACAGAATAGTCTTCTGTCTTGAGACAGAGCTGTGCAAAGGGGCAAAAGGCAGGAACCCTCTTGTAGAAACTGCAGCTAAGTGCTGCCTTCTCCACAGATGAACGATAGGTATCTTACACAATTAGTCAGTCTTCTAAATTCAGAGTACAACTATATTTTACACTGTAGGCTGGGGGTGGGCCTGAAGAATGAGACTGAACTTAATTAGTAATCCTTATGTACAAACTGTTTCTGAACCTCAGCAGGAGTTGCTAAGAAAACAGTATGAAATAATATTTGAGTATTGACAGTGACAAGGACTGCATAATACTTCAATTTCTGATGCTTCCTCAGCCCTGGGTTCTTCCTTAAAGAAAAGGAAAAGCAGCACAAGAAAATGGTATATATTGAATTCTGTGCCTATAGATGCAAACACAATGTTAAGAGATTTGATCAAATCCTTCCCAGAGAGGAAGAATGAGTTCTGTTTAAATTTAGTGTTCATCTGCTAGCTTTAGTAGTTTGTCTGGGGGAGATAGGCTTGTTGTCTCTGCTGATGCCATCAGAGAAACTCTTTGTAAAGGCTGAGGTGTCTCAAACAGATAAACTGTTTTATAGGTGTCCTTCACAGAGAGAAACAGCTTTTGTTGTATTCTGCGTCAACTTTAAGTTGTTTTGAGTATGTATGTTAACCTGACCTGCATTGCTAAATTCATAAAAAGTGTTTCTTTAAGAGTCTGAAGAATCCCAAGAGATCATTTTGGGGTTTGGTCAGTTTTTTTATCTCCTTTGCCAACAATTCAGTTAAAATGTGAAAAAAAAGTGAAAATTTTTAAAAATGTCAGCCAGTCTGCCCTAGTTAGCATCCAAAACCTTAAATTTTAGGTTAATGTCTTACAGACTTTAATTAAAAATAATAAATAGGATTAAGTACTTCTGAACTGTGCACCAGAATCATAGGAATTCATGTTTCTCAGAGGAAAAAATGCAGTATATTTTTTTGCCAAGTGAGGGAACAGTGTAGTGCTGGTGGTGGGGGCAGGTGGGACCTCCAGGGACTTGCTCATCAGTTATATCATGGAGAGAACAAGGAAAGGGGCAAAGATGAAGTGTGGTAAAGATCCTACCGAAAGTAGGTTTGGGGCATTTCATTTCAGTGACACGAAGAGTTACAGAAATGAGCACAACAGAAAAGGCCAAGGGCACGACAGAGGCTCTGAGACCTCTTTCAGCGGAAACGTGACCGAAGGGAATCGGTGGCTGGAAGAAAGGAGGGAAGACAGCTCCAGACGTCTGCTGTGCTCAGAGAAGATGGGGAGGTAAAGAAGCAGCAGCAAGGGTGGGCCCTGCCATGAAGTCATAGGCAAAGCGGGGACGGAGCTGAAATGCTTAGTTGTAAAGCTCCACCTTCCGAAAGTGCTCAGTCTGCTAATTAGAAAGGGATATTTGAGACTTACCACTTCCACAGAGCTGTTAATGGACTGTTGTGTTGGGTTGTTTTGTTGGTTTTTTTTTTTTTTAAAACTTATTCCAAGAAGATGTGTCTGGTTGCCAGCCTCACCTTACTGTCTCGAGAGGGAGTTATTTAAGGCAACGCTTACTCTGGCAGACACAGCTGGTAGTTCAGACAGGGCTTGCAGGGAAGGAAACTGTTGGCTTAAACTGTTTTATCAGCAAAGGCTTTGCTTCCCACCAGAGACCTTGTGCACAGCATTTAAATCTTAGGTGCCTTATTAACAATAACAGAATATAAAAGAAAAGGAAGTGATCTTTAAATACGCCCTGGCATGCGTGATTATATATTCTCTGAAATCGCCCTTTGGTGCTCAGTCACCTCTCAGGAAGTCTCCTGCTCTTAAAGCACTGGCAGATTTCTGTGGGCAGCACAGTGGGGTTTTTAGATTAGCCTTGAAATGTGATCTTTTGCATCCCTACAGCAGTAGTTACATCTGCAGCCTGTGCTTTCAGCTGCATTTCTGTTTCTCACTGGAAGTTGGCAGGATGCTGGGGTGAGGTTGCCTGCATCTCTCCAGCTGGAAGGGTTTCTGGAACGATGGAGAGGCAGGTACGGTTCCACCCATCACTGCCCACAAGGCCAGGGGATGGATTCAGTCCACTAGCTCTTTGGCTACGGTGTGGTATTATGCCTGAAAAGTGTTTTAACTGCAGCTAAAAACACGTAAGATCTGCAGATTGTGAAATATTCCTAATGGGCAGGAAGAAAAGTGTAACTATTGGTAGTTACTTGCATTTTAGCTCTCAAAATAGGCAGCTCGATCTCCACACGACGTACAGTTATATCACCGGAGGGGAAGTTTTGAGGTGGGTAATGGGTGCTGGAGCTCAGGTGGTGGAAGAGCTGGGCAAGTGCAGTGTGAGCAGAAAGCTGCTGCGTGGGCCGGGCAATGTTTCCACTTAAAAGCACTTGTAGGAAAGGATTAATAAAACAGAAATTAATTGATACAGTTACTGGCTTAGCTGAACTGATAGACAAGTCAAATGTTTCCCTCTCTAGAGAAATCAGCATACCATCTGACAGAGTCAGAGAGAAGCTGCTGGGGCAGCAGAGGTGGCAGTGACCCTGCCTCTGCCAGGTGTCCTGCCCAGAGCTCATGGGCTCGAACCGTGGGGCAGGGAGGTCGTTCGTGGTGCTCCGTGCTCTGCTCGCTACAAGCAAGCAGGTTTCGTCATCCCTTTACCTACCCTTGGATATAAGGTGTTCACCTCTCAGCTGACCAGATTCTTATACCTGACCTTAGTGTTGTAAAAGGCATTGCTTGCTCCGCAAAAGTAACAGGAAAGACCCATTCAATAAAAACAGTTTCCACAAAACTGCAACTAATCCTTTTCCATGGACTCAAAATATTTGGAAGTCCTTATACTTGTTCAGTCTGGCTGGCAAAGAAACTGCTGAAGTACCATACAGGGCATTGTCACCATAATATTTCTTTAGTGACTGGAGATTTTGATGGTACCAGAATGTTTCTAGTGTTACAGGAGCTGAGGTTGAATCTCTTTGGTGCTCATCTGAATTAAAAAAACCCCACTCGTCACGTATTTCTGGTGCCAAGAGTAATACAACTTTCTTCCCCCGTACATGGATATTCAGATGACAGTTCCTTTATTTTTCTGTAGGGAAGCTCTTACATGGGCATCATGATGGTAAAGAGTTTTGTTTTTAATTATCTTTGTTTTCTCATTGCCTCCATAAAATTCATTATTTCTTCCCCAGCATTTTATGTCTCCCTTCTGAAGACAGATTCTGTTTATGGGTGCACTATGGTTCTCCTCCCACTTTATACGTTTTTATCACTATTTCCAATTTTGACTAAAGAGTTTATTTCTATCTGGAGTGGGTGCAGAGGGCTGGAGAGTTGCAATAAAAAATTGACTTTTAATGCTAGCACAATTGAAAATTTGCTGATAGAGCATTTGATGTCTCAGGTCCAAACTTGGTTCCAGATCGGTAAACAAACTCAATTCTGGCTATTGGCTTGTCAATACAATGCAGATTTCTCACTGTCATCTGGTTCCCAACAGCACCTTGGCTGGAATTCAGTTTAGAAAAGATGGAAACAAATGTCCTTTATCCTTTCAGCTCAGGTTTACAGCCCTTTCGCATGCTACTGGTCACTGTATCACATTTCCAACCTGTGTGACATCCTGAAAATATTAGAAACAAAGAACAATGCGATTAGTCCAACTACTGGAACGCTGCCTATCAAGTATAAACGGCAAATCAGCTTTCCAGACAAAGCCTGTGTGGAGTACAGCCTGCTGTTCAAAGCATTGGCATGATGCTCCTACTTCTCTCTTTAGCTGACGTAGTGTTCTGTCTTGGTTGCTGGTATTTCTTCTTTCTGGATCTGTTTTTCTCCAGTGTTTTCCATGAGAGAGATCTTGGTCAATTGAAATGGGTAGAATAGTAGCATCATTCTTTTCCTTTCTTTTCTTTTAAAAAACATGCATTTTGCTGTTGGCTTTTTTGGGGGTTTTGTATTTTTATAAAGTTTCAATAACTTAACTTGATTAAGCATCAGCAGTTTGTTCATAATGCTCAGCTTCAGTTATTTTGGAAATGCCTGAGTTTTTCTAGGGAAACAAGTCTATTATGATGGTTAAGCATCTCTTTATGTTATATCAAGGCCCTTATACACTGATTTGATAGATTAAAGAGGGCTTAAATTACAGCCTTCCCTGTCCACATACACCAATTACACTTCCATGTCTATTGAAGACAACTCTAAGTAAAGAATTTTTCTTTTAAATATACACATTACATATAGAATGTCAAGTACCCATAGGCTGCAAATCTACTACTGTGTGAAACTGAAGGAAATCTATACGGCCTTAGGAGTAACAGTTTAAAGAAAATGCAGCAGTCACTGCAATACATGTGTTGCAATACACTGCAATTCTTGTGCTGAGAAACAGCTGCATGTTACAGTATGCAAATATATGTGTATCAATTTAGACTGGTTTTAATACACTCATGGTCACTGCTTGTTAACTTACGATTCAGTGTATTCTCATTAACAAGAATGATATTTTGCTGTGTGCTCAATAATCGCCACCAAGGGGTACTTGTTTCTTGGGTCTGGGGTGAAAAATATTCCTGGTCAATGACCCTTAAATACTTAGACAATTCAGAGCAATAAAATGCAAAGCAGACTTGCCTGCCAGTCTTCTAATACAGCACAGGATTTTTCAAAGGACCCTACAGTGTTTAGATACCCTCCAGGCTTTGTACTGCAATTTGTTTAGTTTACTCCAGGTAACTCTTCAATCTTCTTTTAGCATTTTAGCCAAAACTCCAAGCCCAACGTGAAATGGTGGAGTATGCCTCTAAGGGAGCTTGCAGGCAGGGTGAAGAACTGATTTTATTGATGGTGGTGTTTTTAAAGGGAAAATGACATCTTGCTTTTAATAATCCATTTTTTTTTCCCCTACCTGTTGTGGAAATGTTTTCTATTTGTAAAGTCTGTGTTTCTTATGCTATATAAGGCTTCATTCTACTGAAAAATTTCCATGTGTTAAATGCTCAAAAAAAATCACTGTGATTTGAAGAGATTCTCAGACTGCCTGACAAATAAGGTATGTGTCTGAAAGCAAGTCCCTCAAGATTTTCTCCAGAGAATAACAGACGTGGTCATTTCAGTTAACCTGGATTCTTTCACCAGAAAAAAAAAAAAGGGGGAAAAAGATTTCAGAATTAAGACTGCCCTGGTGTGAAATATTTCAGGGTTTGCTCCAAAATCCATTGAAATCGGGGGTAGGATTCCCCTTGGCTTTGGCTGGCTTTGGGTCAACCAGTGTCTCAGTAAGCTGGAGTCAGCCACAGAGCTTGGAAAGACTCGTGACCTGGTAGAAGCTGCCACCCCCCCTTAGGTACAACAGTAACGTGCAGGCAGACACAGGCATGGTGCTACACGCTCTGATTTGAAGTTACCAGATGGTAACGTGATGAAAGGAAGTCCGTAGATCATCTTACTCTTCCAGATGCATCCCTGCCTTGGCTGGTGTATAAATTTTCAATGAAAGACAGCACTTTTTTCATCTTTTGGTCCTTGAATTGTTCGTCTTGTGTGGTATATTGCAGTTTTTGTTTTCAAACCGGAAATGGGAGGGACGTTGTTTCTCTCAAGACAGCAAGCTTGTGCTTTTAAAAGATTTTAGTTTAATAACTGTATTTACCCACCTCCTGTTTGTTTGCTTCATTTTTCTTCTTCCCGTCCTTTTCATAGTTATCCTATTAGAAATGTTATTAGTGGGGGTAAAGATCAGTGCAAATACTAATGCACCTATATTTCCTGATGCCTGACCAAGCAAGGCTTTCTTCCTTCCATTTTTGAAGAAAACCTATTTATTTTTGTAATTAATTATAGGCTCATTTCCTTTATGCCATTCCCAGTTATTGGCTGCTGTTCAGGAGGGCATATGTGTGTCACTTGAAGCTAGCTGTGCTCAGCAGGGCTGTATGCATGAAGGACCCCCCCCCACCCACGCGGGTGCTCAACAGGGAAGGTGGAAACCGGTCGTGGGAAAATCTGAAGAGCACATCTAATTCGGGGGCTGTTCGGCATTAACTGCGCTGCCTGCCTGTGCTGCATCATGAAAGCCCTTGTGTGAAGGTGTCCTGTCCTGCCCTTCGCTACTGGGGGCAGATGTTTTCTGCTGGATTACCTGCTTTGAACTGCAACATGGCCTCGCCTCTCCCGACTCCGTGGGGAGATGGGAAAGCAGTTGCGCTGTGTGACGTGTCCTGTAAAGCAGTCAGCTAAACACCAGCTGTAATTGTAAATGCGTCAGTAGGGGTTGGGAAGAATATTAAGCCTCAGGCTTTAGTCCTTAAGCCAGTCTCTAGTTGTCTGGGATCGAGATGGGGTGACAAAGGACTTTTTTTTGCGTTTTGTGGTCTGGTCCTGGTCTCGCTGTGCTGAGATGGAGAGGTGGTCTCTGCATGTCTGAGCAGCACAGAGCAATTTCCATAGCAGCTTGTGATCAGCTTGTGTTTTAATTCTTAGTGTTAATAATGTTATTAATTGTAGGGTGGCAGTGCATATGGGTTTCAGCCAAATCAGGATTCAAAATTCTCTTGTGCTAGGTGCTGTACAGTCATAAATGCACGTTTCATGCCCCAAATGCTTTCTAATAGCTCCTTTGGGGTATTGTACTGATAAGTGACACCTATATTTTCTTTTTTCTTTTGCTTATTTCAGAGAGATTTTTTGAAGAGCCAGGTGCTACACTATTACCAGGAATCAGGTAACGGCAGATGCTTACTTTTCACAGTACTTGTAGGCAATCCTGCGTTACCAAATGCTGTTGTATCATAACACTGGGAAAAGGAAGGAATAAGTTGTACCAATCTGTGTGCACAGTAAAGGAAAATATTTAATAAGTCCATGATCACCAGGTTTCATTTATTGAAGCTCAATGGATTTTATGTAATATATTAAATGTCATGTATAAACATAGCTGCGGAATTTCTCTTCCAGGAAGTCAGGGTTTTGTCTCTCTCCAGTGAAGCTGGGTGCTCAGCGTGTCTCTCAGACAAGGGAGGTGTTGCAGAGCTTGGTGATGCCTCCCTTGGAAGAGCATGTCACCTACCTGCCGACAGGCTTGGATGCTCTGTGCCTACAGCAGACATTGGCACTCTGGATATTTGTTGCCTGCCTAAGGTTTCTCGTGCTTCAGATTGTGAAAAATGTATTGATGTGACATTTATGGAAAGGCCTCATGTCCACTTGGCATTTCAGTTCTGGTATATGTCTGGATTTGACTTTGGAGTGGCGTTGGTGAACCTGGTTAGTTCCAGTGGAGGGGAAAAAATCAGACGTCAGTACTAATATCATTAGATCTGTCATCTGCTTAGAAGTTCAGGAATTATGAGATATAAATGACTTGTGTCTGTATCACTGATCACTGTTCTTAACCGGTCACATCTGGAGCTCTCACTGAATCATATAGAATCCTATGTATGGAGCAGAGATGTTCTCATGCAGAGATCTGGAAGCAAGGAGCTGAGGGTTCAGCCGTCTCCAGGAGGACACGGCGTCTTTGCATGTCCTGTGTCTTGGCCCAGGAATGAGTGTGCTTGCCCTAAGTGGCTGTCATAGGTGGGGAGAGATGGCATAAGGCATTTTCAAGCATTATTCCAGGCAAACCTCACACAGTGCTGCCCCTGCTAACTTCACTGACATGGATGAAGGCTAGAGCTAGGTGTTTGGGAGGCATTGCGTGGCATCCTTTTTATTTTACAGAAGCTTTCTTCTACTGTCAGCAGAAGTTCTTCTATGTGCCTGAAGTAGATAACAACTTGGGCCTTTGTGAAACAAAAGAACAGAGATATTAAACATGAATTTACAAATATCCTTACTTCCCAGGGTAAAGAGTTTGCTGGCCTCTTACCTTTTGGTGGCTTTTTCAGTAGAATAAGGTAGCAAGAGTATTTTTTTCCTGGTCTCCAGCTCATACATAAAGGCTACAAACTCCCACTAGTATGCATGGCACAACAGCAAGAATTGCTGCATTAGCAAAGAACTGCTGACTAAAAATTGAATTTGTGCAAGCAAAACTCTGCTAGGTGTTTCAAAGACGGCAGCTTTCCCAATCTCTTCCTGTGCTGCAGACAAACCTTCACAGTGCAGGAAAAGAGGCTGTTGCTGCCTTCTGCTCCTCAGGCAGATTTCCTGAAAAAGCAAAACGCATTCATGCTTGATCCCTCTGTTTGTCCTTTATATTCAGCAAAGTGGTCCTTCAGAGGACCGTCAGCTTACCCCTATTAGTGTAGGACTCCAAGGAGAAGGCAGGTTGGAGGATGAGTAAGAGTGGGAGGGGGAAGGGTTTCATACAGATGCCAAATCTCTGCTGGTCGGTGGTCCCTTAGTGGTCCTAATTGGTTGTCACAGGTTAGAACAAGCCCAGATTGCTCTGACTTACTGCCCAGGCCAGGTCTGGAGCTGCTGTGGCTGAAAGCTGACCCCTGAGACTCTCACTATGCTTTTGCTAAGACACTGTTTATTCAGGATCAGATCTAGCCCCTCCATTTCTCCCTGGAGAACAAGGCAGGGAAACCTTGTCAAGGAGGTATTAGTCAAGGGCATGCAGGGGCAGAAATCTGAAATAGTGCAGTGCAAGTTAATATAAACACGTTTAATCCTCGAACCTTCTCTCAGCATTAATCATTTCCATCTGTAGCACGTGCCGCTGTTGCTGTCAGAGTTGGTCCTTGTCCAGCTGGCTGTTGCAACTCTCATACAAGACGCCAGACCTTCTCAGGAGCCAGGATCATTAACGCCGTGAATCACACAGCCTCAGCTGGCTCAAACTGCAGGACTTTGTTTCAGAGACCTTTGTGTCCGTGCAGCTTTTCTTTTCTTGCTCACCTTGAGAAATGCAGTAGGGTTTACACTGTCATGCCTACCCCTTTTTCTGTGCAGTGTTTATCCTTATGCTTCTGACATGTTTAATTTGTTAGCTGTTGTGCTGTTTTAATTGACATCTATAGCAGATCCATGTGAATACTACAGAAATATGGGAATGCTTATTTCCACTTGCCAATAAATTTGCATCTATTGCATCTGTGCTATTTAATTTCCGGGGGTGAGGGACGCTGCCTTTTGTTCCGTGTTTATGAAGCACTGGAGCCATATTAAGCTGTTCAGGCCCCTAAAGTCAAATAGCAGCTCTGAGGTCCTCTTGGACCTGAGCCACCAGAGTAGGAGGGATGGTCCCAAGAGGAGCCGTGACTGGCTGAAGTCGCAATGTGAACAGCCATCCATTTTTTCCTCCTTTTAGGTGCCAGGGAGAGGAAGACGTGGCAGGCAGGGAGAACATGCACAGTTCTACTCTGCGTGGGACCATGACTCTTCTCTCCAAAGCTCTTTCTGAGTGAGTGCTGCTGGCAGGGAACTGTGGGCAGGGTCCAGGTCAGAGGCGAAAAATCAAAGCTGTGCCTTAGTCCATCACCAGCAGGCATAAGGACAATCCCTGCTCCTGGAGCTGAGCTTGGGCCTCTTCTCAAAGTCTGAACAGTGGCAAGAGCCCTTCTTGTACTACCCTGGCTATGGCTGAGGCTATGCCACCAAGTTAGCCACTGTTTGAGCTTAATGCTCTGCTCCATTCATGTATGCTCTTGAAGGGCACCCAGTCTTGATGAAGACATCCAGGGGTGGAGACTCGGTTGCCTTCATTCACAATGTGCTTCAGTGATTAATCACTCTCATGATGAAAAGTTGTATTTTACTCCCAGTTTTAATTTCTCCGGCTTCAGCTTCCATCAAGTGATCCAAGTTATGCTTTTCCTTGCTAGATTAAATAGCACTTCAGGGCCTTCTTGTTCTCCTCCAGGGAAGTACTTGTACATTGCAATCACATCACCTTTCTGTCTTCATTTTGATATTTACTGAACAGATTGTCCTCTTTAAGCCTTTCAAGTGCAAGGTGTATTCTTTGTCTCTCAGGTCTTTGTGGAAACTCTTGTCTGCATCTGCTTCAAATCTTTGCAAAGGAATTACTAAGACTTAGCTCAATGTCACTGTCATACGCTCCTCTTTCTGCTGCAGGACATGTTTTTCTGTTATAGCATGACACTGGGACCTCAAGGTAGGATTTCTGGACGTTGCGGCAGAGCCTTCCCTGAGTTGCTGCTCTAGGATGAAGACTGTCATCTTCTAAGCTTGTTCTGTAGTCTGTGTGTTTAGATACGGTGCTTTGCACTGAAACCTATTAAAATGAAAATTTCATGGGCAGGCCTGGCTTCTCAGATTCTCTCTGTTGTTCTGTATGACTGCTTGTCTGTCTCAATATTTTCATTCTACCCATCTTTGTCATCTGAAAATTTGATCATCAAAGTTTTTGAAAGTACTTCTGGATCACTGGTGAAAACAATTGAGTAGTATCAGATCTAATATACTTCCATGCAAAAAATCACTAGAAACAATGTGATTTCAATTATGGTTCTTTAATAAAATTGTGTTCTTGAAATCTGTCAGCCTGTCAAGTCAAATCCATTTATATGAGCCAGTTTTTATCAGAACATGCTGCAAAGCTAAATGGAGCACCTGAGCAAGGTCTATGTACGCTACACTACACACCCACAGTTTTCTCCATTAAACAAACCATAGATCCTCCAGCATGTTTTGCATAAAACTGTGTTAAAGGTGTTAATTACATCCTTCACTGTCTATCAGTTGAATCTTGTACTAATTTCCCCATGATTTTACTTGGGACTGATGTTGACTTAATTTCTCTGGGTCATCTTCCTTTTTTTTTTTTTTTTAATTTGGGGATGAGAAAATGCACTAGCTGTGCATGCCAAAACTAATATATATCATATCTTTTGAATTTCTGTCTTGTGCTATGGTATCCACAGATATAACTTGTTACAATACTCACGTGAGTGTGTGGACAGCAGATGATTTCTCGCTTCTCCTGAAAACACGTACAAATGGCCACTGTTGCTTGATAATCAAATGATAAATATTTGTTTGTTTGAACACTACATCTCCCTGAGAAAGTTCAGTCCATTCTGTTTAGGAGCAGAAAGAAAATCAAACTCATCATCAGCTAAACACCTAGTTCTGGCAATTTTTTATATGTCCGTATTGCTTTCTTCAGTAATTCTTTGACAGAAGTTGTCAGGAAGAAAATACTGGCAGGAAAAAAAAACAGGGAGGCAGCAGGGTTAGCAATAGCTGGCCTCAATTTGCAGGGGAAAAAAAAGTATTCCGGTCACTTTAAATAAAGGATATTTTTGCAAAATTGCACGTGAAAAATATACGTATTTTAGCAGTTTTCTCTGTCTTCTGGTCACCAAAAACATTACTTTTTTTAACCTCATATTTGAGAACCTGTTACATGAACATATACATAGCTTTACACTGCCTTTGATTCCACTGCCAGTGGAAGACTCTGATCTCTGCTGACATTGGACTGCTGCTGACTTGGGGTCATGTAATAAGCCAAAAAATACAGGCAAATCAGACTGTGGTTTGCTCGAGACTGAACAGAGGTTTCAAAACTTCTTTCTCTCTACTCTTCTTTTTGTGTATAAATGGTGAAAAAGTATTAGTCATTAAACTGTTTAATTTGTTTTGCTCCAGCTCTTCAGCTTTGAGGAGTTGTAATTGTATTTGAGAATGAAGTCGCTCATGATTGTATTATTATGATTTTTCATTTTAGTTTTTTATTCCTAACAAGCTGGTACATGCAGAAAAGCAACTAGATCATAGTGCTAAAAGCATAGTCTGACGTTTACAGAAAAGGGATGCTGTAATTTGCAAACAATCTAAATCTTTCTCTTTATTTCCTAACTGTAACTGTAACTTGGAAACTATTTGCAGCATCACTGGCATGCAAATGTACCAATTAGAGAAATTTAAAAGGTACTAAATGAATAGAGCTTGACTGATTTTTATGTTCTTCAGGTTTATGGACAATTCCCAGATGACGGGAAAATATGTCAAAATATGCTGGAGGTGTGCATTTAAGTTCTGGAATTTAATCCCTTTTTCCCCCTCTAGTGTGACTGATTCTGTGTTTGGATATACTCCGTACAGTGAGGATCTGCTTACTCTGAGCCAAAGCCCATCAGAGTCAATTCCAACATTTGACAAAGACCTTCAGGTGATGTCCTGTTTCCCTCAAAAGGGCTTTAAAGGTTTGTAAGAGTCTCAGATGTGCAATGTAGAAATTTACTTCCCCTGAAGATCAGGAAAACATTCAGTGTACCTATTGCATGTGACAGCCTTACTGAATTTTCATGCCCCGCCCCTCCCCGCCCCTTTTCATTCTGCAAAGACTCAATTTGCAATGAATTGGAAAAAGTTCACAGGTTTTGGGGCCAATAGCACTCCAAATCTTCTTGGGTCCAACATATCTCAATATTCAAGAGGAAAGTCTTTGCTGAAAACTCCCTCTGTCATCTAGATTAATCTCATGTTGCTTTACAGTTCCTAAATGAATGATCCAATTTACTACAAATCTGAGAAAGAGTGTGAGGCTATTTAATGCCTGGGAATAAAAAAACCCATGAGGTAGAGAGGCAATTAAAAAAAAAACCAAAAAAAAACCCCAAACAAAAAAACCCATAGCCTTGGCTTGTACTTTATCTCACTGCCACCAGCTCTTTTATTACTCCGATTAGGCAGGCAGCATGTTGACACAGCCCAGACTGCGTATTCTTACATGAAAAAGCAGCATTTTTAATTAAACATACTTGCCTACTTTTCATAGTGACAAGCCTGCTGCAATTTACAGTGTTATTCATTCTCCTTAAAACTGAATTTCTTATCTTTTTTCCCAACCAAGAGCTTTCATTCTCAAATTCATAATTTTCTCTATCTGCAGTATTTGCCCTGGTTCACAAGAACAGTGTCATATTAAGGTTCCTTAATTTTCCTTACAAATTATGTGTTTGGTTAGACCTCATATCAATACCATGGTCATTTTTCACTTCTCTTTTCTTCTCCTTTTCTTCTCCTTTTCTTCTCCTGTTCTTCTCCTTTTCTTCTCCTTTTCTTTTCCTTTTCTTTTCTTTGAGAAGTAGACTTCAATCCCATATCTCATTTCAGCTTACAATCCTTTCTATTTGGGCTCACTGATTAGCAGTGTTTTTTAAGTGGGAAGACAAGCTCCTTTTGCTAATCATAAAAGGCAGCCAGTTTATTAAGTGGAAGGCAGAATGTGTTCATGGGCTGCTAAATAATAAACTCACTTTAACAGCAAAACATACTGTATATTTCATTTTGATAGCAGAGACCACAGGACATATTCTACAGCAGGACAGTTTGGTAGATACTGTTCAACTTTATTCTCACCTTTGGTTATATTTCAAGATGGACTGAATTTAAAACTGCTCACATTTTACACGTGTTCTTTAGGAATGACTTCCAGCCCAGAACAGAGGATCTCTACAGAGCACCGACACTGCTTGCAAGCTTAGAGAGTCTCCATGCAGGCACAACTCTTAGCTGGTCTCAAAGTCCTCCCGTGATGTTAAGTCAGTCTGCGCACTTTCTAGTGAATTCGTTTGGTAGCTAGAATATTTTCCCCAATGACACACTTCGCATGAGTTTTTGCTAAATATCTATGTGATGAAAATCAGTTCTGAAACAGCATGGGCACCAAAATTAATACGGACAGTAGAAATGTGATTCTGAAGAGTAACAAGGGCATGAATATATCCCAGGTGATCTCTTTGTTTGGTCAAAACATCTCCAGTGAGGAATGTGAACACTTGAACTGAACTGCTTACAAAGAATTACTGCAGATAGTATTTAGTGCGTAGCTCCCAATTAAAGCCTATTCGGGAAATAAACAATACGCTTTTGCCCTGCACGCAAACATAGACAGAAGCAGAATTTGTCAGATTCAATCTGAATTATTCCTTGAGCTCAGGGCTCCACTTTCACATCTGTTAAGTCCACAATAAAACTCCTCCTGGTTTCAGTGCTGAAACATCAAGTCTGTACTCTGGAGGGTGTGTGGGGACCATTTTATTAAACATGGCAAGACTTACTGCCAAGGTAGACTTTCCCATCCAGCTGTTCAGCAGTTTCATGAGGACAAAAGTGTGCTTTTGCTGGGCTGAGAGAATATGATCATTTGGCTGCTGAGTATGAAAGGAAGAGGTCCACTAAGCTCACAAAATAGATTAGAAATTTGATTTGCTGAAGATAATGTGAGCTAAAGTGCATCTGGTCTAGTATTGTAGATATAAATATGATCCAAAATATGAATTTGACAGAGGTGGTGTTGATTGGCAAGTCACAGAGAGAAAACTGTAGAGGAATTGTGGCCTCACTGAAGTGAGTTTGTAGTGATGCCGTTTATACCATATTTTCCCCCTTCAGGATCTCCATTAGATGGAGGTGTCTCCAAGGGGCTGTGCAAGATATACGTTGCTGTAGATATAAAGACTGTGATTTTCCATCTATCGACAGATACAACCTAAGTACCTGAGGTAAAAGAGAAAAGCTCCAATGGATGTCTCCAATTGCTCAAAGCTTTGTTCATTAGTGCCTTGTTTTTTCCAGTTACATTCACATTGGACATATTTAACCATTCTTTTGAAGAGGGTATTTCTTCTCAGCTGATGCTGGCGTGGGTGGAATTCTGCGTGAGGCTGCAAAGGCTCACAACATCGCTAGCTGCAAGGTTCATTCCTCCAGCCAACTCTCCATGTCATCAGCATTAAAAATCCTGAAGGAAGGACCTTCTTTTCAGACAGAAACCACTCTGTTGTATTGTTTCTTCTGCAGTAAGCTCAGGCCCGGAACTCTAGGACAAGCCCGAAACAAACTTTTCTGAAGAATACCTTTTAAAATTAATCTTCCAAACTATTACAAATTTGTTTGTAATAGTGTGTAGCACTTAAATATCAGGAGGGTTCACCTTCAGTGTAACATAGACACATTATATAGTGAATTTAAGCAATTAAGTTGCATCAAAACATTACAAATTGCAAACTTCTTAGCAAAGATTATCATAATTATATTGGAGCCAGATGTTCAATTAAACTATTAATAGAACCCTTAAGCATTTTTTTTTACTCACCTGAAATGGATACTCCCTGCCCCCACAAAGCCTCTTCTGTATCCCGTGATGTTAGTAAGTAAAGAAAATTTAGCAAGCAACTTGAAACATAGGCAGAATGCTTATGTTCTTCTGTAAATTCCAGCCTATTAGCTACTGTTTAGGGATTAACATATGAAAGAAATGTCTCCTTTGATTCATTTTCTTTAAATTTTATCAACTGTTTCTAGGAAACATTTTAATATGAGAGTGATATTACCAGTTTCCTGCTCTGCCTTTTGTGAAGAAGTAAACAAGCACAAAGACCACTCTAAGCTGTGCAAAGGCTTTTGAGAAAAAACATTTTGTAGGCTATCTGATAGCCAGGGTAACTTGAACTGCCAGGATTCGTTTTTCTTAGAAAATCTGGAGTAAATGCATCACAAAGTGTACTTCTGGGCTTAAAAGTAAATCCAACCCGAAAACAGTATTCATGAATCATAGTCCACCGACATCTGCGCCAACAGTGAGGCAAAGCTGAGCAAAAATACATTTGCAAATTCTCTACTTTACCTCTAATTCGTACAATTTGACAAATGTTTACTAGAGTTTTAATGGATCTAGTAAATCATACCAAAACATGCCTATGGAACTAATTTTCTAAAGCAATTAGAGATGAATATTTCATTTAGTATTTTGTTGTATCAGTACTCAAAATAACATCTCCAGTCAGGGTGCTTGCCCATCAGGAAGGCTGTTGTCTGAGTGTAAGCAGTGGAAACCTCTTATCTTGTTGACTAAAGGAAGAGCATGCTATCCTTAGGTTGCAAGTGTTCCGAGCTGGCAAGGAGAGATTGAGCACCTCAGAGTGTATTGGGGCAGTCTCAGCCATTGCATGGATAGAGCCTCTTCCTAGTCCACTCTCACCGCCTGTTAAGTCGGCCTAAACTTTGAGATTTTGAGGTCTGTGTTTTCAGGGTTTCTTTCTTACTGTTTCAGTTTTTTGATTAAAGAGGAGATGCGATGGTAGTATCCAGCTGGATGCAGAAGGAGAGCTGTCATTCTGCATATGTCACTGGTTTTGGTTTTAATTTGGTTTTGTGATTTCAGAGGCAGACCAGTCTTGGCCTCTGCTTAGGCTCAGTGCATAACTGCGTTGCCTCTGCAGACTGCGCTGACTGACACCATCCTAGGAAACTGTTTAAGTGGCTGGAATCCAACTTCCCAGGACCGCCAGAGACTTTCCTGATCCATTGTTCTACACACTGAACTGACCAAAGCTTGCCTTCAGTTAAGAGCCCTACTGATACCTTATATCTTAAATACCTCTGGAAAAGGCTGGGCGTACCGCTGGGAGTGGGCTTGTACCCTCCACTCAGCACATCAGCTCTTTTGAGGCACTGGTGCCGTGGTCTTGCAACTGTCTGGATTCTGCCTGCTGGTGAGAGGTGTTTTGCAGAGCTGCTGGAGAGGACTGCAAACAAAAATCACACTGCCTCTCTGAAACAGAGGCTACTTTGCCAGTCTTTGGTAAAGTATTTCCACTACACAGCTGCTGTTTAGAGGATGAAGGCTAGCCCACTAAGCTGCCCAGAGAGCAAAAGGAGATTGGTAGGTGTCGGGCACAGTGGGAGAGGGAGGAACTCTGCTCCAGATGCCTGCTTGACCTCATTCTCAGAAGTTGCGCTTTAAACAGCAAAATAATATTTAGGTATCTTAGATGTCATTTTGATCGAGAAGATGCCCATCAGTTGGGCTGCGGCAGCAGCAGGTTCGCAGCGTGCTGCTCAGGGAAGGTGGGAAGGAACACAACTCCCCAGTCACCTTTGATCCTATGGTGCAAAGTTTCCTTGAGGTGTGACTGAGCAGGAAGCTGAAATTCTTTCGGGATATGGCATGACGAAAAAGGCAAGGAAAGCAGCATGCCTGTTGGTGATCCCTGTGGAGGTTTACCAAATTGGCCTCTTCCTAAGGGAAAACTAGCAGCCATTGATGTAAATTCAATGCTCTCCCTCCTTTGCTCTGCTGAAGATTGCTGCAGGTGATGTTTTTTAAATGAATACATTATTTGAGTGAAAGCAGTGATGGATCAGAGCCGGAGTGCTTTCTACTCCCACTTCACACATTGTTTTAAAGATTTTTGCATTGATTGATGTTGGCAAAATTGTGCAGGGTTGTTTCTTGCACAGGTGTTAAGGCTGCAGTTACCTCACGCTATTTTGTGGAACTAAAACAAGTTGCAATAGAGCTATACCCAGCATCCCTGTTGTTTATCCACCAGCAGAAAAGCAATGGGAAACAGCCTCAAATCAGCTTTTATTCTAAAGAACAGCACCACACAGAGATGGCTGCGCAGCCAAGGTCCAGTATTTATGAGACATTATTTGATTCTTTTAATTTGATTTTTTCTATTTCAGGCAGAAATCTGTGAACCAGAAGTCAAAGAAAATTTGATTTCAGAAGCACCTGAATGAAGTATATTTGAACCAAAATATTTCCCTCACTCGGCAGCTGCTCCAGGGGACCATAATATTCTTGTTGCCAGCAATGAGGTCTGCGGAGCAACAAGGGAGGTCCAGGGCGTCTGTCTCCTGGACATCCCTGTGGTACACGTCACTTCAGAGCAGCCCAAAACTTCCAGCTCCTCCATCCCAGCTCTCTCATGGAAACAGTGGCATTTCTAAGAGCCCCATGTCCAGCTCTGGTTTAGGGATCTCAGGATATTACTCTAGAGGCCGGAGCAGAGTGTCGTCAGGTTCTGCACCTTCAATTCATTAATTCAGTACCCAGGAACCGAGAAGAGCATTCAAGAATTCAAAATCTCAAAGTAACTGGACAAGAATGAACTGTCAGACTCCCTTATGTTTCTGCATTACTTGTAGGCTTTCTGTACACAGCATTTTAAGTTATTTAGATCAGAACAGAATATGCATGCCACAAACTGGGAACGTTTATGCAGTCTTAGATATATCAGGCACAGCTTTTTATTTCCAATGAGATTTATAAAACAAACCAGTTACCTCCAAACATGGCACAGTAGCATTCACTCCTTTTCTCTGAATAATTCCAACTTATGCCTAGCAGGATTGACTTTGATTTTAAAGGTAATTCTGAAGAATGATTTAATTTTGCTTTTCCTTTGCAGTGCCTAGGCTGCAGGAGTCTGACAAAAATATTCTCAAGGTAAACGTTACTACTCGCAGCCCCTGTGTTCCCATGGCAAATTATTCACCTTTGTGTATTGTAGAGGGTAATAAAAAAACATGGGGAGTGATCTGAACATTTGTTTTTAACAGCACTGTACATCTAATTCCTCTCTTCCTGGTGACATTCTTAGATGCGTAAAGTGACTGGATCTTTTCCAGGCCCTTCCATACAGCTTAGAGAAGTCTTTCCAGCAACTCATTACTGACTTACAATAAGCACGATAGACTGATTAGACTAATAGTTGGCTTGGATTATGACTTACAGGGTTTCCTACATTAATTTAGATGCATACAATATAGAGTGTAATAACCACACAATTACACAGATTCTTTCTTAGAAATTGCCCAGCAGGGATGGATGATCCCCATTCAAATTTTCTGTTGAAAATTATAAATATGTAAGCAGAACTGCAGTTTCAGCTTCTCTCTATTTTTTTTTCACAGCTGAGGAATATGACTGTAAGCCTCAGGATACATTCATGCATCTCTGAACTTACCTTCTTTTTGTGTTAAGAATTTGGTTACAGAGCCAAGTTGAGTTTATACTACACAATAAGACTCAGATATAACAGTACTGATCTCTGCTGATGTCAAGAAAAGTCCTGCAAATGCCATGGGACTGAGTTCTGAATAATTTTGGTGGCGTTAACGTAGTTTCAGAAATTTCAAGGCAAAATCGTAGTCTTAAGGGTAAGAATTTTACTGACTCCACACTGTAAAACTGCTGGATATTCTGTTCTTCAGATGATGCTTGATTATGCACATTTTTCTTTCTCAGACTAGAATGTTAGTAAGCCAGCTAGCAAGCCTGCTTCAGATTGATTTAACCTGGAACAACATATTTCATATAATCAAGTTATTTCATAGCTGAGGTTCGGGATGTATTTGTTATTTCATCTTCTGGTAGTTTTAATTTTGGTTCCAGGCACAGATGAAGCAACACTCTTCCAGTAGAAAATCCATTGAGCCTGATACAGTCTACGCAGGGACTTGAATATCTAGTCCTGCCTTACATGCATGCCCTCACCTGTGTATGCTTTCCCAGATGAGATTGCCTTAGGCTTCTGACCACTGTACGGGTGCAGGTGCGGGGTGCCCAGCTCAGCACCCAGCATATAGAAGGACCAAATCTAAGCTAGCAACACAGCATAGCCATCCCCAAGAAACTAATCAATAATCTACAGGGAGATGGGAGTTCCCCCCTTTTCTATTCCTTATATACAGTCTGTCATTTCAGTGATGTGTCCTTGTCTGCTGTTCATCACATAGTATCTAGCTTTATCGTTACAACAACTACCTGGTAGATGGTTTTCAATTGCTCTGAAAAGACTAAATCTTTTCTTCTCTCTCCTGGGACGCTTTTACCTATTCTTTATCTTTTCAAGCTGCTTCTCTGAGCTGAAATGCCTCCAGACAGTTCTTAAAAGGTCAGCTCCACTTTATTTAAAAAAAAAATGAAGTATTGTTTGTCCAGCTAATTCCCAACAGTTATTTAACACTTGTGAATTTCTGGGGTTTTTTTGGTTTGGGGTTTGGGGTTTTTTTTCCATTCAGGCCTGCCCTGGCCATTTCTGTTACATGTCAGACAAGGGAATGCTGAAAATTTTGAGTCAGTTCTCAGGTTGTACTGAGAGCAGGTTGTGATATGTGTGCTCATCAGATACAGATGGGGCTCACAGAATAAGCTCTCTTCATCGTTCTGGGATCTCCAGGCCCTCGAAACATCTTACTAGTGGTCTACACAGGCGATCCAGAGACAACTTGCCTTCAGCTGCTCATGCACCAGGCCAGCCACTTTGATGTCACTGTATCACCAGGCCAATATATAGCTGGGTCTAAGCCCAGTTGCTCTTAAAAGAATGACAGCTTGTTCAATTGCACGTTAAAAAAAACAGATAGGTTTGAACTTTTGGGTGTGATTCCTGCTTTTGTTTAAGCATATGAAACTCATTTGTTTAGGGTAAAATAAACTTGGCAACTTTTATCCACCTCTGCATAGCATATAATAGTGCATTAGGCATACAAAAGTCTGCTTCTAAGTCAGAAATTAATTCATTGAAAGACCTACACGGAGTGACACAACTTGAGGACGTAAAAGGTTGCTGTGGTCTGTGTTTCCATAATAGCTCCGTGATGGCATTTTCAGTGCCCAGGAGCTGGATTTCCCTGCTGGTTTCCCAGGTGCTGGCATGGATAAACTTCAGGAGGAGTTGTGGAATACTCCTGGATTCTTGCTACTTACTTTGAGGTTGACCTAGAGAACAGCTTGTGTTTACTTTTAAGTAGAGCTGTAATCGGGAATGCAGCCCCAGTTGCAGATTTGGCAGATAATGGGCTTGTTTCCCTCCTCCTCCTCCTCTTCAGTTGAATGTAAATTCTCAGCATCTAATGTAATGCTCTCTGCTCATTCTTCTTTTAACTCTGTAAGATTTCAAGGTAGGTACAAGTTTGCCTGAAATCCCATTGTGGCAGCTCCTGGGTTTGATGAATACTACTGATGCAGATTGAAGCATTATGAAGGGAATCCCAGCCACAGACTGCAAATATAAGTTCTCTGTCATGCTAATGTTAATGTTCTTCTCCTGGTGACATCCTCTTACTTCTTCCCCCACCTGCATCTCAGACTCCCACTCTATAGAGGCTTCCTTTGTGCATGATTAGTCACTGCTTCTTCCTGCCAAAATAAACCTACCTACATTTTTCTTGTTATCATGTCTGCAAGGGCCCTGCAATTCTCTCTGACTTGCTTTGTTTGAGCGGTTCATCCCTTTTCATTTCTTTCCTTCTTCTTTGCTGTTAGAAAGTATTCATTACAGGGCTTGAGAGGCCAGGAGAGGTCAGAAAAAGTTGCATGTGCCCTTTCAATCAACTGTTTACTAATGGTAGGTAAAATTTTTGCAAAGAGCTGTGCTCGATATTAAGCCATTTCAGTGCAGCTTTAGAAATTGTGCAGCTTTTGTGAATTTTGCTTTGCAGTTTGGTGGTAAAGCCGAATGATATCCAGCAAAACTGAGATGACCATAATGAAAACATTTCATTCTGAGACTCTGAAATTTCACCAGTCACATGGTTCTGAAGGCAACTTATGATTATGAAAGTACTGTAGAGCCATGCTGCCTTACAGAGTGCAAAAAGAAAAAGGGCCCATAATTAACTTAGAGAATATTTCCTATTAAATATTATGAAAATTTGTTCTCACCTCCCTCATGAGGAACAGCCTTGAGTGTTCAAGCTGAATTGCAAACAGCTGTTGAGGTGTAGGTAGAAAGAAAGGATGGGCACCAGTAATAACACAACTACAGTAGTCTCAGTGCGAGACTCCAGAAGATTAATTGCATCTTCAGATGATACAGGTGAAATCTGTATTAACCTTTTTTAATTCAAACAATTTTTTTCTCAAAGGGGCTGACAGCTCTTGCAGAGGGACCTTCCAAACTTAGGGAATATGATTTAAGGTGACTGATCCTTTTGCACTCAGACGCTGAAAGTCTCTTATGGTAGAGGAAGGGGGGTCCAAGACACAATCTGAGCAGCTCATCTGAGAGCACTGGAGATTTCTGACTGCTGCAAGTCACTTCAAGATGACTGAATGTAACAGCGGCTTTCCTTTGAAGGAAGTCTTAGGCGTGGATGTTCTTGCTGTCACATCTCAACTGTCCCGACAGACAGTCAACGCACATATTCAGAGAGGCCGTGTGCAGGAAAAATTGCTGTATTTAGTAATAATTTTGTCTGGTTATGTGTTAGAAAATAGATGGGAAAATAAAGCGAGGGACAGGTGTCGGGAATACCTCTTACGCTCTTCTGAACACGATCCGCAAGTTCTCGCAGGGACCCGCTCCCGGGGAGGGCAGCTGCCCGCAGCGCGGGGCTTTGCTGGCGTCACACCGCCACCTGGTGACGCGCCGGGGAGAACGGCCCTTAAGCCCCACCTTTGTCACTTGTCGTCACTACGGCGACGAGCCATCCCCTCCGCTGTCGCCCCCCTGCTGACAGCCAGCCCTGCCTTCGCAAAGCCCAGCGTGCCCCCACCACCCCGCTCCTGCCAAGGCGTCGGGGGGGCTCTTGGGAAATGTCGCCAAAATGCTGATGGTAACTTTCCTGGGAGGATTAAAAGTATTAGCTTTGGCCCTGAGGGTGATGGTCTTGGGCGCAAAACTGGTGCTGTGTCTGCTGTCCTGTCCTCCCCTTTTTAGGATCTTTTTCCTCCTTTGTTCGGCTTTGAAGATGGTCGTCTCCGCACTCCTCCGGCGTCACCAAAGCCAGTTTTTCCCCTAAAATGTAGGGAAAAGTGAGCTGACATGCATAAGCAAATCATCATTTAAGCACTTGGTGAAGCAGTGCTTGATGTTGGGACAAATGATTGCCTTACTTTCATCTATGGGTTGTTTTCATCTGTATAAAAAGGCATAAATAATATAAGAAATTAAGTGAACAACTGCAAAAATTATACAGTTCTGATCATGCATCGCAGATGATGGCAAACTACGCCAACAGAGAGACACAGAGCCCAAATGAATTGTGAAAATCTGACTGCAGGATGCTCAATCTTTACCAAGGACAGGTGACTCATTCTGACTACCAAGAGGAATCAGAATATTCTTTATTTCTTCTGAAATAAGGAAAAAAAAACCCACCAAACAGCCCAGTACTTTAGCATGGTGAAATAAAGAAATGAGTTAAGCTTTGGGATGTCCATAGGAACCACTAGAACCAGCAAACACTCTTGAGATTGTGGATATATGGAAAAGAGACTCAGACCTCAAATCCAGTAACTGAATGAACTGGTCACTTTTGCTAAAGGCATCTTTTTATCTTTGAGATTGAAGGGAAAACTCTTTGGGGGGGTTGAAGAGTTACTACCTGTTAGAAGTACAACTATAAGTGTAAAATGTATTTTTACATTCACTAATGGTTGTCTCTAGATAAAGAGTAGTAAGAATCTTCCCCATGTTAATTGCACTTCAGTTTGAGCATACTAATTACACTAATTAGAAAGTCAGCCTGATGAGTCTTCTTAACAAATAACACCATGTTTTAAAAATATAGCTTAGTAAATCATAATTTAAAAAAATATTGATCTGAGCCCCAGAAAACGTCACATATGGTAAAGTTAAAAATGACTAGTAATGTTTAGCTGGAAGGATTTCCTTAAAGTATAACATTAGCAAATCATCTCTCTTTTAACCTGTCTACAGTTCCTGTAAACACATATTAGTACAATGCTCGGTGTGCCCACTGCTGACCAAGCTTAAAATAATGGTCAATGTTTCATACGCCCTTGGGGAAATCAGAACAAAAGAAACCCCGCATTTGGACCAGCTGTATAAGCACAAGGCTACAACAGAAGATGGCCATATTGTAAGGAAACAATACAGAAAAACCCCACTCTTGGAAGAGATTCGTTCTAGACTAGAATGAACTAAGAAGAAACTATCATCTGTGAACAATATTATTTATTTTGGCTTGAAAGAGAGATACATCTGTTCACTGCTTAGAGGCACAAACAAGTCATATTGGAGAATTAAATCTGGTCACATAAATAAAAATAATCATAGATGGAGCAGTGAGGGCAGAGCCATGGCTGTTCAGGAAATCTACATAGTACTATAATTCCTACACGTGCTGCTTAATTTTGCAAGTCCTGCATTATTTTAAAGGCAGTTAGTGAACTCAATAGTCTATAGAAAAGTAACAGAGAGCAAAACGATATTTCATTTCATAACTTGCAAGTCTTAAAGGCTCTACTGGAAAGCATTCAAAATATACCAGACACAAATGCACATGGTTAGATGGATTACTAATCAGAGTATTACATTTCAAAGAAGTATAACTACAAAACAGCCTCTGCTGAAGAATAGAACTTTATAAAGTATTTGCAGATACACTGTCCTGTATTTCTGTTTACAATCTTGGGGTTTATATCTAATTGGAGACCGTATTTTTTTCTCCCTAGTGAAGATGCCGAGAAAAATGGCTTCTGTAAGATACCTTGATGATTAAAGGTGAGTAAGGTGAACGCTGTCTGTGATGAAGAGTGAATGTGCCAAGTGAATGGATGATCACAGGCTCAGGGAGGCTCCAGGGAGCCAGCTGAAGGTCACCAGCACATCATAGCTTGACTTACGTTATGGCACTTTTCTCAAGATCTGTCTCCAAACGTTACAGAGGTTTAGTAGTTGAGGCCAATCATAAAGGAAAAAACCCAAAACTCCTGCATGTAGTTTATTCAGCAAGTTAATTCATTTAAACCATTGAGCATTAGACTCAGCAAAACAATATTGCCTCCCCTTAATTCAGCTTAAGCTTGTAGGGTTACAACTAGCTACGGTTATATTCATTAGACATTTTGTACTATCCAGTACCATCTTGTATTAAGACGGCATACAGGTCAGGTCCCTAAAACATGTAGGAGTTGGTCGTCCAGTCTGAAACCATCTGCTGGGATCCCCCTGTAATCAATGTCCTTCCCATTTCTTGGTTTTACTGACACTTAAGCTGTGACTGAAGCATCCATGCACATATTCATCCCACCTCCTCCAGGAGAAAATACAGTGATTTCACACAGAAAGGCACTTTCTGCTCTTAACAGTAGCCACAGCGTGTCATTTTCAGGTGCTTTGGCTGCTCAGTTGCCCAGTCTTAAGGCTGTTTATCGTGAGCCTAACAGTCAAATGGCAGGGGACTTGTGTTCTTCAGGCAGAGCCAAAAGTGCTCTCCTAGATGGCTTGCTGTGCTCTGCATTGCCTTCTCAGCTTTTTTCATTTCACAGCTTTACTTTAAGAGTAATTGGGTTTTGCTCTCTTACTGCTGGAACACCAAGGAATGGAAAAGACATATCAAAGCCAGAGCAAATAGCTGTTCAGGAGTGAGACTAGAAAGTCCCTTTTCTCTTTCTTTTTTCAATTGTCTCCTAACAGCGGCTCCCACTAGAGCAAAAGTTTCAAGAGCAAAAACACCGGGCCTGCACAAAAAGTGATTAGGGATACTCTGCAAAAATGCATGCATTTAAAAAGCTCATCTTAATGGGAGGAGAAACTGAGCTATTTATAGACCCTTGACTCTCACTATTTTGCTGTTCTCAGATCATTTACTCGTGGCAGTTTTCTTTTGCAAAGACAGAATGTACATTACTGCACGACTGTGCCATGGTGTGGCACAGGGCTTGGAGCTGGGACTGCAACCCTTGCTTTGAGAAACAGCATTGCTGACAGAGGACAACTAGTGGATTACCTGGCCTTAAAAAGTCTGCACAGATTGCCACAGATAAGAATGCTCTAGCTTCTCTGGCCTCAAATGTGCCTCGTCTTTGGGCTAGCACAAATATTTGTGCAGTCAGGTGACAGGCAAGACTTGAGAAGCTGAAAAATAGCCTGGTCAAAACCAATAAAGAAGTTTATTTTTCAGCCTGTTCAGTACCCCAGTATATTCACACAAAAGCTTGTGCTAGCACAAGGAAGGAGTGTGGAAATAAATGATCGGGGAGAAGGGCAGGACTGCCTCTTTCAATGGCTGTGCTTGCTTAGGTAGGCTGAAAGTGTCCTTTGATGTACAGCCAAAGGATAGTCACCTGAAAATGCTTGAGTCACTGCACAGCCCAGCTTGATTCCCTCTCCTTTGGAAAATGCAACTCAGACTGTTAATGCTGTTAGGGAAGTTAAAATTTGGAAAGTTTCCCCCATCTGAACACTTACTTTGGGAGGTAACCTTGAGTAAAGTTTGGGGGAAAACAATCAAACTGGGTGACGCACCATCACTGACACTGTTGGTTGTATTAAAAGTCTTTGTCAGCTTAACAGCACACAGAGAAACAGGATCCTTGCAAGGCTCAGCTTTGTGAGCCAGTGCAACTGAAATGGGAGTGAACACACCATCATTTGCTTTCGGCAACTGACTCTTAAGGCCATGAAATCTTGACTCACAAGTACTGGAATATGTTATGACAGTATTACAAGGGTGTTTCCTCATTGCATGAGAAGGAACTGAGACATAGCCATTGGGCTGATCCGATGTCGAGGATTTTGTGAAATATTTGCAAGACAGCTGCGGCATTACTGTGTTGTTAATGTGGAGGTATGTAAATATTAATGCATTGATGTCTATTTGCTAGAAACATTTTTATCTCAAATGTGCTGATGGGATAAAAGTTTATAGCTTCCTTTAAATTAGCAGGTAATTTACCTTGCTTAGACTGTAGAAGTCCAAGTTTGCAGACAGCTCTTTAGAGAGTGTCACCTTTAATGGGTGTCAGTCACCTTTAATTGGTGTCAGTCACCTTATCTGACCTGGGAGATTATCGATAGGAAGGGAAAAACACACTGCTAGCAAGGTTTTTACTTTATGACCAGAACCAAAGGCTTCTGCTGAAGTTAATCTGTGCTATTTTGTATCAGCACTGAACCAAGCAAAAAATGACTAACATACCTGGGGCTTGTCTAATCTGGTGGTCAGCAAGATGCAGCAGATCACTGAAGAAAGATTGCCAGGGATGTGGAGGTTGTGAAACAGCTGCCTGAAATACAGCAAACTGCAGCAGCAGCAGCAGCAGCAGCTGAGCAAGCCACTGTAGTACAAGCGCTGGTGAGGCCAGAGATAGGCTGTAGACATTTATAATGAATTAGTCTGGGATGGAGAGATAACGAAGACCTTGTAAAATCACTTAAGAAGTCAGAACAAACTGTTCAAAGGAAAGCATTGCCTGCAAGGAATGTAATCTTAGCAGGAAAAAATCAAGGTCATTCTAACTTTGCAGCAAAGGTGTACTTGTTTCAAGAAAGGCAGCGAAATCCTTTGTGTGTGAAGCCTGTTGGAAAGGTTTTGACAAACAGTGTGAAAGCAAAAGGCTGTTTAATTTGAGCCAGTGAATAGGGACAGGACTTATGAGATCAATACTCATTAGCTACCATTATCAAGAGTAAAATATGATCAGAAGTGACAGAGTTACACAACTTATCATCACCCACCAGTTGAACTGTGGTAACTTATGTAGAAGTTGACGGTCATCATGACTGATGTAAAATAGAGCACATGTTAATAAGATGAGAGAATAGGCAGAAGTATGCATACACTGACAAGACTAACCTTGAGCTGTATCCTTAGGTACCAATTAACCAAGACTGATGTTTAATATTTCAGTCTAATAGTGAGGACTTTTCCCATACCTAGAGATTTTATGGTTTGTTTGTCTGAATGTATAAAAGCATGCAAATCTAAAGATAAGGTGGAATTTAGCCTCAGGGCTTCTCCCCAAACGTATGTTCTCAGTAAAAAGCAAATGTTCAAACTAAATTTATGTTTCAGAGCCTGCTTTGACACTTAGCATATGGACTCTTCCAGCATGTTCCAGTCATCAACTAAAATATGTGACCTTCATTCATCTTCAAAATGACCCGTTTAAGAGCTCTACACAATTCCAAAGGTAATGTAACTTTAACGAAAAATTAAATGCGTGTTCAACTGCTGCTGGATGAAATGGTTGGTAGTGAAGAGAGAAAAGGGCTCTTTCTGCCTTCTGACCACTTGGGGGAGGGTGTGTTTACATATACAGGGACTTTTCAGGGGCTTTCTAATTCACATACATGTGTGATACATAAGAAGCCAGAGAAGTGCTGGACTGGTAGATGTGGAACAAAAAAGAAACATCCCTCAGATGTAATATGTGCATAGCTCTGAACTCATACCTCATCTTTTTTTCTGCTGCATTAGTCACCATTAATTACAATACCGGTTGCTCACATATGTTCAGTCAAGCCCCTACTGTGTCCTCAGAGCTCTTCACAGTTTTGGGCTGCTCTTGCCTTAATCTGAAGTTCACTGAAAATATATTAGGAAAGGTGGTTTTCTTTGTCTGTGTGCCTGAAGAAATCTAGCCCTAGCAAGAGTCACCCTGGTATCCACAACAGTCAACAGGATGTGTCTAAGACACAGGCTGCAGGAGAGCATCGGCATCCAGCATCTCTCCTCGCAGACACTTCCCTTGATAGTAGCAAAGAGTTAGGCAAAGTTGTTCATTCATTACAGAGAGGATCAGAGGAGGCTAAGCTGGGAAAACTATAAAATGTGAAATTACATAAAATTGAATGTGATAGGTCTAAGTGTTAATTAGGAGTTAATTATCTTCTATTAGCAACTGATTCACAGGTGTTCTGAGCCTCACAAAAAGAGACAGGAATTCGTAAGGTAAGGACGACAGCATTTTGACTTTGTCACATAACCTATGTGTTACTGTCTGTTGCAGTTTAGTCTAGTGGTTTAATTCATGCACTTTTCTATTTTTTGGAAAGGAGACCTAGGGAAAACAAAGTGTTGCTACATTGAAGGGATACCACCAGTTCCACTTTCTATGCCACGAGTTCTGTGGATGGTGGATGTGGTCAGTCTAAGATCACACAGAGAAATGCAAGTGCAGAGGCTTTTATTTGTCTTTCTTGTTTGAATGCATACATTTTCATGTACAGAGGAAACTCCAGCACAGAAAGAGGGGTTGGCCAACTGGTAATGTGAGCTTATAGATCCGGAGAGGACCTCCAGTCACTTCATGTTACAACTGTCCATGCCAAACCATTTTTTTCTATAGTGGCAATAAGCCCTATTTGAATACAGCTCTGGTGGCTTATCTTCGTGCTCCTGTTGGAAGACTATTCTGAAAGCTCCGTCCCAGCATTGAACCCTCAAAATAACCAAGAGAAATGCATTTTTAACTGATTGGTACCTGTTTGTTTTGCTGCCAGTACAGTCCAGTAGTTTAAACAGCGTTCTCCATTTGCAGTAGTTACCATTCTGCAATGTTCCTGAGGAAAAATCCTACCCTTTTCTAGCTTTCGTTTTGTTAGGCAAATAAGCTATGCTCTTTCAGGTTTTTTCCTCATAGGTTGCCTACAGGTATGTAAAACATTAAGCAAAAATACAGGGAAAATACTGAGAAAGAAAATCTGTGTGCAGAGATAGGAGAGTGGAAGGGGTTATTCAAAGGAAGTTAAGAGTGGAGAAGAAAAGGAAACAAAAATGCCTGTAGCCTGGGACAGAGTATGAGGCAATGTGCAGCTGACAAATTCGGGTAAACCTTCTAACCGGTTGATTTCTTTAGAATCTATTTAAAAAAAAAAAAAAGGTGGCATTTGTTGATGTATAAACCATTCTTCATACCACTGGTAGATGCAGCATTGTAAAGAATTGTTTCTTTTCATCACTGAAGGAGTGAGCTGCTATTTCTGGACCATTTCTGAGAAAAATAAATTTCCAAATACTTGCTCAGAAGACTGCACTGAAACAAAAAGAAATGGGTGTAACAAGAAATAGTTGCTGTTTCTGTGTAGAAAGCTGTTGTCCTATTCTTCCCCAGTACTACTGTACTTGCCTGCCAGCCACATATGCTGGTGACAAACTTGTGGTAGCAGACCCTGCTGGAGTTGATCATGTCTATTCGGATATGATACCCGATTCATTTTTCATCCATAGAAAACCAGAAGTGCTTTTGTGATTGCTTTCCATTATTCAGAAGCAAGAAACAAAATAGCAAGCTTATTTGGCACCCGTGCTTGTTGCCCTCTTCATATTCGTACTATGACAGACTATTCCACAGCGAGGTCTCTCGAGCTTTCTGCAGATGTAATTTTGTCTAAGTGCGTGAACTTGTGCATTTGGGCTACCAGGCCCGACAATGATAAGTGGCAAAACTCTATATCATTCAAATTGAAAACAGACAGAACTGGGGTACACCCTCAGATCTTCCTTGTTTTTTTCCATATCATGCTTCCACAGTTGCTGGTATGGTCTTGTACTCAAGCTGTGCCCTACCATCACTACACTGTAGTTGGATCAACAGGAGGGAGTTACCTGCGGTGTTCATCATTGCTTGAAAAACAGGAGAGAATGCAGGAAATCCTAGGCATTTTCCTTTTTTAATGTATTTTGATTAAGCAATAGAGGTTACAAAGGCTCTTCTAACCTTAACATAAATGGCTGGAAAAAAAGCTTACATAAAAAAAATAAGAGGAATCTTTAAGTAATCTTTAGACAGAGACTAAAATTACCTAAAATGCTTGAGCAAGTGAAAAATAAGTAAATTAGCCCAACCTTGGATGTAAATATATCATGTAAATAGATCAGTTCAACTGAGACTTAAATTTCTGGTTTTAACACAGAAGTTAACTACCTCTTAAACAAATTATATTCCAAGGCAAAAGATATGTCACAAATGTAAAACTAAAAAAGTGCAATTTACATTTTGAACTGATAAAAGGAAAGAAAAATTGCATTTCAATGGCTTAGCCACCTTTTGTCAGATCTTTTGTAGCTCTTCAGACAGCATCAATTTAACACCATTATTTTCTGTAAATGTGCTATTTTCCTCTGCAGTTATTATGCAGAGTTCACCAGAGAACAACCAAATGATCTGAATATGCCTCTCACAGCCAGTGTTTTATTCCACCTTGAAGTTGCTTGCTGGGTATATATCGAAAAGTATGTATTTTGCTCACAGTATATATTAAGTATCTGTAATTTTCCAGGAAACCCAGCAACTCCCTTTTTTTAACATAAATTTAAATGTATGTCAAGCAGAGCAAAGAAAGCCATACCAACCGTTCTGCTTTGAGGAACAATTACAAAAACTTTGACCATCTGTAGACAGGGAGAACATTCCTAACCTGAACTCTTGGTTGGAAGGAGATTGGCAATATGGAGAAAACCAGGCTGATGCCAGCAAGCATTTCACACTGATCTGCTTGAAAATAGCATTTACATTTTATTTCAATTGTATTTGCTTATTCTCTTTATATATTAAAATTTAGTAATAATATTGTAATTGCTATTTATTTTAGTAAAAAGGATAATAAGGCTTGCAGTAGGGGGATATTAAAAAGGATATTAGGAGATTATAGAATAATGATAAAGTAAAAATTACTGCTGCTCAGGCAGATATTGACCATGCAAAGGAAATTAGAACAAAGTTTTGTCGAGAAAAAAAGAAAAGAAGAAATGGGACAGTCATGTAGAGAGAACGGGATTAAGTTCAGCACAGTTTGCATCAGTTTTCAATGAAGATTGCAGCAGAGGCTGCTCTGGCCTATAGAAATAAATAGTTGAGCACTGTAACTAGATAAAGAAGATGGTTCTAAAGGTTAAAAAAGACACAGGAAAACAGGTCCTAAAGGTTAAAAAAAACCCAGGGAAACAGGTTACTCTCCATCCCAGAGCTCTGGCTCAAGGTATCAAAGATTTTATTTTTTATTTTAAATAAACACCAAATTGAGGTGCCATAAATACCATCACCATCGAATAACAAATGAATAACTGTTTTTTGAGAAAGATTAAAAAATGAGTTGTGCAAACATTGCATCCTGTCATCTGACCTCAGAATGCACAAAATTCTGAAACCTGACACAGAAAAATAGAAACATTGTGCAGTGGTAGATGGCAGATTGAAGCAAACTAACCTCTAGATCCATGAGACGTATGATTATTTAAGATGAGAAAGTAGAATCATTTTCATCTACTTACAATGAAGCACAGTATTTTATTTCGTACCACCAGAAAAAAATGCTATTTCAACTGAGGGAGACAAGATATAATAGAAAAAATATAAAGCAGATAAAAAGCTGCTCAAAGGGCATATAGCAACGGGCTGTCAGGAGACAGCTGGCTGGGGGAGGTAACAAGGAGCAGGTTTGGGGATGATCTCTGTGGGCCTTTGTAGTTGTGCAGATGAGCTTTTATCATATAACCCAACAATTATTACTAAGTGTTTGATACTGCATCATATGGGTTGTATTTGCCTATTCCAGGTGCTCAGCATACATAGGTGCTCCTGTAGTAGATGGTGTGTATGACTGGCAAAGTTCTGCATCTACGGCAGCAGTGCCATGACTGGCCACATGCAGGCTCTTCAGGGAAACCACACAGCTCAGTAGGACTTGCTGAGTCCAGAGCAAATGCCATGCTAAACTGCAAATCACTTAAGAAGCTCAGCGCTCTTTTTTGAGCTCCATGGAGAAGCTGAGGAAGGTGAGCAGCCTCTGTCTCAAGGCGGGTGAGACAGAGGCAACTCTGAAACAGAGCAGGCCAGCACTGTCATCAGAACATCAAGTTGGACGCATTGCAGGGTCCAAAACTCAGCGTTTAAAGAAGGCTCTGACTGAGCTGCTCAGTTATTAGCATCTTTGTATGGCTGCTGCCCCTTAGCAAAATGAGACATAGATCTCTCCAGATGTTGTCACTTTTTCACACATTACGACAGAGCATGAGATTTCTACTAATCCCTCCGCTTGGCTGAACAAAGCTATCCTAGTGAATGGCAAATAAACAGATAGAACATAACAAAGAAAAGATTTTGTAAAGCTATTATCACTAAGCTTGAATTTTAGGAAATGTAAAAATGAGAAAAGACAGACTGTTAATTCCATCTAAATGACTAGCCTTATTTCTATTCTAATAATCTATTTTAACTCCATGTAATCACAATATTGCATTGATTAGCTCACTGAAATGTAATCTTATTAGTGGTTCACAAGGTTGCATTTAATCGAGCTGATTATGCTAGTGCATATCTGAGCAGCTAGTTCTGTATTGTTGTGGCTCCTATGAACTGTCTGTACACTAAAATTCACCAAATAAAAGTTGTTACCTAGCTTATTCTGATTTGTTCTAGCACACACTAGTCATTTTTCCTTTATTTGAAGTCTTATGTAAACTTTCTGTTGCTAACAAGCCACCAAAACCCTTATAGCATATGTTTTCTGTATGTCAGCATCTATTTGCAGTCTTAATAATTAAAACAAACAAACAGGTTTTCTTCCCATGAATACTAGTATAGCTTGTTTCTGCACTCTCACTCTGTTGACAACCTCATCGGTGAAGAGTGCCTGACTTGGTCAGTAGCTCCACAGCTCTATTTGCAGAAGGAAATTACAACTGCAAGACAGGCTTTGCAATGGTTTCACTTTCTTTCAATAATGGATTAGTTCTTATATTAATCCCTATTAAGACAAGTAATTGTTTATAGAGAGCAGCTTTAATAGGAATGCTAAGGTTTTCACTCTGTTTTTGCCTGTGTATTGGAAGTCACTCAGCTGTGAAAGATTACATTTCCATCTGGGGACTTGTGCCAAGGGGAAAGGAAGGTCACCCCTTGCAAATGGACAACAAAAGCACTTTATGCAGCAATTGCTGGTTTGGTACAAGAGTTAAAAGGCAGGACAATGGAGCTACGGCTGTTCAGGAAAAAGGAAACGTGGAATGAAGGAACAATTTTAGCCTGGTTGTAAGGAGGTTGCAACCTCACTGAGGCCACTGTAATTACACACCAGGGCTGAACTGAGCCACGCTGTCTTCAAAGAAACAAGCTGTATCTAGGAAGAATAAAAAGTCTAAGTATTTGATATAGCTTTTTGAAAGCGCATTAGCTGAGCAGTAACATCTTTAGCCATCCCACTCTGCAGCACCTAATACCACAGAAAGCTGAGAGAGTGCAACGTGTTCATCTTTCTGCAGTTCTTCTCACTACTTGTCTGTTTTACTTCCTGTATCAGGGAAAGAAACACTTGCCTCTACCCTGTCCAGAAGAGGCTCAGCTTTGCAGGTCTCTGTGAGGGGGAATTAGTGTTTAAATCTACAGCTGTGCAGTAGAAATCAGGGGTGCTGCTATACATTTTCCAGATGGTTATTGCCTGGGTGTTTGTCATGGTTTAAGCCCAGCCGGTAACAAAGCACCACGAAGCCGCTCGCTCACTCCTCCTCCCCAGCCCTGGTGGGATGAGGAGGAGAAAATATAAAGAAACACTCGTGGGTCGAGACAAGGACAGGGAGGGATCACTCACCAAATGGTCACAGGCAAAAACCAGACTCAACTTGGGGAAAAAACAAAATCAATTTAATTTACTACAAATGAAATCAAAACAAGGATAATGAGAAGTAAAACCAAATCTTAAAACACCTTCCCCCCACCCCTCCTTCCCGGCTCAACCCCACTCCCGGTTCTCTCTACCTCCTCCCCATGGTGGCGCAGGGGGACGGGGAATGGGGGTTGGGGTCAGCTCATCACACCTTGTCTCTGCCGCTCCTTCCTCCTCAGGGGGAGGACTCCTCACTCGTCCCCTGCTCCACCGTGGGGTCCCTCCCACGGGCTGCAGTCTTTCACCAGATTCCCTGGCGTGGGTCCTTTCCGCAGGCAGATCTTCAGTCACAGACTGCTCCAGTGTGGGCTTTCCCATGGAGTCACGGCCATCTTGGGGGTCATCCCCCTGCTGCGGCGTGGGGTCCTCCCCGGGCTGCAGGTGGGCATCTGCTCCCCCGCTCCCCTCCATGGGCTGGGGTGGACAGCCTGCCGTCTCACCACGGGCTGCAGGGGCATCCCCTCCTCCGGCGCACCTCCTCCCCTCCTTCTTCACTGACCTCAGTATCTGCAGAGGGGTTCCTCTCACATTCCAATCCCACTACTCACTGCAGGTTCCCCTTCTTAAATCTGTTCTCCCAGAGGTGCTACCACCGTCACTGATGGGCTCAGCCTGGGCCGGAGGCGGGTCCGACTTGGAGCCGGGGAAGCTGCTAGCAGCTTCTCACAGGTGCCACCCCTCCAGCCCCTTCCCTGCTACCAAAACCCCGCCACACAAACCCAAAACAGCATTTAAGGCTGCATTTGCTGTGGCAGTTCCTGGAGCTGTTCTAGATACATCTGACAGGATGAAGAGTTTAAGAAGTTAAATGGCAGTTTTCAGTCAATCGAAAGAGGGAAGAAGAAAGGACCTGAGGGAATGGGCTGGTGTTCAACCTCAAGGTCCACCTCCAGCTACCAGTGTGAGATGGCCTAAACTGCTCAGCATTTCTTCACATCTCAGGGGAATCTTGCTTATGAAACACTGCCAGAGGGACGCTTGGTGCGTGGTCTGGTCCCTTGCTAAGATGAGGCATTTCTTAGTGGCACTTAAACTGCCCAGCCGTTGTGTGTCAACATATACCTACATTTGGCACCACCAGCACAACTTGTGCTCCTGTGCATGGTGGTTGTGTGGCATTAAAGTGCATTTCAAATGCTCGGACTTCTTTCCATCTATCAAGTTGAGCTTGACCATGAAGCCAACGAGCCTTACAGCTCTTACTAAAATGGTATAAACCTTGAAGAGGAACTAAAGGACATAAAACTGCTTGAGGGCTTGTAATTACCTTGTAGTTAAAACAGATGCCTTATACAAAAGGGTGAATAACAATTTCATAGGATCTGTGTGAGCCACCTTAGGCTGTTTTTACTTCTCACTTATAGCCATAATGGTGATGGGAATGAGCAGCCAAACCCGGCTGCCATCTGTGGGCCACCCTGTTTGTCTCACCTGGAGCTACAAGGTCACACCATGCCCTGAAAGCCTTTTTAAAATGGTAAGCATACAAAAATGCTTTTTGATGTAACCAGGGTGTGTGTTGCAATGTTGATACAGGTGTTTATAGTATACATGAGACAGAGATGCAGTTACGGGTATTTAGTCTGCAAAAGTAGAAAAGAATGCACAGTAAGAAAATAATATCTATTTTTCCTCAACTGCTTTATATGAAATCTATTTGAGATGCTGTTATCAGGCTTCTTGAGTGGTTCTACCTAGTATAAATTTTTGCTTTTGGCTTTGTACAGATACTCAGTGAAAATACTATCTATCTCCTTTCCCCATGAGTGAAGAGACTGTTACATCAAATGCAGTCTTATGATATTAGCTATAAGCTGCCTCTGAGGTCATGTTTTCATGATAACCTTACTGAGCCAGAGATTCTCCCTGCCTTAGGGGCAGCTTCAGATGTGAGCAGACTGCACAGAGTTTGGAAGAAGGAGCTTTTGCTGTGCTATTTACAGAGAAACAGCAAGTGGACACAGTAATAACAGTAATAATCTGGCTGAACAACAAATCACAGAGTGGCTGAGACTGGAAGGAACACCTGGAGGTCATCTGGCCCAACCCCCCCTGCTCACGCAGGACCACCTAGAGCAGGCTGCCTAGGACCACGTCCAGACGGCTTTTGAGTATCTCCAGTGATGGAGACTCCACAACCTCTCTGGGCAACCCGTGCGAGTGCTCGGTCACTGTCACACTAAAAAAGCTATCAAAATTAGCTTCTACAAACTGGGTCAGATACTCAGCTGGGACTATCCATGTAGTCGATAGAGTCTGCAGTCCACTCTTCTGCCCTATGCTGAAAACTAACCTTACTCTGCCACATAACTAAGAGTCCTTTCAAGAACCTGAATCTGCCGTTCCCCTTTGTCTTATGGGCTGCCCCTGGCTGACAAGATAGATGGATGTTTTCGGAGTGGAAGAAAACTTTAATGTTTTTTCCCCCTCTTCCTACATGTTTATGAAAAAAGCCCTGAAAATCATGACGCAAACTGTGTGGCACACTGTGGTGCCACCTGGGGAAATCAGCTTACCCGACATACAGCTTCACGCTAACTCCCAAGGGTGCCATCAGCGAGTCAAAAGGACAATAGTTCATGACCATACTGCAGCTCCCATATTCTCTTTCCAAGCACGCTCCATGGGAGAGGGGAGCATAGGCAGGAATATACCTCTGTTTTGATTTATTGCCGTATGACAGCCCCACCACTGAAGTGCTGTGTGTTTGCGCAGCACCCGGGGGAGCAGCGGTGTGCTCCGTACGTGCCTCCTTTGGCCGTGGCTTTTCACTGTGCTGCACAGTGCATCTCCAGACAAACAGCTTCATAAAGGAACTAGAGAAGGTCTGCTTGCAACAAGCGTACAGCTATGAGCACGTCTCTCCACTCTGGTTGAATGCCTGCTTTTTATTCATGTCTCCTTCCACTCTGATAAGCATCAGAAGCAGTCTAATTATGTTTTTCTCACTACTCAACTTGTGTTCATTAATCTTATCTACACGTATCTCCACATTACACCATAGAGACTTGGAGTCAGATTTTTCAAAGGCTTTTAAGCACCTTATGCACAGTGATTTCTATCAACTGACAAGGACGATTTCTATAAATTCTTGTTTTCACCAATCAATGTAAGGAAAGCTGGTAGCTTAGAAAAACATTACACAAATCATCTGGGTAGAAGTGAGGCAGAGAACGGAAAGTCTGACTGGCTGTGGGTTTTCATATTTCCAAATTAAGTTTCATACTAAACAGAAAAATAACTCTGAAACAGAGTCAATCTAACAGTCTGTATTCAGCTATACAATTGGAAAATGCTAAATAAAACACCTAGAACTAAATTCTTATGAAATGGGGGCTATTATGAAAAATGGCATGTTACAGTATTGTCAGAATTCTTTTCCTTGTATTGTCCTCAGACAATGTTTTGCCAAATCAGTACAGTTTCACTAAGTACAGTTTCAAGGAAGACACTTTTTTAAGAGAAATTAAATTCCCTGATCACTGCTCAGCCAGCCCTGCCTGAACTGATGTTTTGTATGAGCTGAGCACGTCCATGGAGTTTTTCTGGAGTTCTGGTGAAAACATGACCTAAGTCCTCCCTCTGGGATTGTTTGAAAGTTTCAGCTCCAGCCCTGTAAACACTTGTGGTTTAGTATACTCACTGTGCAATATGGACACATGTGCCCCTCCTTCCTTTCTGCAAAAACCACATCTCTAGCAACACCGTGAATAAAGCAGGGAGAGATGACATGAGAGTTTTTTCAGTGGAGCAGCCGTCCACTTAAAGGTGCCCATCAATTCCATATGGCTGTAACATCCTGGGGAATTCGTGGTGCTTAAGGGCTGGCCTGCATGTCACTGTGTAGAGCAGCGTGGATGTTAGCGAGACACATGTCTTATGTCTTCAGCTCACAGAGCCCATCTGGGGCTTTGGGGACAGCTGCAAGTTTTGGAACTGATGTGCTCAGAAGAGTCTGGATATGTTCAAGAGTAGAAACCCCCAAATTTTCCATTGAAGGCATGAAAGCCCTGCTCAGTCAGGTGTTTTCTGAGCCTTTACTAAAACATGGCAATTCTGACAAGGCTCAGTAGCAGAAATATTTATGTTTGGCTGAAAGTTGCCTGGGCAGTTCAAGTATAATGCAATAGTTGTTTCCAGTGTGGGCAGAGAACAGCATGAATGTGCCCCATGATAACAGGGTAACCAAGAGAAACTGCACTTTAAATAACAGAAAAAAATCTGGGCAGGATCTGGCCTTTTCCAGGCTGTAAAAAACTCACATATACAAGGAGGAGGGGAGGTGAAGATTCTGCTATACGCATGTTTTAAATATTGCACAAATTATATTGTTTACCATGTGAAATCAGTTTCTAAAAACATTTTCAGTAAAAATCTGAGTTACTTTATGAACCCACTGTTCATCCATAAACAGCACATATACTTAGAGTGCACCACCACCCTGAATGACAGAGAAGACATGCACCTGTTGTGTAACAGCATAACCCAGATGTCTTCACTAAATGTGCAAGGATACAAGAACACAGCTGGAGCAAGTGCTTGCAGAGAGGTGTCATGCAGGTTTCTGCATGGATTTTGTGTGCTGAACAGGTGCCTATTAGAAAAGCCACAGGACAATTTGCTCTGAAAAAGTGCTGAAGTCAGAGGAATTACCCTCCCAGGTCAGACCATCCATACTGTCTGGAAGTTCTTGGGATTTCCAAAAAAACCCACCAGTAGAAATCATCACAGCAAACAAATATGGTGTAATTTTTCTCATCCTGTTCTCTATTAGTCAGAGATGTGTTGCAGGCAGAAACGAAAGGCTCTTATCCCTTGCCCAGTATGAATGTGGGTATTGTTGAAATTTGTGTGTGTTCTCAGCCTTTTCTGGAAGGTCTCGGTGTGGGGTAGAGATCTGCTCTGCAGCCATGTGTAGCCCAGAAAAATGTTTCATTTTATCAGTTTTCACTCACCCCCTCTTACCGCCTTTATTGGCTGGCCTCTTGTTTTGGGGTTGTGGAATGGGGTAATGGAAGTTTTGTGGCAATTGTATTGTTATATGTAATCATTAGGTCTCCTCTTCCTTGTCCCCTGCCTTCCACAAGAAATTCCCAGGCTGTTTCTTAATCTCTCTTCATGCAAGAGCTTTTCTGGATCCGCGATGACTTGCAGTGCCCCTTTCAAGCTTGGTTCAATATCAGTGTCAGATGGTGCCACTCCAACTGGAAGCACTTTGCCTCGAGTGACATCAGTATCATCACACTGTTGTCTAATATTCAGTGTCATCTTGTTTGCCAGGCTGCTTGTCTGGGTTGTTTTGTTTGTAACTGTACATTGAGCAACGGCCTTCCTTGAGCAGGTTGCAGTCCCCCTTGTGCTTTCCAAGCACCTGTAAGTGAGTCTGTTTGACAAGCATGTTCAGCAGGTAATTAAAGGTTTACCATAATTTTAACTACAAAATACTTTGTCAAAACACAATATTGAATTATTTCAATTCTTAAAGTATTCATGTATTCTAACTTCAGGAAATGTAGGGCTTCTGGTGTAAAAAAAAAAGGTAAGCTTGTGAGTGACTGAATATCTTTAGAGAAGGTGGGATAATTAATTAGTAGGTCATTTCTGAGGAGCATAAAGACATTCTTCAGATTAATAAAATATTGAATCATTTCTAGAACCAGAGAAAAGCAGCCATGCAAAGTGTTTTGCTTTGTCACATATCAGTGGAGGAGACATGTCAGGTGCTGGCGAAAACATTTTGCTTTAGAACACTTCAGAGTGTTCACCCAGAGCAGAAAGCAGAAGAAAGAAAATTGTCTGTATGCCGTCAGATCTACAGCCTGTTCTGCTGCCTTTTTCTTTGAATGTCAGATAATAACCATAAATTTGTGTGAGCTTTGTGCCTAATACATGTCAGTCGCCGAGGCGAGCTGCCCCGGTGTCGGCCCGGCGCGCAGCGGAGCGGCAGATCCTGGCGTACCCCGCAGAGGGTTTCCTGAGGCAGGGAGGGACCTGCCAGCAGCCAGCAGCTCTCGCCAGAGCGGCTGGCGAGGCCTGGCCATTGCCAGAGCACCTGCGGCCTCCCGACCCACACCTATAAAAACCGGGGAGCGCGAGGGACCGGGGCATGGCGCGGCATGTTGGCGCAGGCAGGGTATCGTCACCCTGCCAGCTCAAAAGGTCCCTTCAGTTGGTGGTCACCACCCTCCCACAAGGTGCTTAGCTACGTTAACCACCAGCAGAAAGCCATGTCGTCTGCACTCGCCAGAATGGATATGGCAACCCAGACAGAGCTCCCATGAAATCACGCAGCCATCCAGGTCTCAGCCTGCAGGGTGTGCCAGAGCCTTTCACCAGTAACTGATGGCAGTGGCGAGAACACTTGTGTGAGGTGTGACCAAGCAGATGATTTGCTCAGCTTGGTGGCAGAGCTTTTAGAGGAGGTGGACAGGTTAAGGAGCATCAGGGAGTCTGAGAGAGACTGGTGGAACCAGACTCTACCATCCCTGAGACAGAAACAGGAACATCCACCAGAAAAAAAATTAGTTCAAGGGAATCCTGTATCCTCCCCGCACCAGGCAGAAGCCAGTAACTTAAAGGAAAGGAATGAATGGAGACAAGTCTATGCTCAGGGTGGCAGGCGAACCCCCTCCTTGCCTACCTTGCCTTCCCAGGTGCCTTTATACAACAGGTATGAGGCTCTGGATGTAGAAGGCCAGTCAATGGATGATGTGGATGACGGTCTATCTACACCAAAGGTGTTGCCAAGGTCCAAAAGGCCTACACCCCATATCACGGCCACCTCCACAAGGAAAAAAGGTGGGTTATAGTTGCAGGCGACTCCCTTCTGAGGGGAACAGAGGGTCCAATATGGCAGGCAGACCATCCTCTTAGGGAAGTCTGCTGCCTCCCTGGGGCCCAGGTTAAGGACATCACTAGGACGCTTCCTAGCGTGGTACAGCCCTCAGACTATTACCCATTATTGCTTTTCCATGTGGGTGGTGACGAAGCTGCAACACATAGTCCAAGGGCGATCAAAAAAGACTTCAGGGCCTTGGGACAGTTGGTAGGGGGATCTGGGGCACAGGTAATTTTTTCCTCTATCCTTCCAGTTGCAGGCAGCGCTATTGGAAGAAGCAGATGGACCCAGTCTATTAATACCATTAACGGCTCTATGGCTGATGTCACTGCCAGAATTTCGGGTTTTTCAATAAACTGGATGGTCCACTTGGCACCAGACCTGCTGGTGTCAGATGGGATTCATCTTTCTCAAAGGGGGAAGAGGGTCTTTGCTCATGAGCTAGTGGGGCTGACTGACAGAGCTTTAAACTAGACTTTAAACTAAACTATGGAAGGGGATAACATCAGGCTCGCCCATGAGAAGCTCTGGGATGACACGCGGGAACAGGGTGCTAGAGGGAATGGGGTGCTAGCGAGGGCCCTCACCCTGTTGCCCTGCAACATGCTGGGTACACTGGAGCACACCTGAAGTCTTACAGAGAGGAGCCAGGAGCTCCTGAGGTAATAGGAGCCAACAGGGAAGCACCACTGGACTACCTGAAAGGAACTAAGGTGTGTTTCTCTAAAAAGATGACACAGCTGATAGCCCAGCTGAAGTGCCTCTACACCAATGCATGCAGCATCGGTAACAAACAGGAGGAGTTGGAAGCCACTGTGCTGCTAGAAAGCTGTGACCTAGTTGCTATTACTGAAACTTGGTGAGACAAATCCCATGACAGGAGTGCAGCTATTGATGGCTACATGCTGTTCAGAAGGGACAGGTGAGGAAGGAGGGATGGAGGGGTTGCCCTCTATAGCAGGAAATGGATAGATTGTGAAGAGCTGCCTCTGAAGAATAGCCATGAACAGGTTGAAAGCTTATGGGTGAGAATTAGAGACCAAGGCAACAAAAGTAACCTTGTGGTTGGTGTCTACGATAGCCCACCTGTTCAAGGGGAGCCTATTGAAGCGTTCTTGCTCCCGCTACAGGAGGCATCGTACTCACAGGCTCTCATCCCACTGGGGGACTTCAACCACCCCAACATCTGCTGGAAAAGTAGCACAGTGAGCTGTAGGCAATCCAGGAGACTCCTGGAGTGCATCAAGGATAACTTCTTAGGCCAGGTAACAGCCCTACAAGAGGGGATGCGATACTGGACCTGTTGGTCACAAATGCAAGTGAGCTAATCAGCAGCATTAAGATTGGAGGCAGCCTGGGCTGCAGTGGTCATGCACTGCTGGAGTTTGCAGCCCTGAGGGATATGGGACAGGAGAAGAGTAAAGTCAGGACCCTGAATTTTAGGAAAGCAAACTTCCAGCTGTTCAAGGAATTAGTCAATGGGATCGCCCCTGGAAAACTGCCCTTTGGGTCAAGGAAGCAAAACAGAGCTGGCAGATCTTTAAGGACACTTTCCATACACCGCAAGAGCTCTCGATCCCCATGTGTAAGAAGTGAGGAAAGAAAGGCAAGAGACCAGCATGGCTGAGTCAAGACCTGCTGGTCAAACTAAAGGGCAAGAAGGAAATGCACAGGCAGTGGAAGCAACTACCTCATTGTGTAGGGATGGGGTCAGGAAGGCCAAGGAGCGGCTGGAGCTGAAGTTGGGAAGGGGCACAAAGCATAGTAATAAGGGCATCTGTAAGTATGTCAGCCAGAAAAAGAAGGTCAAAGAAAGTGTACCCCCCTCAATGAACATAACTGGTAACAACAGACGAGGAGAAGGCTGAGGTACTCAACAACTTTTTTGCCTCAGTCTCCACTGGCAATCTCTCTTCCCACACCTCTCAAGTGGATGGAACTCAAGGCAGGGACTGGGGGAACAAAGTCCCTCCCACTGTAAGAGAAAATCAGGTTTGAGACAACCTGAGGAATCTGAACATACATAAGTCTATGGGACCTGACAAGATGCATCCCAGAGTCCTGAGGGGATTGGCTGATGTAGTTGCCAAGCCACTCTCCATGATATTTGAAAAGTCATGGCAGTCAGGTGAAGTCCCCGGTGACTGGAAAAATGGAAACACTGCACCCATTTTTAAAAAGGGTAGAAAGGAGGACCCTAGGAACTGCTGACCTGTCAGCTTCACTTCTATGCCTGGGAAGATCATGGAACTGATCCTCCTAGAAGCTATGCCAAGGCACATGGAGGACAGGGAGGTGTATTGTGTTTGTGTGGCAGGGTTTTGGTAGTTGGGGAGAGGGCTGCAGGGGTGGCACCTGTGAGAAGCTGCTAGAAGCTTCCCCAGCTCCAAGTCGGACACGACTCTGGCCAAGGCTGAGCCCATCAGTGACAGTGGTAGCACCTCTGGGAGAACAGATTTAAGAAGGGGAACCTGCAGCGGAGGAGGAGATTGGAATGTGAGAGGAACCCCTCTGCAGACATGGAGGTCAGTGAAGAAGGAGGGGAGGAGGTGCGCCGTAGGAGGGGATGCCCCTGCAGCCCGTGGTGAGGCGGCAGGCTGTCCCCCCCAGCCCATGGAGGGGAGCGGGGGAGCAGATGCCCACCTGCAGCCCGGGGAGGGGCCCACGCCGGAGCAGGGGGATGACCCCCAAGATGGCCGTGACTCCATGGGAAAGCCCACACTGGAGCAGTCTGTGACTGAAGATCAGCCCACGGAAAGGACCCACGCTGGAGCAGTTCGTGAAGAACTGCAGCCCGTGAGAAGGACTCACATTGGAGAAGTTCATGGAGAACTGTCTCCCATGGGAGGGACCCCACTGTGGAGCAGGGGAAGAGCGAGGAGTCCTCCCCCTGAGGAGGAGGAGGGAGCAGCAGAGACAAGGTGGGATGAACTGACCCCAACCCCCATTCCCCGTCCTGCTGTGCTGCTGGTGGGGAGGAGGTAGAGAAAATCAGGAGTGGAGTTGAGCTGGGAAGGAGGGAGGGGTGGGAGGAAGGTGATTTAAGATTTGGGTTTACTTCCCATTATCCTTGTTTTGATTTGATTGGTAACAAATTAAATTGATTTTTTTTTTTCCCCAAGTTGAACCTGTCTTTTGCCTGTGACCATAATTGGTGAGTGATCCCTCCCTGTCCTGTCTCAACCAATGAGCTTTTCATTATATTTTCTCCTCCCCATCCCACCGAGGGGGAGGAGTGAGTGAGCGGCTTAGTGGTGCTTTGTTGCTGGCTGGTCTTAAATCACAGCAGGACATGATTCAAGACAGCCAGCATAGCTTCACTAAGGGCAGGTCTTGCCTGACCAACCTAGTGGCCTTCTATAATGGAGTGAGTACATCAGTGGACAAGGGAAGAGCTACAGATGTCATCCATCTGGACTTCTGTAAGGACTTTGACACAGTCCCTCACAACATCCTTCTCTCTAAATTGGAGAGAGGTGGATTTGACGGGTGGACTGTTCAGTGGAGAAGGAATTGGCTGGATGGTCACATCCAGAGAGTAGTGGTCAACAGCTCAATGTCTGGGCGGAGATCAGTGATGAGTGGTGTCCCTTAGGGGTTTGTATTGGGACCGGTACTGTTTAATATCTTCATCAACGACATAGACAGTGGGATCGAGTGCACCCTCAGCAAATTTGCAGATGACACCAAGCTAAGTGGTGCAATTGACATGCCTGAGGGTTGCAATGCCATTCAGAGGGACCTGGACAAGCTCGAGAAGTGGACCCATATGAACATTATAAGGTTCAAAAAGGCCAAGTGCAAGGTCCTGCATCTGGATTGGTGTAACCCCCAGTATCAATACAGGCTGGGGAATGAAGGCGGTGAAAGCAGCCCCACAGAGAAGGACTTGGGGGTACTGGTGGATGAAAAACTGAACATGAGCCAGCAATGTGTACTCGCAGCCCAGAAAGCCAACTGTATCCTGGGCTGCATAACAAGAAGCATGGTCAGCAGGTCAAGGGAGGTGATTCTGGCCCTCTACTCTATGCTGGTGAGACCCCACTTGGTGTACTGCAGTCAGCTCTGGGGTCCTCAGTACAAGAAAGACACAGACCTGTTGGAGCAGGTCCAGAGGAGGGCCACAAAAATGATCAGAGGGATGGAACACCTATCCTATGAGGGAAGGCTGAGAGAGTTGGGGTTGTTCAGCCTGGAGAAGGCTCAAGGGAGACTTTACTGCAGCCTTTCAGTACTTAAAGGGGGCTTATAAGAAAGATGGGGACTGACTTTTTAGCAGGGCCTGTTGCAATAGGACAAGGGCTAATGGTTTTAAACTAAAAGAGGGTAGATTTAGACTAGATATAAGGAAGAAATTTTTTACGATGAGGGTGGCAAAATACTGGAACAGGTTGCTCAGAGAGATGGTAGATGCCCCATCCCTGGAAACATTCAAGGTCAGGTTGGACGGGGCTCTGAGCAACCTGATCTAGTTGAAGATGTCCCTGCTCATTGTAGTGAGGTTGGACTAGATGACCTTTAAAGGTCCCTTCCAAACCAAACGATTCTACGATTCTTCATGCTCCACAGATACATGACTGGAAGAGAAACTATACATCTTCTCTCGAGTGTGCCTGTCAAGATGATGAATTTCCTCAGTTACAGAAATAAGGAGGATCATGTGGACAAGCTGCCGCAATGTTCTTTTGCCAGCCAGGAGAGGTTTTCCTGCACTGTTATTAGGCAGTTTTATATTTGATATTATGCTGGAAATCTGGTCCATGAAGGAAAATTAGTGTGACCAAAATATAACATTTAGTAGTGTGGGGTACTGAAAATCCTGCTGCCAGGTGGGAAAATAAATAAATATGTATTATTTGTGAAGTAAAGTGAGACCTTCATGAACGGGGAACAGCCAAGAGCATCTAATACCTCTAAAACACTGAATATGGCAGGGATTATCAGAGTTACCATTGACATTGTATCCCATGACCTGGTAATAAATCTGAGTTTTTTCACCTACTTGTAACAATTTTAGATTATTTACTAACTTTTGAAACAGCTGCATAACTGACAACAGAGATCTGTATTCAGTGTGACTTAATTTCTTTTGGACAACCATTGCTAATGCTTAGGATGGGAATCTATGTTGAAATTTAATTCCTGTGTAAAGATCACCATTTGATCTGTCTACAAGTATATCCACATGATGGAGCTGTTTAAAAATAGGACTAAGGAAAGTCTCATGCCGTGGCTGTGAGACATGACTTGCTTTTGCCTGGTCAGTATTTCTGAGGTTTCTGGTAGAGCATGAGGTTGTGAACTGACAGAAATGCTTTGGATGGTGTTTATAGACCCATTCAGTGTAATAGGAATTTTCTGACTTAAGCAAAAGCAAGGATGGATCTGCATTTCCATAGAAGCCTCTCCCAGCAGCGTGGATAAAGCATGGCCCAGGAGTAGCTGCTCTGAGCAGCATGCCATGGCTTCATTCTCTCAAGGAATTTCAGAAATGCTATGGTCGATCGGAGGTGGACAGGAAAGAGGGAGATTGTTTCTTCTGAGACACCTTTAATAACCAGAAACATATCCTGAAAGGAGTGACCCTGACAGACAGTTTGATGGCTTTTACGTCACTCCTACTGAAGAGATTTCAGTAGAGAAATCTCTGCCATTTCTATGATATTGGCTGCTAATGGGAGTGTTCATTCAAATGGCAACAGCCTGTCAGAGCTTCGACATGGCTCAGTGATGCTCAGCAGCTGAGGCAGAGAACCAAACTGTATGCTTTTACCTGGATTCCCTTTATTACTTCTTATGACGGCTGTGAGAAAGAAACATGGAAGATTTTAATGAGTTTTGTCACCCTTTAGCAACACTGTTTATAAACAGCTTAAAACAGAGTTTCTGATTTCAATGATGTTCAGTTTTCCTGACCTGATTCACAGGGTTACAAGCTTCCTAGAAGACCAGTGGTACCCAACAGGAATGAACCAGATATAATGGATGCCTGTGTTAAAATGGCACTAGCTGGACTGAGGCCCCTGAGAAACTCAAAGCCAAAATGGCTGAAATGCTACAAGTTATCAATTACTATGGCTCAGGCTGTTTTCAAATAGGTTTGGACTTTTTTAACAGAGCAGCAGATGTTTTTCTTTGGGATTTTTTTTTTTTTTACATTGTTAGGTCACAGTATCCAGCAAAAAAAAACAGGTACACAGTTTATAGCTATGCCCACACTTCAGTAGTGAGGTAAAATGTGTACCTAATACGGAGTCGCATTTTGATAATAATTACGTAAAATTACATAGACTGGGAACTGTAACAGCAATTTCCTGAAAATTTGACACGGTGATGGGTGCACATCAGACTAAGATCTTCTCCTGTCTTTCCCCTGAAAACTTACATTGGCAAAATATGCATCTATAATCCTGTACATGCTACTGTTATTAACTACGTACAATGTTAATCTATTGCTGTTAACTGACAGTGTGTTATGCCACATCCACCAGAGAGCCCTGCCAGTGCAGAAGCATCGGACTGGAAATAGCCCAAATAAGCAGATGGTTTACACAGAAAGAGCTTTCTACAGTCCTTTAAGATGACTGTCTTGAGACAGTGACTTGAGGACACAGTCTTGAGACAGTGATGTCTCCTAATGAAGTCCTAGCTTGCTGGTTTTCACTCTCATAGATCCCTGCATAGTATATTTCTTTGTGTTTGAGGAATCCAGAGAGAAAACTGGCCTTTGTCAAGAAGCCAATAGGCAATTTAATTTAAATGCACCCCAAGCAATACTTGCAACCCTGACTTCTGCTTCATCATCTCAGAGCCATCTGTTCAAGCCTCTGTGTTTGGCAAGCTGTCGCAAGTGTCCAGGCTCTCCAGGTAATTCCAGGCTGTGGTTGATGTGGTGCCACTGGGGAGAGGAACTTGCATGACCCATGACTGATTTTGTTCACCGACAGAAGCTGTGAGCTTGTACCTCACACCTCAGTGCGGGAGGCTTTAAAAGCTAAATTACTTGTTCAAGTAATATCAGTGTTGTTTATAATTAAACTGCCTTGTGCTGTGACTCAGTCAGAAAGCAAGAAAGAAATTACACACACACACAAAACTCAGAAGATCCTTACCATGCGCAAACTATTGGTATGACATGATGCCAGTAAGTTGGCAAGAGTGCCCGTGCTATTTAGGTTTAGCATTAAATCCAGATTCAGTACTAGATGTGGCAAAGCTGATGGACTTTTGAAACTTTTTTATCTCCAGGCTTAACACCTGAGTCCCAGATCGGGAGAAGACATTGTGAGGACACCAGCAAGAGACAGCTGAAGTCCCATGGAAGTTTGCTGCTACCGAGGCAGTGATGGCCTGAGGGGAAAATGAAGTACTGCAAGTCCTAGTTTCTTACTTTACGCAGTGACCTCAGTGACTGGACTGCGGTAAGTTGACAACTGTGTCTCCCATTGTAGCCCTTTGCAGAGGTTCCCGACAATGAAATTGTGGCAGAGATGTAAATTCATCAGTGGAAAAGCTGCTCTAACATTTGAGCAAAGCCCAAAATAACCTTGAAAGTTGCTGGCATAGTCAGGTAATTAATGATTAAAGTGCCATGTGTTTGGGCCAGTACAGTGTCCTGTGTCAGTGAAAAAGCTCACATGTTGTTAAACTGCTCATCAGCTGAGCCTCCTGTCTTCAAAGGAGCCTCCTGCTGTGCCTACAACACTTACAGCACCAGATCAGCACTGGAAAAAAGAAAAAGGAAAAGGCAATGGAGTCACGTGGGATTTTGACCTGCAGGGAAAGAAGTCCATGAAAACCTCTAGCGTCTAATAAGGACTCGGTGCTTGGTACTTGTTCATTTAGGGGTTTGCACCATTTTTCATAACCAACCTCAGACAAGCAGAGGGGGGTAGATTGCCACAACTGTGCAGGAATTTTAAATTGTCTCTCCAGCGGGCAGCTGTAGAGTTACAGAACTAGGACTGGGAGCAGGATTTAGCTCACATAGCTTACCAGGGAGCAAAGAAAAAGGAGGGGGAAAGCAGACAAATGGCAGTAAATAAAGCCTCTGGAGGAGGCTGATGAATGTGGATTGCCACCGCCACTGGCTCAGGGCTAAGGCTATGAAATGGAGTGACAGAAAACAAAATCCAGAGATGGCAACCAGCCGTGCATAATTTTGCTTTATAAAAAGAAGTACCATTTGCTCTATAGATGTATCTCAATGAGAAGTAGGAATGAAAATGTCTCTTAAAACGGCTTGTGAAAATGGACAGAATAGTTTGCTATTTTATACCAATCTGTCTTTCTTGCTGATGTCTGTAAATACTGGTGCTTAGTTCTTTGAATTCCTATTTGTTCTGTTCTGGCGTTATTATCTCTCCATCATTACCAACAAATGGGAGTTAGCCATCTGGAAAAAAAAAAAGTGTATTCTAAATTATGTTTCTTTCTCTACTGTCATGTGATTATTAACTCAGATAAATGAATTTAAGCTATTCTTGGGTCCATTAGCAATTTGGTAGAGAATGACAGTAAATTACTCTCTAGCTTTTCTAAAAATGTTTTGAGATGTATCAAGTGAGAGCATCAAATAGTAATTCACCCTTCTGAGTGATAATACCGGTCATTACAGCACAGCACCTGTTCTCACACTTTAATCTGTGACTCAGAACTGCAGCTTGCCACAGCTTTTCCCAATGATCTACAGGGAGAGGTGTTTTGGGGAAAATGCTTTTTAGTGATTATGAAATGGGTCATATTTTGTCTGTCAGCTCTTCAGAACAGGTATGAATTTCTTTCACTGCCTGCCAAATTTGTTTTACTGCTGACCACATGTAGATATTAACTACAGTTTGCCTGCATGTTGTTGCTCACATGAAGCACAGCCTTCAATGAGCTTCCACAGATAAAACTTTGAAAAGTAATATTCCATGATTTAGCTGATAATTCTGGTCGACAAAATGGAAAGGATTGCATCTCATTCAGTTTTAGAAACAGGAACTTCTCACAACTTGTAAAAGTAAGAGAGTAATACTGGAGTTATCAGATATAAATGTGTAACACATGCTGACTGAGAACAACCTGTTTTGAGACACTTGGGTCTTAGTTTAGATGAGTATTTGAGATGCCTCTTATTTGAGTTGTAGTGCAGAATTTTTGTTCATTTTCCAGGTACTTCAGAGAGGTTATGGTTTAGTGACATCAGTGTGTGTCTAGATTTCCTTATGAGCAATCAGCCAGCCTTTAAAAATTGAAAGTTAACATGTTTGCCTACAATGAATAGACTTCTTTCCCCATTTATTTTCCTTCTGTTTTATTTTGGAATGTAACTTTCCCATACATATTCTCATTTCAGATGTACATATATAGACAGTATATATAGAGATGTTTGTTTGTTTTTTGTGGTTTTTTTTTATAATATATATGCGTATATCTTGTGTATACACACACCCCCAGTGTAACACTACAGTGACTTGGGAATTGTACGAAATGGCCTATGGTTATATTTTTAGCAAAACTGTAATTTCTGAAAAGAAAGTACAAATTGTAAACCTAACATACCACATCCCCATTCCTATACCATCTCCCAACTTTTTCTGTATCTTAAAGGGCCCCCAGGGCTCTGCACAATAAATTTTACATAGGTTCTGACATGAACTTTTCTGTCAGGAGTCCCAAACTTGTACTGATTTCTTCGTCAGAGATCAAAGGAAGGGAAGATGCTGTGAGAGATTTTCTATGAGGCCTACCTGCCTTGTCTCCACAGATCTTGCCGAAAGTGCATTCATCATTTAAGTTACTATAGAAACAGATAAATAATTTCATATAAACTGCTAATTTTCAACACTACCAAAAATCACCATCATCTTTTGCAAAATTTGATCCATATCCCCTCATTTTTTTACTTTGTGGGGAGGAGGGAACGGGGATTTTTTCCTTAAAATCTTGTGTCTAACTTACAGCTTAAGTGTTGATCAGCTGCTAGCCTAACAGAGCTCTGCTCTTTGTTAGTGTAGAAAACCAGTTATGCTATTCCTTTACATGATACTCAGTTTTTAGGTAGATGTGTCCACAGGGCAAACTAGTTTCTTAGTTTTGCAGCAATATCATGACAGCTGCATTTAGTCCCCTCCTCCTGTCAAGGAAGACAAATGTAAATAAAGAAATCAAAACCCTTCCATAAGTCAAAGAGAAATTCCTAGTAAACTAGTAGAGAATGCTTAGTGAATATAAAGCCACACATGTATTTCAGTCATGGACATGTCTAGCATAGAAATGCAGAGGGAAAAAGAAACCAGGAATGAAATCATTCCCTGTAACTAAGTTATCAGATCTTGGGTCCTCTAATGTCTAAATCAAGGACTAAAATAACAGGGTCATGAGCCACCCTCTGCACCCCAAGTCTCTCCTTCAGGCTGTCCTTTCTATTGAAAGAGGATGCAGGGGCACACCTGCTTGCGTAGGCACCATTCCCACCTGCAGTTTGCATCTGTGTCTGGTGTGTGTCTCCAGCTCCCACAGTTCAGAACTCCTCCAGCTGCCCTGGAGGGGTTGGACCATCCAATTGACAGCTCACATCTTCATTCTTTCACCTACCCACAGGAACAGGCCCCAAAGCTGAGACTCCAAATCCCAGAAGCTGGATATTGTTTTACTGGTACAATCATTAGAGCTGGCTCTAAACTTAGTGAAAGAGTCCTGTCACTGTAGGGGCTTTGGCAAGCTTAGCATTTAAAGGCAGAAGTTGGCAATAGTCTTCAAATGGATGGGCTCGCTAGTGAGCATGTTTTATAGGGCACTTCTTTTCCCCCCTACATATAAACAGTGGGCTGAACATACCACTTTGTTTTAGCTGCTGGCAAAAGGTCAATAGCTATTCTCTTTCATTTAATGGAAAGAAAGCATGAAGAAGGACTATGATTTAGCCCTTCTATCTCTGCACTAGATTAATTATAGCCAAAATGATCAAATCCTCGAGTTCACAGGCAGCATTCACTTCAAGGAGAAATCATTTCTCTTTCTCATTGCTTTTTGTATGCAGTTGTGCTAACCAATATTTTTAACAAACCTTTTTTGATAACAGCAACATTTAATAGTGAGAAAACCAAGTGAAGCTGTGCCAATTCAGTACAAGATGAAAACTTGACTTTCAAAGGGGAATTATTGAGAATGCAAAGAGTTGCATCTAATATAGTCCTTCAGGTGCTGAACCTTCAAGATTTTCGGCAACTTCTGAAGATGCTGAATAGCACTGATTTATTTTTTTTAATTGGCTGGGGAGAGCAAGAATGACTTTGTAGCCAACTGGCTGCTGCATTCCCATTGGCCTGGGATGAGAAGGATATATTCTGCAATTGGATTCCTTGTTGATGCAGAGTTACTACGAAACGTGATTCATTCCTGGCACTGTAACTTGCTGTCACCGTCTAATTCCTATGTCCTGCCTAATGCCTGAATAAGCAATGAACGTGGTAAGTCTTTCTGTCCAATGACTGTCTAATTACCATGTACAAAATGCAACACCAAGAGAAGTTAAGACAATTTTGCTATAGGGTGTGATAGGGAAATAGGCAGAGTGAAACTGCCTCAAGAAGGGGAAGGAGAAGAAGCTGAGCTTCTGGCAGCCCAGTCTATTAAGTCAGTAGCTGAAAGAGCAAGGTGTTGCAGGAGGATCATCATGCTGCCTTAATATAAAACTTAGGTTGTCAGAATACATGCTGGTTTGTACACTAAAGACTAGGGAGATGGAAACGAAACATCTAGTTGTGGATTCAGGGGACCTCACTGCTCTGCACTTCAGAGTCTTTATTGCACTGGGATTTCACTGGTGCAAACCCTGATCTGCAGAAACTTTACATACCTCCAGAAGTCATGTGGCAAACAAGCAGGACAATGAAGAGTTAACTTTTCAACTTTACACTGGGCCTTTAGGCAGTACTAAAGTTTCTAAATGCTTTTGTAGATACAGTCCTTCATTAAATATTATTAGTGTATTAGAAATGTTTTTTATTTATATTTCAGTAGTAGAGGCATTATTATAATTGATTTAGGGAAACTACAGCCCTTAATACTAAATGCTGTCTGCAACTCTGTGTAATACTAAGGTCTTTAAATTGGTACCTCACCTCTACCTACCTTAGGAGGGTGTGAAAAAAATGTCTTTAATTAGGTGTTTTTAAACCAAGGTTACAAAACAAGGAAAGTAAATCCATGTACCTTTCTAATGAAATCAGTAAGGCAACCTCTACTTTATTTAAAAAAATATCAAAAGAAAAGCTCACAATCAATAATTCTACCCTGGGAGAAAAGAGAGGCAGAGATTAATATGACATTCTGTTGGTACATGCCCGTGTATGTGAATGGGAGAGCAATTACCTCCCATAATGAAACTGGACAAAATTATGTACTTCTACACACAGTAGACAGAAAAAAATATGTCCTTCTTATTCAACTAAATTTTCTAGTGCAGTAAACTAGTACATTCCTAAATAATGTCTGAGTAATATTTCTCTATAATCTATTTAATCTTTTTCTTCTGTAATATTTATTCTTGCATATTTCCCTGTATATCAGGTAAACCTGTATATCAGGTTTATCTGTATATTTGCTTATACAGGTTCTGAGGAAAGATTCACATTTCTGAGCACTTCTGAAACAACTATCCAATCCTGTTGTAAAAGGTACCACTTTCTTGGCCTCGATAAGATGCAAAAAATAAATTGTGTGTGTGAATTCTCCTTTTCTACTATTCTTACAGTTTCCTGCTTTTCAAATAGCTGTGGGCTGAATCTGAATATAGAGAGAAAGATAAGGTCATAGTGCAGGATACTTTATTACCTGAATGTGTGTCCTAAGTTTGCTGTGCCGGTGAGGAATAGGAACAGTTTCTGGATCAGGTCTTGCAGGACTCCTGTGTCCCCTAGAGATGCAGAGAATCTAGCCAGGTTGGTATAAATTAATTCAGTTTTTTAAACTGTGTTATGGTTTCAGAGTAAAAAATTAACTAGAGTACACCTTTATTTCCATGGAACATGTCCACAGAGCTCAAGACCAGGCAATCACTTTCCTCTTCTAGCGTCAGTTGGCTGCCAGGAATGGTGGTGATTCATTACCTGCTGAGCACAAAGACAGGCTGTACAAAAACTGAGATGCAGATCTGATGCATGTTGCATAGAGTAATTACCATCCATGCCAGGGCGACATACTTCCTCTTCACTTCATATTTGACCCTTGTTGTCATTTTTGTTGATCTTTCCCAGTCCAGCATGAATTCAGTATTGTGTTAATGAAACGTGAGGAAAATGGCTGAGTTAAATCTGCTCCAATTCTTTGCACCAGCCACTCTTCTTTCAGCAGGCTGTTCGTAATCACTGCTAACACAGAAAACAGACTGACAGCTCTGACGTAACTTTTGAGTCAAGCACGCTTAGATTTTACTATCTTTCCACTCCATTTCCTTCCTGCCCAAGAAAACAAAAGAATATATTTTCCTCTGTGTTGGTCTGCTTGAAAGAATTTTGTTTTCTGCAATTCTCACGGAATATTTCAAACCCCTTTCCCTCCAGATAATGGACCTGAAAACTGCTGAGCACTGGTTTCTCTGCAGCAAAGCACATGTGCACATAAGTTTAAGCATGTGTTCAAGTGTTTTGCAGGATCAGGGCTGGAGTTAGAAGCATTTTGCTGTACAAAGGATAACAAAGTCCCCAGTCCAGTGAAAGAACATTGAAAATTCATGTTTAGGACATTCACTCAAGAACGATCAAAGGAATCGGATTTTAGTCAGATGACCGTACAACACACTAAGATGCAGAGGGTTGATCTGTGTTTAAGAAGCAGCCCTAGGTGTTTTCCCAGATAACAAGAGGGGGCTTTCTGAGAGCTAATAGCAAAGAAAACCTTTCTTCAGTTTTGCACCTCTTTCTACAGCATTGCAGATGTTCATGACAGAGTGCAGTAGTGAAGTCTCAGCTGTCTCAGATGAAATAGAAGCAGCTACTTACTGACATTTTCAGTAGATACAGGTTTTCAAAATGGGTGAGGACCCATTGAGAGTACCAGAAAGAGAAGCACGAGCTTTCCATTTTCCTTCATGAAAAGATTTAAGCCGCCTCAGATCTCTTAAAAAAACCACCCTGTTCTCTTTCTCCTTTTCTCTTTCTCTTGCTTTCAAACCTACCATATGCTATCAATAAATAATTCTAATATGGGCACATAAGAATGGCTGTCATCCACAATTTCTGGATTTTATATATTCCTTTCATGTATTTTTCACTAACTCTTGTTAGAATAGGGGCTGAGATGGAAATAGAGAATAAACTTTCTCTGACTGCAGAAATTTCCTAGCACTCCATTGGAGAGTCTAAATTCTTGTTGAACTGTAGGGTTCAAAAGTAATTCAGGAATACGAAAGAGCTACTTACCTTATACCCCTGGAATTTATTTGGTTGCTCTAAAACCCTGGTTAGAAACCAAGGCTGTCATTTCAGGACATTGGAAGCACCAAATATATGGTGAAAATAATTAATTTTGAAGTTTGTGACCTGAAGGGAATTGCATAGTATATATACTCATATTTAACGTTCAGTTTTACATTCATTTCTTCAACATGCTAATGCATACAATTTACGACTGACTTCTAGTGCTGTAAGTCAAAAAAAGACAATCTAATAAATTATTTTAGCATATCCATCTGGGCTTCTAGGTGACAACCTAAGTAAGAAGAATAATAATATAGTAATAATAGCAGTGAACTAAAAGGCAATCTCTAAAAATTGCCATTTCACAGGCTTATAAGAATATGCTACTTAAGATGAGTTAAATGTAAATTGAAGTTATCAAAAATTTTCTACCGTAATATCTAGGAATGACACATCATCAAAAATAAAACAAATTAAAATAATCTATCCATTTGTCCAGCAGTGCAGGAGTAAAGGGAACAGAAGATTATATTAGATGGCTACAGTATTTGGAGTGGCATGCTTTAGCCACACTAGTAGGGGAAGGGATCCCTGCACAGGAATTATAAAAAAATCAGTATGCATCTTCTTCATTCTCTCAGAATCTGTCTGTTAACCTAAAATACTAGCCAGGACAAGTCAAAGGTTAAAATCTGCCTACCATTTTCTTTGAAGTGTGGAAAAACAGCAACAACAGTTTTCCATGTTCCTAGTAATAGCAATAGAATCATGTGAAATACCAGGAGAGGTGAGAACTTTTGTCCCGCGTAGATATATTATTTAAATATTGGCACAATACACTTTGGCTGCACGTTGTCTCTTTTCCTGCAGGTTCACAGATGTGTTCTTTCCAGATCCTGCGCACACCCTGTTATTATCCTCACGCACAGCTGACAAGTGAAATTACTCCCCTAACCTAGCAGCTTCGGCATCCTTGTCGTACTGAGTGCCGAGCAGTTCAGTGGCAGAAGACCAGTGGTCCAGATTTTACTGGAGCACAGTCATAGTTCAGGTTGCAGAAGCTAATATTGGGCTAAATAGCTGTGAATAATCACTGCCCAACCTGAGAAATTGAAAGCATGGAGATGTTGATATTCTAGCAAATATCCTTTTGGGTTTTCCTAAATAAAGACACTTAAATGGGTACTGATATCACTTTCCTAGACAGCTAGGATCTTGCTCACCCCAGGATATCTTATCTGATATAGCCCAATATACACTAATATACTAATACTAATCTCTAATATACTAATACTAATACACTAATACTAATATATGTCTCTAATATACTTGCACAATTAAAACAGTGGTTTATGTCATTTGAAAAGGTCACATTTTCTGGAGTTTCTTGGATCATCCTTAAAAGAGACTCCAATAGCTTTTTAAAATGTCTTCCATCAAACTTATATTTACTCAGCTCTACATCTAGCCAGTGTGGTCCAGCTGCCGCATGATTAAGAAAACTTCAAAATGCCTCACAGGAACAGTTTTGTAACCGTAAACTTTAAGCTTAACTATACCCATTTGAAAAATGTGTTACAAGAGTGCCTTTGAGCCAATTGAGAGGCATACTCCATGATCAATTTTTGCAAAGGTGCTAGCAGCAGCTCTGTGGGCTGAGCACTCAGAGGCACTATGAACAAAATGTGTAAGCACCAGAGAGCAAAGCCTGGTCTTTCCAGCCTAGTCTTTCCCACTGCTATTCTAGCTTTTTAATTCATCATCATGAGTTCATCATCACCTCTTCTTTTTCCTCTGAGAGTGGTTACCAAGAGGGTGCTCCTTACTAGAAACTGGAAACGAAGTATCTCTTATCTAAGAGTGTTTACCTTAGAGATAAATAAGTAAGAACAGTAAAAAAAAAAAATGCAGTTTGAAATGCTGCTAGTACCTCTAAACAGCAGGAAAGCAGCTGATATTAATGATGCTCTTTTTACAGCACCATTTCTCAGAGGCTCCAATCCCTAACTGACTTCAGGAAGGTGTGCATTTACACATATCAAGGAGAAGAGTACTGTGGTACAGCTTTATCCTCTCTTCCTGCAACTACCACACAATATGTAAAAGTTTGGTTGTCTGAGAGGAAACAAAATGCATTAGGAAGAGCAAGAGGGAATTCTCTTAGACCCTAATTGCTCAGTCAGCAGTGTTAGCTCAGCTTGGTCTGAGAATGGCTAAGTTAGGTAAGGAGGCCTTACTGTAGTTGCAGTAAAAGAAATGTGGAAAAATAAAAGAAACCTGTCCTATCATATGTCCACTATAGCTCATGCCTTCCCATATCAAAGAACCTACCGCTCTAGGTCAGCCTTTTGGAAGTGCTAAATAGAGTGCTTCATTTTCACTTAGGCCTGATGGACCAACTTTCCACGAAGATCAATGACAAAATTAATAAAATCATTATTGGTGGCCAGATGTATTAATAAAGCCTTCTCTGAGGGACAGAACAGAGCTGCTCTTCCACTCATTCTCAACTATACATTGGTGGGAAGAGGCACGCTGTAACTGTGACGAGATGGCTGGGCCACTGAGCTGGTAGAGCCTCAAGCACTGCAGTGAAAATACCCTGGGAACACCTGACAGACTGCAAGTTACTTAAAACTTAATTGGGCGAGCATTCTGAAATCTTTCATTCTCATCCCATGTATTGTTTCAACAGAAATGGCAGAACTGGCACGTAATCCTGGTGGGTCCACGCTGCAGGCCAGCTGCAGTGCTGCCAGCTGGGAAGGCTGACCAGCTTCTCCCTTGCCGAGTGGGAGAGCAACACTATTGCTTGGAGACCTTAACACTACACCTGAAAAGTGTGTAAGCTTTGTTACCTCTGCTCCACAGGTTGGGAACTGTGGCAGCAAGAGATGAAAAGCCAAAATGATCAGCTGGGCTTCAGTCAGGTCTGCAGCGACTGGTGGTGCTGTCAAGTGGGTAGGGTTTCCAGGTGCATAGTGCTAGGGAGTGAGTCTTTGTGTCGGTAGAGAAACCCCCTGCCTCTACCCTGCGCTGCCGGGATTGTGAGAGGCTGGGCTAAGGATGGTGCACAGTGAGCGGGGTTCACCTTGGTACCAGAGCACCAAGTGAAGAAGATGCCTTCGGAGATATCTGTGTGTGCTGACAGTTAATGATAAGATCACCATCTACTGGTACGTGAAAACACTTGCCACAGCTTAGGTACCTATACCCTGTCCCATGCCTTCCACATTATGTCTGTCTTTAGACCTGTTTAGATCCGTCTGACCTGGCAACCGACAAAAGCTGGGCTCCTGTGCTCTGTCTCAGGACCCGGCAGAGATCCCTAGTATCATCTTATGCTTGCTACAAGGTCAGAGTTGGCTCAGCAGCTCCCAATTCAAAGTGTGCTTGGAGGAGTAATAATAAATGTTTTGGGGTTTTCTCTCTTGTTTAAAGACTTGGCAGTCAGACAAGAATCGCTGTATACAGAAATGACAGGCACGCGCTCAGAACAAAAGAGACAGGTTGGAAATTATCTGATAAAGTTTTAAATGTCTGAGAGAAAAGCAGTGATCTTGAGAAGCTCACAAGTGCCTGAAACCTGACTGCAGCCCATCCTTTGTTTTAGGAGATTACTCTGCAGCTAAGGTAGCCTTGACTGTAGCATTTAGATTTCTTTCCAGAGATCTGGATGCAGTGAAGCAGTGTGATTTAACTACAGGGAGAGGCTCTCTGTGCAATGTTCTGTGCTAGCTGTTTTCCCTGCCACAAGCACAGAACTCCACTTGTGGGCCAATGCTTTTACATTTCATTCCTTGTAGTTAGATGCCTATAACCTGCTTAGGTTCTCTACAGGAACCCAGGGACACTCAGTACCTTTGAAAATTAGGCCACCCTACTTTCCCTGTCTTCGAGTGCTTAATTAGAATTGCTTGAATGGATTCCTAGAACTTCCCTAAGCTTAGAGAAAGATAGAAAATTACAAAGGGAGGGGGAAATTCTCAGTATTTAAAGGTGCTGCAAATGTCACCATCTGACACCTTGCAATTTTATTGGGTTATCCCACTAGAGTATTGCTGGGATGGAAAGTCCACCAGTCCCTTTCCTTATGACAGTGCACTGAATCCAGCATTTTCCTACCATGGTTGCATTTAGTTTGGACATAGAGATGTGAAATTTTCACGTGGGATGTATAGAAGTTGCTTATGCATAACTTTTACTTTATCTGCTGCTCTAACTGAATTTCCATGGAGAGATATCAGAGACAATAAGGCTTTTGACTGCCTCATGTGACATTATCAGTAGCCACCTAGGGAAAGCACCACAAAACATAACAACTCTTTGGGAAACTCTGCAGAGGGGAATATTTACCAGTGGGTTCATCACTGAAGTGAAAGGCTGCACCAAGCAGGATTCTGCCAGGCTCTGCCTTACATCTGGTTCTTGTCTGTATTTTCTGTAGCAGAGACAATATGTATCACATTAAAAAAAAACCAACAAACAATCTGGAAAGATCTGAAAATGGGATTTAGAGGATCTCATTAGCTGGTCAAAATTATCTTGACAACTTGGAGCAATGGTCTGGAAAAACATGATGCTATTCAACAAAAAGAAGTGATTATTCCTATCTAGCCAGGAGTTATCACTAGTATATAGTAGGATAGCATTGGGTATAACTGGGGCATGGGGCCAGTTTTACATTGCAAGACAAATGCAAGACACAGTGACACAGGTACAGCTGTTCCTGACTTGAGGCTGGAGGTGGACTGGCTCTTTCAGACCAGATTTTCTTTGCTTCCATGCCAACTATTAGCAGCAAGAGAAAGGGTAAGGTAGCACATAGCTAGGAGAGGTCTGTCTGTGTTTTCCCCAAAGGCAGCTAAGTGGGACTATAGCTGACACAGACACAACTTCAGCTCTGGGCTGAATTCAAGCTCATTAGCTCTCCTGAAGACTAAGTTTCTGCCCAGGATACAGGCACAGTATCCCCATAGACATTAGCGAGAGCAGCACAAGCACACCCAGGGGCAAAAGATAGACCCACTGCTTTAATACCTCCTATAGCTTTTGTTACCCATAAGATTGCAAAGAACATGTTCATGTTAGAAGAAAAAGAACAAATGGAATAAAGGCAATTTAATGGCGAAAACATAAGTGCTCCTAATCCTATCTCTCTGTAGTACCTGCTGCCAGCAGCAGCTATAGGAGCCAGAGCTAGAGTTTAAAGTTATACGAGTCATTTGTCATTTATGTACTAAAATATATCCCTAGAGACATTTCAAAGGCATGGGTTTGCTTTTTTTCCTTTATAAACACCACTGTTGACTGAAAGAAGCTAGGCTCTGGAGGGCAGACTACAGGATCCTGAAGTGGATTTTTGGAGGGTATTTAGCCTCCAGAATGCGCATATCAGTAAGCCAAGAATATTTTCCAAAATGGCTAAGTGAGCTAGGAACCAACCTGCTATTGATTTTCACTAGCAACCATGCTTGTGCATGTCTTTGTGAGCAGAAATTAAAAGAGCCATCTAGAAAAGAGAAGGCAAATATAAGAGAGGTGGTTGTATGATGTGAGAAGGGAAATGCTTCAGTTCAGATCTGTGGCTCCTATCAACCCACACTTGGAATAGACAGTTTCTGTGGCTCATAATTCAATCCTGCATGGCAGATCTGGGGCTGTGGACAGTGATAATACTACAGGACACATAAGGTTGATTGTGGACAAATTAGATATTTTTTCTTGCAATGGGGGAATGCGGCAGGCTGGGGTTTTTTGGCCTTCACGCAGTGGCTTCCCATCATACAGCAAGAACATAGTGAGACAACAAGCAAAAACTGATATTCCTGAGTGAGAGGTGAATCTCACTTGGTGTCTGAGCTGACCCTCGCAACTAAAATATCTAAAAGTGTTTCGTATTCTTTAATACATTTATGCTAACAATGAACCTTTGAGACAGGAGACAATCTTCCTGTCTTACGGATGTGTGCTACAGCAAAGTTAAGATACCTGTCATATTTACTAGACAAGACCCTGCTGTGGATTTACAGTCCTAATTTAGGATTTATTGTCCTAATAGCTTGGTGGACTGGATATACCCACACTAATTAAAGCATTTGAACCTCCTTCTGCACAGAATTACTCAGGCGTCCCTGAAAGATACAACTCCATGGACAATCATATCCCCATGGAGGCAGAAACAAATTACTTTTTTACACCACTGAACTGTCACCACTCCACTATGCTTGGACAAAGCAACGCTTTGGTTTTGCAGAGCAGGAATTCTATGCCATTCTCTAACAAATGACAACATCATAGGAGAGGGAAAAATCTGCCTTTATAACATCAACATTTTGTTCATCCTATGAGAACCGTGACTGCAAAATACAGTTCAAGCAGCAGTACTAGAATAGAGGATAGCTTCTAATCTATCACCACAGGACAAATATTTTCACGTAAACCCTAGCTGTGTACATCCCCCCCGGCAAAGCCACCAGAACAGCATCTGTTTTTCTATTTTACAGTGACACCTGCAGTGTTAGGAGGGAAGTGCCACTAGCAAGAGCAGCGCTTTCAGCTGTTTCACACGCTGCTTAGCTTTGAGGGCAGGCTGTGAAGCAGCACAACACATTGTCAGCCTTGGAAGACACTTTCTAAAGAGGACAGGTCCACCACGAGCTCATCTATAGGTTAGATGAAGTGCAAGCGTTGATTGCTTGGTGTTACAAAGCAAGCCAGGATTTCTCCTGTCCACTCCCTGTGGTAGGGTGAAATCACATCTTTTGAAGCAGTGATAGCTTCCAAAGCCTTCCTTAGACTTCACCCTTCAGAGCTTTAATTATAATGACTATATATGATTCCTGTGTCTTTAAACAAGATGGTGTTTGAAAGACAGTTGGCAAAAACAAGCAGCTATTGAAAACCCACAGCACAGTCCCTTCCGTGTCTTGGGGAATGTAAATTCGGGGACTGACTTCACTGTCTACATCCCAGGCATGAATTATCAGGAATTCTACACACACTATTATTTTTATCACTCTAGTGATCTTTCTGAAATTTTTCATATTTTCAAAAGTGATTCTGTCTTCTTTCTGTTTTGGTTTGTTTTTTTCTTAACTAAATTCAGCCCTGACCTCTAACGTGCAGGTGCTGGCAGCTCTTGTCATAAAGCAAAACCAGGACTGGGTTGGTTCCTGGAAGGAGAGGTTTTATTGTTAAGTTTGTGACAAAATGTCTCTCTCCACAGACAGGAATGGTTCAGAATATGTTTATTTATTGTCCCCCAGCTGTAACTGTGCCATTCATGTTGAAACTGCTGAGCTGCTGTGGGTAATCTCAAAAGACAAGTGCAACTGCTGCCAAAAAAATGGTGCATGCTACACTGTCACTAATACCATATTTGGTTATATTCACAGGTTCTTTCTCCAGGTTTAACCATCAGTGTGAACATTAGCAGCCATGCTAACATTTTACGACTCTTAAAAAGATTCAGGTCTATCCAAAAGTAGCCAGACTTCAGAAAACCATAGATGTTTGAAGGCACTGACTGCCAGTAGTAATGACCAGTTCCTCGGAGGAAAGGGAATGTTTCTTAAGAGAAGATATGTGAACAAAACTTCTTGCATGTTTGAAGGAGTGGGGCATTGAATCTAGCTTCCAGAATGACTGATGGCTACATTTCATGCTTGTTAAAATGTACTTCTAAAGACTCAGGGCCTGTCTTCTAGTTTCCCTGATTACATATATGTCATAACAGGCTTTTTGTGCACAGAAATAGAAATATATGGAAGTATATCTTGGAATGGAAATGAGGATTTTTTTTTTTTTTTTTTTAACCTGTAGTGCTGGTATGAGAAAAAGGTTAAAAGAAAAGGACCGGAATTGAGGAAACCTAAGATCAAATCTTACATAGCTATAATACACTAAAGAAATAAGCATATATTTGCAGACCTCCATCTGTCACTGCTTCCATGTTCCCCTTTCTGATGGGAGGGCAATCCATGGCACATGGAAGTGTCTCAGGTCAAGCACTCTGCAATTTGTGGAAAGCAAAAGTTCTGCCCTCATCTCTGCAACTGCACTGAGGCCTTAGGAAAGTTGCACATTTGCGTGTGGGCATAGATATTTCCAGGCACACCAGCGATTTCTTAAACCAATTATTTTATTTAAATTGCTTTAAAACTTCTTGCTTTACACCTTTTTCTTCTCTGATCACCACCAACTGACGGGATGTTTTCTTTTACACTGCCTGTGCTGCTACTTCAAGCTTTTAATCTACTTCTTTCAAAAGTCCTGTTTGGTGTAGTGATCCAGCCCTCTCTGTGCAGAGATGCTCATGACAAAGGAGTGTCACTGTTCCCAGCTGTCTGCACAGGACCCACGTCATACTAATTTTTCATCTGCCAAACAGACTGATTACATGAATACAAAGGGAACACATGTAAGAGAACAGCTACAAGGTGACCATGTTAAAACATATATGCTCTTTATGGTGAAAGCTGGATTGCTTCAACCAAAACCAAAACCTTGTGTTAGGGAAGTTAAGCCTGCTCTTGTTAGTGGGAGTAAGCTCTGGCCCATTTGTCTTTTGTCATTCCCCTACGTGTTGTTAGTGTTCAGCTACAGTCTATAGAGGGAAGGGAATTTGAAGCAGCAACTGAGCAATGCTTGGGGGTGCATGTGTATGAAATACATTCCTCCATGTTATTTGATTTAAACAGCAGACCTGTGTAAGAGGAAAAATGAGTATGCCTCTACTAGAGGGCCACAATTCAGTGCATGAAGACAACTGCAATAGAGATATAAAAATCTTAATGTCTTCTGGAGAGATCAGGACATGAAAACAGATGTTCCAGGCTAGAACATGCAATTTACTTTATGCAGTTGCCCCAGTTTCTCTCGAGGGACAGTCTTGTTCTGTAATCTTCATGTTGTTGCTGTTACGATGACTTCCTATGATTTTCTTCCATGAGGCAAGACACAAAGCAGGAAAGACTCTTTCATATCAGCCAAAGGAAGTTTGACCAAGGGGATAGGGTCATGGATGGGGATTTGGGAAGCTTGGTCACTATTCCTGGCTTTACTGGCAATCATTTTCATTGCATTGAATAATGCCTTTTTCACTGCTGCTTGCCCCATCCTTTATCTCCACAGCCTGTTCAGCCTGAAAACCCTCAAGGTCAATGATGTCTTGCATGTTTGTACACCAGTCAGCATGTTGGAGCCCTTATCTCCATCTGGGCTTCTAGGTGCCAATCTATGTAATAATAATAATAATAATAATAATAATAATAATAATAATAATCTCAAAAGAATAGGCAAAGACAACACACGTGACAACAGTCCTAGCAGAGGATAGCATACGGAAGTTGTTGCAGTGGGAACACAAGGCAGGAAGGATTTCTGGGCTTGACTGGTGAATGTAAAAAGGTTAAGGAATGTAAAAGAGTTCATTCTTTGAGTCACACAGCAAACGTATAGTGTGAATCATCAGACAGACCTAACTGCAGGAGGCAGAGATGCCGTCCTACTCAGAGTAGAGCTTTGAAAGCCCTAACCAACACTGATCAAAATCTGGACAAGAATGACTACATTTTACTAGAGGAAAAACAGGAGAATTCTTACAAACTGCTATTAAACCGGGCCCTTTAACACCCTGTAGAAGTATACATTTGCCCAAACTGCTCTAAAAAAGTACTTGCAGGTAAGCAAAGAATACTATGGTTGGTAGAGAATCGCACAACACAGTCTCACAAATGAAGCAGCGGGCCATTAGGCATTTAGCAGCCTAATCTTGCCTCAGTTATTAATTTGTCTGCCAAGCCCTCAGCTAAAGGAAGAAATTCCACGGGTAATTGCTTTTTATGAAACTTCCTTTCTGGAAAAGCACCAGCTGTAATGAGAAACAATTTCCTCAGAGTCTCCTCCAGCTCAGGACAGCAAGAGCTGCTGCTGGGGACAGTGCACCGCCGTACGCAGAGCTGGGGGGGAGCTGGGCTAGTCCTTGCTCCTCTGTGTCACAGCAGGAATGGGCTTGCAAGCTTAGCTCTGAGCTGCAGAGCAGAGGGGAGAAAAAAAAAAAAGAAAAAAAGAAAGGTTATAATGCTACCTGCTGATAACCAGCTGTCTTAAATGGTATCACCACCTGCTTCCTATCTACACATCTGTAAATCCCCCCCTTCTTCCTCCCACCCCCCCACTGCAGTATCTCTCTAGCTCACCAGCCTTAAGGACACCTGTTACCCACGCAGGCATCCTGGCCCACATGTTACTGCGTTAGCACCTGGACAAGTGCTGCACACTTTTTCTTAGCCTAGGTGACTAATTTACTTTCCTACATTCCTGTGAGATAAGAAAATGTCTGGGACTCCAATACAGGATGAAGCAAAAGCAATGTGATTTTGGGGGAAGGCTGTATCAGATGTATTGGAGCTGAGCTTCTGCAAGCAAACTCCAGACCTGAGGCATAAGCCCTCTTCCCTCTGCAAGACTTGGTTCTGTTATTTGCATATGGTTCTGCTTACATGCCTGTAGACACCCAGCAAGTTAGCAACTGGCCAACTAAAATAGCACAGATTTGATCTGACATGTGATCCTGACTACCAGTCTGCTAATTGCCATGTCTTTGGGCACAAATTTTATATTCCAGAGCTTGAGACTTGACTTTTTGTCCCTTCTGTTCCCTTCTCTAGAAGGGAACCAGTTACTCAGCTGCATTTTCCCAGTTATTTAGCCACATTTTAATTTCTTGTTTCCCTACACACAGTCCCTCCATTCTACTTATTCTTCTCTCGTAGAACACAGGCTAATTTGGATAAATATATCATATCTCAGAATGTGTATATGTATTATCTTTGTCTACTAATTTGACTTTCAAGTTAGTGGTGCTGTTTCTTACCAGGCACTGACTGAACCCGCTTTACTAGTCTACTCTAGTGAATAAGCACAACTGTGTTTGGCTTGGGGAAGGCAGAAATAGCTACAGTAAGAGGAGCTGTATCATCTTTTTCAGGGCTGAATTCAGCTGAACGTGTGTATAACTATCTGCCTTTTGGCAGATTTGGCCTTTTGGTTCTGAAATGATATGGTTGGAGTACTTGCCTAATTTAATCCTTTATACCTTAAAACACGCTCTGCTTTGTTCTGCAGGCCTCAGGTACTATGGGATTAGAATAAAATATGAAGAGCTTCGGTGCCTAAGCAGTGTTTCTAAGGTCATTACTTATTCCCTGAAATAATTATTTCTGTTCTTCTGTGAAGGTTGAGATGAGGAACTGGGCAGGTTGAGAGGACAAGGGTTTGTGCTGTTCGTTGAAAAAAAAAAAAAAATCAATCATTCTGAGTACATTGTGGAAGTCCCAGAAGGAAAGAAAATGCAGTGAAAGCTCATTTCCACCCTGCGTGCTGTATGCCCCTACATGCTCAGGACATGGATAAAAAGACAGAAGGCAAGTGACTTCTCTAAGAGTTACTCAGCAAGTTAATGACAGTCAGAAACAGATCTCAGCCCAGTGCCTAGAGCATTTGGGCACAGTGGGGCTGTCTGCCTCCGCAAGTGCAAGCCTGGGAGACCCTGACTTCACCTGCTGGATAACCAGGAGAAAGTAAATTCATTCTGGATCTGAAAGATCATCTTCCTCTTTGAAAGTGTGACATGGAAGAGCTCTCTAGATTTGCTGTGAACTTGCCAACCAAATAGTGAAGCATCAGAAAAGAGCAGTCTGTGCAGCTGCCTCTCATCAATGCAATGACATGTAGACTAAAAGCTCCGGATAACGAACAATGGAGGAAAGGTAAAGCTGTTTCTTTCTTCCATAAATATGAAATAAGATATAACCTCTGAAGGGTTTTGCTAACATCTTTCACTCCAGTATTTTATTTTTTGTTTAATAAGTGGAGGTGAATATTGACAAAATTCACTTGAACCTTTCAATCCAGGTACAACCCATGTATTTGTTTCTATAACAGGAATGCTTGCCATTTGTTAAATAAAAATGTCATGGGTGATCCTCAGTTGGGGCAGATCAGTGCAACTCCATTGATGTTTCAGGAGTTCATGTCAGGAAAGAAAGGACTCTGCTTATTTGGGCTCCTCCCATAGCTACGGCAGAGCTGTGGTTTCTAAACTATTGCACCACAGGAGATGAGACAAGTAATGCCTTCAAGGTGCTATTGTTAGTTTTTCTTGTGAAATCTAAACCTGCTTAATAATATTCCCCTTGATATTTAACTTTTGGAGGCACTGTGTCTGAAGGTCACCACCTAAACCAGCTGAAAAGCCAAGTGTGAGGACAATTTTTCTATGTTCCTTTGGTGCTTCCATTTTCAGCATTTCAGCCTCTAAGAACAAAGCAAATATTTTCAACACCAGGAGTCGAGAAGGTTTAAAACTTCCAATAAAGCCCACTTAAACTTCCAGTAAAGAACATTTCAAGTGACAGGTGAAGCTTTAAATTCTTTCTTATTTTATCTGCACCAACTGTCCCTAGCTCACCATCAGATCAGTCTCGCAGCTGGTATCCTTTGATGACTTCTCAGAAAGCAGAGTAAAGCTTACCAAGTGGCCTCCAGAACACATGCTAATTTAAAAGCACAGAATGAAATTATGTTAATGGATTGCTACTTCTTGTAGCAATAACACTTCATTTGCACTCTTTTTCTTTCGTAACTAGACTCCAAACGGTGCGAGGTGACGGCTCCGATAACAAACATTGCACTCTGATAGTCACTTGGTAACAGCCACCTCCTGCCAGAAGAGACCAACCCTTTTTCTGGGAGCCACACAGCAGTGCCCCGCAGGTCGGTGGGGAGAAAATCAGGAGCAGAGGGCATCAAAACTGGAGACAAGTCAAAAAGGAAGTAGGCTATAGAAGTGTCATCTGATGATTTCAAACTGGTAAGAACCTGGGGAATTCCTGCATTTTTCCTAGGGAAAATATGATGGACTTCATTTTTCTATTCATTTATGGTTCATCTCTCTGCTGGTCAGGATCGCATAGGCATTAGGATGCTTAAAGGAGTTGTGGAGGGCTGAGAGCACAGGGTTACTCTGGCAATGCAAAGGAAAGCCACAGGCAGGCCATCAACTTTGGATGGCTGTCAGTCAGAGGAGGCAGACGTGTGCCAGGACAGGCAGACCAGGCAGGACAGAGCTGAGGATGTCCGGCTGAGCTGGCCAGCTCAGGGTGCAGATGAAGCCTGAGGTGTTGTTGAGCAGGAAAGGAATGAAGGCAAGGTTTTGCAGCAACTTAACTTTTTTAAAGATGAAATAACCCTTTTCAGTCAGTAGCAACATCCACCCACCACATACCCAGTGCCTCTGTTTGTAGGCCACAGCTTCCATTTCATGTTAGTTAGCATTAGCCTGCTCTGTAATTGCCTCACACTGAAAGCCATGAAGCCCCTCTCTGCCTGTAGTCACTGGTAGCTGGAAATTACAGTGGTTCCCTTTGTGCTGCTGCACGTGGCAAAGCAAAAAAGAGACTAAGCCCTTGTTTCATCTAGTAACAGGTATCTCTGTCAGCAGCAGCCTGGTATCTTGGTAGAGATGTGCCCTTATTTCCATAAATCAGACCTGGATGTAAACTGAAGCAGTAAAGAAACCATGATAGGCAGATTCAAACTGTTAAGGCAGTGCATTTTAAAGGCATTTAGTATAACTCGTGCAAATACACTTGGTGCTGTGCCTTATTGCTGTGTTGGAGCAGGGCCACCAGACACAGGGGCTGCCAGAATTGCTTTTGGCCCAGGAGCAGGGCTTGCTGCTTGGGTCCTTCGGCAGCGACCCTGCGCAGCTTTGCCAGCCAGCGCCAGCGGAGCCAGGAGCTCTTTGGAGAGGCACGGAAAAATGTGTATTGAATTCCTCTAGATGGCACAGCACCTTGACAAATCTGGGAATGAACACGCTCGGCGGATGGTGAGAGCCAGACAGCCTCTGGTTGTCTCCTGAGAATGCTTTTCCTGCTTAATTGTGGTTAATTGTTCTAATTCCACTGTTACGCTGGAGCTCCTTCTTAAGGCAAGGTGGGCTTTAGTGTCCAAAGCCTTGTCTCGCCCATCAGTCTCCCAGGGCACGTGGGCTTTGGGCTGTCTGCTGTGGGCACTCACACAGGGATGGGGCACGTCCCGCTGAATGTTATGCCTTACGTAAGAGCTGGAAAAGGTGAAGAACGAAAATTTGAGTGGTCACTGATTCTTCTTATTCTGCAGCATGCTGGGATTTTTCTTTTACCATAATGTAACCGTATACTCAGGATTCAGCAGCGAGCTGCTATTCAGTCAAGTCCGTTGCTCTCTAACACAAGCATTTTTTTCATGAGAAAACAGCTTTCATGAAGCCACTAAGTGGCATTGCTGTCCTGTAACAGTAGCCCTGAGAGAGAGCGGCAGGATGCTTCCTACAGAGCTCCAAGCCAGGCTGCTCCTTGAGTTACTACAGGAAAGCAGTCAGACCAAGCTCATCCAGCTTGCAGTAACATGACCTCTCCAGCACCAAATTCACTTGCAGTGGTTTGCTCATCTGGTGAGTCCCATCTCTTCATTCTGAAGCTTCTGTCTCATTTTTAGGAGTGGATCACAAACTGCTTCACGTCTCACCTTCCTACAATACACACCTTCCTCAGGACAGAAGAGCTGCGGGATTTTAACCTCAGCTGAGGACAGATTCTGATGCCAGAATTTCTTGGATTTATTTCTAACCCTGGTTGGTACCTCTGCCGCTCCACCCCGGTGAGCAAGCGACTCCTTCTATCTCCTAGAAAAGTCCTATGGACTGGTCCTAATTAAACAGTTAACAATTATGTATTTGCCCCCAGCAGGCTCTCTGTCTCCCCAGATATTTTGTTTACAGTTAGAAACACAGTAATCTGGGGGGAAGGACCTAATCCATACAGTAAATGGACTAAATTTTACCCACACTGATGCAGAGCCCAGGAGATTTACAGAAGGCTGAGCAAATTGAGATATACACCAAAGGGGAAAGTACATTTCCCTTGACCACACAGTGCTCATCAAAAGATAATGAATATGCAAATGACTTTTGACATGCACAGAAAGTTGTGGGCCCAGATTGCACCAGCTGTACTCCAGCAGCGTTTTCCTCCAAAGTCACCTTGGCTGCTTTGCTAGGCTGGGAGCCCATATAAATACAAATGAGCAAACTGTTCTTCACCAAGGCCGCTGCTGTTCTTTAACGTGTGAAATATTATAGATTGTTTCTAGAACACTGTACTTGAAGCATGTGGGGGATCTTAACACAGAGTATTTTTAGATGTAATATATCTCAAGGCACCATAGATCTGGAATCAAAACCAAGCAGAGATTGTTAATTTGTGATTGTGCTGGCTTCCTTGTGAGTGGCAGCTTGTTAAGGTAGAGAGACTGTTTTATGTGCAAGCTCAAGTTTGAACCAAGATCATCATGATGATTGTTTCTAGTTTACACTGTTCACTTAATTTACACTAGATGTGCTGCTATACAAGCACAAAAAAAATAAAGAAACGCACGCCAGGCAGGAGAAGAGCAACTAACCAAAGAGTCTGTCTACTTTGAGCAGTTGCAGTGTTTAAAGACTCCCAAGTTTTACTGCACATAGTCTTCCCTTTGGGTCAAAACCATATTTCCATTTGTGCTTACAGCTTGTAACTTAAAGGGAGTCATGCATTTTCCTGTATGGTCTATTTCTGTCTGGTTGTATAGAGCTGCATCTGCTATAGCTTTTTTCCTTATGCCACAGACAGTGATGGTGTGAGTACTGGTAATGGGAAAGCAGCTATGGGCTGTCTTTCCAGGCACCGCCTAAGTCCTGTATAGGCAGATTTTGTACAAAATTAGTCATTTAAGTGCTCATCTTCTTTGTGCTCTGTGGCCACCAAAGTCCCTGTTCTTTCATCTCCTTTCTCAAGGTGGCTCAAAAAACTGGAAGATCTCTGCACCAGGACTTCCAGCAAAACTGCATCAGCCTTAGCAACAGCAGAAAGGTTTTCAGGGAAAAACATGTGTGTTTGCAAAGTTTAATGATGTCATCATCCTGTTCTATATGCCCCTGCTTTCTGTGCACTATCCCCAGTAATTCTGAGAAGCAAGGAACAGCGCGACTTCGCTTGCACACTTTGTTTTTCATCTGTAATTGCCCAGGTTGCATGTACAAAGTAGGTCTATGGCTTTGGAGAGCTCAGCCTGCCACCTTTCTGGGTTATTAAAGGGACTCAGGGATTTAAAAACAACACTTCTGTCAGGAAGCTTTGCACCTGTTATTGCCATAAGTAAGAGCTCGCATCACCCGGGCAGCCCAGCATACACTGCAGCAACCATGTCATGGACTGAATCAGCCCATGTCAGGCTCTGGCGAGCGAACAGATGGTTTTCAAGCCTCATTTGCCCCTGCTTGCTAGTCTTCCACCATGCACAGCTCAGATCGTACGGCCGGGGCTCGGTGGTTTTACTCGGAAAGAAGCTAAGCACAGTGACACAGCACTGTGTCCCCCCTCTGCCCCCACACTGAAGGCAGTGGGCATCAAGAGAACTCTGTACCTGGCAGCGTTAAGTCATTAAAGCTCTTTGCCTGGCAGGGTTAAGTCATTAATGTATGTAAATGCAGCAGCGGAAAGGAAAACAGGATGGACAGATGCGTGCTGCTTTGGCATAACTTTGACTAGAAAGGAAAGAAAGTGATGCTAAATTCTGCTGGAAAGGTTGCTCACCGGCAAAATGGCTGGGACAGGGAGTGTCTATTTTGTGTATTGCCTCATTCTTGCCTGGTCTTTAGCAGTACCATAATAAAATGGATGAATAATCACAACTCTGTCCCAATGCACATTTATAGTTTAAATCCTATGCTAATCCTAGCAGTGCGGTCTATTGTACCTGAGAGGAAAGAGGGAAAAAAACCCAACCCTGGCTCCAAGCTAAACAAGTCTCTCCTCTGGAAAGGTAATTAACAGCTGGTCTCCATGGAGCCTTTATCACAAAATCAATAGTAGTCAGTTCTGATTTGCCTTGTTCTTCTTTACTTTGTGCTGCTTTCACTGTTTATAAAAATGTTTGTGGGTCTGGCTGCTGGACTCTCATTGGAAAAATGAGGCTAAGAGGGTAGTGTCAACTGAGGTGCATGAAATCAGGTAAGTTTGCTTTGTACAGAGATTTTAGTAAATCTTCATTTCAGGTTTTTTTACCCTACCTTCACTTTCGTGAGCTTCCTATTGCAAGCTGCCAATTTTATCTTCCTTGTGTCATTACAGAAACCATACAAAAATTATGGCTTTCCATTTTTAACCTCAATAATACAACTTAAGACTTTTCTTTTTTTTAAGACTACTGTCACAGCAGCTGCCCTAAACACAAGAAGATTTAGGGATAAAACCAGTGGCAAAGTGGAAGACGGAAATGTTTCTATAGCTGTACACACAGACTAGGGTCCCTCTAGGATCATCTGGAAAGGCTTTAGAAGCCTGGAGTGGATTCAAAGAATCACAAATAATGAGACCTAGTAATCACATAGCTAAATGTACACATTTTATCAAAAAGGGAAGGAGCAGATGGACATTTACTGAAATGAGGATATTCTTGCAAGGGAGGAATTGCAGAAGAAAGTTGACAGATTCTCCGTCAAATGGATGTTTAAACCAGATCAGATGGTCTTCTAGAAGTCTTATCATGGATAACATAAAAGCTGTTGGGCCTGATGTAGAAATCACTGGATAAACTTCTCAGGCCAGTCTTACGAACAATGCTGGACTAGATGCACACAGTGTTTCCTCCTGACCTTAATCACGTGACCATTTTAATCTTCTAACTGCCTGATATGGTCAGCATGGCTTGTAGCTCTCTTTTCATATGCCTTCTGAGAAAATAGGACTCTTTTTCAGATAGCTTCCACTAAGTCAATGGAGGAGTCGGAAATTAAGTTTGATTTCCCATGCCTTTCTAGATCAGCTAACCTCGTTACCTTTTTCTCTACCCTTTGCCTGGCTTTTCCAATTCTCATTTACCCTGACCTTCAGGGCTGTAATAAGAAGGGACTTGAACATGGACTACTTTCCCTTATCTGTTGGCTGCATCCCAAGAGAGCGGAGCTGCCTGGGAACGCAGACTTTATGGGGTACCAGGGTGTTAAATATTTATTATATAATGTGCAACTTACACACCATAAAGGCCTCCTTTCCTTCCTGTCCCCCTTCCCATCTTTTTCTTTCACCCCTAATAAACTTGCTAGGCTACAAACAGGAAAAAAAGTACTCAAAGCAAGCCCTGTTGCTCTTACCGTTATTGGCAGGGAACAAACTGTTGTCAATAATAAAGCAGAAGGATATGAGGAAGACCTTTTTTCTCATATGCAGTGTACAGTGCTCTGGATTTTTTTCCTATGGATTCTGTATCGGTTTTTCCCCTTACTGTTTGTAAGAAAATGGGGAAATGAGATTAAAAATTCAATACTGAATGCAAACAGACCATTTAGGTTATACTTTGTTCAGTAGTGCTTCATGTTTACTTTACCGATATAACCTTTCCAGACATTGGCCACTTCTGGTATGATAAATAAATATTATCTTTAAAATAGAAGCCTTACATCACTGTATACGTAATAGATCTGAAAACATGGACACTTAATAATCACCATAAATAACAAATAGCCATTTATAGGTACTGAGCTGCCCGTCAAGCAGTGAGCTTTTATATCCACAGGAAGATGAAGAGTGAGAACGTGTTAAGCCAAAACCACATCTGTAAAAGCACTGTCTGATGGATTGTTAGGATATGGAAGTTCTTTAAAGGAAATGTCAGATTTTTCTTTGAAGTTCAGATAATTCTTGATCTTCTTTCTGCTCTCAAAAATAATAAAACCTAGTTCCAGAAAAAAACAGAGAAAGCAAATGCACCTATATCTAGACATATTTTTAGTTTTTGGAGGAAAAAAAGGTAGTTAGTCCAAACTGGGCATGAATAAGGATTTCTGGGTCAGGGTCCGACCTGCCACTGTACTGGAGAGTGCTTGGGAATGGAAGCTGGGACTGAGACTCACTGGGAAATAATGAGCAGTCTGCTTTTACCATGTACCCTGGATTCCAGGGGTTTTAATCCCAGCACAGGGAGTCAGGGTTTTTAATTTTAAGACATACAAAACATCAACAAAAGACACCCTGTCCCTTCTAAAGTCAATAAAAAGATATTTAGGGAATTCAGTGCAGCCAAGGTCTCACAATGCAAAAATGAGCTGAAATCACCAGGTTTCCCTTTCATCTCTGTGAATCATGGAGGTTTTTTTATAAGTTCATCTCCAAAGATGCAATTCTGCAAGATCTGAAAGCTTTTCTATAATCTTGAATTATTCTTTAGCTGATAATAACATGCAAGCGCTTGTTACAGCATTAGAGGCATAATGCTAGAACATTCACAACACTCTGTTTTGTAGTGCAAATATCTTTGGCTAAGCGGGTGACTTTTAAAGGTGCTGAGTGTATAGCTGATTTTTTCCATTTGCTGGCCAAACTGGCAAATGACTATTGAGGTGGAAGAATATTAGCAAGAAATGTAGCCTAACAAAAAGACTGAGCATAGCGATCTGCAGATCTCACATACAGAGAAATGTTTCTCTATATTTATTCTTACTTGCTATGATAGGGTAGCTACTCCCTATACATTAACTGTAGGAAGTAATAAAATGAATTTTCATGTCACAGAAAGGATGTCTTATTTTCCTCTCTACTGAAATGATTGTCCTTACTCTTCTTCTAGTGCAAAACTCATATGGGTTCTGTTTCACGCCAAGCTCTAAGAAGCAGATGCTCTTTTGGAAGAGTCAAGTTCTTTATTCTTCCAATTTGGGATGTTATGCAGAAAGAGATTTTGGATTTTCAGTGTGTAACTACTGGCTGATATATTAATGCAGCACTTCTGTGGTGGATACCTGGGCCAGAACCAGCTCTGCTGCCTAGACCTGAATCTGTTCAGATATGAAGTTTGCACTTTGATCAATTCCACACCTGATTTTGGATCCTCTGGCCTTAACCAGCAGGCACGAGATGAGGTTGAAGGTAGTAAAGGACAGCATACTATTGTGGTTGTTATTTTTCTAGCAACAGCTAACTGAGTTATAAAAGAAATATGAAAATAGATGGAACAGCAGCAATGAAAGGCAAAACACATTTTTTTATCTATTGACTCCCTCTCATGGTTTTCCAAGGATACCTTTAAAAGCAACCTTTTGTTGCTTCTTGTGTGAAGAGGCTGGTGTGGAGAAAGACTTGGGTTGCTCCAGTTGTAGACCTGATTCATGCCTAAGGAGACTTTATACTGCATCTTATAGCTTTGTCACATCATGCAGTCCTAATATCTCTGTGCTGTTAATGTTTTTGTGTACTTCTCTCAGAGCTGCTCTAACTGCAGCTTTAATGGGGCAGATATTATTTGTTCCTTATTCAGGAAGTGAATTCACATTGAAGTCCATGCGATGTTGCCCTGAATAGGACCAAGGTAGTAGGTTTGTTAGAGTCTGAAATAGCATTCAAATTAATGGGCACTCTTTAGTTGACTGCCAAGGGCAGGCAGTTGGGTGGTGCAAAGATGCATCTAGTGTGGGACCTGCATGCGTCCTCAGCTACTGCGACCTAAGTCACTGCAGATAACTGAAGACAATGGGGCTGTGCCAGCTTGTGCTGATAAGCTCTTCTCTCTGTGTGGAGATACAGGAGTAAAATGCCTTACACATGGAGAGAGCCTGTGAGGACACACAGGAAAATAACGGCAACTGTGGGAAGACTGTAAATAATTTCATCAACATTTCACTGGGAAATAGAAAATAATACCTCCAGCTGCTTATTTTCAAGCAATTGCATGATGGCCTGTGGAAAGATGGGATATTTCTCTTTGGAGTCCTGTGGTAGTACTATTACGTCCACTACACACACTGCAAATATTACAGGAAATACTTGAGAGAGTTGTTTAAAACTGGCTAACTTCAAGTTTTTCTACAAGCTCTAAGATATTTATTCCTCTACCTGGGGCTACATCTTTCCAAAATTCAGATACTGATAACTAGATAAATAACTGTTTAACATCCTATCATTCCCACCAGGAAGAAGTCAAGTCACTTTGCATGAAAATTGTATCTGCTAAGTAATAATGTTCAGAAGAAAGTCCAGTCCATGTGTCACTCAAGGCAATATATATTTGGGGTATTCGTGTTGGCAAATGATAGTCTAACACACCCACCCCAGCCCAACCAGGAGCTGCATGCTTGTGGGACCTGTTGAAGTTGTGGCACTTCTTTTTTTTTAATAATACTAAAAAAACTCTGTATGGCTTTCTGGGATCTGCAGGGCTTTCTAAGACCGGCTAAGAACTTGTCCCAGCGACTATGAGGGGGCACGTGCCCAGCCTTGCACAGCGATGAGTAGACAGTTTGGGATCACAGAGCCTGATCTAGGGTGGCTGTGGCTGTCACGTATCTGTTGGGGAAAGGGGTGTTCCGTGCTTTTGCTAGCACTGCTAGCACTGAGTCTGTGGGAAGAATTACATCTTCTAACATGGCCAAATCATTTATTCCATGGGATAGATTCCTGAATGCCAGCAGGATGAAAAAAAAGTGCATAAACAAAGTAGTCTAACACCTGCCTTACAGCTCTTTGCATTAGCAAACCAGCGTAACTTGGGGTCAGAGCAGATTGCAGCAGGGAGAGCCACAAGAGCAGCAATGACTTCCTCTCTTGCCTGTGCAAACTAGGCAGGTACAGCTTGGTTCTGATGCCATTTGCTGGCATGCTGGTCTAAATACACCACAGAAGAATTCCTTTAGCTTCCCAACTGTCACACGTCAGTACCATCCAATGGTGAGGAGCTGGCAGAGGAAACTGAGGCAGATGGTTTCTCAAACCCTTCCTCATCCAAAGGTCTTCAAGTCCTTGTGTTTCTCTGGAAATCTGTCTGCATTTCCATTCCCCAGCAGGGAATAAAGAGGAGCATGACATCTACTACCTTATTCTCCCATGGCTTTGTCCCATGACAGCTAAAGTCTCAAGGCAAAGCCCTTTCCTTTATCCCCTACAGAAGGGAAACGTGTGCTGAGGCCTCCTGCATCACCAGCGCGTCTTGTTTCCACCTCACACCTTCCCACTCATTTTCCTCCAGCCTCTCCACTGCTTTTCCAGCTTTGTACAAACACTTCAAAACCTGTCTCAGCTTCAGACACCAAGTGCACAGCAATGCCAGCATTGGCCGGGGTTATCAGCAGGAAGTCTCAAATCCTGCACCAGATGGCTGAGAGAGTCTAGCAGCTCCTAACAGTGGGGGAGGCAGAGGAGTGACAGCCTGACATGGCTATGAGGAAATATTTTTTTGCTCCGCGGCACACTTGTCTCACCATTTGCAGAGTTGCTAAGCCATACGGTATGCTGTCAGAAGAAACAAGCTCCCGGGAGTGAAGCGGGGAGCACCACTTCAGTCGGTGGGCTGGCTTCCTGCAGGAAATTTTTACTACGTCTCTCCCCATTGCCTTCCTTGCTTTAGTGCTGGCTGTTGTGGAAGCAAGGCGTTCGTGAAGGAACATTGCTGGTTCTTCCTATATGTTTCTGAGACAACAAGAGTGCCAGAATTAGGTGACTGAAAATGAACTCTGGGTGTTTGGGGGGTTTAGGGGTTTTTTTATTATTATGGGCTACTTTGGGGTTGGGGCATGGTTCTGAGTTCTGGGAAAGGGGCTTGCTGAGGACAGTCATTTTTTACCTGCCATTACAACAGCTCCCAGGTAAGGGGGTAACTGCTTATACGGTCTTTTTCTTCAGCCTTCAAAGCCTTTAAACTGCTCCCTCTCTTGCTCATGTTGATGAGACAAACTGTAGCTTGTCCACATTGCTTGAACCTGACCTCAAATAAATTAAAGCAGACCATGATATTCTGGAGTAACTTGCTCCCCACACCACAAAGCCGCTGTAAAACATCAGCCCTTTGTGATATTGGGCTGCAGAAATATAGGAAAGCTGTGTGCGCACTGCATAATGTACAGAAAAACAAGCTCGATGAGATCCTCGCTGGCAACTAGTTAGCCGTAGGAGCTCACTGTGCTTCTGGCTTCACGGCACCAAGCAGGGTGTGTGACTTGGCACTCTCTCAGCTGAGCTGCTTGACATAGCTTGTTCATGACAACCTGGCTATCATCTCCCTCCCCACTCTACTGCAACAATGCAGCATGGATGTACCTTTGGAGGTTGCTCCTAACTCCAAACATTTAAAGTCATGTCAGACAAAGAGGAGTGGAAGGGAAGTAGAATTTGCTCGCTTCTGCAGATGATCCGGCTGCAGTCGGCTGAGGTTGTGTCTAGCTCTGCCTGCTGCAGAGCTAGAAACAGAAACTCGGTCTCCCGAGTCCTGGCTGGTCTCTGCACTTGACCAGAAAGATGAAGAACATTGGGAATGTCAAAACTTCACTTCACAAGGCTGCTGGCAGAGACTGTGCTACAAAGAAATGGTCTCCCAGTAGATTCATAAGCAAATACCACCATAAAATGAAAGCTATTCTTTCCTGCAGCAGACCCTATCAATCTGTCAATGCATGTATCCAGATTTAATTTATGCTTCCAAGTAAACTGGCATTTAGAGCAATTTGCATGTATTTTTTTTTAATTAGTTGTGCAACCCTAATGTGGACCAAGTGTAGATTCAGCAGCATTTCAAATAAACAGGCGGTCTGCCCCAAGACAAATTCTCTAAAGTAACTCAGATTTCCATAATTCAAACTGATATGCTAGAAGAACTGGAGATGTGTTCAGCTCAAGATGTACAGTGCTGTGGCAGTAATATTAGCGGCACCAAGCTGAAAAGGTAAACAAACTGACGAAACACTTTGGGATGAGCATTAATCAAAACCTCAGGGAACCTGGGGCAGGTTCAGAGCAGGATCCATGCTCTGCATGTTAGACCCCTTCTGCCAGCCTTGGCACTGCTCCCATATAGCCATATTGTGGTATTACAGATCATCTGACAAGAGGCGGATGTCATACAAGCACAGCCAGAAAGAAAACTGTTCCCCCCACAAAAGACCGTGCAATTCATGATTTTCCTTCAAAGCTTGCCACTACATTCCTGTCTCCAGTGTGTAAGTGCTTTATTTAATGTTGAGCCTCACCAGTTTGGGACTGATTTTTCAACATTCTGTCTCCCTCTTCTACCAGGACTTCTCAGCCTGCAAAATGCACCTATGCTAAGATACCTAGTCCCACAGGGAATGCCTTCAGTCCCTGACTGTATACTGCAAGCAGCCTGGGAGGCTCAGCATGCTGGATGAGCAAGCTTACTCTTGGCGTGAAAAAGAAATGTACTTCTCCCTGGTAGAGTGGACAGGAAAAACCAAAGACCTGGAGCTTCCCAGAAAATGTAGAAGCAGGCCCCCAACCTTCCCCTGCCCACTCTCCCATAGATGAAAGATGTTTCACGGGGATCAAGACCCCTGTTGTTTTCCTTCTATTCTCTGAATGTGTTGTTCAAAAACTCTATAAACCTTTTGGGCAGGCAGTGGTTTGCCTACATATCTAACCAGGAGAAAGGTCTTTGGCTGCCTTGGAATCACTTTCTTTTTCTTCCCCTTTCAGTGTTTTTGCCAGACAACCAGAGAACTTAAACAGTGTCATTTAATAGAGGGGATTGAATCACACCTTGCAAACACAGAGCAGGTGGAGCAAATAGGACATATTCAAACTGTAAGCTAGGATAGGTTTACATTTGCATTTACAGCTGAAAACTCAACAATTGTCCCTAGGCCCATGCACAGAAGAAAAAAAAAATGCCATCAACCACTTATCCACATTTTAAAAACAGTCTCTAAAAATGGAAACACCTTAAGAACATGAAATACAGGATATGGGGAGCTAATACTTATTTGACATTGAATGTGTAATTATTGTTGTTTTTCTCTAGGTATTTATTACACATTTGAAAGAACTTGTTTGTTTCCCCTTAAGTCGTTGCAAAAACAAATGAGAAAAATTGTTACTACTGTTGCAGTAACAAATACAAACAAATAAAAATACTTTATCCCATTTTAGTTAGCTAAATTAAGTTTGTGGTTAATTGCTTTTCTAATGACTTTGGACCTAAGGATGATAGTGTTGGTGGAAGGAAGGAAATTATACAGTAGATGACTGCTGATTAAATTATTATAATGCTTGTGGCAGGGAAAAGAGCTTATCCTGTAATAAGCATATCCAAAATACGCTGAGAAGGAAAAACGCAACTCTAAAAAGAGCTTGTTCCTGCCTGCATTAGGGGGTGTGGTTGTGGCACACCAAGGTGAACTCAGGCCTTTCACAAATGGTCCAGCTGTGTCCTGTTTTGAAGACACAGGTGGAGGCATAGGGTCCTCCCAGACCTCCCACTTGGGCATCATGGTGAGCTGATCTGTGAGCAAAGGGATCTCTCTGGGCGTGTTGTAAAACCAGCACGAGCAGGGCAATGACAGAGCATCTTCTAGTTCTCATCAAGCAAATGCAACAGACTCTGGGAGACTCAGGTCAGTTTTGGGGAGGAGGAATGAACTATAGCCATATTATACTACTGACACGTTTTATTCCCTTCTCCAGCCTACCATCCTTTCCCTCATGGTCTGTTTTCCTGGGCTGTCTTGTATCAGGGTTCCTCTCTATAACTGGGGTCACATCAAGGTATGGACTTAAGCCTAACTCTTTCTGAAGTGTGAAGAACTCAGTACTGGTATCAGTTCGTATCAGACCACATGCAGCCCCCAACTGGAAACCAAATCCCTTTTCTGCTGAGAGCTAAACAAATGTAAATATGCTCATTTTTTCTGCATATTCTTTTTAAAACAACTTGGTCTCTTATACAGTGGAGTGGTTATATTTGTGGGAACATGCAAAGGCTAAGAACAAACATTTTCAAATAAAAAATGAGTGTATCAAGTCTTCACTGCCCTTTCTTGATTGGAGACTGAGGTTGGTGCATCTTAAGTGCTAAGGGAAAGAGAGAGAGCAGAACAGCAGTGAGGGTAAATGCAGTATTTACAAACTGCTACATTTGTGTAGATATTCCCAAGCACTATGGGTATCTACACCCTTGTTTCATACTGCACTTTGAGATGCACAGGGTTATTCTGTAACACACATCCAAGATGATGAGAGAAGGACTGAGCTAGAGTCAGGAATTTTCACTGCCAGAAGCAATAAGAACAAGATGGCCTTAAATTCTGTTGCTTGGCCCCAGTCATTCTCATGGTGGAAGCTGTTATTTTGCTTTTTGGCCCCCTGCCCATCAAAACTAAACATGCAATTAATGTTAAAAGGAAAATGGGATCAAACTAAGACCACCTTCTCTGTGAACCTTTAGGACTGAAAGGTTTTTCTTCTTCTGTTCTAACAGGCCCTGGTGCAAAGCCAGAATAATAACAGGCAGCTGTTGTGGAGCCAAAGTTTAAGCCTTATACCTGACAAGGCTGTTATAAAACTAATATGCCTTTGTTTGTATCCCTTATTATGCCTAGAGATGGGAGGGAGGCTGGCAACTGGGTGTTAGTTCATGGCATGTAAAGGCTGGAGCCCCTCTTGCAGAGATTGCATGTGGGATATGTATATTTAGCATCTAATGCCTTATACAGCATCATGTTTTAATGTATTGCTTGTTAGTGCCAGGGTTATGGAGTTAGTGCAGGTGAATGCTACCAAGTGTTACATATTTCAGCAGTGATCTATTTTCACAGTAAAGTATGAAAAAGGGACACTGTCTGCTAGCTTTTGAAAGAAAAAGCCAATAAGATTAATCTGACTGGAAACATTCCACAGTTTCCTTTTAAAATTGCAGTCAGACACATCATTGTTGCTTCTATTTCGTTTGCCCACAGTGATGAAGGACATCACAAAACATCTTCACGTTCCTTGGGCTAAAGGAGATGAAATACGATAGAAACAACAGACAAAATCCCCCATTTCATTCCTTTCCCCAACATCCCTGAAAAGATGCCTGTTGAAATGACATCTGGCTAAAGTCGGGATGCCTGGCTCTGCCTCAGCTGCACCAAAGGAGAGCAAATGGCTGGTGGGGGCCGCAGACAGCTCGTGCAGGTGTGCAGAGGGATGGGTGTCCACACCTCCCCACCTGCCTGGTCATGTAGGCTCTACTTGCTGCAGAGGGTGTGCTTTGACGGAGCCTGAGCCTGTATTGATCTGCAAAGCAGTGAAGCTGGCCTAAAGAGTGCCTCTGGCCTGGAGCTGCCCTACAGTTCAGTCTCCCTTGGATATATTGGGTCATTTTTTTATGGCCCAGCTGTAAACTGGGTAGCAACTGCACAGGATTAGCTGGCAGAGGGCAGGGGGTTGGACAAGCTAAGAAAGGCTGTAAAGGGTCAGAACAAAGATCCAGGTGCCCCACGATTTGCACAACCAGTTTTTCTGAGGTCCTCTCTACCCATGTTTCCTACCTAGAAAAACCTATCGTGGACCAACAGCCTGGTTAAGGCATAATTTTACTCATTTGGTTAAACTGTTGTGTCTGGCTATGAGACTATTTTGTTTTAAACTGGTTTGGCTCGAATGAATTAAGCCTAATTTTGAAGGAACTATCAATCTTAAATCATATTTTAAAATGCCACAATCACATGTAAAGTATTGATCCAGTTTAAGTTCATTCAGCTGCTTTCTATTTGTCCAGCTATGGCATCAAGGATCATGCAACCACAGCCTAGGAATTAGTTTGAGTAAAAATGAAAAAAAAAAAAAAAAAAATCAATTTAGGCCTTTTTCTCAAGGTTCTCTTGTAAGGTAATTATGCAAAAAGCAAATTGCCAAACAAGAGTCCAGTTCTGAAAACAGGTAGGCAAACCCCAGCAGTGATATGGTGCTAACTGCACAGGTAAAGCATGTAGATACATTTTGTTTTCTAAATCAACATTCATGTGCTCTTTGCTAAAGATTTCCTACAGCAATTAGTAGAGGTAGTCAGAGAAGGCACATTATTTTCTTTTCTCTTTTCATCTTTGCTTGAGCATTGAAGTACTGTCTTTGTAGCCAGTTGAAGTTTTTTTAGCAAATAAACTTTTGCAAAGGTCTTTTTATCACCAAAATTCACAATTTCAAAACCAAATAGTATTAACGTGCAATATTTTAAAATTTTGACTAATCCTAGGAAGCATCAAAAGATTCTCATTTTCATGAATGAATAAAGCCCTGCTCAAAAGTGTGGAAAAATTGTGGTTTCCATTTAAAATTGTTATGAAGATTTAAGTAGTAAGAAATCACATAAATACAGGGAAAAGCGAAATTGCAGCATATTCCATGCAGTTACAACTCTGAATGCCATAAGGCCTACATTGGAAACTGTAAAAATATTCTCAGGTTAGAAACCCATTTCAATTTTGTCTTCTCATGCTGTTCTTGACAGTGTAAGTGCATGAAATCATGACAGATCAGGCACTTAAAGCAGGTTTTTAAAATGTCTAGGAGATAGGGATGCCTGGTTCCATCCACTTTAATAGACACAGGGAATCCCTGAGGCAGCTCTTACAGTTTTGTATTGGGCTTTTCTCCAGCTCCCCAAACAAATATCGTGTGTGACTGCCATTGCATGGGAAGATGAAGTAAAAGACAAACACAGAGTGTCAGCATTGGTCAAAAGTTAAGGTGCTCTTGAAGCCCTTTAATGCCTTGGCAGGAGTAACCAAGCAAAGGGCCGAAGTGGGACTCTTGATGGAGGCGGCAAAGACTTGGAACAACTGCAGGTATGCAGCACAGAGTGGAGTGGGGAGAAGAGCTTTGGCAGGTAGAGACACCCTGCGATAATTGGCCTGGAAAGGATAGCAAAGGACCTGGTGCTGGAGAGGAACACCATGGACAAGAAGCAGGGGGGTCGTGCCTGGTGCCTGTATATCTAAAGGTTAAAAAAAGTTCACTGAGTCTTCAAGCAGCAGCTGGGACTTAAACAAGAGCTGCATTCCTTTAACTGAGGATGGCAAAGAGAGGATAAAACAGTGGTGGTCTTTACGTTGCTCTTGAACCAAGCAGACTCTGTCCAAACGTCCAGGCTGTCGCTGTGGCTCCTTCACCACATCTCTGTGTGACGGAACCATCTGCCGCCTTTGCCAGTGGGAGAGTCTGGTTGTTAAAAATGATGCTTCTCAAAGCATACCCAAAGGAATTTATCCGCGGGTATTACAAAGTCACTGTGTTGCAAAATATTCTGCGCTTCTGCCACAAATTGTACTTTTTAAGTAATTATAGGTCAGAATATTGTAAGGTTTTTTGGCTGACGCTTTATGAAAACTGTTACAATCTGGAACTTGTGAAATACCATATTTTTGCACTTCATACTGTTAACTTGTAAGCCAAAGGGTGAATTATGAGGACTACATACATTTTGTCTTGTTAGGAATAAAACCAGAATGTGCCAGTTAATGCTAATGATCGTAAAATGGAAGCTAGTGCCGGTTTTGCAAAATGACAGTCCAGTTTATACAAATGAAATGTGAAGAAAGCAAAAAATTTTAAGTAACATTTAAGAACTAAGCAAGACAAAGAGGTGTGTTGTTTGCACAAAAAGCTTGATGAAATTGCCATTTCCTTCCTCTGTATGGCACACAGACGTAGCACTAAGCAATTAACTTGATATCTTTGGATTACTCCCGAAATATATTTTACTTCATTGCACACCCACAGAGGAATGACTGCTTCTGCTTCCAGTGATACCAGGATTGTGCAGTCAGATCCTACGTTGATCATGTGGATCACAGGCAGGGCTTTCTAGGATCTTGAATTGCTAGTATATTCTGAAGTTGTAATCTTCTCCTTCTCACAAGTTACCTGCTTCATGGCTTAACCCACCCACAGTTCTCTCTTGGCTGGAAAGGAGCGGGTCAGCTTTGCTAGGAAATTAACCCTTCTGTAGACTTCTCTGGCTATGGCCTATATATGGGGATTATATGACGTATCAACCCTGGAATATGTGTAGGAGTCTGGGAGACAAAGGTTAAAGTTCTTCTGGAGCAATAACTTACTATACAAAAGGAAAAAACTCCATCAGCAGACATGTGATGAATCAGAGACAATGTCTGTTGTCCCAAGATCAAAAACCCCCAGGTGATTGAGTCATCACTGCTACCTGATTTGAATCAGGCAAGATAAGAGCTAGAAGTTCAGATGGCCTACATACCAGCAAGCGATACAACCACAGGACACGGGGTCCATCTTGCTCATGATCTCTGTGGTCAATGAAGAGTTAGCTGACAGAACATGGCAGAGCTCCAGCTGAGGAGCAGTACAGACTGATTATCAAATAGCAAAGGAGGTGAACAAACCTCAAGTCCCTTTTTAATCTGATAGAGGAAGAGCTGGGTCTCTTGCACCATAGAGCAGTCTCCGATTTGGAGCTCAGTTGATTAAAGGGAAGGCTGTCTGTGTTCCTCTCCGCTATTTTTACTGGCTTTGTTTTATTCCAAAAAGCACTCTGTCTTTAAAAGCCTACAGTTTTTTTGCACGTGCAGCAGATAGGATTCCTGAAATCTTGACATTTCATGAGACAAGAAAAATACTTCATGCTCAAGGAACTTCTCGCTGAAATAAGAAACAAAATTCTAAAAGCAGGAGAAAATAAAGCTTGCTTAGAGATAATTGTCATGGGTAAACTAGCCTACACTGGTACCCTGTGAGGAAAGCTGAGAATCTGATTGGAACAATTATCAGCAACCATGGTCCCACGATATGGCTTAAAGTGCTTGCTTTGCTGACAACTTCTGTTTTCATCTTCATGGAGAGGAATACTCCATTAAAGACATGAGTCTGTTTCCACTTATGCTTAAAGCAGAGGAAAACCTAATTACATTTGGACCATCTCCTGAGCGAGATACACCCTGAATTAAACGACGCTGGCAGACCCTGGTCCAAGAAGAGCCACAAAATATGTGTCAGTGCACCAGCATATACTGTCAAGTCATTTAGTGTTGGTGTGTTTGTAGTCAGATCTCTACTTCCTCTGTAAGTGAAAGAGTGAAGAGAGGGAACTGTGAGAATACATACCAGTGTATGCAGTTGCCAGACATAACTATCTGGAACATTTCACATTTGTTTGAAAGCTTAAAACACAATATTAATGAGCACAAGGACTGAAATTTTTAGCTCTCAGAAAATACAGAAATTGACATTATCTGTGCAATCTTTATTTAGGTCCCTGTGCATCCCTCTTCTGTTAAAGGCTTAGCTTCAAATAGGAAGCATGCAACTGACCCAGAACCTTTGACTCATTTTCTAATGCTTTAAGCCCAGAAAAAAACCGCTGTCTTTTCCTGCAGTTCTCTTCCTTATGCACTGCCCACTCTGTGCACTCCATGAGCTAACAACCTTCCAGGGCCACTAGTAAGAAAATAAAGATTGTGTTGGTGTATTATTGGAAAGAAGGCATTTAGATCTGTCACACAGACTGCTAACATTTACACTAGGGAAATAACTAGCAGAAAAGAAATAGCAAAGCAATAGTTTTTGGCTTATGTAGACTACCTGCTAGGGGTTGATGTATACGTGATCCTGCCATTTTACGGACCCATGTCTAACCCCAACGCACAATCTCCAGTCATCTGCAACAGGGTGCTGTGGCAGAGGCTGGAGCTGGTATGTTAAAGAATTAGGGGCATAGTTCCCTAAATATGCTAGGAAGGTCACTTCAGGGCTGAAAGAAAAAAAAAAAAAAAGGCTTTAGATAGTCAATTTACTTTGGTGGGGTAGTTCGGCAGTTATCTGGCTTCCTTATCCAGATCAGTTTGTCCAGCATTTGTGTTTACAGTTTAGCGTAATCTGAAAAATGCTGTGTAAGTTACCAGAGAAATTCTCATAAAAGGAGGCAGATGCTCAGTGATGGCTGATGCAAAATTCTTGAGAGAAGACACCTTAGCTCCAAACAGTGTGTCTCTTAATGCAAGGAAGGGCAGTGCCAACCAGGGCAATGGGTGCTGCATGACAGGTTACATTATGAATGAGATATTTAGTGTCTCTTATTCAATTGCCTTATTGAAGAGGCCAAGTGAGTGTTTTATATACACGTTGGTGCACTGTTAGGAGTCATTGTAAGGATGTTGCAGCTATACTTATCTGTAAGCATTCTAGCAGATGGAAAAGGCAGCAGGAGGAATTTGAAGGTGGCCACTAAAGCAGGAAGGGTGTTATTGCAGAGGAATGGTTGGGTACACTCCACCAACATTTCTGATCAGGCTAGGAGCTAATTGATGGGGAGTCAGTTAGGCTGGCAGTTTGGACATCACAAACATCGCAGAATGAATCAGAGGAGCTAACTTGGGACACTCTGGTTTCACATACAGATAACAGGAAGAGCTTGGTCCCTGCCACATGGCTCAGAGAACTTCCATGAGATGCCACCTCCCCTGCTGAGCAGGCACCCAACCTGGCATGTGTAAAGGGCAGGCAGTGTACCGCAAGTGAGAGCTACCTGGCAGACAGTGTTAGCAACTGGCTTGCCCTATAGTTGTATATGAAATGTACATATGTGTGCATGTATTGCAGTTAGGACTGCGCATTAACATACCCCAAAATGTCTTCCTCCTCCACACCACGCCCCTCATTTCTTTTAACCTATGAGCCCTTCAGGTTGGGGGTTGTCTCATACATTTGCCAGCTGGGGGTTATTGTAACACAGATTAGACAAACTACTCAGGGTTGTGCTGACGGATGCTGTTGTTTCTTGACATCTTGCCATGATGGCCTAACCAAGTTTTTATTTCCTTTCATCAAAAATACCTCTTTCTATTCTGAGAGCAAGGCAAGGCTAATCATTATTATTATCCTGTAATGGAGTGATAAAACCCAGTGACACACATGAAGCAGCTGTCACAGCTTCTCTCAGCCAGCCCATCAGCCCCGTCTATTTCTTTACGACAGTTTTAATGACAGTGCCGTGCTGATGTCAGGGACAGGAAGGGCTGTAGGAGGGGCAGAGCATCACGTAGTTTGTCCCGTTGCCCAAGGCGACTGAGTGTGCACAGACCTTTGCAAGCTGCGTGAAAAGACATTATTTTCATGGCCCTTGTCTTGCCTAATTATGACTTCAGCAAGATAATTTCATTTCTTTTTTCCCCCTTCCCTGCCTATTCTTTATAAAGATCTCTCTTGGAGTAGAAAAGGTCAGCTATGGAAAAAGTCATAGGAGAAACTGATGTTAAATAAAGGTTAGGTGATTTGATTTGACTCCTGTGTAAACAGCAATTGTGTTTTGTTCTTTGTGATTTATTAATGAGGAAACTGACAGAAACGTCTAGATTTAGATTCTGTGAAAGATTTCATTATAACGGGTTCTTGAGACTTTTTCTTTGCTTGAATAAGCCTGATGCTTGACAGAAGGACTGCCCTATGGCTGTAGAATGCCTCTGCTTTGCTTATGGAGCTCCATGCAGCTTTCGTCCCTGCAAATAATGGCCTTGTGCATTAGGTGCAAACAGGCCACCTCTTGAAGTCAATAACCAAAATCTTAATCCAACCAAAGTGGTCAGCAACCTTTAAAGAGATGTAAGCCCTGCACTTGCTGGAAGAGGACATTAAAAATGGCTTTATCTCTGTTCTCTGTCATCTGATAAATCCAAGTTTTTACAATGGACCATATTCCCCATTTGATTCCTAGGAGTGACTGCAGCTACTCCAGACCTAAACTGACATGAGTTAGAAAGAATATACACTTAAGGGGCTAGAAGGTAAAAATAGGAAGAAACTTTACTTGGTGTTCTGAAAGCATAGAGAGATACCCTGGAAAAAATAAAGCTACAGTTTAGGTGCTGAACCCTTCAGGCTTTCTGTTACTTGTTTTTACCTGGCATACCTCTGCCTTCCAGCCACTCAGCACGTGAAGTTGTAAGGCTTAAGAGTCCCTTACATCTCACTACATGTGCTTAATGATATGATACTTACACCGGCTGTCGTTATCACCTTCCTTTTGGTCTATTGGACTGAACAGTATGCATCTCAGATGGTCTGTCTCTACTCCAAAACATCTGCAAGGTAAAGCTTCTTGGATAAAGGTGTTATAAAATAATGCAAACAAGAAGCACAGGGGGGTGGAGGGGAAAGACTTGCAGAAACAGAGTGGGGTTAAAGGGAAATTTAAGGTATAAGACTTGAGGAGTAAGGGAGTATTATTTCAGTTGCAACAGGCTGAATACTGTTGATGAGTACCAAAAAGCCAGACAGTTTTCATAACAGGCTTTTGCCTTTTCCTGTCCATTTGTATGCAACACATCACACGTTCAAGCTCGTGGAGAAAGTGACCTTACACAAGGGAAAGCGAGAGTGAGCCCAACCACTGTGCTGCTCCAGGGCAGCCAATCCACAGCCAATGCCTTGTTGCTAAATTAAGCAACAGGCCAGGGTCTGAAGCAGACATGGACTCAAGGCTTCATAAATCAAATTTCCCTGCAGCAATAGAAGCTTACAGGGAAAAAGCAAACAGTGCTCTTGCAAACCCATTCATGCATTTCCAGACTCGGCCTTTTTTTTTTTTTTTTGGCCATTTCTGAACAGTTCAGAGCCATTAGTAAATAAATGTTGCAAGAGATTTTTACTACATGATAATAGAGCACTTATACTATTACTGAAATATTTACTGAAACTAAACAGTATTATGTGTGCAAAACCCAAATCTCATCTGTAGGAAAACTGAAACAGAAGCAGTATAAATGTTGGATCGCAATTATCCCTAATTGCGAAAGCTTTGAACTAAAAAAGAATTGAAACCTTCCACTTGCTGGGCTTGATTTAGCACTTCATTAGTCAGATTTTGCACCAGTTACAGAGCTGCTTTGAAATTCAGCTGGAGTAGCACAGCAGTGAATAATGGGCATGCTTTACGGATGTACTGCTTGTGGAATTGGAGATTTTAGGGCTTCTAAGGTTAACTTCTAGAGGGCTGCCAAGCAGACATCACCTGAAGTTCCTCTCAAGGAAAGAATCTCAAAGCTTTCACTTTCATGGGTAAAATTTGAATGGTATGTTCAAGCTATCAAGTTATCCTGCAGGGTTGCTAGACCCACTTGAAGTTCTCAGCTGGAAAAGCTTTTGGTGAATCCTGTAAAGACACTTCCCTTTCAGTGACAGTCCAAAGAAAAGTAGGCAGGGCCCTGGAGCAATCTGCCTGGTTTCTGCAGGAAACTTTGCCTGTTCAGCTGCTCGGTGACACACTGCGGTATTACCTATGTGGCAACAGAGACTGAGGTTTCATTGGTAAAGCCTTGTGCAAATATGCAAATATGGAATAAGGAACAATGTGTGCCAAATGGGTTTACAGTCTCCATCACAAGGTATTCTCTTGTATGGGACCACACAGTCTTCCCAGGACAATCTGTTTTTCTACGGCCACTGGTTTTTATAAGTTCCCTGCTTCAATAGTAACCACTGTGTGGCAAGATCCATGAAAATATTTCTTTAATCTTTCAAACCTTGAAAAAGGCACCCTTCCTTTCGAATTAAACCTTGGAGTATGATGTCTTATTGTAAGAAGGGCATTTTTTTATTTATAGAAACTGAAAGACCCACTTCTTGTTTCTGAAGCAGAACCGAGAAACAATTGGTTTTCATATCAGCGTTGAAAAGGGAAGTGGTAGAGAAGCACTGGGACCTTATCCATAACTTAGGTACAGTTCAACAACAGCTTAGGCCACGTCTGTGACCTGGAGGTTGCATTCCTCTTCCCACTCTTTACTTGAGGTGGTGGGGAGTCCCTACGCACTTGTGGTGAGACAGTTTGGAGAGCTGGTATAGCTAAAATTAATGATTCGGAGAGTGATAGGTTTTGCCTGGATTAGCCCTCTGGTCCAGCGCATGGTGGAGGCAAGGGAGTGTTTATGCTGGTGTGGGGAGAGGCAGGAGTGTGCAGCTGGGGAGGAGGCAGGCAGGGCTGTGACCAGTGCAAACTGCCCTGAAACTACACTCCCGCACATCCCTCGGGCAGTCCCCAAGCAAAGACTGCGTCTGTGGCCCCTCTGCTGAAGGATGAGGCCAAATGTCATGGAGCAAACTCCATCGAATTTTGTAAATTCTCATATCCTCCACAACAGGATGATTGCATCCAAAGTGCTGTTGGGCGTGGACCTGGAGCATCCTACCTGGCAGCCAGCCATGCCCAGGAATTGCTTGGGAGAGTGCTAGCTGGCGCTGATAAAATCATGAAATACATGAAGGCACGATGTTCTGGTCTAGCAGGTTACATCAGCGTGCCCCCTGGGCCCCCCCAGGAGCTTGAACTTTTCTAGATCAACATTAGTTCTCCAGAAAAACTATAATTCCAGCTGCACGCGCTGTATTGTATGAGCACTCTGGGTTGCATGAAGATCAGAAAATCCATGCAAAGGGAGAAAACCATCTTAGGTAAGTGCCTTTTTTTCCCTGATGAATTCCCTCCAAAATGCCAGTCCTTCCTCCTGCATCATACAGGCAGGGAAAAGTCTTGGAGGAGACTGGGCTAAATCTGAGCTCCGTGACTATGGAAAGCAAGCATGTTGCTATCCTCTGTGGAAACACGATTAAACAAGTCAGTAAACAGCACATGTAGCACAAGAAAAAAATCCACACACTGCTGACTTCCACGGAAAAGCAACATGTTGATTACTCTACAAACACACTACATCTCTTTTGTATGAGAGACTTGAAATTAATTCATTTGTCTCCATTCACTTCACAATTTTCTTTAACTTCTGAAGAGTCAGTAAGTTAAAGCTGGCACATCAAGGCTCAGCACATGCAAGAGGCTATTTGACAGAACTACCCTTGTAAATGTTTCCAGCTTACTTTCCCACATACAGATATGCCATTTTCTCAAACAAAAATGATTGACTGTGTAGAGGAGGCCTCGCTAGGAACATGTTGCATTTTCCAGAAGTTTAAATATTTGAAAACTGTATGAGGTCTAATGTTGTTGTAAGACATTTCTAATGGTTGGGGTTTTTTCCAGAAGTTGGGGTGCTGAGTTTTTTTATTAGGGACATGGTTCTGCTCCTTCTGTAGTATTACAAAACTCCCAGTGAGTTTCAGAGAAGGAGCTGACTTTGTCTTATCTCTCCCTAGCATGGCATGCATCTTCTTGCTCTTCTTTTCCCTTGAATACTTTTCCCTTACACAAGGCTAGCCTGTACCAAGCAGTTAAAAAACTTGAAAAAAATTTGAACTTCAACTTTGGCCAATGTTTCAAAGGGCAGTATATCTAGCCTAATTCTATGAAGACTCATTGATCTTATAGGAGCATCCCTAATGTCAGAGACGTCTCAGTCTGTAGTGTTGAAGGTGCCAAATCCTTCACAGTCACTTTGACTGAGTTTAGGTCATCTGTGCCATATTCTTTGAAAAACGAAGTACAATGTGACTCAAGGCACTGCTTGAAATGTCTAGCCCCAGGACCTGCTCCTGACCCTGCCTTCACCCAGTAGAAAACCAGGTCCAAATGTTATAAACCCAAAATGACCAGAAGCACGTCCTCAGAACTGATGTCTAGGGGTTAGAATGGCTGCAAAATGTGGTGGCCACGTCACTCTGGGGTGCAGAACTGTGGCAGGCCCACCCCAGTATCCTGCAACAGGGTGACCATTTTCACACTCATGCACAAGATGCAGAGGTGCACCCAAGCCTGGAGGGGCAGAAATGGCAGGACCACCCAGAACACACCCGCAGCCTGTGAGAGGCATGACCAAGCAGGGAGAAGGCACCCAGGCTCCCAGTTTTGGAGAGCAAGATGCTGTTTCTGGGGGCTATGTGCATCCTGAGGGAGAAGCCTCACAAACTGAGGGAGAAACCAAGTCTTTCCAAGAGAGGCTGGCTTTGCTGAGGAAGCCCAGCCGGGTGGTACTGACTTGACCCAGTTGTATGGATCCAAGGGTAAAGGGTGTCTATGCGGTGCCCCTTAATGGAGGTCATACAGCAGCACGGGGCAAACAGTCAAGCACATAGAGGGCAAATTCCCCTGTGCCCTGCCACTGCAATGGCTCATATCCGTGATGTGGACGGGACCGCCTCTGTAGATGGTATGGTTGATCTGTGTAGTTGTGCAATACAAATGAACACAGGAGGGAATATTGCTTTCATTTCTCTAGCCTCTTCTCATCAATCTTGGCAAATAAATAGTTTTTTTCTCTTCAGCCCAATTTTCTCTTAAGTAAGTGAGACTAAAAAGAATCTGCCTCTGACTGCTCAGCTAAACCTGAGTCCCTTCTTAGCAATGCCGCTGAGGTCAGAGAAGCATTGCCAACCATTAAGCTACACTGAGAGCACAATGGGATCCAGCTTTGATTACAGTTTTTAATAAAAAGCCTCAAACTCTTTGATGGATTCTTTAATGTTATCAGGATATTATTTTTTTCTTCTGTTCCTCACCCCTATTTCAAGAGAGCCATTCAGTGCATTGGTGATATCCAATTTATTCTTCTAGTTGTGAGTGATATCCTCTGTTAGCAGTATAAATTGCACCCGTTGCCCTTGGCAGAAGTGTCAATAATTCTCCTGCTGCCTATTAAAGCAGTTTCATAAATAGACACACTTTATTAATATACACTTTTTAGAAGACTAATTGATTTTTTCCAATATATCCCTCAGCAGCCATTGAATTATTTAGCTAGTGGTGGATGTGTACAAGCTCATGGGCAGTGATGCTGAAGAGTCACCAGTGGCTAAGGGAAAGTACAAGACATGCTCTGCTTATGTGTTGGTTGAGATGCTTCTGAAGGCCATGCTCCTGAGAAAGCAGGCAAAATAGGAAGTTCTTGTCAGCATCATCTTGCTGTGACAGTGATGCTTTCTTGTGGGTCAAAAGACTTGTCAAAATCATCTGATGAGAATACATTGGGATAGGGAAAGGTAAACTTAGGCTGAGAAAGGAAGGAACAGCAACAGACTCTATGTTCAAAACCTGGCATGGCATCCTGGGGAGAAGAAGATCTACAAAAGGCATAGGTTGCACTGTGACCTTTGATAGAAATCTTAACAACGCAAGACTTCCTTGGAAGTATTCTGCAATGATGACAAATTCAGCATCTGCTTCACACACAGGTAATTGGCATTACAAGAATTAAATGCAGAGAATGAATGCAGGAGGAGAAAAGGGAACCAGGAAAGAGTGAAAAAACCCCAGCATACAAGACAGGGACCAAGTTCAAAGATAAGCAAGATAGTCACTCTTCCTACATTAAAACTAGCATAGACAAATGTGTGTCTAACTGACAGGAACGAATGAAGAAGTTCATGCAACCCACTCGTTATCACTAACAGAAAAGAGCCACATGAACAATTGCACAAGGGCTCTTAGCACGATCCAACGTGGAGTCCCAACAAATGTTTGCAAGGAACTCATAAATGGACTTGTTTCTTTTCCTGGTGCAGGTAAAGCAGGAATTAACTTATATATTTTTTCTCACCTCCTCATCTGCTTATTCTGCTCCTAGGCTGCAGGTTACTGTGTACAGAGTGAAGTTGACACAGAGAAATGTCTCTTTGACCTGAGGCTTCAGAGATTTTTATTAAAATCACAATAAAGATGGTTTTAAGCATTGCATACTTTGCTCCCTCAGACCTGGGGATGGCAATTCCTGTCGGGAAGGTCACAGGAAGAAGTAGCTTTCAATCTCCCGACGAGGATTTCCAGGGCTCATTTAGAAAATCTCCCAGCAGTCTGCCATTTATTCTAGGGCAAAGAATTCAGCTTGCTCAAAAAAAAAGACGACAGGTTGAGTCAGATGAACAGATTCAGAAGTAAGTTTTCTCCATGTGTGACTAATTCATACTTCTCTTCAGCTAAGATCAATAGATTTTTAACAGTTTTTCCTCTTGATAGTATGAATTCTTTGTATGTATATGCATAATAGGCAACCATTAATTTGTACAGGAAGATAATCCTACTGTCATTAGTATCAATAGCAAACTCATTCATTTTAGTGAAATTAATCCTGTTAAGACTTACTTAAAAAGAAGACTTGCCAATACTGACTGTCTTCAATAATTACTAAAGTTACTGTTTCTTTGTCTGTGTTAAAGGTTGATGCTGTGCTGAGTTCAAAAGAAGTTACACAGGGGCAGAACTTCTTCCAGAGGACCTGCAAAGGATGAGGCTTTATTACCGACTGTATTGTCGAAATGGCTGTACGCCTTCTGTTACAGGCTGCTGCCTTTGTGTCCACTAGCACAAGCCACTTAAGACTAGTCACAACCAAATTTCCTATGCTGAAGAGAGTTCACAGGCTGCTTTTCCAATGAGCAATGTGACCCTTTCCAAACAAGAGCAGGAATAATGTGAAGTAATCGCATACCCTTACAAAACTAGGGACATCCCAGTGGAAAAAATCTCTGGTGTTTTTTTCAAGAGTGGTGACTCCTGAAACAGGGTATTGGTGTCTCCTGGGAGCAAGGTACTTCTGCATATACATGCAGCTTAAAAGGAATTAGAGCAAATCTGCAATGACTACAGCTGCAAATAACATTTACCAAATACAAATCAATTTTTCAATTACACCAAAGATATTATCTCAGCAAAGAATTCACTGCCTTAAAAGATTCTGGTTTGAATAGTAAGCTGTTCTCTAGTAAATTTAAATGGCTGCAAACCTCTCAAACATCATGATGTTCTGTGGAGAATATGGGTTGTATGGTAGTTATATCAAAGTCAAGTGAACAAGAGCAGAGTCTTACCCATCCTTTGCAATCTGGCAGTTAATATACTATAGATTTATGGAGATGACTATAGTTTGACTTACATCTCTCATATACATAAGGTTACCTTACAGCTGAGTTTTTCTATGAGTCCCTTAACTATAAGAATGTCTCCCAGAGAGCAATGCAGTAAATCTGTTGGTTGGGAACTGAGTAGGTGATAAGAATGTCAAGTCATATTTATGCTTTTTTTCCCCTATAACAAGTAAAAGTGATTTATACTTAAGCAAAGAGCTGATATAAAAAGACCTCTATAAATTTAAAATGTTTGTTATCCCAGTGACATAAAAGCACGCTGTTTTGCTGGAAGTAAGAAATATGCTTTCTCCGAGTATTACAAAAGGTAACACCAAGAGATAGTGAAAATTTACAGTTAGTTTTGAAAACTCAGAAATCTTTTCTGGCTGGACTTCCATGTGTCTTCCTAGAATACAGCCTGGTTCATGTCACTACCTTATTCCCCTGTTCTTTACAGCTCTCGATACCCAGCAAAAGGAGGGGCAGTTTCATGACTACTTGAAGTTGCAGCCACCTGCTTCATCTCTCTGGGCTTTTGCGGCAACCAGGGGGCCACTGTGTCTGGCAGGGCCACCCTGTGAGACCCCAGGATGCCCACTTAACCCAGAGCTTTCAGCTTCAGCCCGTTATGACAGCTTTATCACTGCTGAGGATTGCTGTGTCTTGCCGGACCACTTAGACCAGCTTTAAGGATTTCTCTATTGCTAAAGGCAGATTCTTATCCATTATAAATTGTCAGAGATTCACTGATTTCAGTTTACTGGTAATGATTGCTTCTTACAGTATTTCCAGTTGGCCTCACTTTGATGAAGATGCTGGCTCAGCGTGCTCTGGCAGGAAAAACGGGTACAATTCTGTCATTTAAATTCAACATGGTTGAATATGGGGGACTGAGCATTAAAAAAAAAAGGGGATGTCCAGCTCCTTTGAAGCTACCAGTCACACAGCATTAGGCGTTAGGCATGCAAAACCTTAGCCTAGAAGGTTATATAAATATCACTCTGTGTTTGGTTTTGTATACAACCACAGAAAGCATTGGGCATAACAGCTGAGAGCTTTGCAGTTTTTCATCTACAATATGGAAGCAGTAGAGGAAAGAGGATTTTTATTTGTCTTATTCTTTCGCTGCCTTGGCATCCTATTCAGTGACCACATCCAGGATCTCATGCCAGCTGAATCTGATGATGAGCAGGAAGGGAGGACTAGTCCCAGGCCTCCGATTTTGGAGTCATCCCATCAGGATGCCATCACAGCAGAGAAAAAGTGGCAGCTGACTCACAAGCATTTAGCGCAAATAGGGAAAAGATGGGAGGGCAAAAGGTGCCATCACATGGGGGCCGAGGTCATTCCCAATGGGAGCATGGGGAAATGTGGTCTGGTGGAGACTCATAAGGGTGAGACCCATTTGTGTGTTTAATAGTGGGGTCAGAGTAAAGAGAGGATTTTGTGGCTGTTCTAAAGGTAGGAGACTGAGAGGAATTGGCAACTGGATTGGCAACTGGGAAAGCCACTGGGATGCCCAGAGGGTTTTGCCAGCTGGGAAACAGTTCTGTGCTATTTGACAAGGGAACACATTGTCAATATGTATCCCTTAATACTCAGCAGCTGCTTCTTCCGAGCACAGCAAGGAAGATTTTGCCATGCTTTTTCTGCTGTCTGGGCAAATGGGAGATTTCCCTTTGCAAAGCCCAGGGCATAAGGCTGCCAACAGGGCTGCTGTTACGGGAATCTGAAAAAGATTTTCTCAATATAAAACACAAACCAAGCCACTCTTGTAGTACTTTGCTTTTAACATTTTTATTTCCTGGGAGACAGTAGAAATTAGTGCCTTAGGACCATGTTCAGAGAAAGCTGGGTAAATAAGCATCACAGGGAGGGAGATCGATCAATGTTTCACAGGGAGAATGGGGAAAAACAAGCTGCTCTGGTGGGGCAGAGATGCATGAGGTCCTCAGCCTGAGCTGGCTGGCTTCTCCTACGTGTGCCTAGTGGGCAGCAATGTCAAAGCCCAAGAGAATTTGTCAAACCCTCCTATCCATTAAAAAAGGTACCATTTCATATATGAAGTAGGTTTCAGGTAGTTTCTATTCCCAAATATGAAACCTGCAGGTTTTGTAAACAGTTGACTGACAATATGGCTTCCACTGATTTTTCTGGCTCTTGCTGTTTCACACAGTACTAGCTCTGAAAAAGCAAATCTAGACTAAGTCCTCTCTGTCAGCTCTGGTGATCACAGTACTCGGGTATGTCCTACTCCACTGCAAGCTTGGCAAAGAAGGAAAAAACCTCTGAAACCCCAGTAGCCCTGTTTTACAGGGAGCTATCTCCTTTGCTCCCAATAGCTCCCGATTCTGTCATTCTTGAGGACCTGCCCTGTGCTTATGGATTTCTTTTTTGCAACTCTCCTGTAAAGTAGAGAGAACCAAGGCCCTAAGGGTCTGACTAACATCACAAAGGAGGTCTGTGGTCATGCTTAAATGGATATAAAATAATGTCAGAATTCGGTGCTGCAACCACTGAACCATTTCTGTCTTTCTCATATTTGTAAAAAAAAAAAAAATTTCTTTCCCAAAGCCAGCCTTAGTCATTTGTTAGCCTAGAAAAGGTTCATACCCAAATGCACAATGAGACATTCAGAGTCCTCCAGCTCCAAAACACTCACACTTCTATGCCAATTGGGAATGTTCTGGTGACTAATTTGTAGACTATAGTGAGGCCCATGACTGCATCTTTAACAAATTTGTTCTAAAATATTCAGCCTCTCAGATAGCCATCTAGGTCATTTGTTCCTATTTTACAGTTGGGGGGCTTGGGGGGTGGTTTTAGTTTGATCTTGCTCTTACCGTGCTGGTGGTTCAATGTTGTTGACAAGTGCTATTTAATGCCTTTGGCTACACACACAGCATTGATCTTAACACTCTGTAGCTACACATAGTAGTACTAAATATTCAACTAGGAAGAATGGCAAATAACAATAGTAAGGGAATAAATGAAAGGCAGATCCAGGCTTGTGTACTCTGGACAGTGTATTCTCTAAAATATCATCTGTTTCTGGAATTTGGGGAGTTTTTACCACTATTAGTACCTAAGCACAATTGCAAGAATCATTCTTGACTAATCTCTACAATGCTTCCTGAGATCAACAAAACAAAATTCACACATGGTGGGGGTTTTTGTCAGGTACATCATAAGAATTAATATTTGTTGCCTTGCTGTTACACCATGGGCAAAAAAACTGAAGTAATTTGGTCAGATATAATGCCCGACTTTATTTCATGGAGCCAACAGTGAAATGCTTTTTCTTCTTGTGCTGTTACCCGAAATAGGCCTGAAATGCTCAGCTGACCTTCAGCAGGAAAATTTTCTTACCTCTGCTATCTGAAGGAGAGAGATTTTATGATTCTTACAACAGCTTTGTCTGGTAAGCTACACTGTATAGTACATTTGTATTCATGGCCAGGTAAGAAGATTAACATCTGTTGAGAAAATCTTCAATACTGTCTTCAAAAGAGGAGGTTAGAACATCTTCCCTAGTAGAAGATGCCTCATATTCTACCAATTCTAGAGAGAAAGGACAGAGGAGGTGACTGGACTCAGGCAGGCAAATGACAAGTTGGGACACAATTGGAAGAGGAGAGATTACTTAAGGTTGGCCTATGAAAGTGGGATGTTTTGTAATTTAGCTCTGATGTGGGATAAAAGGGGGATGCTACTCTGAGCATCTCATTTTGAGTTGTCTTGAATGTTTTGACATGTCTTGAATATTGCAGACAAGTGGCTTGCTTTCTCTTTTTCTGTTGTTCCTCCAATCTTGTCACAGCAGTATTAAACCGAACTTTCATGGAAAGGAAAAATCCACAGCACACATCAAAAGTCACAGCTAACATTTCACCTAGTATACAGGTAGTCCCGGTTCTAGGAACTCTAGGAAGACACACTGCTGGATTGCAGTTTAACTTTGCAAATTGGCCCAAATGCACATTCATTCATTCACTCATTCCTAATGCCACTTATCCACTACATTCTTCGATAACAAAGATTGCAAGTCCCAAAGTGACACTGAGCATGAGGGCTCCTTAGCTCTGTGTAGCAATGTGAAGTCTAGCACATGTGGTCAAAGTCAAGGATCTGTGGTTGTGACTACTGGTAATGTATACCTGTTGAGTATATTTTCTTGACAGTGAATTCTGGAGGAATATACTGAAAAGAAGAAGTAACAAGTCTTAGTGTGTTTTAAATTAACAGCCTTCTAGAGCTGAGCTAAACTCACAGACCATCAGTTTCTGAGTTCAGAATGCTGCTAATTAATCAAAGCTTCTGTCATAAAGCAATGTGACATTAAATTCCCATTAGATGTAGATGCAAAAATTACTTTTTTTTTCCATGCTGAACACCATTCAAATATGTTATCAGTAGACAAGCTAGTGTAAAATGATTAGAGCTTGTTTCAGCTATTCTCCCTCCCCCTTTTCCCTGGTTAACAGGAGTCTGAAGGTTTTTTTAGCTCAAAAACAAGATCAAGCTCTTCTGAAATTATTGTAAGGGATGTTGACTTTAAAAGGACAGTAAAACATTTGTTCATCTGTCAGCTGTGACTTATTCCATTATTTTTACCTTGTCCACTGAAATCAGTAAGAAATCACCTAGAAACTTCAGTGTCAGTTGGGTTGAACTCAAAGACAATTTTTGGTACCCATACATTACCTTGGGAACAACAGGAAAATGTCTTCTTGCTCTGCAGCTGTGAGAGAGGTGTCTTCCAAATCTACCCATGAACCACTGAACCTTGACTAGCTCATGTTCTGGCGGGATGTCCCAGACTCCAGAGGAAAAAAGTCTTTAAAGAACATGCAGGCAAAGCACCTTATGGTAACCATGCTGCTACCCCTAATGCAATTCACCAACAGCCAAAGTGGACATGTTTTTCAGGAGAACTTGCATAGGAAACAGCGATGGTCTATACAGCAGAAAGCCCATCTCAAAATGTTTTCTATAAGTTCACAGGTCATAAAAATGCTGAAATCATATAGAATGGGCCCTGTACATGTCCCAAATGGATCAGTTCAGTCCTGGCTTGAATGAATCATGCCCTTGGTGTTAGTGACAGAGTTTGGATGGTCCCTGTAGCAAGGAAGGAATTCAAAAGGGGCAGTAACCGAGGAACAGTGGAAAATCAGGCTGGCAGAAAGAGTCACAAGGACAAAGAGGGAGGGAGAAACTCCCAGGCAAACCTTGTCCATTCGAGTGAAACTAAACCAGTGTGAGCTCCGTGGTGAAGCCTGTTCTGGAGGAGCCCACGGGGAAGGTGCAGAGCAGCCATTCGGGCAGCCCTCTGAACGGGGCTGGCTGAGTCTGTAGGTGAGGGTGTCCAGTGTGAATGGACTGAGCTGTTTGCAACATGCATGAAAGCTTAAACAGAAAATAATCCTGAGAAACAGAAGACAGGGCCTGACCTACTTTAAATTGAGGAACTGTAAAATCAGTTGATTTGACCAAGTGGAGATAGTTACTTCTGCAGTAAGAAAAGGAGCAAAAAAAGGCAAAATAAGCTTTTTGAAAAGATCAAGGTCAGCTTCTAGAAACAGCTACACTGAGCACAACTGAGCTACAACTAAGCTTTTTTAGCCAAAGACATTGTTTCTGTTTATTCAGCTAAATAGAGCAGTTATTACCTGTTTCTGATACCAGTAATGTTATTAGACCCATGGCTGGGCAAGGGATATGACAGATGCATGAAAAGGCAAAAAAACTGGAAAGATTTGACTTCTTTATTTTAGATAAAACTACGTGATAGATAGCTAGATAGACAGACAGATAGATGATAGATATAACACAAAGAATGGCCAAGAGAAAGTAAATCAGATTTTTTAATATAAAATTTGGGAATAATGGGTGCACAAGCAAATTTAAAGATGATAACCAGGAATGTTGCTTCATGATGCACAGTTGCATCACAGCCAGTTGGGACCACATGTCAGTAGGATTCTGGTGAAAATTAGTGAATACATGCAGGAAACAGAAACACATGATTTTTTATTTTATCAGCTGCCTGGAATTAATATAAGGCTTTCTGTTCCGATGCAGTACTGATGTGTTTAGAGATCATATTGACAGGTGACTTCATTCTAGATTTTTTTTTTCTTTTTGGGCATCTGGTTCTAGACTGACCTATGGTATATGTAGTTATTCTTGGTTTTATTATATTCTTTATATTTAAACAAGAGCCTCTGCTCCTCTTCAGTTCTTTTCTCTTCATCTCCACTCTCTACTGTTCATAGTACTTACTCTCCATGCTTACATCTATCCATCATTTATCTACTCAGCCTGCAGCACCTATTACATCTGCTTTTCATCTTGCCTATTGTATGAATCAGTGTAAAAATCCATGTTGTAGGGAAGGCAGCTGTGAGCCATAAGCAGCCTTGGTAGTGGTCCAGGGAATTACTCTTCTGGTAGCATGAAGAGAAGTTCCCATCTTGTGCGACAAAATGTGAAAATATGAAAGTAGCTGCAGTAGCCCTGCCGAAGGATGTTACCCTCTGGAATAACATTTTACACAGCCAAGGAAGTAGGCAGAACTAGACTTGCAGTTAGAACAACCGGTTTCTTAAATTCAGTGCAAAAGTACAAGCTGTAGAGTGGTCCCACATCACAGAACTGTACTGGGAGAGTATTTAATTTACAGTTACATTTACCTTCAGCACTCACAACCACTCCTTAGAAGAATCCATGGCCGATTTTCCTTTTTCCTGAAATTCTAAAAATGTCAAAGGCTTTTGATATATACAGTCAATATAATTTAAGCAGAGACAGGGCTCTGAATCCAGAGACCCCACATGTCTGATACTGCATCAGCTTAATTTATTGTTCACAGTAGGCAGTGGTTGTCTGAGCAGATAGGTTTTCCAGTCGTATTATTTGACATCATCACAGTTGAATATGCACCAGAATACCATGTGGTGAGAACGTAATAAATCAGCTCATTATGTCTATAATCATTATGATTATGTGTTGTTCCAGATCTCAGTTTTGTTGACATAAAAGGAGGTAAACAGTATAAATTACTGACTCATCAAATGGTTTGTTTTAATTTGTTAAGAAGGGAGAAGGTTATTTTCTTGTGTGGCCTGTTTCACATTTAGAATCACAGTAATGAATATATAGAATATGAGTTAAATGGGAATAGCAGAATGTGAAATTAATCATACCCAAATGTACTACATAGACACTAAGGCTGAAAACATAAGTGTCACAACACATTGACCAAAGGTTCCCATCATACCAAAGGAATCACAGACTACTAGAGGCTGGAAGGCACTTCTGGAGGTTATCTTGTTCAACCCCTCTGCTCAAGCAGGGCCACCTAGACCAGGCTGCCTGGGACCACGTCCAGATGGCTTTTGAATACCTCCAGGGATGGAGACTCCACAGCCTCTCGGGGCAACTGTGTCAGTGCTTGTTCACCCTCATAGCAAAGCTGCCTTCCACCTTGTCGGCCCCACCATGTACCGGTGCCTGGGGTTATTCCTCCCCAGGCACAGGGCTTTGCACTTTCCCTTGCTGAAACGCTTCAGGTTCCCGTCAGCCCATTTCTCCAGCCTATCGAGGTCCCTCTGGATGGCAGCACAACCCCCTGGTGTATCAGCCACTCCTACCAGATCTGTGTCATCAGCAAAGCTCTGAGGTGCCCTCTGCCCCATCATCCAGATCATGAATGAGGATGCTTAACGGTCAGTATTAACCCAGTCTTCACCCCTGGGGTGTACCACTAGCGACTGGCCTGCGACTAGACTTCCTGCCACTCATCACCACCCTCTGGACATGGCCATTCAGCCACGATTCAATCCACTTCGCTGTCTGCTCATCCAGCCCATACTTCATCAGCTTCTCTATGAGGATCTTAGGGGCGTCAGTGTCAAAAACCTTCCTGAAGTCTAGGTAAAAAATAATCACTGCGCTCTCCTTATCTACCAAGCCAGTCATTTCACCATAAAAGTTTATCAAGTTGGTCAAGCATGACTTCCCCTTCGTGAAGCCATATTGGCGACTCCTGATGACTTGCTGATCCTTCATGTGCCTGGAAGTGGTTTTCAGGATTAGCTGCTCCATCACCTTCCGAGGACTGAGGTAAGGCTGGCTGGCCTGGGTCCTCATTCCTACCCTTCTTGAAGATAGGAGTGACATTTGTGTTCCTCCACTCTTCAGGTACTTCTCCCAGTCACCATGATCATTTGAAGATAATTGAGAGTGGCCTCGCAGTGACATCAGCCAGCTCCCCTAGCAGTTGTGGGTGCATCCCATCAGGGCCTGTGGACTTGTGTATGTCCAGTCTGCTAAAGTATTCTCGAACCTGATCCTCATCCACCAACAGTATGTATTCCTTGCTCCAGACTTTCCCTGGTCTTTGGGACCTGGGATTTCTGAAGGACAGTCTTGCTAGCAAAGGCTGAGGTGAAGAAGGCATTCTTGCAGCCTTTTCCATGTCCTGTGTACCCAGGTCCCCCATCTCATTCAGCAAGGGGCCCACATTTTCCCTACTCATCTTTTTGTTACCTAGGTACCCATAGAAGCCCTTCTCGTTGTCTTTGACATGCGTACCCAGATGCAATTCTAGTTGGGCTTTAGCTTTCTTAACTTCACCCCTGGATGCTCTCACAATGTATCTGTATTCCTCTCAGGTTACCCGTCCTTGCTTCCTCCCTCTGTATGCTTCCTTTTTGTGTCTGAGTTTGGCCAGGAGCTCTTTGTTCATCCATGCAGGCCTCTTGGCATTTTGCCTGACTTCTTCCTCATTGGGATGGACCACTCTTGAGCTTGGAGGAGGTGATGCCTGAATATTAACCAGCTTTCTTGGGCCCCTCTTCCCTCCAGGGGTTTATCCCATGGGACTCTACCAACCAGGTCTTTGACAATGCCAGACTCTGCTCTCCTGAAGTCCAGGAGGGTTGTGAGCTTGCTTTTTACCCTCCTCCCTCCCTTCAGGATCCCAAACTCCACCATCTCATTGTCACTGCAGCCAAGGCTGCCTTTGACCTTCACAGGCCCAGTGAGCCCCTTCTTGTTGGTGAGTATGAGGTCCAGCGAGCACCTCTCCTCATTGGCTCCTCTGTCACTTGGGTGAAGAAGCTGATGCACTCCAAGAACCTCCAGGACTGCCTATGCCCTGCTGTGCTGTCCCTCCTGTATATATTGGGGTGGTTGAAGTTCCCCACGTGAACATTCACAGCACAGTCAGCACCAAAAACTGTCAAGAGGTGCATGATGAGGGCCAAAGACATTTTCACAACGCCGTAGAAATTCACATCCTTACGTATTTTCAACTGAAATAGCTGCCTGAGATAGAGCAACTAGCATATGGATTCATAGCATTTTAGAACCACCATGAAATGGAAAAACACCCCAAATACTGAGTTCACTCACAATGGCATACTATTCATTCCATGCAGTTTTCTTTATATCCTTTTTTTTTTATTTTTATGAAGACCATAATGTTTAAGGGAAACATTCTTAAAGGAAATGTGACCAACAGAACCTATTCTTTCTAGCCATAAACTGCGTTATCAGTCCCAGTCTAATGATCCAGGAGTGTTATTACTGTGGTTGAACAGCACATCCATTTGTGAGATGCCCAGTACAGCCCATTAGGTATGTGAGAGGTAAAGGGAGAGCGAGATGCTGTGTAACATTTGGAATGAATATTTGCTCTGCTCTGCTGGTTGTACGGAAAGTGCATGATCACCAAACACATGCATCACGTCACCTCATGTATGGTTTTCTTCCTTGATACGTTTGTCTCTAATTGTACAGCTGCTGACGGCAGCTATCATACCAGAGGACTTGTACGTTTTTTGGCTCAGCTCCCAGTCCAAAATGAACGTGTTCATCCAGTTATTCACTTGTTTTTCACATCAATGGGAGGCAAAGGTGTAAGTGCCTTCACAAAACTATAAATGTTAAATTATTCTATTCACAAGTTTGCTCTTCATTGTTCTTTTCAGCTCAGTCTTCAGCTGGAGTTTTGCCTGGGAAAAGTTCTGCTTTTATTTACTTTTTGAAGTATTCCTAACTGCTTTTCCTAACAAAGACATGAAAGATGCTGCATTAAAAAAAGGCTGCTACAGAATTTAAATTTGGTATCAATGTCAACAAAACTGAAAATATATTGAGAAATATGGTAGAAGCAGTGCAATAAACAACAGGCCTAATCCACACCAATGTAAATTTGCATGTTGCTACTGAAGTAAATGAAACTACACTAGTTTAGGACAGCTACGCATCTTCTCAACCTGTTATACCATCATCAGCTCTATTTTTTTTCAGCTACAGTAAAGAACTTTCTTTTAGCCAGGTGGTGATAGAGTTTGAAGATGAGATTTTAAAACATTCTACAAGAGCCTTCAAAGGCACTGCAGAAGTGTGGTTATCATTTCTGCTGTTTAATTGTATTCTGGCAGCTCGTAGAAATCCAGGCTCCTGTCGCCCTGAGCTCTGGCCTAATACATATCAAAAGATAATCCCTCTACAGTTAAATTTATGCTTTCACCCTGGTCAATACTAGCAAGTTAAAAAGGTTTAGTTTTTTATTATTCTAGATTTTATTGAGACCTATGCACACACTTAATTTTAAGCGTGTTCTGTTGACTTGAGTAAGTGCTAAGCACATTGCTTAAAGCTAAGCAACCATCTATGTGCTGCCCTCAGTGTGAATGCTTTTTTGCATTAAGATCTACAAAAACTTAACATAAAACAAATGTATATAGCTGGAGATTGAAGCAGACGAAAAGATGGCAGAAAATAGTAAATTGGCCATGACTCACAGGTGATTAAGCAAATGAGTTAAAAATTCAGATAAATAAACCAGAATAATCTAAATATCTGGTTTGCATTGATATGACGACACATTAATATGTTGAGACATGATGACTTCTTTAGACTATCAGGACAGCAGCTAGGGGAGTTCAGAGCTCATAACAGGGTTTAGAAAATGGTTTAGAGGTCTTTAATACCAATATTGCATAAGGTACCAAATGAAACCGTTCTATGGTAGACTGTGGTTCAGGGAAGAGAAAAGGACATAGGGGAAAAAACAGGTACATGAGAAGAGTTCATAAACAAAGTGGCCATGCCCTGAGTGCATGTTTGCACTTCATCACCTTAGCCAATTTCTGCAATGATCTGAGTGTCTTTGATGCCTCTTCTCAGCTTTCCTAGGTCATAATTGCATTTGGAAACAAAAGCATCCATGCCCTACCGGGCATGGGGAAGAGATTATTAGTTGAGCTGTATTTCAGTCATATTACTGTCTTCATTCCTCTTGGATTTCCTTGTCCATCAGACGATAATAAGTAGACCCAGTGCTCAGCCATGACTGCTGAGAGCAGCATGGGGAGTCTCAGTAGTGCTGTACAGACAGAAGGAAATGTTTATCTGAACTCATGAGGAAAACATTTGGGAGCTAGTTTTGAAGTGCATGGGCATGAAGGGGCTTGGAGCAAACAAAGCTCCCAACCCCTCTCTTTTTTGCCTCAGAATTAGCGTGGCTTCTTTCCCGCAGGCGCTGAGACTGAGTCGTCCCCGTGTTCTGAAGGTATTTCACAGCCCTAAAATAGGAAGGGCACAAGAGCCCATAGAAAAGCTTCCCAGCCTTTCCAGCTGAATGTATATGACTCTTATTGCTGTGACTTTCAAGGCTGGATGGTCAACCGCCTCTCTTATGTGCCTCTGAAAATCCTGCCATGTTCCCACTTCAATTAATCTCGAAGGTGGTTTCCAAAGAAGAGGAACATATCAGCTATAAATACTAAAACAGCTGAAATTCCTCACTTTGCAAATGGTTTCAGAGCCAAGTAAGGGCTGCCTGGAGACAAGCCTGATTCTCACCTTTTTTCTTCCTGGGCAGGGAAGGTTGCTGTTGAAGGGAATAGCATTAACATTTTCCAGTGACTTGGACATGGGGAGAAAGAGGCAGAAAGGAAAAGATGGCAGCGGGGTGTTAAAGCTACATTAAAGGACACAAGAAGCTTGGCTAGCTTGCAGAATTGAGCTAACTGGTTAACTGAGTGCCAAGACTGCAATTTTAGTATCTCAGGCTAAGGGGGTATTATTAACGGAAAGGGTGTCTCTTAAGAGTCCAGACAAGGAATACTATGTTTATGAAAGTTTAGGAAAACTACACTAATTGTAACTGTCCCTGGCCAAGGAGCCCCTCAGGTCCCCTGACGTCCTTGTAGCAGCAAGGTCTGTAGGTGCCTACGGCTACCTCTTCATAAAAGCACAACTGCTGACAAAAGGAAGTTGCATCATCCAGCCTTTCTTCTTCTTTAACAAAAAAAGGGGAAGTTTCACTGTAGTAGTGTTAATGGCAGCAGGATTAATTCTAGGAAGTTTGGCAATGTTTCTTTAAAAATAGGTCATTTAGCAGAATAATGAAGAGGAGTTGAACACTGACTCTCTTTGCCATCCTGACCTTGTATTCCTGACTCAGACACAACCAGGGTGAGGACCCGGCTTTATACAGCCCTCCAGAGCACCAAAAGAAGTAGCAAGATTGCAAAAAGAACGAAGTAAAGAAAAGCTACTGGGACCCCCCGGCTGCCCTAGTGCTGTCAATCTTTTCCTTTTCCTGATAAAGTTTGAGGCTCTCGCCACTCTCCCCCCCCTCCAGCGAGGTTCCCTCGTGCTTGGGATGTTCAGGCTGAAGAGTACTGCCGGTTTGGTTTTGGCACATGTGAAAAAGTGGTTATTGTTGGTCAATATTGGAAATATCTCTTAAATTTTCCATGGTTAAATAACTGTCAGAAAGCCACATTCAGGAATGGCTATTACATAAATATGCGCTGATCTTAGCGGCCACTGTTGGGGAAGAAATTACATGTGCCACAGTAGGAAACATAAGCCATTTTTCATGACCACTTAACCCATGACTCAAAGAGATTTAGGATCAATAACTGAGCCTGAGGGTGTTTTGCAGAGCAGTGAATAAAATATGGGTCCATACATATAGATCAAGGGAATATGATTCATTGATATTTATGATGGTTAGAGATAAAAATTATTTTCTTAGTTCCTCTAGTCAACCGTCCTTTTTTCCCCTCAATCTTTTCCATATTGCAACAGAGTTCTCCTCACAGCTTGTCCTATGGTTTTGGAAATCCTGCTCCTATCTATCCCTAAAGGCAGATAGGAGAGTTAAAATCTTCCCGTTTGAAAACCTGCGTTTGACTTGAATCTCCGGGCACCGCAGCACCATTTCCTGTGATTGCAGCAGAGAGAGATAAAATTCCACATTGGTGGGCATAAACCTAAATTAGATCAAAGCTTTCCAGACAACTATAAGTCCTAACCCAAAATGTCTTTTACTGCTAATATTTTTGCTTGGGTTTTTGTTTGGGGGTTTTTGGGTTTTTTTTCCAGGCAAACAGGGCAGTGCTTCATACAGGAAGCCAAATTTGCCCGTCAAAAACAACAATCCAAATCGAAAGCGTGACAAGAGCTGATCCGCATTTGCACCCCCTGCAATTCCCCATGCAAATTTGTACAACTCCGCAACCAAACGGCTCATTAGGTGCCCAGACAGCTATCCGTGGGCACGCTTCCTCAGCTGATGCACGCAGGGCTAGCAAAGGTGGACGGAGCGAGCGGATCCGGGATGTGCAGCTCTAGCTCTTCTTGCCGCGAAGAAGCTCAGCGTGTAGTTTTGTTTTCGGAGCTGGAAAGAACCGGCTGGTAAACGAGGCGATGCAGAGCAAGCCCCGGCGCACCGTCGGGGCTCTGGCACGGCCGCCGAGCTCTCCCGGGGGAGCTGCCGAGGGGCCCGAGGGCCCCCCTGCTCGGCCCCATGCCCCTGAGGGAGGGCAGGAGCCTCCAGCTCCCGGGCTATAAAAGCCAGGCGAGGCCTGAGGTGGGCTTGGCGTGAGCTGGAAATGCCTCCCTGGAACCAGGTACGTGCCGGCGCCCTCCGCATTTGGGAGGGCTTGAGGCGGGGTGCAGGGGCTAAGCGCCGACGGGGCGGGGGGGGGGGGGGTCGAGGTGCCCTCCCCGCCGGCCGGGGCCCGCTCGCTGCCCCCCCCGGGAGCTGCCCCGCTCTCCCTGCGGCCGCGGAGGGGAGCCCGGCCCCGGCGCCGCAGCCCGGGCGCTCCCCGCCTCCCCCCGCCGGCCGCCGCGCCCTCTGCCAGCGGCCGGGAGGAGCCGGCGCCCGCTCCCGCTCCCGCTCGGCACGGCTCCCCGGGCGGCGGCGGAGGCTGGCCGGGGCCGGTCTGCCCGAGCCTCCCGCCGCCGCTGCCTTCTTCGTAGTCGGCACGAATCGCCTGCCTCCCTCCCTGCCCCCCGCGGCGGGGAGGGCCACCCCAGCGGAGCCCTCCTCCCTCCCTCCCTCCCTCCCTCCGCCCTCCTCCCTCCGCCGCACACCCCGAGGAAGGGCTTGTTTTCCTGCCCGGATGATGAATTTCTCCGCAAGGTCATCCCTGCCCGCGGCGGCGGCGCGCCCGCGGCTCCCCGGGCGCCGCCGCGGAGGTAAGGGGCGGGGGAAGCGGGGGGGGGGGGGGGGTCGTGAGCACATCCCCACACACCCCCCCACGCACACACAGCCCAGCAAGTTTTTTCGGCGCCGGAGAGGAGCGGGGTCGGTGCGTGGACAGGTGCCCGGCGGGGCGGGGGGCGGCCTTGCCCGGCGCGGGGGTGCTGGGCGGGCCGAGCCGTGCCCTCCTCCGCGGCGGCTGGGGGCTGCGGCCCCCCCCGAAGCCCGGGGGTGGGGGGTGGCCGGGCCGGGCCAGCCCCGAGGGGGCCTCTCTAATCCTCCGCTGGTTTTTACCGGCGCTCGGGAGCGGCTTTGGCTCCCGCGCTTCCGGCAGCGCGGAAAACTTTAAAAGAAATAATGAAGATGATAATAACAAGGTGCCCCCCAGCCGCCGGGCCGGGCCGGGCCGGGGGGATGCGCGGCGCGGTCGCCACGGCAGCGGCGCGGTCGCCACGGCAACGTGTCGGCGGCCCGCGGCCGCGGTGTCGCAGCGCGGAGGGTGCCCCGGAGGCCGCCGCCGGCGCGGGGGGGGGGGGGCAGCCCCGGCCCCCCGCCTTCCGCCGCCCCGGCGTGGGGCTCGGCGCCAAGAGGCGTCCCCCGGGGCCCGCCCCGCGGCCGCGGCCTCCGCGGGGCGAAGCCGGACGGCGACAGACGTGTGGGTGTACCCGCGTAGCCCGGGACGGGTGTCTGCGAAACCCGGGGCTCCCGAAAGCGCGCTCTCGGGGCTGCTGGGCTGAGGGCGGGAGGGTGGTCCGCTCGGGCGGCGAGCGGGGCTGTTGCGGTCAAGTACCGGCTCGCCCGGCGATGCTCGCCCGGCGATGCTCGCCCGCCTCGGCGTCGCGCTGCCGGTTCGCGTTGAGCAACCTGGCTCGGAGGGGTTTAGGGCCGGTCACAACCCCCTGACGGGCCTTTTCTTTCTCCTGCTGAAGTCGGCGACAAAACTACGGATGGTCTCACCAGCTCGCAGTCTGTGACTTGGCGTTGTCCGCAGATCAACCTGCTTTTTGCGCCCCGGGCAGGCCTTGGCTCTGTCAAGACTTTGTTCCCTTCATCCGCCTTTTTCTCGCAGGGGAAGGTAACAATGCTGCCGGTGGATTTATCAGAAGGATTTATGATGATCCCATAGTCTAACCTCTTCCATAATATGAAGCACAGACTGGTCCCCAGTGACTCTGAGGTCCGGCCCACCAGCCTCTTCAAACAGTCTTGATTAATGACTTCCAGCAATGGGGAATTGACTACATTCCTGGATAATTGGCTCCGATCGTTAATCTCATTGTTAAACGTTTGCATCTTTTTTCCGACTTTGAACTTTCCTGTCTTCATCTTCTAGCTACTGGATCTTGTAATGCCTTTGTCTGTCAGATTAAATAGCTATCTATTTTCAGATCCGTCTCTCTCTGCTCAAGTATTTAAGGGCAGTAATTAAATAGCCACTTAACGTTGTCTCTGATGAGATAAATAGACCGGGCTCCTTTGGTCTCTCCCTGGAATGCAGATGCTCCCCAGGAGAAGCGGCTGGGCCGCTCTTCTTCTCTCTCAGAGCCCCCACCACTCTTCTTCTCTCTCAGAGCCCCCACTTTTGTCCTCGCCGGCCACCGGCGCTGAACAGTGGGTTCCAGGAAGGCTCTCGTTAATGTCACATGCGGAGATAATAACATCATGCTCAGTATTCCCCTGTCTATTCACCCAATGGTACGAATTTTGCTTTCCCACGACCACGCAGTGGGAACTTATGTTCCGTTAGTTACGTGCAGTGATCCCTGCGTTTCTTTGCGAGCCAGGGTTTTCTCAGAAGCTGGTTGCCTGTCCTGCAAGGGGCATTTAAATTAAATATTCCTACATGCATAACTTTGGATCTGCCTATATTAAATGGATTTTTCCCTCCTCCTATCTCTTCGCTTCCAGGGAGTCTGCAGCTCGGGAATGACTCTAGAGCTCTGGTGTTTCTCCCTCTAGAAGTCAGCTGAGTTTTTTCCTGGGACCTCTGTGCTAAAACTGTTTTTCTTCTTCTTGGTAGGATTCTCTCCAGATGAGCTTAAAGTTATTTGAAGTTTACTGGGGGAGAAGTTATACTGAGTAATATACAAACTGCAGACTGAAAGTGCCCATTACAGTGAATTGGTTTCGTAACTGCTTCTGTTCAGCTGTGCCTCCAAGTGTTGGTGAGAGAGAAAGAGATTTGCTTTCCTGTTTTACAGAACTGTAAATTCCACTGCTGGGTGCGTTGTCTAGGTTGATACATATATTGTCGTTATGTTGCGACTTAACTTGAATTTTGCGAGTTTTACTTACTCTGAAGTGTGCTGAAGCCTGGATTTATAGCTCTCTTTAGAAAGCGCAGTGCCTGAGAGTATGGGCCAGAGGTGGGTGTTTTTGACAGGATATTGTCGAGTTTTTCAGTAGCATGTAGCAGCTCGACGGGGACCGAAAGGATGAGATTGAGCAATCTGAAGGCATGTGCTGTGGGAGATGGTACAAAATACTAAAGTTCTTTGAAGTGGGCTTTTTTTTGTTGGTTGGTTCGTTGGTTTCTTTGTTTGGGGGGGAGGGGGAGGATGTAACCACCTTGACTTACCCTGTCTAAGAGCTTAATGCATACTGAGGGAGGATGATGTAAGAAAGGTCCAAAAACTAAAGACCTTGCCTGTACGTGCTGACCATCCCATGAAGTAAGTGAGGTGATGATCCTTTTCAGTAAGGTTTGTTTGCGTGAATGAAGACAGCAGGTTTCAGCCTTTAGAATGACCTAATTGTCTTCAAAGTGTTAAAATTAAGAAAAAGTATGTTCTGATTGTGTAATGACTTAAGTGTCAGGACAAAGAGCTTTCTTGAAATTTCACAAGGATTTTTTGTTTTTCTTTTCAAGTCCCTGAAAACATGTCTATACAAAAGATTGCGCTAAGTATAAACAGTGATGGACCCTTAAAAGGTCTGAAAATCATCACTGAGCTCAGATATCACATCTGATTGAATGGACTAACCCTATGAGCTCTAGAATTGTGGTGAATTTTCTACAGGCTGGTGTCAGCATCTTAGGAATTGTTTATCAATTGTTTATATAATTGTATATCCCCCCAATATGAAATTTTGGAATTTTATTACCTGGGAGGTATCTTTCCCCCTATCCATCCAAACTCAGCTTCTCTCCCCCAAGCTGGCTAATTTCCCTGAGTTTTTCCAACATATGCTTTCCCTTCTCAAGGTTGCATCTTTAAGTCCTTTTGCGGTCAGAAGAGCATGCATATGTTTCCACGGGGTGAATTGTCCCAAAATTTTTACATTCTTGAGTCATGATGCCCATCCAGGGTCAGCCCAGCACTAAGAACAGTGGCTGTTAATTAACCCTACAATGCCAGGACAGACAGAAGATAGTATTTGTGAGTCTCAAATTTGCAGTGTCAGCTGAAAGCTGTCCAGCAAGTGCTAGGTTAGAGTTAAGCAGATTTCATTAGCAAAATAAGTTGGCAGTAGTAAAATTTGTCAGATTTGGGTCCTACAACTGTTACTGCCACCTTTATTTTTAACAACATAAACCCCCTCCATCAGATGCAGCCAAAGCTAAGGAGAACCTGATTATATTAAGAACAACATCCTGCCTCCGATTTGTTTGTGAAATCGTCACTGGTGTAGGAGTAAAAGCAAGCTGCTCATAGTCTTACAGCTACAGACAGAGCAAAATTTTGTAACTTGTATGACTGTGCTTCTAGCAGCGCATCTTTTCTTAATTTGTAACTCCCACGTTAAAGGCAGAGGTGGGATATAGGCTGAAGCTCGTGCCTTTGTGGATTTAAGAGCAATGCTGGATTTAGAGCTGATATTATCTAACAGCATGTAACAACTTCATAGCTGATAAAACCTTCATACCTGCCCTACAGGGTTACGAAGTGGTTCTCTATGTGCAAAATTCTTTAAAATTAGTTGCATTGTTACTGGCAGTACTTTGATGTTATTATGGAAGATTAGAAATGTAAGAGAAGTCACCCAGGATTGTTTCTGTATTAACCTTGGATACAAATCGGGTGCTGTAATTGTAAGCCTCGATACTATGTGACAAGGTGTCTAAACTGATCCCATATTTGGTTTTACACATTGGATTATTTAGGTAAACATCACCTTCTTAAGAGTCAGAACAAAACAAAGATTGATAATATTTATTGGGGGAAAAGGAGTTCTGGATATGTTCTGAATGAAATTAAATTACCTTCCAGTAGGAAAAGCTTTTGAGAGCATATCTGAGCACAGTTTACTTTTGCAAATGGTAAAAATAGAAAAGGGCTACATGTATCTGGGTTATTATATACATGGATTTTGAACTCAGTTCTATAGAAACAAAGACTTGTACTGATTAAAAAATTAATCACAGATGATCAATTACTTATTAAGGTTGAGCGATTCATTTCTTGGAGTCCGTGGCTAAGAGTTTGCGTTTGTAAATTGGCAGCAGATCCGAAAAGGCAGAGGTGTCAGCACGCTGCTGAGTAAATAGGGAAAAAACGCAACGCCAACACTTGCGTGCAGGGTGTGGGGGAGAGAGACAAAGGGAAAGGTGGAAACCAAAGGAGTAATGACTAGGAAGCAGCGTAATATCATTTTGTCCCAATTTGTCCTCTGTCAGCAGTGGACACATGTACTTGGGGAAAATAATTAAGTGGAGGGAAGAATGCCAACAATCACAAATATTACAACAAATTGCTGTAAAAGCTTCTATCAGGGTGCTACAGGCGTGTCCACAGAGGACAGATTGAATTCTTCTTTCCCCCCCCTCCCCCCCCCCCCCATATCTCTGACTCCATGATCCTGTGTTACAAACCTTAGTGGCAGGTATGGAAGCTATTACCGCAGCCGATATCAACCAGCCATCCAGGGAGATCCTGGGGTTTGGTTTTTGGTTTGGTTTTTTTTTTTTTTTTGAATGATCCAGGAACGAGAGCCTGTATCTGTTATATCAGTGGTTGTAATTGTTAGCAACACCCATTACTTTTACTGTTCATTTTACTATACTTACTATACATTAGTAAAATGTGGTAATAACAATTGAGTTTGCTTGCTTCCTTGCCTGCTTTCCTCCCTCTGAAAGTAGTTATCTTAGAAGGACAAGAAGGAGTTAATCGAGGGGGACACAAGCAGACACCCCAGTGCTTTGTTAAACTATTAGTATCTGTAGTATTAGCATCTCTACATACTATTAGTATCTGTGTCTTACACAGTAGAGAGCAGCTCTGAGCTGAGACTCAAAGCTTGTATCACTTGGCAAGTGATAACAATTCATTTTCCAGGCTAATTTATATCACTGTTGTCTACCTTTGGAGATTAAAATATTCTGCTGAGGGAGTGCAGAAGAAGTTTTTTAGACTAGGATCATAAGAAGAGTGTATTGTGAGCTGAGATATTTCTCGTCTCCCTCTCGAGCAACTCTCACAGTCACTACTAAGGAAACAAAGTCAACTATGGTAAAATAGATATGAAGCACACTGCTAGATGGGAATCCTCACTGCGCTCTGGTGAACTTTTGATGCAGGAAGCAGCAGCATTGCTATGTTTCAAATCATTCATATTGTCTATGGATTGATGGTAGTACCCACTCTCATTTGCACGCCTATACATTAATGCACACACACAAATGGGGGGAAAAAGCAGTGTTTCTGGAAGGGTTGGCAGTCTAGCAAAGTCTGGCAAGAGCTAACAAAGCTACCTTAGTAGTTCAGTTAGCTACAGCTATGTGTTTGTTCAACTGAAGCATAGATTAGGACTGAAGTAACTAGTGTAGGAAAGGTTGCTTGAAAAGAGCCTGCAATCAGAAGTAATGTATTCTTATTGTCTGAAAAAACAATATGCCAATCATAGGCAGAAAGTAGTGACAAATATTCAGCTTTGGAAAGGCAGATCTTCTTATTTGCCCTTTTTTCTGACCTTTTTTTCTGCTAAATGGACCAGGCGTTTTCTAAAAATCTTGAAAAGTAATCAAAGTTTGCTTGAATTCTCTCTGTGACACCTGTATGTTGAGATTCTGCTGTAGCTCAGTGATGGTAATCAATATTGTCAGGTCTTCACAATCATCATGCAGTTATCACCAGTTGGTGTTCTATCCCAAAGAACAGGATGGCTTTCTATGTGCATATGTGGGTTTCTTTTTCTTTTGGAGAAAGTTGAACAAATATTGGTTACTGTGATCGAGATCCCTGATCGCATTCTAGTGGTGAAAATCTCTTTCCCAGTGACATCAATGTGCAAACAAAGCTCAGTTTTTAAAAGGGAAGTAAAAAAAAAAAAAAAAAACAGGCAAAATGAAACAAGGTGCTGTGCAATTATTTTTACTGCTCTTCATGCAGAAAGACAACAAGTTCAAATAGAGGACATGAATACTATGCTACATTATGACTAATCTTAAAAGGATACTATAAAAAGCAATGGCTTCTCTCAAATGATGACAGTGAAGTCAGTGAAGACTTAATTCAGAAATTTTCCAGTGGCTCCAGGCCCCCTTTTTACATGCAAGACTGGACCTGCTGCTCCATGGAAAAATCACTAGAAATCTGAGAAAACCAGTCAAGGCGTTATCATGGAAACAGCGGGAATTTCCAACACAGGATAACGAAGGATCTGATGTTACCTAAAATTTGCATAAACAGGAGTCAATTCATTAACGTTTGTGTGCAAAACAAATAAAAATAGTTATGTGGTTGGGCATAAGTTTCAGATGGATGGATTTTTCCTTTCCTGGGTGGAACAGAAAAAGAAAAGAACAGTAGACTGGTTACTAATCTGATTTTTACATGGTTTTGGGAAGAGATGAGTGTTCAAGTTGGTAGAGGGTAGAGCTGGAGCGGGGTTTCTCTGGTACCAGGGAAACGTGGTGTCTGTCAGCTTAGGGGTGAGCAGAGTCCCTTAACCTAAAGCCAGACTGACTAAAAGTGAGTTTCTACTCCTGGACAGTCATTTTGCCTTAGTAAAGAAACTGTAAAACGTTTTGAAGTCCAAGGACTGGTGCTGTACCTCCAGTGTGTTGCCAGTGGGTTCTTAGTCCAAAAAGTAGCACGTCTGCTGAGTAGTCAGGGAGCAGTCCCTCCCCTTCCACAGGGCCCAGGACTCTGACTGTGGAGTATTTCCAAAAGCAGGGTCGAACAGCAGAGTAAATCTGGAAAGTCAGTGTAGTGGACTGGATAGGAAATCTTCTAGCAAAGAAGATGACATGGGCAGGGCACTGTTGCATTTTACCAAGTCCCCATTTTCTTAGACTACTGGAGCTACATACAGTTCAGAGCAGCTTTTAGGATGTCCTTTGGGCACTCAGGAATGAACTAGACATCACCAGGTCCCAACTTCAGAAAGCAGAGAGGTGTAAAAGTCTTATAAATCTTCCCAGCTCAGCTCTCCTGGAAGCAGTCTGGCTGTTGGGGAGTTAGCTAGCCCTTAGGCTAGAAAATGCTGGAGGATAATCAGCCCTTAGTATTTAATGAACTAAAGGGTCACTATCATCAATGTCACTCTCCTTCCTCTGAAGCATCAGTTTCATGAAAAACTTCACACAGTTGAAAGACTTAGCTTTTGAGATGAGTCATTAGGAAAATGATAAAATATAATAAGCGTGCTGGGGGGTGTAGGAAGGGGTAGAAGTAATGTGATAAAATATTTGTCAGAAAGATGATACTCTGAGAAGAGCTGTATGGAAACAAGATGACAGAATTATTCCACCCTGAAAGGCTGGTATTTCACAACAAGTGCTGAACTTTTTATACCACTGCAGCACACCACGGCATCTCCATATTTATTAAAAGAAAATGTTAATCCTCCCCTTTAGGTTAATAATTAGGGAGTATCTGTTAAAAGCCAGTAAACAGGCTATGAAGATCTGCATAAGTTTATGAGGACCCAGATTTCTGCTCAAGCTAAGCAGTAGCCTTACAAGATCCTCTGTTTCAGTACTCTGAAAAATAACGTACCAGTTTCCATCCAGTCTGTAGGGAGAGGTACCCCAATTGCAAACGCAGCTGTGGTAACATTTAACAATTCTTAGTTGCAGCATCAAAGGCATTTTCACAGAAAGGGTAAGTGATATTTCGAAGGGTCACCCCAGTCCATGGTATGGCAGAATAAAGTGACCAGGCTTTTGGGCCCCTGCCTGCTGTCCGGTCCTTCAAATAAACCCGTTCATGCCATAAGCATGAGCACTGCTAATTGCAAATGTGCTTTCACCTACCTCAGCCAAGGGCTGAATAGACTTGGAAGACCCATACCTGCACATAGTGATTTCAGGTCAGGACTGTGCAGAATTTGTTGCTGTTTATCTTGTGCCTGAGAACATAGGGTTCATAGGGCTAAATTCAGCCCCATGTTTTGGGGCTGAGTTTTGGCCGTGTGCTAACGATGTTAGAAATGCATGAGGATGCACTGCAAACTATGACTGAGGAATAAAAGCTGTTCATTCATTTCCTGAGAAGTCAAGCAAGCTCCATCAGGAGATGCAGAGGGAAGATTTAACAAATGGGTATTACAGAAGGATTAACTTCATTAATTTAGCTGCTTGTGCTTTGGCACTTAGGAATTAATCCAGCCTTTATTGATTGTTTAAGTCTTGATTAGCTTGATGCCTAAGAAATGGAAGGGACAAGCAGTTTCCTCCTGCGTATAGCAGGCACAGAAACTTACAGAGAGATGGTCTTCCGTTTGGTGAGGAGAGGGGTCTTTACCTCCTGGCTGGGTTCAGTGTACGCCTCAACTTAAAGGGAACAATTCAAACCTCAAGTCATGGGGCTACTTTACACCATCCACAGTGCAATAAAAATAAATAATATCCTATCATAATGCCCGGGAGCCTTCCTCAGAAATACTCTTGTTTGAAATGGTCTACTTTGAGAGTTGCTTCCAGCTAGACCGTGCTTGGCCATTATCATAGAAACATGTGCAGTTGATATTGGGAAATAGCAGAACAGTATTTATCCAGTTCAGAAGATGCTCTTAATATGAAGGGCCTCAGGGGAATATTGCTTGGAAAATGTTTTTTCATAATAAAATGACCTATTTTAGAATTACAGTTTTCCATGCTGGAGGAGGCAGGAAGGTGGCAGGAGGCTTGCCAAAGATGGGCAATAAGCACGCTCACACTTGCTCCCTAACAAGACGATGAGTGGACTGAATGTATTAATAAGATAGCACGCAGCGTTTTTTCAGCTAGGTTCCTGCATGCAGGCTATTTGTATGTGTCTACTACATCCAAATCAACATGCCTGCAGGAATGTGAGCAGACGTTCCTATCGGCAGCCAACCCAAACACGCAGACGACAGGAAGAGAGCCCACACGATGTCTGAGCCGCTCCTCAAAAAGCCTTAGGAGAAGAAAATAAAGTAAAAAGAGGACAAAGCTAATAATAGTTTTGTTAAGTATCTACCAAGAAAGCAAGCTTCAATTACATTACACTTCTCATACTATGATCCCAAGTAGTGAGCTGTGTAACAAGTGTTATTTGCTGTTACTCATCAGTTCCATCTGCACAGATGCCCCAAGACAACCCACATGTTGTTGCTTTTCCAGTACCAGAGCCTGCCTTCTAGTGACTAATGAATCCCACCTACTCAGCCTCAGTTTGTCTCACATTTTGTCTGTTGAAAGCTTTCATCTTTTTCAACATGATTTATAATCTAACTTCAGCAATCAAATTAGTCTTTAACCACCACATGAGTTCAACTAGTTGGCAATCAAAGCCACACCTGCTGTTGTAAAATCACATCAGAGACAGTAGCTAACATGCTGCTCAGAAAAAAAAAAACTTAATTAGATGGGTGAAATTTGACCCCGCAGTTAAAGGCTGTAATTCCTTTGATGCAAACCCCATTAATGGAGCTGCTGTAGTTTATATGAGGTATAAATTTGGCCTTTTACCAGCGGTACCTAACCAGAGATATTTAATTGATATGAAATTATTCCAAACACCATAGTTGCCATTCTGACATGAAGCCAAACACCACCATCCTTTCAGTCATCCTATCTTAGGCAGCTGATTCAGAATGAATTTAGGGCAGATGAGGTAGAGGTGAATGGACAGAATATATAGCTGTGGTACTTCAGCCAGCCTGTAGCACGCCCTTTTAAACCCTTGTCCTCTACAGTCTTTAGTGATGGTCTTGAAATACTCCTGGCTTGTGCAGAACAATGTTGCTACCCTAAACAGCAGATAACGATGATAATGAACTCCCAAGAGTTAAAAGTTTGATTGTATCAGGGCTTCTGCAAATCCGGAACCCATCACCAATATGCTTTGCATGGGTGCAATGCACTGTGCAGAAGGTTTCAAGCCCAAAGTTTTCTATACAATGGCTTGTTGCAATAGCTTCCTATCATTGAATTTAAGAAAGACCAGAGTGGTAGAAAATTTGCAGAGAAAAAGACACTGAATAGGTCTTGTCACGACCTTCTCGGTTCTGTGTCTGGCTGCAGAAAGAAGCTTTCTAATCACTTTTATGCAGTCTTCCTGATGCTTCTTTGAACCTTTTTCTGAGTGGTTAATGATTCAACTTCTCACATCTTGAATGGCAACAACAGTGTAAAAGTACCTGTTTTCTAGCAGACCATATGGTGGCTCTTGTGAAGCTTTTGCTCAGTGGAGTTAAAAGACTCAGTTAAATGTGTTTTAGGGTGGACCCATTAGCTTAGTTTTGGAGAGCATTTTGAAGAAGAAATGTGCATGAAACTATATATTACCCCTTGAATTAATGAAGTATTCTTCCATCTCTCCTTCCCCCTCTTGAAGGCTGACTTTGTGTGTTGCATGTGGAATTTCATCCATAGGCTCCTGAGCTGAGCTCCACAACCAGAATATAACTGGGATAAATCTCCTGTAGCCACCTAGTCTTGATTTGAAATTCTTCACTGCTGACAGTTGAAATAGTTAATCACTCATATACACTTAATGACTAATTCTGCCTTTCTTGAAAGAGTTAAGCCTATTTGCTTTCCTTTTTTTGCTTCTTATGTTCCTATACACAGAAAAATACTTTCTGTATAGTCAGAAAGCAGCTTTTTGAATAGTGTTTGCTGTTAGTCACCCATTGGAAAAAAGAGACTTAACTGATTACAGAAAAAATCAGGAAATGGCAAAAAATAGCCATCAGAGGCTTAGAAAGACAGAGCAATGCTTACAAAGTGCAAGCTGAGCGTGCAGCGGGAGGTAGCAAGAGGTACGAACATGGTCACCACCACAAATATGTCTTTCAAAATGATGCTATACCATGGTGCAAAACATGATTTTAAAACATCCATTTCTTATGAACAGTTTCCTGTCCTTGAGCTATATGAAGCTGTGAAATGGTCTGGCAAGGAGCACGGAGTAAGAGACAGATGGGGAATCAGTGCTGGAAGAGCGTCCAAGCCTAGGTCCAGGAGGCAGAGGGCCAACAAATTTCTGTATCACATGGACCAACCAACTTGCTTTCTCCTGTATGTCCTCTTTTTTTCTGCAAGAGCAGGTCTTCCCTTCACCTCTTACCTCCTCCTGCCTTCTTACCTGGCCAGAATTCACTCAGCCGTTGTAGAGAGAGGTCAGCCTCCTAAATGGAATAAAGTCATTGAGTCCATATGGGAGAACGCTGGTGTTTCCAGGATCAGCATTTAGACTCATTCTCTAGTTTTGTGGGAGACATTTAGGACTGAGGCATGCTAACCTTGAAATTCAACAGCTGAGAAACTCGATCTAGTTGCTGCCCAGAGAAGAGAGCAGGGAGCTAACAAATTTCCATGCGTTGTGGCATTTCCCTTAAAAAAAGTGTGTGGTAAAGCCCACACACACTAGGGGAAAGGAACATGATTTCTGTCCTCTTGGAAAAGTAAAAGAGTGAGAGTTTTGAAGTGGTGATAGGGGGGTTTCCAGCCCATCTGCAGTGCTAACCAAACACCTGTCTCTCTCGAACCACCTCCTTTGGCAGTCCACCTTTGCAAAAATGTTTTTCTCCTGTTGACTTGGGGTAGAACAAACCCAACAGTTTTCCTGTGGCTGCCCACGCCTATGGTTTAGAGTTGATAATAAATAGATGAGAGAGCAGAGCGAACAGAGCAGAGGTAGTGATGATCAAGCTATAGTAATTACCTGGACTGTACTGACCAGCAGCTGAGCAGGGATGGAGCGAAAGGTGCAGGCTCCTCACCTCAGTGACAGCCAAGCTTCTTGGAGAGGGGCCTGAGGTTTTCATAATATGGTTATACAAGAAATATCTGATTAATTGTTCTTAGTTTCCTAGCTCTATAGCCTGGACTTACTTGATCTTCTGACCCAATCTGCCTCTCTGTCCACATACTTCTTCCATTCGTTCTTGGTCTTCTCTGAGTCCCCTTGCTGAAGCACACAGGCTATGGATTTATAGGAAGGATCATTCAGAACAAATTGCCAGCCTTGCTCTCTGCAAAAGAAGCAGCTCACCTGTAAGAAGAAAAAAAGATAATCGAGTAGAGTCACTTGCTCAGTACCTCATTGCCTGCTGCCTCGTTTGCACTGGGTGTCCTCTTCTCTGTTGTCAAATGTTCATATCCCATCCAATCCCATGCCCTGCCCAAGCTTTCCGAAGAGCAAGAGCATTAACAGAGCCTTTTCCGAAAGTGCTTACCTGCTTGTATGAACACTTACAGCCCTGCAGTGGTTGCAAGTATGTTTCTTGGGTGGATGGCCTTCCTAGTCAGTATCATCCTTTGCTTATTCAGCTTTAAGGTGGTGCTTTGGGGGTTTAGTAGCTTTGGGATTTTTTTCTTCACAAATGCTGGCAGCAGCATATTCGGTACACTTGTTTGGTTTTCTAGCTTGTGCTTTAACAGAGGTACCAGGCTGCTTTGCCTCTTTATATATTCAGGACTTGCTGTATGGCAGTAATCCAGCAAGGGGAGACGCGCCTTTGAATATTTTTTGGTAATGTTTCAGAGGTGGATCTCTAAAGCCAGATTCCTACACTTGTGATTGCAAGGAGTTTTTAGTAGTAGATGATGAGATGTAGGAGAAAGGTGTTCTGAAGTTAAATCACGGGCATTAGACACTTGACTGTTGCATAGTTTTCTCTGTGATCTTCAGCTGTGTTAGCTTCTAAAGAAGAGGCAGAAAAAGTACCAGTTGCTACCTCTGCTCTGTACCTTGCCTGCTTAAGCTATGAATGTTCAGTATATCTATGCTCACACGTAGCATCCAGCAAAATGGCAGAATATGTTAGGGCCTTCTGGCATTTCTTGGATAAGAACAGGAACAAAAGAAATTGTATTTTCAAAAATATTGAGCAACTTTTGATTCCCACTGGCTTTACTGGTAATTCTGATTATTCAGCACTTTTGAGAATCAAACTTCTTTGATTTCAGCACCTAGCTTTAATCACCCAGATTAGGCTAGATGACTGTCTTTACGTTAGCATATATCAAGTTTTATGTGCATATGTATGCCTGTCTGCAATCATGTATGTATGCATAGTTTGTGGTAATAAAAACTGTATCCATATATAGGATGTCAATAAATGTGGTAGGAAGCCTACTGTGCATCCACAGCTGTCAGATGGCAGGTTGAAGCATCTAGTGCTTATCTTCAAGAAGGTCCTGTGTGGAAAAAACCCGTCTTGTCTGGATTTTCATACTAGCTCTAAGGTTGCCATGTGTTTTCTTGCTTCTTCAAGTATGCCTTTGTGCATAAGACATCTATGTTCAATGTGAGTCCAGTAATTAAGCCCTAAGCTGTGAATGATCCTTTTTCACGCCCTGCCAGCTTCCACTCCGGCTGACTCAGAAAAAAGGACAAAGCTATCGCGTAGCCCCGCTCGCCCACAGCTGTGCTCTAGCAAGGTACAGCCTGACCTCAGCTCACTTCTAAGATTTGCAGGTTAAATACACTGGCAGCTTGAGCAAGGGCAGCTAAAACTGCTCCAAAGAGGAGTAAAAAGGAATGCAGCTTGATGTGAGGAGCTGGGCGTTAGGTGATAAACTCAGTAATTGCTTGGGGCTGGCACATCTCTTTTTTTTTTTTTTTTTTTGAATGCTTGGGGGGGCATGTTTTGGTTTTGTACTGGGAAGCAGCTGCATGTAGCTTGAGAAACTTGTAGTTTCACCATACGTGAAGGTGAGCTGGAGGGATAGCTGCCACGGTGAGCGCCAGTCACGCTGCCTGTGGGGCTGTCTGGTTTGGGCTTGGCCAGGTGGTCAAAGCAGCTAGCTTCAGTAAAGCTGAGACTTTGTTAAACCCAGATGTAATATATCTTGTTTCAGCTGTCATTTTAATTAATGCTAATTATAATCATTAACCAATTTGGCAATCATCCTGAGGGACAGTGATTCGAGTCAAAGTTAATGCCTTCTACCAGTGCCTCCATCACAGTGTGAGTTGCTTCAGTCACCTGATAAATGGAAATGTAAATATGCCTGGCTTAAATGCAGAAGAAATGAGGAGAAGAGGTATGCGCGGTGTTAGGCTCGGTGTAAACCTTGAACTCTAGCTCTGGAACATCTCAGCCCTTGACAGGAGTGGGGATGTCACATTAGCTGGTGTAAGCCATCATGGCCTTGCAGAGGGTCTAGGGTATGGACCATACGTCTGGTATGGATAAGGCAGAGGTCCAGAGTATGGATACAGCTGTGCCATATCGCAACAGGCAAAGCTTTGGCTTATGATGATGCCAGTAATTGACTCCCAATATTATTATTATTATTAGCTTTGAAAGGGTTTACAAAATAAGACATGCTGGGTCTCAGTTTCCAGCATGTTTTATTGAACTAGTTTCCAGATTTTGCATTACTATCTCTTAAATATTTGCTGTCTTGAGGAAGTATTTCTGGTTTTAGTTCAGTTCTAACACCAAATAAGGATTTGTCTTATGGGCATTGTGATTTTTAAGAATTCAGAAGCAGAGAATGTAATTATTCTTAAGCCTGTGAAAATCCACACTTAAAACATAGTATAAAAAGCTGCAGGCTGTTGGGTAACTTAGTCCCCCTTGTTGGGGCTGGAAGGATGGAAGCACATTGAATCTAAGGATAAAAATACATGTTTTGAACAAGCCATTGTTAGGAGACAATTCTAATAGAAGGGAGGATGGTTCCTGCAATTGTTAGCGTGAGAGATTTTTACACCCCTGGGCTGCCTGCAAGGGCAATTCTGAAAAGCTATTACCATCAGACACCTGTGGGATAGACTGCAAATAACGAGTTGTTTCTAAAATAAGCTGTCATACAGCACAGCTGTTGGTGTTTTTCTTTGCTGCAGGAAGGCAGAGGTGTTGAGAGAGTGACTTGGTGACTGAGTTGGCTTCTTCAGCCAGGGGAAGCACTGAAGTCTCTTTGTTCAAGCACATCCACGTGGTGGATGGAGATGACTTAAGAGCCTCTCTTTGTCCTGAGGAGCTCTCTGACTATATAGGGAATTTCAGGACTCAAAGTTAGTGAAGTAAGGTTTGGGGGTTGATTTTTACCAACGCTGAGTTGATATAGGTGCCAGTACCTCCTTTTTCTCAAGCCAAGAGCCAGAACAATAAGTTTCTCTCAGTTTTACCTGATCAGATCTGCCATGGTGGCAGTCGCTGTCATCTGGGAGGTTTCTCAGATGTGTCTTTCAACACCTTCTGTCAGCTCTGGGTGGAGACTGAAGAAGACACGGTGTAGTTTATAGGTGTAATATTTTACCAACGTGTTCCTATCTGCCTTCATTAGGTCAAGTGGCTGGAAGCCATCACACGACTGCAGTGCTGTGTACATGGTTAGGCTGTTCTGTCGTTTCTGGATATAAAGAACGATGGTGTGACTGATTAGCTGCAGTACGTGACAAGTGTTATTTTTCCTGGCTTTGCATGGTGCCATTTAGGATGTGTCATCCTGTCCCTGCTTGGTTAGCACATCCTGCTTTCCCCATGTCGCACGTGCAGTACCTCATCAGTTAAAAAAATAATAACAAATGAGGTGCTGGTCTCTGGTTTGGTCCAATTCCACCGGGGTCAATGTTCAACAAAATAAAGCATATAGCCTCAAGTAAAGAAAAAGAAGAGTCTGAGACTGAGATGACAGCTTTTCATGTAACAGTCACATCGAAGTCGTATCGTGAGAAGTCATATCGTAAGCTCGTGTGACTGAGGTGAGCAGGTCAGAGTCCTTAGCTGGATGTACAGGTTTGAGTCATTGCCCTCAAAAGAGCATTTAGGGGGTTGGTAGAGATACCACTGAATTGCTCTGATTTTATCTCTGAACACAGAAGGCCTCCAACCTGCAGCCATTTGGTTTCCTGCAGAGCCTCAATACATCAGACAAAGTGGCCCAGCACACGGCGCTTCCTCTCCTGGTTTTTTTGAGAAGGCGTTTAGCAGGAGGCAGTTTACTAAGGAGATTATTGTGTTCTTTTTACTGCTCTTATTGTCAATGACAGACAGCAGCGGAGCAAAGTGAGAACGTGAAGAAACAGGAAGCAACTGCTGAGGTGGTGGCAGGAAGAAGGCAAGATATTTTTAACCATTTTTTTTATTTAAAAAAAAAAAGCCCCAGTGATAGCTGTTTCAGCTGCAAGCCTCTTTATTCACATTAGTTGTGTTTCTGATAGCTAGGAGGCAACAGCAGACATGGTGAGATCATCATTATGCCTTTCTTAGGTTAATCACACGCTACGGCAAATTTCTGTTACAATAATGACTGGTTAGGCTCTGCATCCTTCTTCTCTAATTACATGCCATTTGGAGTAGTTCTTTTCCGTTAGGATAACGCCTGTAAACAACAATGGGTATGTCCTTTGCCAGGTGCCTGTTATGTATAGATCTATTCCCTTCTCTAATACTGATGAGCCCAGCATCTTCATTAAAATAATATGATATATGAGGAGAACTTAATTTTTCAGCTGATGCGTGAGAGTTAAACATTATCATTGGGTTTTACCTTATGCAAAAGACATTCCACCTGCTATCAGCTCTTCCAAGGCAAAATTTCCTTACTTGCAAGGTTGGTTAAAAAAAAAAGTGCTGCCACAATACACTCCTCTGGGCACTAATAACATGGTTACTCAGCTGCAAATCAGGCCTAATTATCAAGGGTGCTACCACCACTACTGGGGCTGCTTCAGTCACGTGATGAGTGTTTGCATTTAGTGCACTGGGGAATGTTCTTAAGGAGAAGGTCATCATGAAATTCAGGAAATTTGCTTTTGAGGATCTGAAAGCATGTTAGAAGTAGATAACATCCTTTGTCCCAAAGAGCCACCCGTTCCAAGACGCACCTACTCAGCAGTAGTTGTGTTTTCCTGACCACACAAAATGTGATTTTGGTTTTGGTCCAGCTCCCATGAGGTGGATGTCCAAATAAACCTCACCATCCTGGTTTCTGCAAGTTGTCTGGGAGTCTTAGCAGAGAAAGCAAGAATTGCATGGGCACTAAGCCAGTGTTATGCTTTCACCCCTAAAGATGATCACTCTGCTTTATAATGAAGTCACGTTGGCATTGCTGTGTAGGAAAAAGGTATTTATTGTTGGCTATTGTTAAACTGCTCTCTTGAAAAACGGCTTTTGTTTGTCAGCCGTCAATGTTCAGATGCATTCAGTTGCATGAAATGCATTAATGAGGGGTTAGATTTCACAGTCCTTTTATCAGACAGAAGATGATAGCGGGATAGATAAGGAATTAAATTCCCACTTGGTTGACAGGCAATTCTGTTGCTTTCAGCATCAAACATTAAAGTGGTGTTTGAAAGGTCTGTATGACCCTCCTGCCCACATCCCTCAAACACCACTTCTTGGTTTTACTCAATAAGATGAAGAAAAATAATGTGGCAGTGAGCTATGTGAAGTGGAGTCACCTGCCTGATGCGGACAGCGGGTTGCTGGTTTCCTCTCATGTGCACATGTCAGGAGCATGCGCACAGACATTCCTCCTGAAATGTGGCTTACCCTTGAAGTCAGGCTGCATTTCCTTAAAAATGACTTCCAGTGTCAGGTACTGAAATTTAAAAAAATGTGTTGATAAATAATGAGGCTAAACATAATAACATGCAATTAAAAAAAAAAAAAAAAGAAAGGAAAAAAAAAAAAAAAAAGAAGGAAAATATCTATCCCTGCGGGTTTTGTTCACATGTCACATCCCCTCTAGGGTGGCCTAGGATATGAGGTAGAAATGTCGCTGCAGCTTATGCAGCTCTTACAGCTGGCTGCTGGTTGGTGTAGTTGTTGTTTGATTTGGCTGTTTTCATAAAGCCATTTATCCTTCCCTTTCACCTTGGGAGAGAAAGGCTGATGGGCTCTTGGCAGTGTTCTGCAGCAAGCCCAGTGTTCAGCAGGGACTTTTGCACACTTACACGCCTGTCCAAAGCAAGCCTTTTTACCGGGTGCTGTAACCCTGGGAGGAGGCATGCAAAGAGAGAGCCTGTCTTTGCAGCCCCATGCTGCTGCCCAAGACCCCTCTCTGCCAGCAGGGAGGATGCTCAGGAGCACAGCAGAGCACGACCTGAGTGGGAAAGCAGAGGCAGAGGAGGGGATGGTGTGGGGAGAAGGGTGTGGAGGTGGTGCGTGTTCAGGCTGCCACCCAGCCCTCTTGCGGTTCCTTCCCGTGCCACCCCCTCTGACTGTGCGTGGGGCTCTTTTGAGAGATTCTAGAGGCTGCAATTATGGGAGGATCTCAGCTTCCCACAGCTTTTGATCTGTGAGGTGAGCTCTGAAGGCTCAAAAGTTCAAGGGCAACAGATGATGCCACGATTCTTAATTTAAATCAGGATTTTCAATCTCCTTTCCAAACGTTGATTTCTGGCAATCTTGTCAAGACTATAGTTTCTACCACTTTTAAATACTCTTTTTCCCTGCTTTAAAGCGTTGGAGCGCAAAGTAACCTCATTTTCCTTCTCGAAACCTGAAAGAGTTTTGCAAAATCGGGATGCGCCCGTAAATCCATAACCATTTGGTCCTTACTCCCACAAAAACAAGCTGCCTTTGCAGCACTTCCGCAGCACATGCCAGCCTGCTGCCTTTGGCCGTGGCCAGAGGACAGTGACCTCTTCAGCAGAGCTGGCCCAGCTTTGGTGCTGGGGAACCTCTGAGTGCAAGTCACTGGTGTGACTGCGGTAGCTGTACGCATCAGGGTACAGAAAAGGGTAACGTGATCTCTTCTGATACAATGACTTGCTGACAGAGATTAAAAGCAAAATGCAACCAGGAGCAAAGTTTGCATGCACGCAGAAGATTTACATCGTGGCACTGCTAACAGCACATGGGCTCCCATCGGGGCTCCATGAACAGGTGCCGGAGCTGGACGTGGTGGTTGCTGCTTGTCTTCTGGCTGGGTTGAGAGGGACACTGCCCATGGGGAACAGGCTAGAACATCCCGTCTCAAAGCAGAGCTGTGGTTGTACTTCCTTTTAGATGGACATCTTTCTAGTTGAAGGGTAACTAATTATTCTGCTGCCAGCAGGACAGTAGAGCTGAATCAGGCTTGGTCACCACACAGTTTTTATTTATCTGTGGTTATGGGCCTGCCTATTAAAAGCCGGTTGCAGATATTCCCACACATCTGTTCCTGGGGGACTGCTGAGGTGCACATGTGTCTCTGGACCATTTTGAAGTGTTGAGGCGAGGTTCTGCTCAAGCTCACAAACCCAGACTCTCAGATGAGCCTGTCAGCACCATCCTGCACTCAGGCAGCCATGGGACTTGGACTGGTTCGCACCCTTCAGCTTGAAGTTGGAGCAGAGGTGTACCCCAAATCTGGTTCAGCCCTACCTGGGTGCATTCTTTTCATACCAGTCTAAAGCTGCTTAGGCCAGTACTGAATTTTCTGGTAATCCTGAGGTCATGCTAGGGGTGGAGTGACTGATGCTTGCTTCTAAACTGGGATAAACACTGCAGTACCAGAATTATATAGACGATCCCTTGTGCTCACTGCTAAGTACCTAAGAGTACTGAAGAGAGATCCAGTCTCTTCTGCAGTCTGCCAGGCACCGCGCTTTCTGGACTCCCAAGAATTCAGCGAGAGTCTAGGGAGCACAGAGAGCGTAGGTTTAAAGAGAACATGTGGAAGAGCTACCTGCAGAAACAAAATCCGGCGAAGCTATCTGCATGCTGCAGTGAGAAAATACTGTAAATATTAGATTTAAAAATTTATTTAAAATTAATCAGAATTGCTTTTGCATCTAGTTGAGTAGACTGTATCATTTGCAGTAAGGTTACTGTGGCCTCTTGGAAGGGTGTACTTAAGGTTTGTCAAAAGCTCAGCAAAATGAAGGAAGATGCAAAGCAGTTTGCTTTGCTTTGGATTAGGCCCAGAGGCCACTGTGTCATTTGGTAGGACTGGCTTAACCGATATTCTCATCTGCAGGTTGTGGGCAGCAGGTTAAGCTGAGCTTTGTCCTTCTAAAGTGGAGCTCCCCTGCTCTGCACGTTGCAGAGTTAAAGCCTATACCTGGCAGAGAGATGCAAGATGAGAGGAGTCAACAACCAGAAAAATATATTTCTTCAGCTTGTACAAAATATTGCTAGATAAATCTTCAGTAGCTGTCAGGCTGATTGGCAGCCATCTCTTTTTGGCAAAAAAACGGCAGCGCATCTTGCCCTTGATTTTTCACCCAATTTTCCTTGGTTTATTACCATTACAAAGCAAGGACAAGCAGAGCCTGACATTTTTCTTAAGTACTTACCCTCTGTTTTTCCTTTTGGACTCATTTCCCATTTTTCCCTCCGCCTTTTCCATTTTTCCGCATCGTGTCTTGACACCTGTGCGAGCAGAGCTGCTAGGCGCTGTGGGCTGTGGCTCAGCATTCGGGCGGAAGAGCTGCGAGGTCCGGTGAGGAGCCAGGCTGCGCCCGGAGAACCCTGGCAGGAGCTGGGTTTTCCTCGGGGCTGTTCGTGCGGTCCCCTTGGTCGTTTCAGCTGATTTAGTATTGTGGTGTGCGTCACAGGTGGCTAAAAAGTGCTTCTAGTGCAGGTGCTGGGAAGGGTTTTAGGAGGGGCTGTGGGGTTTTGTTTGGTGGTGTTTGCTTTAATACTAAAATGAGCGGCCTAGACTTCCAGTGAGCAGGCTTGTACAAATAAAAGTCCTTTTCTCATGGGGCATGCACGTGTGCGTTGCCACAGCATTTCGTATAGGCCAAATATGCAAAGGGGTTTCATAAATTGATGTGTATTCATTTCCAAAGGTGATTAAAGTGTCTCCTTCAATTCATAAAATCCTTATACTCCTGATGGCCAGCAGCAGGAAAGGCGTACCAGAGGATCCATGTCTGGGTGAGTGCTAGGACTTCGGGCTGGCCAGAGCCTTCAAGTAGATCTAACGTTTTTCTAAAGCAAACGTCCCTACCCCCAAAAATAACAAGAATAATTGAAAAGCTTTTCAAATAAACCCCGCACACCTAGAGTTAAAAAGTCACAAATGAGAAATGTAATTTTTAATATATTGAAAAATAAAAATAAACAGGTAAGATAACAAGTTCTTGTAGGCAGGCCCTTGCTCCTAGGCAGGGTTGCAGCCGGCACAGGGGCTCCTGAGCTGCATGAGACTGCCTGGTCCTCTCCAGTCCCCAGGAGATTCCTCCTGTCACCCTTGGTGCCTGGCTGGATGCTCCCTGCGGGGGCTGCCACATCCCAGCTCCTTCTCAGCTTCCTCTCCAGCATTTGTTCCATGGCCCATCGAGCTGAGATGTCTTCCCTTCCCCTCCTAGAGGGGTATGACTGACCCAGCCAGCCATGTAAGGGGACAGAATAGTGAATGCACAAAGAAGACACATACCGTCTATCACATCTTGCCCTGTTTCTGTCCTCAGGGCAGTTGTGAGAGAGCCAAACAAGGCTTTGGGTGTGAACTAGTATGACCTTCCTATGGTCATACTATTGAGCGGGCCCATGACAGCTAGCCCTGAGCCCAGATGCTGCAACTAAAGTGCTCAGATACCATGATGATGGGCTCAGCTGATGAGCAGAGTCGAGGTAAGTTGTAGTTTAAGGCAGCAGAAAAGCATCAAGGAGCAACAGGAAAAGGTGAATAGCGAAAAAGGGCAGAAAACACCTTATTGCACTGAAAGGAGTCTAGCAATAGGCTGTTGTCCATCTGGGCTGAGTAAAGTCATATCGGTTCAATGGATAGTGAGGGAGTAAAGAGGTATTTTGCAGTATCTGCTAAAAGTGTTACAGCAGTTCTGCTAACTGAATCAGCAGAGGCCAGTAAAAAGCAAACCACCGCATGCAGTCACTCGCTTTGCATAACATCTGCGCAGAGGGTGCTGCAGCCCCATGGCGTTGAACTTGTTGCTTCTGCCATCCACCTCCCCGTCTGTCTCTGGCATGGGTTCCTGCGGTGTCTGCAGGTGCGGCCTGCAAAAACGCGTGCGGTCCCCAGGTGTAGAAGGGGAAGTGGGACTTCATGCACCTTGTCCTTGCAATGCCAACCCCATCTTTTATGGGAACTGCGTGTATGCAGGGTATCTGGTTGCATCCCCTGTCACCTCTTGCTTCCCCGTGATTGTAGCATAAGAGTCTGTCTCCTCTCAGCATCCCAAAGCACGCTGAAAGATGGAAGCTGTGTATCTTCTCTCTTACCTCTTCGGGCAACCTCTTTTGTATTTTAATGAATATGTCCTTGGTTTGTGCTGTCCGTCATTTGTTGTGCCAGTCTTTGGTCCCACAGATAACTAGGAGAAAATAACCCATGAAGTAAAATTTTCACAAACAAACAGAATAACAAACACCCTTTGACACTACGAAGAGGAAGTCACAGCATTTACAGAGAACAGCAACTTAAGGAGCTGGAAAAAAAAAAACCACTGGTGCAGAATTAGAAGGATGCAAGTGCATGTGTATGTTTAAAATTTAAAGAAATGTGTTTTGTTTTCTATATATTCAGTGGTCTAATATGAGTTAGAGCGTGCCATTGTCTTTTCCTCAGGACAAGAAATGAGAAGGGAAGCTGAATTCCTGCTTCAGCAGATATTTATCTGTGTCCTTAACCCATGCGGTTGTATGATGATTTTTGTGATGATCTGAGAGATCATATGATGAGATTAGAACTTTTAAGAGCAAATATTCAGTTCTTCCATTTGTAGAGACAAGGGTGAAGAGAGGGCTCAAGGAGTGGAAAGCTGATGAGAATCCAGAATTGCAGAGGGTGTGCTTGATTAGTTTGGGAGCTGCTTTTTAATTGATTTTCATTATTTGTTTTTTAAATTCTTTTTAAAATTGAGGCTAGGTGGAGATGCTGGCAGTCTTATTTGTGCTTTTGCAGATTTTCAGATTTTTCAAGAGGGAATGGGAGGCAGAATCTTATGCTGGAATTTCCTGGAAATTTCTTGTTTTGTTTTATTAAACGTGCAGACTTTCTGGTTTTGTTGGCATTCTCATAAGCAGCAAGTGGGAAATTTGTAGTGTTGCCTTATTGGGGGATGGGCGTTACTGAAATAAATAAGAGTTTCTTTACATTGTCAGCATTGAGTTGCCTGGAAACTTCTTGAGGTTTGGGCGGGGGGGGGGGGGGGGGGGGGTGTTAAAGCACATAAAGAAGACCTACTCAGTGACAAGAGTCCATGAACGTCTGCTGGCCATGCGGGAACCCTCCCAGACCATATAAGCCAAACATAGACTTTGTCAAAGTTAGAAACTTCTTGTTGCAAAGGTCTAGAAAAATTCTATGTTGAGATGAGATTGACACAGTCAGGCAGGCTAATTTAGTCTGAAAGAATAAGGTGAAGGAGAACTGTGTTGGTGTAGAAAAGCTGTTCTTATTACTAAAAATTGATTTTGACCTTTGTGGAGATACTAATTTCACCTCCTGATAAAAGAAAATTTTGGATGCTTGCTCCAGGTCAGGCATACAACACTTGAAAAATTCATCAGTGATCTTGATTTGTTTTGACATGTTTTTTGGCTTAATACTGAGTTTTGTATTTCTGTTTCTTCTAGGTATTTGCTTGCAGTTGGTGTTGCTTGTTGGTTTAAATCCTCACTGCCTTGGCAGTTGAATAGTGTTGCTCACAGGTCCCAGCGTTGTTCTTCACTCCTATATAACAGGAATCCAATAATAAAAATGAGATAATAATCATAAATAAGACTGCAATAATAAAATGCCTTTCCGATTCTGTAATTAGTTGGGTTTGCTTGCTTTTCTGTGGCGTAAGACTTATGTTTCCTTCTGATTTTTATTAATTCTTAAGAAAGAGCATTGTCAAAAATTACCGCGTTTATTTAGACTACTACAGTGCCTTTGGCTCCTGTCATTAGGATGGCTTAGGGAAGAGTCTAACAAGAAAATAGCTCCCATGACTTTGACGACACAGTCTTTGTAAAAACCTTATTCTCATAAACTAACTCATTTTCACAGTTATCCCAGGCAGTAGAATGACCCAGCCCCCCAACCCGTGTTCAAGGGTCAAGCGAAATGTCTGGGTTATGCTGTGTTGTCCCACATCAGAGAATAGGTCCACATGGGGTTTTTGGGGCAGAACTTCCTCTGTCAACATTATACATTGAGAGCTTGGTAGCAGAATCGCTTTTAATTAGCACATGTGGCAGTCGTTTAAATGTGTGTTTCTAGTGATGCTGGTGAAGAGCCACTAAACAGATGGGAAGAATTCATGTGGGTGTTTAGATCAGAACAATTAGTTGAAAAATTAGGAATCGTTCTTCTGTTGAATGAGTATGAGTTAAAGACAGTGCTCCAGCATGCAGATTGCCTTTCCCAGATTTTGTATAGCAAAGAGCCAAACAGATTTGCTCTGCTGTCTTTATTTCTTCTGAAACTGTTTACCGAGTAGTACGTCTCATCCTAAAAATGGAGGTTGGTTTTGTTCCATTATTTGTTTGGTTGTTCTTAAATAAACTCTGGATCTAAAAAAAAAAGAAATGTGACCTGCCCAGTTGTATATACTGGTTTGGTTTGCATCGATATTTGGAAAAGGAAAGACGAGAGTAACAGAATTTAGACAGATGCCCAGAGCCATCTGCTCCTCTCCTCGCGGTCATTAGACGTTCATAATACAACAGCGTGAACATGGAACGGCCCTCCTTTCCTTCAGGACTACGTTGGCTGGCTTTAAAGTGAGCAGTAAATGAAGTGAAGACATCTTGTAGGCAGACACAAACTTCCACCAATTTTCAGTCTGATTTACATAAACTGAGTACTTCTCAAAAAGCTTAGCAATCGTTAGCTTTGCTAGAAAGCCATTTTGGAGTGATGCAGGGCTGCTATCACAGATTGCAGCTAAGAAACTCGGGATCCTTGAGGGGCAGGATTACAGTTTCCCAGGGCTGGCTTAATCCAGCAGACCGTATATGTGTGGTTGGACAGAGCCCGAAGAGATAGTATAAAAATAATAAATTATTAATATCTGGAAGACATAAAGCTTAATAAATAAGTAATAAGTCGCAGCATTTTCCTTTTCTTAGAAGAATAGACTGGCTGTATTTGTTTTAATTTTCCTTTCATTGAGCACTTGTCTCTTGTTGCTCTAAGCACCCTAAGGTGCTGAAATTTAGGATTAATTTTACAGTAACTAAGGAAGCTATACCGCTGCCTTTCAGGCTGAGAGAGAGAAGGAGAGTAGGGATGTTTTCTGAAAGGGGCTTCTGCGGACTTTGCTAGTGGGTAGGGAGGGCCTGGAAAAGCTGCACAGCTCCTTCCAGCAGCGTCTCCCAAGTGATGTAGTAAAGGAGACCCCACTGTGTACCTGCAGAGACATGGGCACACAGAGGTACAGTAATTTTCCCAGTGTCAGCTCTCTGGTTAACATAAAACTAAATGTTCAGGGTGTCTCCCAAGTCCCATACCCGTGCTTTGCTGGCAGCATAAGCTGGGGAAAATCTTTTAAACAGACATAGGTAGCCTGCAATTTAAAAGAAGACTGGGGTGGGATTTTATCACTGGCCACCACCACTCTGCTGACACTGACAGGGATCCAGCCCTTGACCTCTAGCAGGGTGCAAGTTGGGCAGTGCGAAGTCCTTCTGAAAGCCCAGCCAACAAGCACATTTGGAGATCACCTCCTGTTTGAAGCAATGGTTTCTCTGCAGTCCTGGCCAGATTTCAGCCTGGATAACTCTGCTCCACCTGCTTAAAATCCTTCCCCAGTGTTTCACTGGGCATGGGCCCCTCCTGTTCTGCGGTGCTGCAACATTCCCCTTCCAGTTTTATACCACCTGCTCGTAAATTGGTTTCTAGATCATCTGTGCCCCTGGTTATTAATCAAGCTGGATTCCTTGTAATTATTTCAAAGGATCCAAATGTGAAAGCAGTAAGTATGTGCACAGCCTCGGTGCTGTACGGTGCAGTAGCTTCTCTTGGTGTTTATCTGCACCACCCAGCAGGTCGTCGTCCCTCCGTATTCCTTTCACCAGTGAGGTCTGGGTTCATCCACATTAGTCTGAACTGACCTGTTGCCCCCTGTGAGCACGTCCTTTTTGGTAGTGGAATTAGGGAAGGGCTCTCCGTGAGGAGGGAGAACTGGTGCTCAGCAAAGGTGTGGGATCCACTCAGGTCACAGGGTGGGAATCGGATCTGCTCTTCACATAGGCACAACAAGCAAGGCAGCACCTTTCCTTCCACAGGTGGCTTGCTAGAGGATTTTATCACAGTGAGTTTATTTTGTGACCTCAAACTTCCACACAAAGTCTGCGCCCCTTCCCATTCATCCCTGCTTTCACTTCATATTTCTTTTTTTTTTTTTCCTCCCTCTTGGCATATCATTATGTTTTCATTAATGTATCAACAACAGGGCAGCTGTTGTTGCTTTGTCCCTAGTATTGTCTTCTCCATCCGGACCTTGGAATTGGGAGATCCTTGAAATCCATGTCTCTTATGTGACTTTTAGGCAGAATCAGGTGCTTTACTTTCCCCCCTTGCCCGCAAGTATTTCTCTCCAAGCTGTAAAATCAATCTGTTCTAGGTACTTTTTTCTTCTTAAATCTGACTGCTGCTAACACCATGTTTCTTTCATTAACAGATTAGCTGTAAAGGAAACCTGTCGCCGACGGCCTGCCCTGTTGTACCCACCGCGCGGCGAGAAAACTCCGAGGAGAAGCTGAGGGCAAGCTGCATCTCGGAGACGGTCCATGGGGACTGTACCAGATCCTCTGAGATCTGCCAAGCTTTCCCTGGTCACAGCTTCTGCAGAGGAGGACCACCTGGGAGACCTGCAGTCTGCTAACCGCCAGCCCCAACTACCCAGCGGCGAAAGGGCCAGCAATGGCTTCCCGTGCACGCCGTCCGGCTCTGCTGGAGTTTGCTTGTTCGACCTGAAATGCACGCCGGCTGCCAGCGCACAGAGCTGTGAGCAATGCCGCAAGGACGATGCTAGCCAGCAGGAAGCCTTTCCTCCCGGGCTCGCCAGCAAAGCTGCGGAGGGGCATCCTGCAGCCATAGAGCCTGCTGGTTGCTCCCGGCCAGCGGGCAGCCAGGGACCGGCAGCGCCAGCCCCTGCTGCAGCCGGAGCCCCCTTGGCAGGACGGGGGCCAGAGATGATGCCAGCCCCCCAGAGCTCCCGGCAGTTTGTGCAAGGCAACCAGGTGAAAACGAGCTCCCTGACGCAAATGGATGACTCTGCCTTGAAACCTCAGGGGAGTGACGATCAGCCGGCACTTGAGGTGTTAAATTATTCTTCCCCGGGCGACCCTATCAGGGGTAATGAGTCCTGTCGTACTTCTCAGGCAAACCTTCTGCAAAGAGGGGAAAAAGACAGGGGAGCAGAAGAAAATGGTTCTGCTGCATGTCAGTCAGCCTCGCCTCAGTCAGCGAGGCACACCGAAGCTGACCTGGGGAGAGACCCACGGGCCGGTTTGGAGGCGAAAAGCGGGGCTGCAGACACTGCGCAGTTGCATCCCACAGGCAAAACTGAAGCGGTGCAGAGCAGCGAGGCACCGGCCCAGTCTAGTCACGAGAGTCTGCATCCCGTGCGCAACACGGACGCCGAGCCGGGGAGTCCAGGCCCCACCCAGGTCTCCAAATTCAGAGAAACGGGTACAATGACGGTTCAGCCGGAGAGCAGCTCTTTAACTCAGGAAGCAGTAAGCAGGACATGGCGAGATGCTGAGGTTCAGGCAGTGGCTACCGTGGAGAGCAAATCGGCCTCCACCAGTCCCAGCATCCTTGCTGCCTTCTTAAAAGGAAATCCTCCTCCAGAGGAGAAGGAAGAACTGCACATAATTTACCAGGGAGGTATGGGGCTGAGCCAGCCTGCACTTACTGACAGTTTATCCTCACAACAAAAGTCCCCATGTTCTCCCAGTGTCACGTCAAAATCAACTGCTGTTATGGCTGCGACTGCTTCAGCCCAAACCCAGCCTGTCAAACTGCCTGGGGTCCCATCTGACGTGGTGTCTCCGGCGGCAGCAGATAATGCAAAACCTGTTCTCCCCTCCTCCCCTGCAGCCATTACCTCCCAAGGGACATCTGTGGGTAATGCTGAAATGATCGGTGCAGCCCGTGATGACAAGGATGCTGCTCAGCTGCCGACGGATGCTCCAGTCCCACCAAAGCCCATCCCTGTTGAGCAACTTGCAGTTGACTCCGGTAATCAAACTCCAGCACGGTCTGGGTCTGGCACTGGCGAACCAAGCACCGCTTCTGCCGCCGCTGTCCCAGGAGCCAAGAGCAACGTGCAAGATGTTGCCCATGATGCACGAAGCAGTCGGTTACCCTTACTCTGTAGCACAGTCAGCGAAGTCGAGCAGAAGGAGGTCCCGGGCAGCTCTGAGCAAAAGCCTGTGCGCAGTAAGGGTGCGAGTCAAGGGGAGGCCATTCCTAATCAGTCTGCGGTAAAACCAAAGGAAGAAAACTCAGTGGTGCTTGATCCTAAAGGAGGGATGAATGTTAGCAGCCAACGTGCCGCTGTCCGCATGCAGGCCCGCTCGAAGGATGAAGAGGAGGAGAGCAGCGGCCAGGGAGATGCTGGCCAGGCTCAGGCAGGCCCGCAGGCAGGACTGACGCCCGAGCTGAGTGCCACTTCTACACGTCTCGCCCCCGCCTTGGAGGCACCAGCAGCTCCCCGGCAGCAAGGCCTCCAGGCCAAGGAGTCCAGACGCGACCTTCACACAGCAGCTCTTCCCGCTTCAGCTCAGGCCTTGCCGAACCTGGGGGAAAACAAAAAGCAGCCCACCCCGGCCATGGAGGCGAAAGTGCAGGTGAAGCAGTCCAAACACGTCAGGGATGTTGTCTGGGACGAGCAGGGCATGACGTGGGAGGTTTACGGTGCTTCCCTTGATCCAGAATCCCTGGGAATTGCCATCCAGAACCACTTACAGAGACAAATACGGGAACACGAGAAACTGATCCGGGCCCAGAACAGTCAGACCCGGAAATCCATTTCCTCGGATACATCCTCAAATAAAAAACTGAAAGGGAGGCAGCACAACATGTTCCAGTCCATGCTGCAGAATTTTAGGCGTCCTAATTGCTGCGTCCGACCTGCTCCCTCTTCTGTGTTAGACTGACGTGGTTTGCAGGGGTGCGTAGATGTCTGCGGTGGTAGAGAGAATCCCTCCCCCCAAGTCTTGAGTCCTGCTGTTCAGTTGTGTTGTTGGGGTTGTGATGCAGCAACAGTGGAAAATTATTCCCCTTTGTTTTCTGAGTAGCCACGCGCTCCATCACGCCGTTGTTATTGCCACAGCTGGTGTATTACCACATTATGCCCCCATCCTGACTACTGTCAGATGAAAAGCTAGGCACTTAGCAAAAGCACAAATTTAAATTGCCACCTTGCTGCAGGGAGAGCAGCACCTTCTGATAAAGCAAGAAGCAGAGAGATTGTCAGAATTATTATGGGAAGTTATTTGTGTGCATCACGAGGTCTTATACAAAGGGGTGGGCTGGGGAAGCTGGGTGGAGTGAAACTAAGGTTCAACAGCTGTAAAGACCTAACACAAGACAACTTTCCTGGTGCATGTTACCCATGCTGAGGCAAGTCCATGAAAAGGCTATGATCACTGAGCAGTCTCACTTCTGTTGATACTGTGGGGCACCGTTCTCGTCTGAGCCCCAGAGAGCCAGGTCTTCCCCTCCCATTGAAATGGAGAACCAGGCAAAGAGTGAGGATCAAGGCTGAAGGATTATCTTTTGGAAGAATGGGATTTTGATGGCTAGAAGGGGAGGTGAGAGGGGGATATATTCTGCAGGCTTTTTCTCCCCTGCATCAGTCACGCTTAAAGTATAAGCACGCGATGCACGCAGGGCAGGTGAGGCACGAGAGAGCACGTCAGTAGATGTACCCGCATCTGACGGGATGATGCCCTCACCCGTGCTGTGGCACTCCAGCCAGGTCTTTCAAAAGCAGCGAGCTTTTGGGCAGCCCCTGCTCCCAGCCTCCCGTGGCACCGAGCACCTCTCCTGTAAATCAGTCTTTGAAGTGATATGGATCTTTCTACTCTCTCCAGAGATGCACAGTAACGTTTTCCCGCAGGTGCAGACTATCCTGTGCGTCTGGGTCCATAAGCCTACATGTCTAGTGTGTTACACTGGTTATTTTCCTTTTAGGTCCTTAGCCAAATCTAGGGTTTTTTTGCAGTAATTTTGTGCTTTTCTTGCTGCCTTTCATAAACCAAGTAGCATTTATTTAGCCTGTGCGTATTTTGTTTTACCTAATGCTCTCTATATTATAAACCATTATATTGTTAACTTGAAACATTTACTTTACAAAAGTACTGAAAGCTTGAGACAATCTTTGCTGTATTTCTAATGTTAGAAAAGTTGTAGAAACTGCTAATAAAAGGTAGCTTAGTGACTGTTTCTCCAGAAGTGTGATATACAATTATGTCTCAAATGTACGTTGGTCACATTTCTCACCTTAATAATATTTTTCAGCCTGGGAAATGTGTTTCCCACTAGCTTTTTATTCTGTCCACTAGAGCTCATGATGGGAGGCTGGGGAACTCCTGCAGTTTGTAGAAAATTTAGTTTTCAATCCTGCAAAGCACTGAGGATTTGGATATTGTACTCCTGCAGAGTACTAGAGTTAAATAGGAGTTGTTTTTATTCCATTAAAGACTTTTCATGAATCACAATGATAATTTATTTCTGTCTCTAGTAACACACACCTGACTTTTACTCTGTAGATCTTACTCTTACAACATACTCTGTAAATCTTACAGTTTTACACAGTGTAAATGAGTCTTAATATCTTTTTTCTTTTTTCTTTTTTTTTCTTTTTTTTCTTTTTTTTTCTTTTTTTTTCTTTTTTTTTTTCTTCTTTTTTTTTTTTTTTTTTTTTTTTTCTCTGTGAAGCAGACCTGAGGTGGTCCCCTTTTACTTAGGAGGCCAGACTTTTTGAGTATGTGAACGCCAAACCTTCAAAGCAGCTGGTTAGGGGCAATTTTTCCCCAGCAGAGAGGCAAAATACTGTAAGATGCAATATTTTAACTCAGTTCAGTGAAAGGTGTTGCCCCTAGGCGTAGTACTGAGTTGACTCCTATTTTTCCTCTGTATGTATTTGGGGGCTTTATGGCACATCCTTGTTCCATTTCTGTACATTATTTCAAGTCCTCTCTCACTTGATGCTGAACTGCTAATTCTGAAATACTACATTAGAGACTGTCTTCCCGCCTCTGCCTACCAGGAGGAAAGTCTCCTACCTTTTTTCTGTTGGTACTACTGTTTCCATCCCCTTCCTAGCAGTGTCTGAGATGTGAGTTTCATGTGAATTTTTGTGTGGGATTAATATTGGCAGTATCAATAGGTCAGGTTAGTTGACAAGTTCAGTGTCTCTTCCCATGTTGTGTCCATGTCAGCCCTGCAGAGGTTCCTCGAGTTGTCCGCAGTGTTTGCTGTGTCCTGTCCAGGTCCAAGGCTTTGCGCTGCTCCTTTCACCTCCCTTCTACCTCCTCCCTCGCTAGCTGCTGCCCAGCCTGTCTTCCTGTGAAATGGTGTCCGGTGGCTCAGCTCGCGTCCCTCTGCACTGTCCCCCTCGCTGTAGCGTTGTGAGCCAGCTTACTCTGAACTGTCCCTTTACAAATATGCTCAGTCTGAATATATAAATGGATTGTCATATTTTTTTCCAGAGGAGAATAAATGGCTATCCCGCATTCACCGATTTCCATTAACTTTATCCTTTAGCTTAAGCTCTCCAAAATATTTCTAGCATATGGGTATGAGTTGCTTTATTGAGACCAAACTGGGCTTGGCAATGAATAAGCAGGGTGCTGAGCCAGCACTGGAATAAGCTTTTCTTCGTGAGGAATGGGAGATCTCTCCTGGTTCCCTGCAGCTGCTTCCAGCTGTGAGTGTTCACCACCCACACCTCCCTCCCCACCCCAAACGACATTTCTTCCAGGAAAATTTCATCAATACATATGTACCACAAAATGCTGATGGCAAGTTACTAAGTGGATGCATTGGAACAACTGCATGGGTATAACTGGAAAAAACATAGTCGTCAGCAGAGCACTGTGCTTTTGTATTTGGGGAAAATACGAGTGCAAAGACAAACTGCAAAATGTCTGTGAAGCTGTCTGGTGGGCACAGGAGTCCTGCAGGTGTGTGTTTGAAGCCAAGCAATAACATGCCAAAAACCAACACACAAAAATGAGTCAATAATCACCAGCACACCTCATGGAAAATATTTTAGGTTTTCACTTTGTTTTGCTGGGGCAGACTGTAGGCAACCTGCTAGTTTAACGCTGGTTATTTATGCTGTCTCCTGCGTACAATGTCTAGATGACAATGTGAATCCTCATAGGGATGATGCATCTTTCACCAGCAGCAAAACAGAACCATGGTTTTGTTAACAATTAGCAAATATTATGTGAGTGGTCTTGTAGCAGCCAAAAAAGACTGTTCCTGGTGTCACATCAGCGTTGAAAATGAAAGTGTGCTTGGAGTAGTGGTATGGCAGAGGGTAGGGGGAGATGATCCATGTGCCCCCACTCTTTTTCTTTGCCCAGTGACTCAGAATCACATTGCACTGGTTGGATGTTTAACAACCAAGGAAATCCATTTGGGCTAATAAAAAGAGGGTTCAAAACAGAAAGTACTTTGTCATTCCCAAGACTAAATCTGTACAGAAAAAAAGAAAAAAGAAAAAGACCTGTGTTGCAGCCTAGCCAGTTGAAGTAACTCTTAAATTCAATGTGTTGCAAGATGAGAAGTCTTGGGAAACAAGCTAATTGTCAGGAAACTCTTCCTTGTTGGTTGCATCTTCTGGGAAGGCTGACGTGCCATAACCATTAATAAAAGCAGTGAATGAGAATGAAAGAGTTACTTCTAATTTCACTTCAGGAGCTTTCCACCAGGAGAGATGAGAATAAGCATGTTTCAACGTTGCCAATACAAAACCTGAGTTGAAGGAGAACCTCACTGCAGGCAATTTGCAATATAGTCCTGGATTTCATGTGAGGCTGTGACTCCACCTCTGTCTGTGTGCACTTGGTTGGTGTCTGCCAGCTTTGCATTGCCTTGGGCACAAGTGCTGAAGTCCTGCCCCGTTTCTGCTGACTTGGTTTGGAAAAAAGAGTGGGGAAAGAGCTGGAGGGACAAGGAGGAGAATATCTGTCTTCTGCATTTCAGAGGAAGAAAACCTTCTTTGGAATATACAAGAAGGAATTGCTAAGAAACATGGGGAGGGAGGGACCAAAAGAGAAGTAAAATGAAGTTGATGTAGGTGTTTTGCAAGGAATTCCCCTTTCTATGTCTATAAAGCCAATGTTTTGCTTAAGTTTTGCCTATTTGTTCATTCTGAGCTCACACATTTTTCATATTGTTGGTGTCCCGTGGTTTTTAGGAAAATGAACATTTTCAAAGTCTGTATATTTTGCTAGTATGTATAGATCTATCCAAATACAATTCAACAAAACCACCAGGCAAACAACCTCAGTTTATTACTGCTGCTACCATGTAAGAGCTTGTAAAGTCCACCATTTGGAGAAGTATATTGAAGGGATTCGGAAAAGGTGAATATATGCTCTAAAGAGAACACTAGCTTTTATCTTGAATTTCATGACTATGTTGAAGTGTTAAAGCTACAAGTGGAAATCCAAATGGAAATCAGCGTTGAAGTTGATGGGAAATTCAAATTGTCTGCCATTGGTTTTCAGTTTGGAAACTTGATGGAATCTACCATACCAGTGTTTCATTACTTAGCTCAGTATATGCAAGATTTGTATGAAAGTAGAAATTTTATTAGCTTATTAGCTCCGTTGTCTTGTTGCGTGTCCATCCTTCTACACCTTTTAAAAATGAATGCAAAAGATTACCAAGACAGAGTAAGTCTTTCATACCCAACTTACGGAAATGGCTGCTCTGAATGAGAGACAACTGATTGTCAGGCTCCATGGTCTTAGAAAGTTAAGGGCTACGGTCTGAAGGAAACCTTTCCCTCTGTTTGGTTTGGGTTTTTTCCCCCTGTTTTTGTAACATCTCAACCTCTGCCAGTTTATTTTTTGGTGACTCTGTGATGCCTGTCTGAGTGGACAGCACTTTCAGTCATCCCAAAGATATGCACATAGATCCCTATCCAAATGCCACACATTACCAAATATCTCTGGAGTCACTGGATGCTGTGGTGGTCCATGGAGCTGAAGGTCAGGTCCTGTACATTGAAATGGCTGCAGTGTTCTCTTAGGGGCCTAAATTATGCCACTTGAGTCAGTGCAGATGTTTAAAAGAAAGAATTAATTATTACAGCTGAATCGAGCCAAACTGAAATGAATATAATCCCTTTTTTTTGAAACTCTGAGATTTATTGGGTTTTCTGCTTTGTATTTTTCTGAACAGCTCTTCCTTCCCAGCATTTATAATGTGGATTTTTCATCAAATCCTGACAAGGAAGATTTTGCAATGTGAAACATATCTTTCATCATTCAGGCTTCTTTAAAGAAGAAAATGATGTTAATACTGAGCCCAGTCACACAGAGAGGAAATATTTTTTCCTCTAGGAAAATGTTTGCTGTAGGTAAGCTTATGTGTTGCATGTGTCCATGTTTAAAAGGGGCATACACATGTGCAGGTCTCATGCATTACTCATACTCATTAAGATGATTTTTTTCCCATTGCCCTTCTGATTGAATGCTGGAGGCTTAGCATTTTCCACAAGTTTGAAGCAAGTTTAGATCACTCTGCAATACAGAAACAAGGATTTTCTCCTTATCTGGTCTCAAAAAATTCCCACAGCCATATCTAAAAAAAAACCACCAGTTGGCCAACCTCTGGGTCTAGACTGTCAACAGAAAGTGCAGTGGCTGGGGTGTACAGAGCTGTACACTGGCTCCTGAGCTTTGTGGAAATCCACCCTTGTATGTACAAACTGGCTTCTACACAAAGACAATGTGTGATAGCAAGCATCTGAGCTCATTAGGAACAGAATCATGTCAACTGGGTCCCATTTGAAATACTAGACCTTAAGTTTTTGTTAGCTTTCTGCTTAGACTGACACTATCTGGAGTAGAAATAAATGACAATTCTGCCAGCAAAGTCTCCAGCAGTTTGCTGCAGAATACAAGTCTCTCCGATGCTTCTCAGCAGCTCTGCTACAACAGGCAACCCTTCTGTTGGAGGGTCCTCCTGACAACACTTCCCTTAGCCCAGTTCATAATCAATAGTTTCAAGTACATCAAACACAAGTTTAGACAGTGCCCTGAAGAATTTCAGTAAAATGGTAAAGATCCATGCATTCGTGGTACATAAAATCACGTCTGAAGTTAAGGTCTCGGCTGCACCCTGAAAAGTGTTGGGAGTTTCTACCCAGAGTTAAAGGGAGAGAGGGTAGGTGAACTTTGAATTCCTGGCTGTTGCAAGCACCACAGAAATGATGGCTGTGAATCAGTCAGCAGCAGCAGAAAACCAACTTGGGGGCTTCTAACAACAACTAATATTATTGTGGCTTTATTATTTTTATAGTTACACTGACTGAACGTGATGTACTGTACAAAGTAAAGCTAGTATTAGGCTTCCAGGTGTACCGTGGCATTCATTCGAGACATACCAACAGAAGTTTGCATGTGAAGAAGTCTTACAGTGGTACTAAAGCAATGTTACCCACCTGATCGAGTCCCTTGGGAATTTAATGTTTTGCTGTTTTACATCTCCTGGTTTCCATGCTGAGTACAATAAAATGAACACTGTCTTAATTATTCTGGGTCTCTGTTTATAGGCTGACATGGGAAAAGAAAGGACTTTTAAGTGTTGCCGTTCTGGCTAAATCTGTGGATGTCTGTAAGACAGAGGAACTATAAAGGGCTTTCTGAATTCAGGCCTGAGACCTGGCACTTTGCAAAGCTTAGTACGGTGGAAGCCACCACGCACTGTCCCTGCCAGAGGAGAAACCCATCTGCTTCCTTCTGTGTAAGTGCTGTTGCCTTTTCACAGCTGTTCATGAGCACGGGCTTTTCTGCGGAGGCCACTACTCTGCCCTTTCGCATGAATTCACTCAGCCTTTCAGCAGCCCTGTTGCCACACAGCAACACATTATTCATCCAGCTCAGCAACCCAGGAGCCGCGGTGGAGAGGGCAGCGTTTTAACCCTGCGGTGTCACTGCTGTAGCAAATTGTCACCACCACCCGCCAGCACGCCTGCACACCATGCACAAAACCGAGAGCATCAGAGTAACCTGAACCATTTTCCTCCCCCAAAAGAAATAAAGTTTTATCTTTTAGTACAAAAGAGCATAAGATAACAGACATGGCAGTGAAGTATTTTGATCTGGTGGTGTTACAGGTATGGTATTTCCATGTACCTAGAGGGCATGAGGACCCCACCTTGGCATACTCTTTCCTATGGTGAGGGGAGAGGAGCAGAACAGACCCTGAGATAATGAGGTTGCATGGTGCCTCTGCTACCAGGGGTGTTCCAGCTGCTCATCCCAAGCTGGAGCCCTCTTCCCAAAAATAGTTGTTTCCTTTGCTGTGTTTCTGTACTTCTTGTGTCTCGTGGTTGGCTGCTAGGGTTCAGGCTACTTCAGTTAACTGCCCAGTGCTTTGGGCAATCACACAGGGTATTTCATTAATGAGCTTTGCTGAATTCCTTGCGGTGTCATTCAGGTTCCTGTGTGCCAGTGGCTGCCGAAGATTAGTCCCGAACCCAAACTGCCAGGAGCAGGGTGTTTCCCTACAGTAGCTGCGTTCATTCAGCTGTATGCTGCAATTGGCAAGCTCTCTTTGTAGGCAGGAAAACTGAGGTCTCCCTTTCCTACTTCATCCCTGTAGTCTTGCTGCAGTAGGGAAAAAGCCTAGAGATCCCCTGTCCCCAGGGGACTGACCCAGCAGAAAAAGGACCAGTGCAGAAAACAAGCTAGCATCCTATCCAACCAATAATCACCAGTGCACATTTTCCATCTGATGCAGATTTTTTATCATGTAACAGCAGTTTCAGGGAGATAGTGCCTTCATATATAAAGAGTAAGTCTGACTTCTTGTTCACGCATCGACTGATTTACCGAGGACGTGAGCTTTCCAATCAGCAGCACTATACCCTGGGGTATCTGCTTCGCTTCTTTAACCAGCGAAAGAAACCACCATGCCTTTAGGCATTCAAATGCCATCAAAACCACTCTGTGGTAGGTGGAAGTACTGGGAGTGGAAAACTTAAGATTTCCTCATCAAATTTCAAATTACTCCTTTGAGAACCATAAATGGCTAGTTTCGCTAGCCAATGTTTTAAAAAGTAGGCACTTAAATCCGCAACTGAGTATTTAGATAAATATGGCCTCATTTGTGAGAAGTGTAGGGTGGTCTTATCTCCTGTTGAGGTCAGGTCACGGAGACCTGTGGGTGCTTGATATCACCACAAAGCAAGCCACTGTTAATGAGACACCTATACCCAGTGTGATAGTAGGTAACTCGTAGGAGGCAACTCTGAGTAGGAATGACAGTCTGCAGGTTTGGACCAACAGAAAGTTGTCAGCGCAAATTAGGAAATGGTAACGTATGCCCCATTGCTACTCGTATTTCAGCAGCGTTTGTAGGAGTGAGGGTACCGCTGCTAGCATCGCAGAGCACACTGCTTCCTACAGCGTTGTCCTTTGCACTTACAAGAGTCAAATTAAGTGGGATCAGCAGCTTGGGAGAGTGGGTGCCAGCCTGCAAAGGAATTTGCCTTTGCTGTGCCATCTTAGTGATGAATTAACTTTAAAAAAAAAAAAAAAATTTCTAATAGCCTGCTGTGGACTGCGGCACAAGGAAGGGATTTGGGTCATTCATGCTGAGGTTCTGCCTTAATTCCATAATTCTATTTATTTCTTTTCCTAATTAGAAACCTGCTCATGGCAGTGCTTTTTCTCTAAATCCACTTATATAACATCAGAAAGACATAAGCGAGCTGAGCAGTTGAGGACATGTTTCTCAGAGGCTGGTGAAAAATACCTGGCGGCTAGAGCACAACCGCTCGGCACCCGCCTTTTCCTTGGCGCCTGTTAGAAAATGGCTGGTGCGTAGGAATGGCTGCTGGGTTCCGCAAAGCCGCCCCATCCGCGCTGAGCCGGGGACTGCTGGGCTGCGTCGCCTTGGGCTCGGGAAGGAGGAGAGACGAGGTCTGCCCAGGAACTGGCAGAGGTGAGGCCATCCAACGAAGCCGCTCCTCCTGCGATTTGGGAGCGCATCACGTTTCTGCTCCCACATTCAGGTCTCTTCCTTTTTTAAGTACAGTTATTGAGCTATTAATTAATGAGATGAATTGCTTAGGTTTAGTAAGTCTTAAGCTAAGGGAAAAGCCTCTGGGGAGATACTGGCTCCATGCATTGGGTTACTCGCCCTTCTGAAATGCCTGGGCTCCCATTAGGCTTTGGATGCTTTGAGCACCTGCTCTGTAGGTGGAGGTGGGTGGACAGGCTTCCCTGTTTTTTCCTGGCTCCAGCAGAGAAGGAATGGGGAATAAATAGGGCTGACACTTGCTCGGGTCACATCTGAATATCTCCCCGCACCCAATGTGACTGTATCATTAGGTATAATAGCTATTTAAAGGAGAAATGGTGGCTGAAAAAGTTGAGAGCTATACAGCAGTTTAGGTAAGACACTGTAATCAAATGAGTCCTACAAACTGGGGCAAATGCAAATGCAGTATATGCTCCAATTTTCATTTATGATGTGAAATATTCTTTATTACAGCTTTATCTCCTTGCCTTTACTGACATGGCTTTGCATGCTTATATATTTCTCTGCTGGGAAAGTTTTCCTGGTATTCACTAACTTCCCTGCCACACAGCTGCTACAGCAGGCTATACCTCCTTCATTCATGCATCTTAAGCAGTGTGCTCTCTCCTCCCAAACTCACCCACCTTGCCAGCTTAGCTCAGTTGATGTTGAAGGGCTGTTCAGAAGAGTGAAGCAGTTGGTCACTCACTCTCACCTGCTCTTCACTTTCTGGATGTTGCCATGAGTGACACTAGCAACTGTCTTGCATTTCTTAACGTGAGTTCCTGTGCTTTGGGGACATAGCCTGAGATCATCAAACTGAGTGCAAACAACACAGCAAGTACCTGGCTTCTGCTCTCTGGGGTGGACGTGGGTGAGTAGCCTCTGCCCCGTCTGCTATTCATCTCTCACATCTCCCTCTTCCCTTGCAAAGCCAAAGCCAGGTTCTCTGGCCCATTCCCCTGTGGCAGCACAGGTGGAGTGGAAAGCAGTCATGTTTTCTCCACTGGATATTTCCCTGAGATGGCACACTTCCCACAGGCACAGAGCTGCAGTAACCATCTTATAATGGCCACTCCTTTGCTTGCAGGAAAAAAATCTGTCCCATTTCTTTTGTGCGTTTTCTTTCTAGTCTGGCTCACATACAGGCTGGAATAGCTACTGCTAACTAATTGACGGCACTGTAGAGAGAGCCTACAGAATTAAGGACAGTCCCTAAGCGGTCCTAATCTCTGCTGGAACAGAAGCTGGAGCTTTTGTAGAACCTGCCTCTGACAAAAAAGAGAGCTATATGATATAGCTTACAGCTTTTTTTTATAGCTACTCATCTGGAGGTAGTGTCCAGCTTCAGTACACCTGGTCCTTTCTGTCTCCAGTGTAGGTTAAAAAAGAAAAAGAAAAAATTACATTGAAGCTTCCATCTACTGGGGCACAATTCTCTCTTTTATTCATTCAAGCACAGGTAGTGGCACAACGTATGCATTGCTTTTTCCTAGTAGGCTGCTCTGATCACACACTTTTCTACCATTGCAAGGCATCCAATACCAGCTCCAGAAGAGCTTTCATACTTCTTTAACTTGTTTGGCAAGTTTTGCTTGAATAAGTTATTTGGGTCTTTCAGTGCTGTGGCTTATTTCCTTAAAAGGTCATATGCCAAATCAAAACCAAGAAAACAAACTACATTTCCAGATGCTAGGAGGAAAAAGAGGTTTGGTTTCAGTGTCCCTGTCCGAGAATGCAGCACGTGCAACAAAAAGGTGTGATTGGGAAGAACAGCACAGAGCTTTGCTTTGATAGTAAAGAGAAAGATCTGTAGGGGAAGGGATGGGCTGGTTTAAATGCTCCTTTTCCTGGGATGCTCCACACCTTTCCAGGTGAATGAATTATATTTTGCAAAGGCATTTCAGCACTGTTAAAACAGTTCAGTTTGGCTTTCAAAAACCAAGTGATTAACATGTTTTCCCAAGTGCTGCAATGTGGATGAAAATGAGCAATAGCTCATTAAAAGAAAAATACCCATTTGGATGAAAAAACCTCTGAGCAGCTTTCCTGTAAGACTGGTTTCTAACCAGCAGTCTTGGCAGGTTGGACCTTGCCAGGGAAGACAGCGAGAAAGGAGGCTCCCATCTCTCCCCACCTTTGCAAACACCAGGTGCATTAGTGTTGTGCATTAAGCTCAGGAGGCAGCAGAGGCTCTGCCAGGTGGGAGGATGGCAGGGACACAAGTGCTCTTCATTACTTAAGCCCAGTGAGCAGGGGGAGATGGGAGGCAAGAGCCTGAAGACAGTTGATAAAGATGTGGTGAGTTGTAGCAGAAACCTAGGTGTAAGAGCGGGCAAGTGTCCCTCTCAGGAGAGTTGGGAAAGCCTTGGGTGATGGCTTGAGAAGACTGTTCATCCTGCAGGACAGCTGAGGGAATCAGGGGAGCCGCAGGTGAGGTGCAACATTGAGTTCTTGCCTGCGTGATGACTTTATTCAAGGTTGGTTCAAAGGGTTGTGAAACTTGAATGTGGCAAGTGGAGAGGATGGAGAGCCTGGGTTGGGAGGAGGGACCCAGAGGTGGGGCACCACGCTACACGGAGTGCACAGTGTTATTAACACATAGCAAGGAATAGGTGCAGCTTCTGGGAGAGGCTTTGATTCTCTGCGCAGAAATGGTTTGAGATGCTGGGCTGGTTCTTGCTTTGCAAACCAAGGGTAAGAACAGGTAAAGTTAGATCCAAAGAAAAGAAGGACAAAAGAGCTAAGGCTGCAGAAGGTGTTTCTGTGCTCCCACCAGCCAGGGCAGCCCAGGGAGTGCAAAGTGGCACAACTGTCAGGACTTATCAGAGAGGCACGCAAAATCCTGTAAGGCCAGGATTTTCCCCAGAGGTTTTATTGTTTCCCTCTCCTTTTCTTGCCAAGAGACACATAGTTGCAAAAAGAAATATGAAGTTCCTGGTAGATTGTTTACCTTAAGTTTGCATTGGTTTTAGTGGGAGAAAAATTTGTTGACTGGGTTTTGATAGATAGAAAAGGCAGATGTAGATTGATTGGGTAACCTCCCAGAGTACTAGAGAAATGTGACATGAAAGCTTTTACATGTAGAAAAAGGTATTGGTAGCAGACTCTTTTTTTAGCATTAAGACTCCAATAGGAGAATGAAAATGTGCTCTGGTAATTTGGATGTTCTTGGCAAGTTATATGGGATTGCCACCTATCTTAAATGAGATCTCTTTTAAATTGAGTTAAATTGAGTTCTCTGTCTCATAGTTCTTATCCTAGCTCTGCCTGCCTTGTTTACCAGGGACCGAGCATTGCCTGCAGGTATACACAACACGCATTGATTTTAATGTCACACTAACACACTGCACGCAAACACCACAACAGTTTTTGGGAGCAGCACCAGCCATGATGTCACATGGATATTTAACTCTTACCCTGTGCCTTTGGCATGCAGGGCCTGAAGTGGATCTGGCCTTGCAGAGTCTCCATTTCTGTTTGGGGGAAAAAAAAAACAACTGAGGTTTAGCTCTCCAAGCTGCAAAGATTACCTTGAAATTGTGCCTTCAGCATAATCGATGCAGCTGTATGCCTTAAACCTGCAGGTAGCTCTAAATCATTTCTTGCAGTGCAAATTAATATCTGACTGAAGAATCAATTTTAAAGCCCAAAAAGACCGTTGGCAATAATTGTGCACAGAATTTGGTCCTCCCCTGCTGTTAGCTATGGCATAGCATAGAAAAGCTGGGGAGAGTGAAGGTAATTTTTTTCTTCTTTTTTTTGAGCAAAAGGGTAAGATTCTTTGCTTTCTTTCTAAGTGAAGCGAATCAAATCTTTTTCCCTCCTAACTCTTAATGAACTGTCAAACCTTGTTAGAAACCTGGAGGAAACAGCTGATCTTGGCAGGACTCTTGCACTGCAAAGCTAATTGTCCACTCTGGGGAGAGTGACCCTCCTATGTCTATGCAGCTATGCAATGCATGATGACCAAGTTTACATCCTCCTTGATAAACTGTTTCAGCAAGCTGCAGACTAAACTAGAGTTCAAGCCCAGCGGAATTGGAAGTGTCACATGAAGTAAAGCTTGCGTGTTACAAGCAGCAAAACATTGCACCCTGGTAAATGTGCTTTTTAGCAGAGGAAATGCCTTCACCCTTCTGAGTGCCTGCTGCTGTGGCTCAGGGCTGGCAAGCTCCCCCTCCTCCCGAGATGACCTTTCTGAAGACTCTTGCAAATGGATCACTCTGTCTTAAAGATACCACTGAAACCCAAAGGGAGCATCTACTGAGCATGACTTGTTAGGTCGTGGTGATATAGTGCTTGCATACAGCCTCTTGCTCACAAGAGCGACAAATTTGCAGTAAAGAGGGCAAATGTGTTGGCCCAGGGTTTAGTTCTCATGTGTCTCGCTCTAGTAATACCCACCCCCAGTAGTGCTCTCTTTGCCTACTGAACCAGCAAGAGAGTGGGTTAGTCTTGGGACTGTCACTTTGTATACATTGCTGTCAAAATGGCCAATAGGTACTTAGACATCACTTTTATTGTAGGCTATCCTAAGGCCATCAGGCAATAGGGAATCTTGGGCACTGCTGTGTAGGTAGGTTTCAGCTGGTGATCTAGGCACTCTAGCACTGGTCTTCTAAGCCTCAGCCTTAATGTCTGAGTAACACTCCTTAATCTTCTGATTATCTGCCATATTTAGAGAAAGTCTTTCCTTCCATGTCACTTGAAAAAATGCTTACACCCTCTGTTATCTCCAGCCTAAGAGAACATTTTTCTCTAGGTTGTGCTGATAGTAGGGGAGACAGAAAATGCTGCAGTCACACTGCAGGATGTTTTACAGCTTCTGTACTGAGCCCAAGCCTTTTAACCCTATTGCCTTCAACATGCAAAGTGCTCGGGTATGGTTTTGGTTGGGGTTTTTTTTTTAGAGCCACTCAGATGTTGATCAGCTCATGACCTGGACAGGGTGCAATATATGGAGTCGATAGTGAGACAATGCTGGCTGGCAAGTATCAAATAGTGTCAGTGCCAGAGTCTAGGAACATTGTCCAACTAAATCACTTGGGAGTGTTTCAGGCAAGACCGCTAAGCTCCAGCTCAGTCAGCTGGGTGCAGAAATTAGTTAACGTGTTTCTCTGGCATATATTAGACAGACTATCTGTTCAGGTGACTAGGAGGGTCCCTTCTGGTGATAAAACCTGCAGAAGACCTGCTCTTCATTGGGGTTTTCCATGTCTCAAAGGACATAACCTTGTAGAAAACAGTTCCTTCTAGAAGCTGAGCTCACTCGCCTCCCACAGGGCTCAACAGGGAGCAAAGGCCTCCAGGCTGGGTCCCTGGTAAGTGGAGGCAGACAGCCTTTGCATCCCTTGGCTAAGCAGCCAAAACGAGCGGGGAACCTCTGCTAATTAAATGCTTTGTAAATCAATGCTTGTCTGTCGATCTGCCCAAGCATTGGCATCTTCCAGCCAGATCTGCAGTAGCATCGCTAACAGGTGTGTTCTGTGTCACTATGATGCATCCCAGTGCTGCCTGTGGCACCTCGCCATCTCTGAAGTTGTTTATGTACGGACACCTTACAGCATGCCCTCTGCAGAAGGGTGAATAAGGCACAGCATCTGCACCATTTGCTCTGTACTGCCCAGGCTGCCTTCAACCAGTACATGCTTTGGTTACTCTTCAAATGCCATCTCTGCAGTCCGGCTATTATTACTTACAGCCTTACCTGGCTCACTAGGAAAGGAGGTGTCCAAGGCTTTTCTTGAGGGAGGGGAAGGTTGCAGGAAGCCCACTGGAGCCAATCTTCTATCACCTTCATGTCAGGCCTTGGGCCAAACTGTTCTTGTGCAAGATGGACACAGCCTGACTGCTGGCCAGGAGCCAGCTCTGCCTGGGACCTTCACCTGACCTGAGAAGACCCAGATCCTTCCTGCCCAGGCCAGGTGGGATGTTACATTAATGCTGTCCTCTTCCTAGGATCACATGCAGGGCTTGTAGAGAATGGATTTCCTTTCTGCTTAATCCCACCTTTACTTTACTTTTTCAGTAAGACTCCTCTCTGAAAGTCTTATCATTCCTTCTGCTCCTCAACCGTAAGAGTTGATCAGATTAAGGAAATTCCTGAACTGTGGGAATTCCAGGAGGATCTCTGGCACCACGGCACAGCAGCGTTGCTCAGCAGGGAGATTCTTACCAGGAAACAAAATGAAGAGCTTTAATTTCCTTCTGAAAGCCAGAGGGAATCTGCATTTACCTACTCCCTAGCATCTTGTTTGGCTTTTAGTTCAGCCGGCCCCTGGACTGCAATCACCAGCACTCTGGGCATTGCAATCGACTCAGACAACTGCCCTGGAATGTAATGAAACTGCAGTGTATCAAGACTAATAATATACATCGTAGTCCTCAGCTGCACTGCGTTGTTTTTATATATAAGGACAGGGACTCTGGTTTATGTAGCTTGCTCTAAAGAGACATATTGGGTCTGACTGATGTTAGATTTGAAAACAAAAAAAACCCATAGCTGTTAAACATACATGGGAAAATCACCTCTTTCTTCCTGTTCTAATTGATAGGCTGTCCACAAATGCATCTGCAGCTTCTCATGTTGGTGTTTAGCTGATTAAAGATTTGTGTCTGAATCAAACCCCAAGGGCCAGATTATCAGCTGGAGTTAATGAACATAGTGCTATCGACTGCAGCAAAGCCATCGGTCACTTTATAGCTGCTGATGAATTGACTTTGATTCTGTATAACTCCATACACTAGTGCACCTAAGACCTGAATCTGGCTTGCACAGCTGCTGCCCTGTAGATAGTGAGGCCGAGCTTTGCATGTTTTGGGGGAGGTTAGATGTAGTACGCTGTTACATCTGGAGGCTTAACTTTAACTAAGCCCTTGCCAGAAATTCAGTGTTCAGTGTTAATAGAGCCCAGTTTATTGCATATTTTTTTTCCCCCTCCCAGCCCTGAGGCATTTTGTTTTGCTGTTCTGTTTCATTCCAGTCCTCAAGGACTGGGACTGCAGACCCAGAGGGGCAGGGAAACCCCCCGGCCCCAAGGTGTATAGTGCCTGGTGTAAAGGGGCTCTGCCTCCTGAATGACTTCTTGCTGTTACCCAAACACAGAGTCACTGAGTATTTGTGAGAAGCTGATGGGGCCGTTGGTGCCACCCGTAGGGGCGTTCGGTTCCTCCACCAAAGTGCCCTTGATTTAATTAGTTATTCACTTGCCATAATGTTTCTCTTCAGGAATGATTGGGGGGGGTTGCTTGTTTGCTGTAGCTGTTTCCACATCTGGATGTGATCTTCACGACCGCAGCCGGCGGAGCCAGAGCCTGGCCCCTGAGCTTCCTCTGATCCCTGAAGCTTCCTGGGGGGTTCCTTCCTTGCCACATGCAGGGCCCGAAAACACTGTTGCGGCCACATGGCTGTGTCACGCAGGCCTGTTGCTTCCCCTTTGCTTTGGGAAAGGCTGCAGTCCTACCTGCAGGCCTGACTGCAGTTTTGTGCCTGGTTAACCCGTGCGCTTCTCTGTGGTCTCTGCCAGGAAGCCACAGGATACGTCTCATAGCTACCGTACGCTGGGTTGCTAACAACACTAAACAGGAGGTTTGGGGTGTTGCTGATCACCATCAAATGATCTTTTAACCCCATTCCCATGGATGTGTATTAGGTTAATTTTTCAGCTGGGAGGGCACAGCAGTGGGTGAGCACATCGTGCCTCCAGCAGTGCTGCAAGGGCAGCTCCTTCTCTTCGCCGGGTGCTGTCAGGGGGTGTATGCACGCTGCTATAGTGAAAGTTAATGGTAATGGGCATTTGGCATCCCAGATTTTATGGATCTGTTCAAGCAGAGATGGTTTGGGAGGCAGAGAGCATGTGCAAATTCAAGCTTCTCTGAAGATGTGCCTGAGAGATAACGATAATCAGTAGCATAATAGCTAATAACAGCTTGAGGCAGCTGGGCTGATAAGAAACAGCCCAGTTGTGGAGGTGGAGCTGGCATAGGCTGTATAGTCACTTGAAACAGATGGGGGAGTGGGGAAATACTCAGTTTACACCAGTGTGGCTTTTGTCTCTGAATGCAGCATGATCAGGAGATGCTAAAGCTCTAATCTTGTCTCCTGGGTACTTTTTACACCCAACTTGAGTGATAGGGAATAGCAGGCTCTAATGGCAGCCCTAAGCCCTGAGGAGACGAGAATTCAATGTCTGGGTGTTTAAGCAATCAGAGGATTTGTGCATGTGGAAGCAAGAGGTAGTAAAGAACTCAACATCAGGTGAAGTCATCCTTATTCCAAGGGCAAGTGTTTCTTCTGCGATTCTTTCAGTATCTCCTACTTTCTGTCTATAATGCACTGATTTCTAAAGCTTTCTGTCTTTTACTGCGGGTCTTCAGCTTCTTGCAGAAGAAGTGGCTGTGGTCCGTGATGGTATGTGGAAGAGAGTGTTCCATGGCTGAATTATATCACCACTCTGCAGTGAACGTTACTTGATTATTAATGTCCATTTTTTGCAGTTTACCTCTGAGAAGGAAAAAGTGCACTGCTGCCTTAGCTCTAAGCAATATCTTCAATACACCTTAAATCTACTGGCTACCTGCTCCTTATGCTACTCAAGGAAACATGTGGAAATAATCAGATGAGTGAACATATGTTGGTTTAAGGCATTAATAGCACGTCTTTAACTCCTCAGATGTATCCAGATTCAGGGGAAAATTATGAGAACAGCAGGAAATTCAGTGAGTCTTGACTGGTCATTGTGATTTTTTTTTTTAATCATTTTTAAATGGACAAGCTGTGAGTCTGTCTGTTTAGTGTTATTAATGTTGGGCTTAAAGCATAAGGTATGAGGGTTTCCTCCACACCATTCCCTGCAGTGAATTAATGAAGTTATCCCAGTGCTTTAATACATAGTCGGATTCTCATTTGCTGAATCTTTATAAAGAATAAGTGTCTTGCAGTGAAACTGTACTATTAAAGTAGTAATTTTAGGGAGGGCTAAAGTAACAGCAAGCCCATCATTTTCACCAGGCAGAATTTTGCTGTGTTGAAACTGAAACTGCGGGGTCAGACAAGTGCATTTAGATTAATTTGTAATACTGTTCTTTGTGGTAGATGGGGCCTGGAAAGACCAGAAATGGGTAGGGATGACCCCAAATTTTTGCTCAGTATTTGTATTTATACCATCAGATCACTGTAAAATCCTGGCCTTTTTGAAGTCACTGGCAAGACTTCCACTGATATAAGAAGTTTTTTTTTCCTTGCAGAGCATGTTGTCTTTCCCTCTAAATTTCCAGCAGAAAAAACATCAGAAATAAGTTTGTGCCAACTTAAGGCCCAGCTGAAAACCAGGATATCTTGTAAGTGGCTTCCTACAGGGACAGTCTTCAGGTGTCTGTCCTGCTGTCTCTATAGGATGAGCCAGTGGGTATCAACATATTGTCTGAGTAACATGTTCCTCCAGCAGCGGGCTAGCCTGCAGGAAGCCTTTGGCACAAGTTCGGAACAACGTTTGGGGTCCAGAGCCAAAAGCCATCACCGTGATCCTTGAGGACCCCTCAGACAGCTCCACATTCAGCACAGAGCTCAGAGTGGGGTGACAGCCCTGACTGATAACTAAGGGCTTATTCTGGTGGCTGGGTGTGTTGCGAAGTGCTTGTCTCTAGATGTGTCATGCACACACCCCCTCTTGCTGCTGGGACACTGGGGACATTGTTGACTCAGGAAGGCTATCTGCTGTTCACTCCATCCTTCTTCACTGCAGTGCCCAGGACAGCAACTGGTAGGTCCCCCGTGAATTTTCCCCCTCTTAGTGTTAATTTCTGAAAACATGCTTATAAACCATTAGGTATATAGGTGCTGCTTTTCATGCATTGTTTCTGACAAAGTGAATGTGTGTTCCCAGCTAAAAACCGCATGGCTAAGCTAACTGGGACCAATATTTATGGACTAGCCCTAACTTTAGCTTTGCTCCCCATGCCTTCCCAGGCAGACATGCTTGTATACATCATCTCAGTGGGAAGAGCATCCTTCAGATTACACAGGCCTCCTTGCTCTTTGGATAAAGCTTCTACAGAGCAGTGAAAGCAGCTGTGTCTAGGGGATATAAATAGACAACCTTTCTGAATGAAAACATGTCTGTCATCTTTAAAACAACAGCATTGAGAAACAGCCCAGGGATATGTGTGACAGATGCCCAGTAATAGATACCACAGGAGCCATCTAGCAGTACTGCCTGTCTGCTGTTGTATCTCAAGTGCCTTTGAAACTAGACAAAATATTTTATTCTGATAGAGGAACCCAGAGCAAAATTAAAAATCTCTTATGATTTGAACCAGATGTATTTTAGTTACAGATAGAGCTCAGACCTCATCTCATGATCACCAAATCTGACTCTTCATTCCTTCCTGATAGTTCAGGTTGCTTTTCTATCAACACTGTTTTCCTAAATCTTCCCATCAGTTTCTAAGTCTGGTCCAAGAAGGATTTTAAGACATGCTTAGCTCAAATGCCAAGGTATGCAGGTCTTAGAAGTCCTGTTACTTCTATTTGAACTAGACCATATATGTTAGCAATAGCATCTCTTGCATTAACCAAGTAGAAGTTCCTCGGTCTCTTACTGGAAGAAGCATGATTTGGCTATAGAATGCAAATGCTACCAAACCATTGAGTCCAGGAAAATGATGAACAGCTAGTAAGTGTTTAAAAACTCTTCTTTCTAGCCATGGGCAAAAGAATTATGGAAACAAGATATTAATAACTGCTAGAATTTTCTACAAGTGTACCTTTGTGGTGCTTTGATTTTTGCCTCCATCCCTGGAAACAAGAGCTGTGCTATTCCAGCAGCATTTTGAGGCAACATTTTCACTTCATGAAATACTGGCACTTTTTGCACACATATTCTAAACACTTTTATAGTGAGCCTCTTCCTACTTACCTTGCCACAGCAACACTGGCTGCAGTGGGCTGGGAGTGTAAATGCCTTAACTGCTGATTTTCAAACATTTGGCATTTAAAGTTTTGAAGTGATTGATGCAAAAAAAACTCTCCAAGGTTATAGAGGCTTGGTCCCCATGTGTTCTCTGTTTTCTCAAATGACACCAATACCTGATGGCAGCTGTGGGAGGTCAGTGTCATCCAAACCTGGTATTTTGGCCCTTGGCTTGGCTGTGGAAGAGGCACAAATTACTGTGATTTAATGTTTGATGCATATGCTCTTGCAGGCAAAAATTGTAATAAATCAGCACTGATAAGAAGAGATGCAATGGCTGTGCAGAGATCAACTTCATGGCTCAGTGGAAAGTGTGTCCAATGGGTATATAAAGTAATAACCTTAGTGTATTGGTTTTGTTGGCAAGGTTTTGGTAGCGGGGGGGGTTACAGGGGTGGCTTCTGTAAGAAGTTGCTGGAAGCTTCCCCTGTGTTCGAGAGAGAGCCAATACCAGCCGGCTCTAAGATGGACCCGCCGCCGGCCAAGGCCGAGCCAATCAGCGATAGTGGTAACGCCTCTGTGATAACATTTTTAAGAAGGAAAAAAAGTTGGGACAGGCAGATTCGGCAGCCGGAGAGAGGAGTGAGAACATGTAAGAGAAACAACCCTGCGGACACCAAGGTCAGTGAAGAAGGAGGGGGAGGAGATGCTCCAGGCGCCGGAGCAGAGATTCCCCTGCGGCCCGTGGTGAAGACCATGGTGAGGCAGGCTGTCCCCCTGCAGTCCATGGAGGTCCACGGTGGAGCAGATATCCACCTGCAGCCCGTGGAGGACCCCACGCTGGAGCAGGTGGGTTCCTGAAGGAGGCTGTGACCCCGTGGGAACCCCGCGCTGGAGCAGGCTCCTGGCAGGACCTGCGGATCTGTGGAGAGAGGAGCCCACGGAGCAGGTTTTCTGGCAGGACTTGTGACCCCGTGGGGGACCCACGCTGGAGCAGTGTGCTCCTGAAGGACTGCACACCGTGGAAAGGACCCATGCTGGAGCAGTTCGTGAAGAACTGCAGCCCGTGGGAATGGCCCACGTTGGAGAAGTTCGTGGAGGACTGTCTCCCGTGGGTGGGACCCCACGCTGGAGCAGGGAAGAGTGAGTTGAGTCCTCCCCCTGAGGAGGATGAAGCGGCAGAAAACAACGTGTGATGAACTGACCGTAAACCCCATTCCCCGTCCCCCTGTGCCGCGGGGGGGGGGTTGGTAGAGAAGCCGGGAGTGAAGTTGTGCCCGGGAAGAAGGGAGGGGTGGAGGGAAGGTGTTCTGAGATTTGGTTTTATTTCTCATTACTCTGCTCTGATTGATTTGTAATAAAGTGAGTTAATTTTCCCCAAGTTGAGTCTGTTTTGCCTGTGACGGTAAGTGGTGAGTGATCTCTCTCCTGTCCTTATCTCGACCCACAAGCTCTTTGTTATATTTTTTTTTTTCTCCCCTGTCCAGTTGAGGAGGGGGAGTGATAGAATGGCTTTGGTGGGCACCTGGCAACCAGCCAGGGTCAACCCATCACACTTAGCTATTCCTATATTGTTTTCCATTAAGTTACTTTGTGTCAATACTCTCTACCCCAAACATTTAAAATATCATCAGAAAATTATGTCTTCCTGACAATGCATATAAACTATTTATCTGTCTTCTAATTTTTATGGTTCTAGGATTTTTGCCTATAGCTGATTCAGAATCTTGTAATCAGGAGGTGGTAAAATATTGTATGTAACAGCAAAGCCACTTCAAACATGTCAAATACTGTCAAATAATGGTTCATGTTCTGTGAAGGGGCAGCATGTGTACTCTGTAATGGTTCTTTAAATCCTCCTTCATTCAGTGTAGCAAACTTTGGTCCTACTCTTCTTTCTATAGAAATGACCAGCTGAAAATGAAGTAAAAACTTTATAAAACAAATTAACAAGGGGGGGAAAAATCCAACCACTGACATTATTTTTGTACTGAGCAGGAATTTTGCTTGTTTCCTATCATGAGCCTCAGCGGTGCTACATTCGCTTAGTACCTGGCAGGTTACTCCATTCAGACTGTGAACTCATGACAGGTGGAATTAGAAAACACATTTTATCTTGCTGGACTGACTCCACAAATGTCTACTGCATGAAACCCAAGCTCTAGCTAGCCCTGCTCAGCTGTGATTCAGCTCCTGCTCCCTGTGGTCCGTAGAGTTAGGCTACAACGCATTTGGTTAATGAGCATGTTTGTGTGCTAATTGCAAGCATCATGATTTGAGCGGGGCTCAGCCTAGCTCTTCCTTTTGCTTTGCTTTGTTTTATCACTGGGAATGCAGAAGGAAAAAAAAAATATGGCAGAAATTGTCCCTAATTTTCACATCTCTTTTGAACAAAGTGGAAAATGAGGGCAGTGCTGAGCACTGCCCTAACTATAAATATCTTAAAATGAGAGTGGCTTAAAACTACACATCGGACTTTGGCCTGTAAACTCCAGGCTAGGGCCCAAGAAAACCAAGTTTACTGACTCGTGTCTCAACAGTGCTTGAGTTTCCAAACAAGGTTCCAATGGTGTCAGCAGAGGGAGCATTCATACTGACTGAATAAAGTCCCCTTGTGCTTCTTGTAGGATGGTCATCTACACAGTGTATGAGTGAGAGCTGCTGTTTGCAGCATCTAGTTTCTGTGGTTGTAACATAGCAAAATCATGAGCAAATCTCTGCAATAAGTAGTGGTGGACCATCCCTGTGTTAGGTCCCAATGGGAAAATGAAGCTCAGTCTTAAGGCTGGTCATATGGTTACCTTGTGATAGACCTTTCTGCACACCTGTTAGCAACACTTCTTATTTTCCCTTTGCCTGCAAAAGATCCTAGCTTTGATTCTTGGAGAAGTAAATGTTGATTCAAGTCATTTGTTGCTAATGCCTGGATACTAGTTTGATGCTGCTTCTGTTGGGAAGGTTTGCTGCAAACTTCAGCACTCATGATAATAGTGTATGTGTGCACTTAGTATACCATAGATTATAGAATCATTTAGGTTGGAAGAGCCCCTTAAGATCATAGAGTCCAACTGTAAACCTAACACTGCCAAGTCTACCACTAAACAATGAAGGTGTTAGAATTACAGACTGAACTGAATTGGTATGACTGGCATATGGCTGAGATGAGTTTGAGGGTAGTCATTAAAATCTGTCAAATACTAATACTTGGTTCTTTTCCACAGCAACCTTCCTTGCTTTCTCTCCTGTGATTCTGGGCAGCTTCATCAGTTTAACACTTCCCCTGCATGGTGAGGGAGGCTACCAAATCTCCTAGGCCTGCAGAAAGTTGACAATTAGTCAGACCTGGAGAAGTTGGTCTTTGATTCATCAACAGAGACAATATTTCTAAGAGCATTTCAGGCTTCCTAGCATCTTGGTGCTAATATGACTCAGACTATGCTAGAATAACCATAAGTATTCCAGGAGTTTCACTGGCATTTCCTGCAAGTTTAAAATGCATTTACTGCTTTTGTGACAAAACAGGAAACTACAGAGCAACCCTTAGTGCAGTTGGCAACAGAAAGGACTTTTGGACAAGAGCAGGTGTACTTTTAAACTGTTCCTGTAACCTTGCAGGCAGAAGATAAAAAGAGAAAGGAAACTGGATGCAACTCTGTTGTGCTAGGCTGTAACTCTCCTTTAGACATTTTAAACATGAATTTTTTGTCTGTATCCAAAGCAAAAATAGATACTGTCTGTTTAGATTGTAATGTAAACACAGCAGCACTGGCAGCTGTGGAGAAGACATAGTAAAGAAGACAGCTAAAAGGTTAGCTCTGCAAAAACCACCACTTGTGGGATAATTGGCTGTTAGTGCCTTCAGCTTGAGTGTATTGCATTGACCGTTATTTTATGGTTGAGCTGAATAAGGCAGCTATACTGCTATACTTTAAAAGTTATATTTTACCCACCAGGAAAAGTAATATGAAAAAGCTTAATGTAAATCTGAATTTAGCATGGGATCTCTGGCAGCTACGGCTGGAATAACTGTTGAGACCAAATGGTATTAAGCATTCCTGGTCAAAACAATGATTTATCACAAGGCAAATGTTCAAAGTCAGTTTGCAATCCAAAGTTTTATCTTTGGGATCTGTCCTTTATCCCACCAAAGCCAACACATAATACAAAATAGGAAGAACAGAGTTGTTTCTCTTTTTTTTTTTTTTTTCTTATGTGATTAAGAATGAACTTTAGAAATATTAGAAGCTGATGAAACTAGGCAGATATTTCTTTCACTTGAGTAAAGCTGACCCTCACTTTCACAAATTGCTCAGTCAATCACAATCAAATACTTTTCCCAATTTTGTTAAAGAGCTTCCTGTTCGTACTTGGTGAGAATTTTTTTCTTCCCTCTAGATGCAGTTCACACAATCGTATACTGGTTGGGGCTGGAAGGTGACTCTGGGGATTGCCTACTCCAGCCTCCAAGCTCAGAGCACAGTCAGCTAGAGCAAGTTGCTCAGGGACATGCATAGTCAGGTTTTGAGTATCTCCAATGATAGAGACTTCACAACCTCTCAACTCCTCTGGGCAACCTGTGCCAGTGTTTGACCACTCTCACAGGAAGAAAAAAAGTATGTTTATGTTTAAATGGGATTTCCTGTACTTCCGTTTGTGCCCATTGCCTCTTGTCCTGTCACTGGATAACACTGAGAAGAGTTGGGCTCCATCTTCTCTATCCCCTTCCCCCCAATATCAGATATTCTTACACATTGATGAGATCCTCCCTCAGCTGTCTCTTCTTGAGGCTGTACAGTCCCAGCTCTCTCAGTCTTTCCTTGTATGACAGATGGTCCAGTCCCTTAATCATCTTGTGACCCATTCTCTGCACTCCAGTAAATCCATATCTCCCTTGTACGGGGATCCCAGGACTGGACCCAGCACTCCATTTATGTCTCACCAGTGCTGGAGGAAGGATCACTTCCTTTGACCTGCTGGCAATGTTCCTAATGCCCCCGAAGAAGCTGATGGTCTTCCTTGTTGCAAGGGCACATTGCTGGCTTATGGTCAACTTGCTGTCCGCCAGGATGCCCAGGTCATTTTCTGTAAATCTGCTTTACAACCACTTGGCCCCCAGCAGGTACTCGTGCATGGGCTTGTTCCTCTTCAGGTGCAGTAGTTTGCGCTTCCCCTTGTTGAACTGCATGAGGTTCCTGTCAGCCCATTTCTCCAGCCTGTCCAGGTCCCTCTGGATGGCAGCACGACCCTCTGGTTGTCAGCCACTCCTCCCAGTTTTGTCATCTGCAAACTTGCTGATGGTAGACTCTGCCCCACCATCCAGATCATTAATGAAGATGTTCAACAGTATTGACCTCAGTATCCTCTCCTAGGGTACACTGCTAGTGACTGGCTTCCAGCTGGGCTTCGTGCCACAACTGGACTTCATGATAACAACTCTCTGGTCTGGCAGTTCAGATAGTTTGCAATCAACTGTCCATTTATCTAACCCATACTTCATCACCTTGTCTATGCGGATGTCATGGGAAACAGAATTGAAAGCCTACTAAAGTCTACTCAACAAATAAACAGCAACCACTGCTCTCCCCTCATCTACCAAGCCAGTCATCTCATCATTATCAGGCTGGTCAGGCATGCTTGTCCCTTCATAAATCCATGCTGACTACTCCTTCATCTTGTCCTTCTTGTGTTTAGGAATGATTTCCAGGTTTATTTCCTCCATCACCTTCCCAGTGGTCAAAGTGAGGGAGACCAGCTTGTACTTCCCCAGATCCTCTTTCCTGCCCTTCTTGAAGACAGAAGTGACATTTCCTTTCCTCCCATCCTTGGGAACCTCCCCTGAGGACCACAACCTTCCAAACATTAGCAAGAGTGGCCCCACAATCCTACCTGCTAGCTCCCTCAGTACTTGTGGGTGCATCCCATCAGAGCCCATGGACTTAATGTATGTCCAATTTGTTTAAATGTTCCTTACCTGATCCTCTTCCACCAAGAATAAGTCCTCCTTGCTCCAGAGTTTCCCACTCATGTCAGGAGCCTCAGATTTCTTAAGGACAGTCTTACCGGTAAAGACTGAGGCAAAGATGATTTTGCATACCTCAGTCCTTTCTGTGTCCTTTATCATCAGGTCCCCTACCCCTTGCTAAAAGATGTTCCCAAGTGATATCCCTCCTGTAGGCTTATTTTTAAGAAAACACGTAGAGTAACCCCATGAATGTCACCCAAGCAATTTGTATTGTCTGTACAGCTGTTGGGCAGCAGTACAGCAAAGCACATGAATTATCCCTTTGCTGTCAATAGCATTACTCATGTGCCCAAGGTTAAGCATGTATTTAAAAGCTTTGGGAAATAGGCCTTTAATTTCTGTCAATGTGAAATGCTTGAAACACAATCTGCTGCTATTTAAATCTTGTCTGAGACATCTACAGAGTACAAAATTGTACACATTCAAAGATCAATTTAAAGAATTGCTGCTAGCAAAGGAAAATGATAGAAAATAAGAGAACAGCTAAGAGTGGTGATTTTAAAGAGCACTAGGAGCTGGACCAGACTGATGTTCTCATGTGTGGTATACATTTTGCAAAGATAGATGTGTCTGGATGCATTTGGAAAAGGGCTGTATAAAGCCTGAAACACTGATCTAAAACACAGAAGACTTAAGATATGCAGAAAAAATTAAACCCATCTCGGCCCTGAGCACCTCTTTTCCTCAGATAAGGAGTTGCCTTTCCTATGTGCACTGACACTTTCAGCTACAGAAATTCAAGTCTTGGTTTTATGGGGTCTCAGATGTTTTCCTTTAAGCCTGGTAACATAAAGCATACTGCTGAGTGTCTTGCTGAGTGTGCCAGTCCAGCATCCTTGGGGACACTTCTCTGTTTGTATATCTTGGCCCATTCCTTCATTAGCCTCTCTGCTGGGGCACACTGTTCTTGATTTTAATGGCAACTTTGTACAGGGTAGAAAAGGAGTTTAGCTGGTTCTTGTAAATATGACTGATCTGGAAATCAGAAATGAGTGTTTTCAACTTTGTGATACTGCTGACATAATTTCATTTCTCAGAGTGGAGGAGTTGCCTTTGTAAATTGTTTCCAGCAAGAGCTGTGTCTTTGCACAGTCTCTGCCCCACTGGGAACCACGGCTTTTGCATAATCTGCTACTTTGAGAGTAATAAGTCAATTATTGTAATGGGACCAAGATCACAAGTCCCTATTCTGAAAAGCAGCAGAGCAGCTACCACGTGCCAACAGGGTAATCAGTGCTGGCTTTTGAGAACAGCTCTTCCCAAGAGATTATAGAGATGACAGCCTGACCTCAAGTTGTTAAGGGCTCTATTGTAAAATGGAGAGATTAGTTTGACTTAGATTAGCCCTGACAGATTTCGACCTCGCTCCTTGCACCCCTCTTCCTGAAATTATCTTTGAAGTCTCAGTGAGACTTGGTGTAACAAGGCTTGTTGCTACTTAGCATCAGTCTGCTGTCTTCTGTCCTCTCTCTGGAGCAGGTCTGTGGGGACACACAGAAGAGCAGCTACACTAAGGTCAAACATGAGCTGACACAAAAATGCAGGTTTTCAATTTTTGCAAGTACCCTGAGGTTCCCTGAGATGAGGAATATGAGGAAAACATAAGCATTTAATATTGTTCATCAAGGTATACTTTTACTTGATTAACATATGCATTAATAGTGCTATCAATAGCACCATCTACTGCCTTCAGGATAGCAGGACACAAGTTCTGCATTATAACAGCAGAGATGAATAGTGAAATGAGAAGAGGGTGCCTAAAAAGGCTGTTCTCCTCACCTCCTGGCAGCAGTGGTGCTGGAGATCCACTGTATGCACCTGTGTTCACAATGCAGGCAATCTGCTGGAAGCTGGTACGGCAAACCTCTGTCAGTGCTTTGCAGAACTGTTTTCAAGCTATTGGGGCCCTCTTTTCAGATGTGTGCCACCAAAGCATCCCATCTGAATTGGTAACAAATACCAGGAATATTATTTCTCCCAGCACTTTGCCTAGTCTTCTCCACTTGCCTTTGTCAGTCTTTAAACCCATTTGGGAGCCAGTATCACCTTTGCATCCTCACCATCAACTCGCTGTATCTGCCTCCTCTGCAAGGCCATCTCAACATGATTTCCCTTCTCACCTCCCCGAGATACAAGCTGTGGATGCTCACGAACCTTCGTTATGAGACTAAGCCAGGAAAGAGAATACAGATGAAGAGACATAGATATGGCTGACCCAAACTAAAATCATGAGCTGATACAAGCCATTGTGGGTTTTATTAACCATACAATGTACATGTTCAAATAGGAGACCATAACACAGCACATAGTCTTAACAGCTGCCTGAGCATCAGAGGATGACAAGGTCCCCGTCCTTCGCACAGGTCAGATTAATGGTGATCTGCATATGGTGCAATCTTTAATTTCTTTTCCCCTCACAGGATACCATAAGACTTTGGACTTCTTGGCTCTGTGGAGCCATAATCCCTTATCTAGTCTGTGAAGAGGGAGCTTTATTCTAAAGTGAGTGTTATGGAGGTTCCTGGATCCTCCAGCTCCACCCCTGGGATTTGATTATGGAAAGCAACCACCTTATTATTCACTCCAGATTTACCCTCTTGTCAAAAGGAACAAACTTTTCTTGTTCCTTTGTTTGGCCTTTTTTATGTTGTTCCAGGACAGGATGTCTCCCTTAGAAATCTAATTTTTTTTAAGAGGAATTCAATTTCTCATGCTGTTGCCAGTTGCTCTCCAGCATTCAGAGCCACTGCTCTGCCCCAGGGAACTGAAAGGAGAAAAAAAAAAAAAATCATAGGCAAGGAAAAGAATAATGAGAAGTGGCCAGCAACAGCATAGGAATGATGAGTACCAGGGAAAAAGCAGTTGTTTCCAGTACTGCACAGCCAAGGACACCTGGGATATGGACAGGGATTTTCAGGGGCAGTCTCTGGTGTCTGCAAAGGGGCAAGCCAAATTGCCTACCAACTCTGCAGGAGGGCATGAAAAATACCTCTTTCCCCTTCCTCAGCCAGCTGTAGGAACCTAATGTCTCTGGGGCTCCTAATCATCTCCAGTCTCTGGCAGAAACCAACAACTGGGTTCAGCAGTGACTGTGGTTAGGGTCAAGGGCTTGGATGGGATGAACAGAGAGATTGACCCCTCGTGCTCCTCTGACTGAATCTTCTGCAGCAAATAAGCCAGCCTGATAGCCTGGCATAAGGCTCAGGGTCAGACACTCAGCAACAAAAATGAGTGTTTACTCCTTGTGGTAAATTGCCATGGGGTTCTCTAGAGACAAATATTGTGTGATCATGTCATTAAAAGCTGTATAATGGTGCATCTGCCTTTGGGGTCAAGTTAAAGCTGTACAGACAGACTTCCTTATAGCTCCTCCTCAGTTCTGAGTGGCTATGCAGATTAAATAGTGTTCTTTTGCTGCAGGATTTGGGGCTGTTGTATAAATTTATGGCACGAGAAAGTCAATAAGTGACAGTGGTTTAAAGATCTGCTCAACAGAAAACTAAAGAAAAAAAACAAATCCAAGCAAAAAACCCTAAACAAACAGTTGAACACATCAGTCCTGTCTGGATTTGAAGATTAGATAGCTTCACAGCTAATATCAAACAGGAGGGGAAGAAAAAAAAAGTGCTTACAAGACACTCAGGACCTTGTCTGAATATTAATTATGAAGCTGACTTTAAAACTGAGATGCTTCCATGGAGATGCTTCTATTGGCTTAATTGTAGTAATAGTCTGATGGGGTAGCAGTGATGCTGTGAAGGAGCACCTTAGTCCATGGGAAGGTCAGGAATCCTACTTGTACTAGTCAATTAATTGGCTAACCTATGATTTGGTGTTGCTAAAACATTGACAAGTGCTTGTGGAGTATTTTGGCACTGCTAATCACTGCTGAAGCACTTGGGTATTCACTGCAGGCAATAGGATGCAATTTTACCATTGAGTAGTTCCTGGGCTTGGCAAGACCTCACTTCCCATGCCTCCCCAGGCTGCACCTCCCTTTCCTCCCCATCAGCATACACAGTATATTTTTCAGCTCAGTGCCTTTCTCCAGCCCTTCTGCTGCTGTCTCACCAGGTCATTAATCACAAATGCATCTAATTGGAATTCTTCTGGGACCTGTTAGCCTTCATGCCATTAATTTGGCTTCCCATGAATTGGGGTGGCTTGAAAAAGGGGATTTCCCCCCTGTGGCCCTGAGCTGGCAGGCAGAGCCCTGGTGCCCCTCTGTCCTCAGGAGAGGGTTTGCTTTCAGTGCCCTGATGGCTGCATATTTCTGTCCATTGCCAACTTCTGTAAAAAGCAATTGACAGCAAAAATCAGCCCGGTTGCCGCAAGGCAAAATCCAGGCCCTTTCTTTGTACTCCTGGATGGGTGAAAATGTCTTCAGTCCATTGGCAATGAGCTGTAAGTTTTCTCTGAGACTCCCTGTACTGATAGTGAGGAGGGATCTTTTTTTCCACCCCCCTCTGAATAGTGGAAAAGAAGTTGCTTGGGTAGGGAGAGAATAGAGAGTAGGTTGGGCAAACCCATGAGGTTGGATAGATGAGGACATGTGCCATCATGTGCTGTAATCCAGCATGAAAACAATTATTAGCAAGTATTCACAGCAGACAATAACCCACAGAGACCCATGAAAATTACCTTGTTTCCGATTCCTCCTCTTCTGAATCCTTATCGTGCTCTAAGGGGACTCATCAAGACAGATCCCAAGGAGGTGAGTGTGCAGTGAGCTCCTTCAGCAAGTAGTGCACGTCAACGCTGCATCCCTGTGCTGGGTATCATATACCTCTGTATGCTATGTTGGCTTTTTAGTGTTGGTTTAGCATTCACAGTGCTAGAGCTGTTGTGTTATATGCATCTATAGGGTACTTGAATTCATACTTCTGGAACAGAATCCTTTGGAGAGTCTAACCCCCCCTGCAATTCCACCGCTGTCTTTGAAAATTGGTCTAATACCACCAGCAATGGGTACCCCTCGCTAACTCAGAGTGCTGAGTTGAAATGTCAGAAGGACATTTGTGTTCCTGTCTCTGCTCACGGTTTCGTGCTGTGCTGGGTGGGTGATGGGCAGCAGTAGTTGCCCTCTGGGGAGCCAGAGCCATGGGTGGCCATTGCTTTGGGTGTTCACAGGGCATATTCTCTTCCTACTAGTTTCCCCCTGAGTTGCAAATGAAGCATATGGAGGTCTTGGCAGAAGGACACTGCAGGATCCTTCTATACCTTCACTGTGAAATGGGAATTGTGCTCCTTTCCTGTCATGGTGAATACAACTATTCAATGAAAGTGGGCTTTATAATTGTGGTGCCCTAAGGTGACAATTGTGTTTCATCCACATCCAAGCTATACTGTTTCCATTGACCTTGTCTGGTGCCTGCATGACCCTCAATACCCCTATGGGCTGTGAAACATAAACAGAATTATTTGTGCATGGAGACTTTCCTGTCTCTGCTGAGGACAGGCACAGCAAGTGGCAGCAATCCCCACTGCTTTATGTTCCTTTTTATAGGCAAGGGTGCTGTGACTCCAAATCATTCGGCACTGTGTGGGAGAGATACAGTAAAAATGACCTTACAGCCTCTCTGAGCCAGCACAGACACTAAATCAGTTGGCAGCTACAGCAGGAAAAGAAGGCTGTGGGAAAAAAAAACCAAGGGTAAATCAGAGCAATCAATCATGTCTGAGTCAGATCTGCGCACGTCCTTTTTTGTTCGGCCAGGCTCTGACAAGCGGGGATGCACTGGAGAAGAGCTGCTGTCTCCACTGCTTCCCACAGAAATTCCCAGGCATAGAGAATCCCCTTTCTTTCTGCAGCAGGAAGCACACTGTGTGTGTGTGTATATGCACACAGGCAAGCTTTTATTGACTAGCTGACAGTGCAAAGAAGCTGGGGTGCAACCCAAAATTATGGATCCTACTTGGAACAATTCCTGAGCTGTGGGCAGTATGGGATCACGAAATGAATCTGAAATCTGTGGCTAAGCACACCTTGCATATCTTCCTGATAATCAAGCTTTTTAAAAGCTGTGTGAAAGAGCTGAGCTGAATTCTGTGCTAACTCAAGCTTGTTGAACTACATTTCCCAAGACACTTGTAGGTGGCAAAAATGTGGAGGACCTGTCAGAGGATGTATCTTCTCCAGGAAGAAACTTTGTTATTCCAGATGCATAAGACATACAGAGTTCTGTGTGACTCACAGGATGAGGGAGCAGGCAAGTAGGAGAGAAAGGTTCTGCTGCAGTGGATAAAACTTCATTTCTTCTTAAACAGAACAATTTTGTAATGGAATCATTGAAAAACAGGCTCTTCAGTCCCACTCTTTTCTTCTCTTGGAATAGAATTACTTTTCACATAATTACATGCTTTTTACTGTAGCTTGGGTTCCTGAAATGCCTCCTGTTTTGTCCCACACAACCCTTGGCTGATTTATTGAAAAAAATAATTTATTGTTATTTATTATTTTACCCTTTTATTCAGCTTTATTCCACTGCAAAGTGGTGTTTGAGTTTTCTACTGTCAGATTCATCATATGGTTTACATAATTGCAGAACTCCCTGCTCCGGCCTGGCCGCTGTCCAAGTGTGTTAGGTCGCTCGCTGCCCTCTCCTCTTGCAGACAGCCCATGGAAAGGCAAGCTGGCAGAAGTTGGACTGGCCCTCTGCTTCCCTCACCTGGTCATCCTTTATTGTCTGTCTCACCAAAGGTCTTTGGCACTGAAGAAACAAGGAGACGAGGCCAGTCCCCAAGGGGTTTACAGTCCAAGCAGATGTTAGCACTCGGGTTTCTTGAGAATTTCCAGATGAACTATTTTTCAGTGGAAAACAGCTTCTTAAATGAGCATGTTTGTGGAACGTGTCTGCTTCCCATGGATAAGCCTTCTTTTGCTGAAAAAGGGAAAGTCCAAAAATCAAAAAAACTTCAGTTTGGAAACTCAGTTCCTGTAAGACTCTGACCTGGGGTTGCCATGTCATGTGTCTTTCCGTACCAAGCCTCCCCTTGGACCACGGACAGGAAAAAAATCTGCTGGGTCCCCAGGGCTGCTTCCTGCTGCAACAGCACCCCCATCGCATAATCCATCTTCAGACTAGTTAGGTTTCTTGCCTTTACTCCTCCATCCAAAAAGCTACTCCAGAGCTTTGCTAGCTTTTCAATATTTTTATTATTTCCACCCTAAAATTATTCACTAGCCACGTATGTCAGTTTGCCTTTTTGCTAATGTTGTTCCACGCATTATAGCTCTCTCCTCTCTCTGGTGTTTACCTCTACTATGTTGTGGCAGTAAGCAATCATATTTGTTTTCAGTCTTTATTTTGCAACATCAAACTGAATTTTCTCCTCTCTATTTCATCCTACTAGTTCTTTTCTGCACTTGTCTTCATTTAAATTAATCTTTCATAGAGCAGGACTGAACACAGCACTGCAGATGAGCTTGTGCCTGTGTCTCAAACAGCGGAATTGATATTTCTTTGATTCAGTTGGACACACATCACATCACAGATCCTAGGATTTTCACCAGGGTTCATAATCATACTGCAGCCAAAGCAGGTCTTAGACTTCCAGCTAAAGCAAAGGGTAGGAACAAGAGTCAACTGGTCAGAATATTAATGACGATGTGGTGGGGGAATTTCAGAGCTGAAATAAATGATTTTCAGCCAAAATGGCATGTGATAACATTTTACAAAAAAAAAAAAAAAAAAAAAAAAATCAACATTTTCTTCCGAAGAAAACTCTTTCCCTGACCAACTCTGCTGAGCTCCAGATCTCTCCTTGGTACTAGCTTTCAAGGCAGTGAACAAGCCCAGTAAAGAAGTCTAAAACCTGGTCAAAATCAGATTTGCAAAACTTGCCTCTGGTGTGACTCTGAGTTTTGCTTGGCTCCAGGATGCACAATCTTCAGCCAGAACAGGTAATCAATGTTTTTGTTACAGTTGCATTTTGGAGGCCATTTAGAGGAGTTCAGCTGGGATGCTGACTTTTACAGTAAATCAACTTGTCAAATGCCATTCATTCTCAAAGTGCTTATTTTACACACTTGGTAAATGCCTGAGAAATTAAAAATATAACTAAAAGCATCTCATAGGGCAACGACAGCCAACACAAGATCTTCCTCCTTATCCTCTGCGGAGCAGCTGGATAGCCACAATAAGGCCTCAGAGCTTTACCATGAAGGTTGGCTTTTGCTTTCCTTGTGGGCAATGACAAACTCCTGACAGACCAGAGATTCCTAAAGTAAGGTTAGATTTAATGCAAGTGTTACATATTTGTACCATGGAGACTAAGTGCAAATTCCCTCTTGAGTGGTTTTCATCTCCAGTGCCCAAATCCTGGCTTGTGGGCTTCTCTGCTCATACAAATTAACAGGGAGGATCCTTTAGCAGTATCAAATGTGTCTCTCTGCAGGCTGGTACTCAGAGACTTTTTTGTTATTTACATAGACTTTTATTTTCAAGACAACAGCAAAAAACACCAAATGTGTACAAATTTTATTTAGGCCCAGCCCACACATTTCTCTGCTATTGATCATGCTTCACTTCACCTTGCAGTAAGGGACATGTGATTTCTGTTGCCCCTTTGGCTTGGCTCTATGATTCACAGCCTCTTGTGAGGCAACATCTGCTCATAACACACCTTTTGCAATGTTCAAAGCCAGTAAGAACAAAGTTTTCTGACAAACTAATAGAAGCTCATAGCCACAGTCCAGTCTGGGTAAGAGTTCACAATATTTTGAGTTGGGAGACGTGTGCCAGTACTATTTTCCCCCAGTTACACTTCAAAGGGGGTGAATTACTCTGATCATAATTTGCCAGCTGGTGCCTCATCTTGGAGGCCACCAAGTTCACTTGCAACAGTCAGGGCAAAGGTCTGTGTTTTGTGGGTATGTTTCCCTCATTGCAAAATCCTCAGCAGACAAACTGAATAGTTTTGGCAGATTTTGAGGGGGTTTTGAGTGTTAGTTGCATCAGCAAAATCAGGGAAGTCTCCAGGGATGCTGGGGAGTAGCTTCTTTGAAGGAAGAGCCTGGGCTTTTACATCTGTAGCGCAGAGAGGCAATGAAAAACAGAAAGTTACCGAAGAGCAGAAAATCCTGAGTGTTGTGAGTAGCTAGCCCTGCTGCCTTGTATTGCTTTTTTTGCCAGCCATCTCCTGGGCAGGCAGCAGTGGGGACATAGCTGCTAGCTTTGCCTGAGAAAGGGCTGTGAGGTTAAGCTCACACACATAACAAATGAAATTTCCAGGCAAAAAATTAACCTGGTCTCCTGCATGTAGCTCATCACTGGAAGATGAACGTTTTTAACATGAAATGTTGGAGATATTTCCCTTACCAAAATATGATAGCAAAAGCCACATTTATTGCCCTCCCATTTTTTCTTCCCTTCCACTGTTCATCTCCCTGGGGAATCCTGGAAACTCTTCCCTGCTTTCTGACAGTTGCCTGGAGTGACTGGCACTCCTGAAATAGCAGCAGCCCACAAACACTGGGCTGTGTTGCAAACTTTTCAGAAAGTTCAGCCCACATTCAAGAGCTTGGGTTCTCTTTTCAGTTAAGTCTAAATCTTCGCTTCTGGCTAAGGTTGCGTCCTTACTGTGTGTTAGCTGAGCTCACACAATATTGCCCAGTTCACAGCTGAATTCTAGTGGGGTCTCGATCCCTCTAAACCAGGGCTCCTGGCCTGCACTGGGCATGGAGGTGTAGCCAGACACAGCGGCTGGGTTATGCTGGTTTTCTAGGTCAGAAAATACAGGCTGAAATTTTTGAAGACTTTGGAATAGGGTAGACATCCTGCTAATATCCTCAGACGTGTGTCTCAACAGCAGCACAGGCTCCCACACTGATCTTGTCCCATGGGGATCCTACAAGTCTTTAAGCATGCTGCAGTCCTGCTAGCTGCTGCCTGGACCTGCCTGGTTTTAAAAGTGTGTGCAGGTTTCACCAAGGATCATTTTTAGGACCATATAGCTCACTATGGGATAGGGTAGCAATGCTATTCTCTCTCCTTGTAGAGCTGTTGATCTTTAGCAGTTTAATTGCTAAAGTTGACTCACAACCTGAGGTGGGGGCTGAGGTGGGGAGAGAAAGAGGGGACAAACATTGCTTATCTGTTTGTAAAGCTCATCACTATTCTCACAGGGTTTCCAATGAAGTATTATTATTCTGCTGTAGGCTTGTTACATTTTTTGGCACTCTGACCTTCCCATGCTTCCATATTTTAACTGTTTCCTTTGCTTCTGAGTTCTTTATAGAATGTCCCAGCAGCTGATGTTGGATAAAACACACAGCTCTCTATAATGTTTGGGATGCAACACGCTGCGCTTCCCTGCTCTGGGTCAGTGTTACCACATATATCACCCAGCTTAAGTACTAACCGCTCTGAAATATGGCTGTCTCAGAGGTGAAACAATCTGTGCAGTGGGGGTATTTAAATGTGTATGCTCGAAGTGAGACACCCACAGTCAATGAGTGTATCGAGACTGCCACAGCAGCGGTGTGCCAATGACTCTGCTTTTAATGCTTGGCTGGTTTCTTGGTCAGTTTTGTAGCCCCTAAGATTTTCCTTCCCAAACTGATAGGTATATTTAAAGATCTGTCTGACAAATTAGACCTGCAAAAAAATAAAGGGAAAGAACTTTGGTAAAAGTATATCACCAAGGTCAGAAAATACTTTCCTAAAAGCTAAGGAGAAAAAAAAAGTCAGGAATTGCCAAGCAGTCTATCTCCAAAATAATACTGGATGCTTTTGATGTACTGTGCACTGTGAAAATGTAACGTCATGTAATCATCAGCGTCAGTTCTCACTATAACCTCTAGTAACTAGAAACTGGCTTAAGGGAGAAACAGTGTGCATACAAACTTCCTAACAAGGTTGTCTGTACAGCCCGTGCGTGCAAGCCCCAGTCAAGAAGGCTTTGCTATGCAAACATAGGACTAGTCTCTCAAGAAAGTGCCTTCTAGAAAAATGGACCTATTCCCTGTTCTGATCTTCACAGCAGCCCACGCCTCTTACCTCCTGTTTTACTTCTAGCCCTGATCCAAAACTTGCCAGCAGTCTATGAAATTAATGGACTTAAGCTCAGGTCTCCCCTGCTAAGACGGGATTGAGAAGAGGATGTTGTTCCTAAAGCATGGCAAGCAGGTTTCCTAAACGGGTTGGCACAGTGCTGGAATGGAGACCCTTTCTACACCAACCGAAAGAAAGTCTTTGGAATGCAATTTTGCTGAGATTTTAGAAAGAAGTATGTTATTTTTTTTCTTTTGATGAAGACAGGGTTTTCCTTGAGCCCCTCTTATTGATGTGGCAGGACAACTGGAGGCAGGGGACCCGGTGTGAGATTAGAAACTGCATGACATCACTTACCGAGCCAAGACGACATGCCGTATGCATCCCTGCTGGTTGTGAAACTGCGGTTACCCTAGCCCACAAGATGTAACACTTTTCCTGGCTTGCAATTGTTCCTTTTGCCACAAGATGGGGATATAAGCACGAGTTTAGGCCAGGTATGAGCGGGCTTCTTCCCTTGCAGGAATGAATGTCCGCGATCCTTGCCCACTCAGGGACCTCGGTTTGTTGCTATTATTTGGAGCATGCATGCTGGCAAGATACATTAATTCATAAATAATAGCTGGTGGTCTGCTTTGCTGTTATTGAGGGATGCTTGGGTCTGAAACAATTCTGTTTCTTATCTTTGTTGAAATTAAAACTTCTCTGTGATGTAGTTGGCCATAAACCATTTGAGCTCCTGCAACTCCATGTCAAATTTTAAAGCATTGCAGCGATAGTAAGAGGCAAACCTCTCTCTAAAAATACCGGTGTGAATTTATGTCACTCAGTAGAGATTAGTGAGCTAACGATTAGTCAGCTAATAGCTGACTATTGATTTAGTCAGCTAAATCAATTCTAAACTTACATAAGCTGCTTTATTTTCTGTTTTCAACTTCAAGAGTCATCAAGTACCCACAAGTGTTCCATCCCAAGTGGCCAAGGGAAGAAATCCAGGCTAAAATGTGGCTGGGGCAGGCCCTTGCCCTGCAGATGTGATGTTTAGCTGGCAGTGGTTGGCAGCTTGGCTGAAATGAGTAACAGGCTACATTTCATAGCATAGCAATGGGCAGCCCCTGGAAGGTTTTGGTAGAAAATGTCACATACATATTTGTTTTCTTTATGTTGCTGTAATGAAGCCTTCCATTTCTTCTGAGCTAAGGGCAAGTGTTTATCATACTCAGCCATTCATTTAGCCAGCATTTTCTTAGGTCTTGCATAGATACAGGGGGGTTGAAAGGGACTTGAGCACCCAAAATCCCATCTTGCATCATCCATGTTATGAGGTGATACATCCTTTCATCACCAGTTTGGGACCACTGATATCTTTGTGAATAGCTCTGATCACTCTCACAGGTCTGCTCCAGGATGTGGGAACTCTACAGAGATCAAACACTGCAGCACTTTGATGAAATTTGTGTTTACAGTTATCTGGGGGGGAAGGAAAGCAAAGAAGGAGAGGAGACAAGAGGAAGAAAATGAAACTTCAAGTACCAGAAGCCATAAACCTTAAAAAACCCCTCCCACACATACCCCCCAAAAATACTACATCAAAATGTAGGTACTGGACATTCTTCATTGTTTACCTACAATAAAAAATAATTTATTTATAAATTATTTTCCTATTTATCAACACTGATTATTTCTGTGCTTTCTTTTACTGTTTATATGATGAAGTACTCATCATTCAGAATATTCTACATTCAGTGAAGTCACATGTAGTAATGAGTGACTCCAACAAATGTTGACTTTTTCTGAAGGAAATTTTGTACAAATAAAGTAGCATGTCATAGATAACAAGATAATGTTGGCAGCAGAACAACATTATTCAGGCTTGATTAAACTGTAAATTGTGATGCAAGAACAAGAATTTGGTTTTTCTATGTTACAATAATAACTTTCATATCAGATTTCTCCTTCTCCCTACATCCTCCCCTGCCTTGAAGGGCAAAGGTGATGTGAAGACATTCAAAATTATCCTGCAATTTCTGTAGGGTTTACATTGGAAAAGAGCCACACAACAAAGCCCTGCCCCATCTGTCAGTGAAAGAGCTCTCAAAAACGCTGGTTTTAATTTTCTGTCCTCCATGTGCTGGTGGCTTTTGGTATTTCTCCATTTGGACAACGCAATGAAATGAAAGCAAGCTAGTCCACTTTCTGGTTTTCATGCAGAAGTGCAAGGTAGCCATGTATTTGTTCACAAAAGCAAGCAAACAAACAAAAAAAACCCATTTATGTTAGTTTTAGATATTTAAGACCTTTAATCTGTTTACAAGAACAACATCCTGGGGAAAGTCATCCTTCTGACTCTGAAACCCAGTGTATTTTGGTCTAGTGTTCCTGAAGGGCAGGCACTATCATTAACAAGCAAAGATATGCGGAAAGCTGATCACATTGGAGCCAGTGGGGGAGAAAGCAGCATTTTGCCTGGCTGCTTGAAGAAGTTAGTTTGTTTATTTGTTTATATTTATTTTGTGTCCTCCAGCGCTGGCGCCTGGGGGAGTGGGATGCAGGGCCCTGCTGCTAGCCCTGACCGCTGGCAGGCTGAGCCCACGTGCTGGCACCATCGCCAGCCTCTGTGCACCTTTCTTTGTAACACAGGTGTAGGCTATGTTACTGAGGAGTAAAATCCTCAGGAGCGGTTTGGCTGCCGGGCAGCCTGCATTTAGGCAGAAATTGTGTAACACTCTTTGTGCTTTTAGTCTCCCACATACGTTTAACAACTACCGTGATTTTTAGTATGACTTCATGCAGGCATAGCAATTTGCCTGGGCAAAAGTTAATTGCTGTAACGTAGTTTTGGTTTGGGGAGGGGGTTGACACTTCTGTGTTGTGCTACAAGCAGCAGCACTCCTGCTCCTGGTATTCCATTGCTGTTTTAAAAATCCAGCTTTGCCTGGATCATAACCTAAATTATCACACAGTCCTGCAATGGTACCATTTCTCTGCACAGCAAAATTACTTAGATCACCAAATCCTCAAATGTCAAACAGTTTTGCATGGACATGCTTAACTTTGTAATTAGGTAAGCCTGAAGAAGCTTGGTATTATTTTAAATAATTTTGTAATTAGTATGACTGTCTTCATCTCATTGATTCAGTAGGCTGATAACCCCACTGCTTAAGTATACGTTAATTTTGTACTCAGCTATTTGATAGCTCTTTGTTTTTCCTTTTTTCTTTATCCCTATAGTTGTATTTTACTGAGCCAAAGCAGTTCAGTTATACTTCAATACTTCACACAGATGTCTTGATCAAAGTGAATCACATGCTTTCTATTGCATGCTTTTTTTTTTAAAGAATAGGTGTCTTGTTATTGCCTTTTGGATGAGAAGTTCCAGTTAGTTACATAATGCTAGAGAAACCTGTCAGCCAGATGCGTTGGTCTGGCAATTTCCAGCTGCTCTTGCATGCTTCTTGATTTCTTGATCTGTCTCCTCTCACCTGCAGCTGCCAGGTCTTACACCATGCTGGACACTGGACTATGCCCCATATTTAGTTGGACTGGCCTTCTCATGAGTGCCCTGGAAGGTCATGGCAAGTGTCCTGCGGCTGGCTACTTGGGCTAGCCAGGAGAGAACAGAGTAATGTTCAAGGATGCCAGACCTGGCAGTAGAAATTTCTTTCACAGCAGCCTGCTTTTATGCGGGCTGTTGTGAAATGAGTGCTGAATTCTGATGTCACAGTGGAAATGATGAATAATAGTCAGGTTAAAGCAACATAATTGCATAGCAGAGATAATGGGATTATTCACAAAAGTGGAGTCAGGAAGTTCCTTTGAACTTCTAACACTACCCCAGCTGTTCTTTCCCTCTGGGAATGTTGTTTCAACATCTGACGTTAAATGCCTTATTTGTAAACAAGCAGAAGGGAAAAAAATTTTTTTTCCTTTCTTGATTCATTGCATGATTTCATTAGCTGTTACGTGGCATTAGAGAGTAGATGATGGAGGTGTGTATCTCAGCCAGAGAATATATTGAAAGAAAGGCATGTTAAAAAGCCATCGAGCACTTCTTGCACTCAGATTGTAACTGGGTAGCTGAGAACTATAAGAAACAACTGTGTGACCAAAGGCAGGCAGGCGCGGTATGTCATAAAAGCTAGTGATACTCAACTTGTGGGTCTCATAGACTTTTCATCAGTCTTTCACAATGCATTTGCTCTGATTTGAGCTCCCATGGCTCTAGACATATTTATGACAAGTTGCACAAATGTTCATCCTGCAGTTGTACTGCCCATGCAGCATGCAACCTACAATCAAATACCACAGCACGTCTTGGCTGATTTCTGTGGCGCCAGAAGTACCTACTGGTGTTCCCCATTCATCACACCTTTTGAACAGTCATCCTGAAGGGCGGTGGTTCAGTGAAGGGAGAGGAGGAAGATCAGGATATATAGAAACATGTCTCTGTGGGAAGGGTGGAAGGCGCAGGAAGGAATCCACTTACTTCTAGGCTGGGGTTAAGGAAAAGTTCAGGTAAATCTTACTCTGCCCTGCACAGGGGAAGCTGGCCCTGTGGGGTGCTGATGAGGAAAAGTTAGGAGGGGACAAAGGCACTGAGGAAGTTTCAGTCCGGTTTCCATTCTTCTGCCACACAGGAGATGAGTCTGCTGGCCTTCAGCTCTCTCAAGACTTCAGGCAAGTACGGAAGTGTCTATATTAACCCAGAGAAAAGTTACCAGCATATCACAGCCCCAGATGCTCCAGTGACTTAACAGAAGTGTGACTTTCCCGGCTCTGATGTGCTGTGGTGGAAAAATACTGTACTCCAGCCAGAATACTGGGTCTGGGGCTGCTGCCGCTAGCGCTTGTCTTCTGGTGTTGCTTTTTATAGAATGAGAATGTACCTGCTGCCTCTCAACATACTTTTATAAAAGCCTTAATGCCGTAGCTACTGTTCACTGTGGGGTCATGTCTGAACTCTTCACCCGCATAGTCTCCAGGGAGTTGCAGTTTCTCATCGTTCACTCTCCAGATTACAGTTTGAAGCATGCCATTGGGTTTTACTGCGAAGCTGCAATTAGGACTAAGAGGAGAGCTGTGTGTGATTTATGTGAAAAGCATGTTAGAGGCTTACAGTAAAGAGGGAGATAGAGGAGGAGGAGGAAGATGTTACATCAGCTCACTTTGAGAGTCCCATAGTGGACTTAAAAGGAAACACTAATGCCGTAGTCTAACTTTCAGTTGTAAACTCGCAAACTGGGCAAGTAGTCATCTGAGGTCAGTTAGACTGGCTTAGAGAGGAAAACAGAAACTGAGTATGAATGAGATTTTGATTGCAGTACTTAATAAAAAATGAATTGTGAATGAAAACTTGAATCAGCAGGTAACATTTTCCCTCTGATGGAGAGCTCGATAAAATGGTCGTCTTCCTCCCTTTTTCTCTACTTGGACAGACTTTCTTTTGTCCCTGTACCAGAGGCAGGTATTTCTGAGAGGCACTTCCAAAGACCTTCGCTCCTACTCAAATGCCAAGGCCCTGCTGAGAAATGCTTGCATCTGAGCGGATACAGAAATAAGCATGCGTGTGTGTGCTTTTCTTCCACAAAAAAGGGTCAAACACTTGAAACACCACAACTCCACAGTTCTGTTTTGAAACGTGCTTTAAATCTCTAGGAAAAACACCGCTTCCAGCCTGTGGTGTCCCGGAGCGGGGCACAGGGGGGAAAGAACTCCTCTTCCCGCCGCTGCCATGACGTGACTGCGAGCAGTTGCTAGCTGTGTGGGGTGTCCTCCCCCTCCCCTTTTCACTTTAACCTTTCTCTTATTTCACCAACATACCCTCGATGGAAGATCACAGGGGGAGCATGTTTACACCGCTTCACACTTTCTAAATTCAGGCCCAGTACTGCACTGCGTTGTGCTCTGCTGGGCCCTGGCACGCCTGGCTCTGCCGTCGGAGGGAGGCTTCCTTGGCACGGGCGTTTGTTGTTGCCTCGCCGACTTGACTCCACACGACGCTGGCCGGCTCTGGGTTAACCTTTAAGCGTGCGAGGGCAGGAGACGCTCGCGATTTTCACCACAGCCCCGCTAACGTGACGCGGCTGGAAGCGGGTTTTGTGGTGACATTGTCAGCGGCGGCCCGGTTCTGACCGAGCCCAGGCTCTCACACAGGCGGAGCGTCTCCTCTTCCCGCTCGGCGCCAAGCGGCAGCCGCCGGCTGCCTGGCCTGGGGTCGCGGTCATGGGGGGGGGGGGGGGTCGCCCGGCGCAGCCGCGGGGCCTGCCCCTCGTCCGCCATCACCCGGGGAGCCTTCGTGAGGGAGAGCCCTCTTCGCCGAGCCCTGCCGGCGGCTCCCGCGGGAAGGGGCGGGGGGCAGGCCCCGCTCCCCCCGCAGGCCGCGGGGGCGGGCCGGCGGGGCGGGCGGGCGGCACCCTGGGGCCGGGCCTCCCGCCTTGAGGGGGCCGCCGGGCCCAGCGAAGGCGGGCGCCCAGGGCGGGTTGCGGGAGCCGGCCCAGCCGCCGGCCGGCATGGGGGCCGGGGCGCTGGCCATACGCGTGAGTAGGGGCTGGGCGGCCGGGCCGGGAGGCCGGTGGACGGGGGCGGCGCTGCCGGGGGAGCGGCTGCGGAGCGCGGCCGGGCCGCGGTTGGGGAGCGGCGGGGGGGGGGTGGCTGCCGCCTCCCTCCCGCCCTCCGCCGGGGTCCCTTGCGGGGCGGTGGGGAAGAGGGGCCGGCCTGGGCCCGGTGCCTTCTCCTCGTCCCGAGCGCTCTCCTCCCCTCTCGGCAGCTGCCGCTCCTTTGGGAAAGGCGAAGATCAATAAAGGCGATTCCAGGCTTTTTTCTTTTTTTTTTCTTTTTATTTTTTTAATTTTTTTTAAGCCAGCGAGTAACTGTACTGTATCATTCCCTGTGTTGAGGTTGTTGGATGAGCTGAAAAAGTGCGTCCCTGTGGCATATAAATAGCTTTTCTCAACTCCAGGCATGTTGTCTGGGCGGCACTTCACGCGGTGTCGTGCAGAGATGATTAAGTTGCCTTTTCCAGTGTTGGTGATCAGTAACATGGAGATCAGTAACAGTTGCATTAATATTTGGACAAATTTTCCCTGTGTAAAATCAGATCTTCCATCTATAAGATCATACAACATTGAACTCTTTGTTTCAGAGCTGTTTTGAGGGGGCGATTTCATTTTGATTTGGGGTAGATGTATATTTTGGATAATTATGCATAATTTTTTGTTCCTAGTTAGTGCTTCCTCTCCAGATCCTGAAACAATCTCAAAAATTTCCTCTGCTGTTCCTGTGGGCATGGGAAATGTCTCTTGGTTCTCTTGCAAATTTAAATCGTAAGTTTCCCCAAGTAAATCCGGCTCTGTGACTCAGGTTTTTGAATGCTGAAATGGAAACAGGCTGGAAACCTGTAATTGAGCAAGATTGTGAAGCTAATTGGAGGCCTTAGTTGGAAAAGCTCTCTGAGCATCACAGCTGCTCAGAAACTGCTGAAAGGATTTTTGCTATCTTCTGAATTTTAACCCAGGCTACGTGATTTTTGCCTTGGCATGTGTCTGCCTGGAGTGAAAGTCATATATTATTCATTTAATCCTGAATGGGAACATCTCTTTTTAAAACAGATGGGGTATTTTAATAAGTCAGTTAAATTTTAGTTCAAACACTGATGCATGTACAGTTTATCGTATATACTTATAAGGTGGTCACAATAATGCTGGTTTTATTTATATATTGCAATTCTGTTTCACAAATAATAAAACATATTTATGACATTTATACAAGCAACATCTTTTGTAAAGATCAGTGTTGCGTAGGACCTGGGACTATAGGACACACACGTGTTCCCAATAGTTGTGTTTAACGGGAAAAACACAGAAAGTGAGTGAAGTAAACTGCCAGATCATTTTATATCTGAAGAAGGACAGTCATGTCCAATGTAGGTGTTCATGTTGCTTACAGACTGCAGTAGAAATACTGTCTCACAAATGAAGAGATTCCAGGGGTTTGTTTAAAATAAAAGGTGTATGCCTTGCTAAAATCTGTCTTAACCTAGTCAAGCACCAAGACCTAGACAAGAGTCTGAGCACTTTGTGTTACTGTGCAATGTTTTCTATGTGTAAGGTTTCTATTACCTGTTTGTTAATAAAACACAGGAGGAATAAGCTCATTTTTAAGCATCACACTAGCGGTGGACTTCTTAAACAAGTCAATTGAACTCCATGGTAGCAGTGGTCCCTGGTTCGTGCAGTGTGATGTCAGAAACATGAGGAAATTCATCAGTAGAAAAACTTAGGGTTTTTTTGTTTGGTTGGTTGGGTTTTTTTGAGTGAGGTTTGCTGAGTTGTACTGTGTTTGTCCGTATTAGTGAAATAATGCTTAGGTATGTATGGAAATCACAGCTGTGGTGAGTGATACTGCTGCTGCGCCTTGAGCTGTCTTTCCAAACATGTAATACTGTATGCTGATTCAGATTTCTGCCTATTATTGATCCTATAAATTAATCCTATATTATGTTATTCCCTTGGGTTTTATTGGCTATGCTCTCATGTTTTCTCCGTCACTGCAACTCAAAACTTGGGAGAATGTTGTGCCTCCGGAAGAACCGATGGGATGTATGCAATTAAGGGTTTATTGTGGAGTGTTTTTTCCACCCCCCCCCTTATTATGTGTGATTAGATTACATAGTCGCTTTCTAACCTTAAAACCTCGGTAATTAAATTTCAGACTTAACAGATACTAAACATAATGTAAAATCTTTCATAAGGATTCATCTCGCCTGACAGTGGCCAAAATGAATCCCTAGGGAACAGCATCTGGAAGAAGGGTACAGCGAACCTTCCCCAGAGTGTTCTCCCAGACTCTGACAGGCATCCTGGAAACAACCTGAACTAATGGTGGTGTGTTGTGATTTTTCATGTTCATGTTTGTCCAGTTGCTTTTGTAACCCATGTGAACTGCATGAGTTACAACAGCAGTCTCCTGTGATTCCCGGTTGTTACTCTAGTAACAAGCTTGCATACAAAAGTGTGTCTTTCTCCCTTACCTTAACTACAGACTACTAACGCTCTTTTCCTGTTAGTTACTTTTCTGTTTTTTTCTCTGTTCATTTTCATTTTCCTACTTCACAGAGATTTTCGTGTGGATTAAAAGGAAGTAAGACAAAAACCTTATTCTGGAGCATAGAAGCCAGTTTTGATGGATGTGCTTACGTTGTGACTATGCAGCCTTCTGCAACAAATGTGACTAATGCAGTTTTTTTTCTTCTGCTCCTTTAAGCAAAGCAAATCGACTGTGAGATTGAAGGAGGACATGAAAAAGATAGCTGCACTTCCACTGAACAAGCAGAGGGGCACGACCTGTCCAAAGGTGTTTGGTGTGAGCCTTCTGGAGCTCCAGCAGCAGGGACTGAGCAAGAATGGCATCCCAATAGTTGTGTGGAATATAGTCGAGTACCTCACTCAGCATGGTAAGCTTAATGGAGTCACTTTTGCTTAGTAGCACTCTTTATGTAAGACTCTTCAAAGGGAGGGATCCATCTTTTTTTGTGGTATGGGGGCTAAATAAGGTTGCGGCACTAACCACAGGCAAAGAATATTACTGTATGTGGTTTGCTTTTTTTTTTTTCTGCCTTGATGCTGAACTTACTTTTTAATAGGATTTTTATAAAGGTAAACTATAGTGTTATGAAGCAGCACATTCTCATAAACAAGCTGTTCAGTTTATAAATTGAACATATTCCATTTGTGAAGGTTTCTGTCTTTTTCTAGTTGCAAAACATTTGTCTTCAACACTTTCTGACAGTGAGAAGACAGAAGTATCTATATAGAGATACTCATGTGCACACACGCCCCTCCTCAGAGAACATTACTGAATAGGAATACATGTTTTTACAGGTTTTCAGATAGATTCCAGTTACTATGAATCGCCTTGAGGAAGTAGGTGTCCAATTCTTAGCTTTTCTTTGCTTTCATTTAATAGGATTTTAGTTCCTGTTGTTGAAATACATCTCTTTGCAGAAATCTAGAGCACCATTGGTGCACAGATATATTCTGTGGCAGTTGTTAAGCAACGGAAGAGATTTTGTGGAGGTAATTTCATCTTGTAATAAGCTGCATCTGGTTGTACCGTAAGGTTTTTCTTTTAGCTTCTCAGTAATGATAATCCAATTGCAGAGCCTTAGGTTCCTTGTCTGTATCTTGATAGACCCTCAGAAGCTGATAGATGCAAACATGGCTTGAAAGTTAGTTTGGAATAAGGCACAGTGCAAATTTAAAATGTGATCCTGCCTTTATACAGCAGCATCTTGCTTGATCCACTTGCCTTAACGTGGTCTGCTAGAACACAGAAAGAGCAAGGATGGAAAAAGTTTTTGCATCATTTAAGGTTTAATCAAAACCAGAAGCTGAGAAACACTCTTGACTACAAGTTGTGGGCTGTGCTCTGTATTCCATAAAAAGATCTGAATGCTGCACAACTGTGTCCCAAATATGAACTAAACAAGCCAAGTCCTCTACTCTGCAGCAAGAGTAGCTAGGCTTCTGAATGCCAAGGTGATTATCCAGCCCCAATAAAGATACAATCCATTCTCTTTCTCAAAAGTGCAAGCAAGATCTCAAAGATGTCCTCTTACATGGGAAGTTCTTGAAATGGGTGTTCTGTGCTTGCCTAAGGTTTGTTTTGTGAAATAATGGTGAAGTTAACTGTGAAAGCATTTTTAACAGAGTCCCAGGTATGAATTCAAAGTATTAGGAGGCAGAGTGTTGTGTGAATCGTGGTTACTGTTTGTTCCGTGTTGTCTTACAACTCCTATTCTGCAAAGATGTTTTAATAGATACTGTAGGGCTTTTTAAAGCCAGGGCTTTTCAGAGTCTCTCTTCTAGCTCACGAGGAACTGACTACCCATTTGAAAAAGCTGAGTTGACTATTGGGTAGCTACATCCTTGAACTAAGTTTGCATTAAGCTGCCTGTTTTCAAATTTATAGATGAACCCAAGTTTTCCTATGCTGAATTTAGTAGTATCTGATTACTGTTACCAGTACGTTCTAGCCTCTCTTTATTTCCATAAATGACTTGAGGAAGAGGAAAGGAAGTTCCGTCTGCATGGGGACTGTGTCCTTTGCTCACCTAGTGCTGCAGAAATGAAAATCATTATTGAGATGTGGTGTTTTCTCCTGCCCCCAAGATGGCAGTACAGCATCCCACATAAGAACGCGTTTTGTTGTGAATACAGGAATACAAGATCTGTAAGCAGTATCTTATATTAGTCAAGTAAAATGCTTGAGTGCTTGTCCATTTCTTTTTTTCCCTTACCAGATCAGTTTGTCTTCTGGTCCAATAAAAGATTATTTCTCGCTGCAAATGCGGCTGCATCAGTATTGATTTCTTGGACTGGAAGCATTCTGTCAGATTTCTGTTTTGTGATGTCTACTCTGAACTGATGAAAACCATATATACTTTAATCCTTTCAGTGTTATGCTTCCGAAGGAGAATAAGCAGGTTTATGGACACAGAAAAGTCAGAATTTTTGTGGTGAAAGTGTTCTAGAGAAAGATTAATTTACTGAGTTCACCGTTAGGCACTTTACTGAAGGTTTTGAATCTCAGCATATGCCTAGAAAGTGATGTTTGATACAGTATGATTCATCTGTCTTCCTTCATGGAAACCTTCTTTCTGCATCTCCTTAACTGGGTGTGGGGTGTCTGGCCTGAAGTAATTGATACATTTTCTTTTTCTTTGTGAAATACTTTGGGCTTCATGCTGTCCAAAATATACATTTGCTCACTGAGATTTTCTGCTATCATAAAGTTGCAGACCTCATTATGGAGTTAGTGCTGCAATCAGCACATACTCAGATGTTTGTGCCTCGTGATGCTCACAGGTAAGAAGCTGTTACGCTAAAACGTGAAGCTGGAAGTAGTCACATGTGTGAATTTGGCAGAGTCCCACTCAAGGTAACAGGCTACTTGCAAAAGCGAAACAACAGAACTGTTTTGTAGAATCTGGATCCTTTTCTGTTGAAATATACCAATGCAAAATGCGTCTGTCTCGATTTCTGCATGGTTTGAGGTTACAGCAATGCCACTGAGTTTTGTGGGTTCTCAAAGAGTATCCCAGGCCTCAAGATCTGGTCACAAGTGTTTGTTAATTATCATAATCCAATTACTTGACTGGAGGGGGTTTCTGAAGGGAAAACAGTGGGGGTTTTTTTAAACTATGTTGTATTAATTGCCCTCCATTGTATTACTGCAAGTGTATTATTCACACTAGGATATCTGTTTCATCATATTAGTGGGATGTCTTAGTTCAGATCAATCTCATATGCAATATATAATTACAGGTATGACGCAGGAAGGCCTCTTCAGGGTAAACGGCAGCATGAAAATGGTAGAACAGTTGCGTCTGCAATACGAGCGTGGAGAAGAGGTGGAACTTGTTAAAGATGGTGATGTGTACTCAGCAGCCAGTCTGTTGAAATTATTTTTGAGAGAGCTGCCAGATGGGATTATCACCTCTGCCTTACATCCTAGGTTCATTCAGCTTTACCAGGGTAAGTGAGAGGTAAAATCTCCATCCTCCAATGCACGCACTTTCTGGATAATTGGTTATGCAGTGAGCATAACCAATACTCTGTTTCTTAGTTCTTAGTTCATTCTGCATTTCCTTTGACTTTAGCTCTCACCTGCTCCCAGAGTGTTCACAGTTGTGCAGTTCTGTTAGAAGAGACAGAAAATTGTTTCATGTGTAATTGGTAAAGTCTAGACTATTTATGATTTTCTAATCCAGTTATATCTGCTGAATATAAATGGAAATGATCAGCTGGTTTCTTTGAACAACCTTGTAGACAATAGTTGCAGTCTCTTTAGGACACAGATTTCCTTCTCTTTTGCTAGGGTGATTTCTGGCAATTTCATTCTAATGGACTCTGAAAAGTTATAACTTCATCGGCTAATCAAATTGAATATCCATTGGGCCCAAAGCATATATTGTCTAAGTTCCTACTTTCTAAGTGATGTGATTCCCCAACAAAAAATGAGCCAGTTTGCAAGTAACAGCAGACTTTACCTTTTATTCCTAGCCATAGCATACAACCTGGAAGACTTCTTTTTTTCTTTCTTTCTTCCCCATGCCCACCCCACTCCCCCCCCCCCCCCTCCCCACCTTCAAGTGGTGGATGAACCATAAGAAAGAGCATCACTTCTGCTTTAGAAAGTTGAACGTTGCACAACGCTCTGTCAAATGATTTCTCAATCTAAGTAATCTGTATCAGACAGTCCTTGTTGTTACATGGAGTAGGTGGTGGTTGGCCCTGTTCCTTGACCGTGTAGGTCAGTGGCAGTTCTCTTCTCTTGCTGCAGGCAGTTGATGCCTCTTCTTGCTCTCTTCCTAAGAAGCTACAAAGTGAGTGGGTAAATGTTACTAGAGGCGCGCTCTTTACAGTAAAGCGGGCAAATGCGATGCATGATGCAGAGGAGGAATGTGTGCTCTGACATGGCATCCCTAGTGGAAGATGCTGCAAAGTGCTCACACTCTTGTCCTGAGGGTCTCTCTTCTGCTTTTCTTGCCTGCAGTGGAGGTGAAGTTTAGCCGTGGCCCGGAGGACAGAGAACACGACTGTGTTTTTCCTTTCTTTCCTGTTTGGGGATGTACAGACTAGAGGAGAGCTCTGTGCCTTCCCCTGAGTGCAGGCATTTCAGCTGTATTCAGGTTGTATGTGGGCTGTGTAAAATACCTTCCTCATTTAGTAAAGTTGTCTGGGGCCCAAGGATAGGGTTCAGGAAGTGTTGTGTAGGAAGGTGCCATTGTTTTGGAAAGTCCCTTTTTTCTGGTCATAGCTGTGCTTTTTTTTGGGTCTTTTAGATTTCACTAGGTCTGACTCATGAGCTGTATTTAATTATGTTCTTTCTCATAAATCACTGTTTAAATGGAAATTTTGTCACACCTTTGCTGTTCTACATCCCTGGCCCCACAAAGGTCATATTGGTGTATTGCACCAGGAACTACTGATGTGCTTTGTGAACAGTGCTGTTTGTGGAAAGTTTCATTCATTCCTGCTTCCCACAGAAAATGCAAAATTCCCCCAGTACTTTCTATGGAAATGCGATAAATATCCTTACTTAGCAGGTTTACCCACCAAGCTTTGTTTCAAAAAAAAGTTACTGATATAACTTATGAACCCAGTTCTGCAAAAGTCAGTCCAAGCATGATGTGTCCTCATAGCTAAGTTTTCCTGTATTGCACAATAAGCTCCAGTTACAGTCCCATTATAGTTTTCATTAGGAAAAAAAAATCCTATCTGAAAAATGACAGGTTGGCTGTTATGGCGGGCGGAAGGCTTTTTTAAAGTTTGAAGAAAACTGAGGGTTTTTTCATGCCCTAGAAAATGCAACGTAAATGAGTTGCTATGAAAGACACTGATGACTTTCATCGGGTTCAGATTAGCTTAAGTGGTAGATGGGCCTTTGTTTACAGTTAAATGATCAACCAGCTATGCAGGATTAGAGGAGTTATCTATTCACTTATCAAAGTATGTACAAGGGTATTCGTTGCAAAATGGTACCAAGAGGGTGCGTGCATGGGTGTTCTTTTTGTAAACTATGAAGAAAGTAGGTCAAGCTGTTTCTGGGCCAACAGGTTATTAAAAAATAACTTTTAATCTGGAGCCACTTAGCTGCATGTCTACAGTGAAGGCAGTTACAAGCTCTGTTACAACCTCTGTATTCCCTCCTGTTGAAGCTTTGCATGGGAAATGTTTTTGGGGGATTCTGTTAGTGTTCCTTTGGAATATTTTCAGGGATTGGTATCGGCATTTTTTTAAGCCAGCTGAGATCTTGGCCTGAGAATAACACACAATTACTTTACTTCCTATAAAAATTGCTAGGGAGCAATTTGTCTAGTTAAAAATAGCTGGGCTGAAAATTACAAATTTTACTTGTAGCTGTAACCCTTTTTAATTCCGCATATAGTCTTTGCTACCAAACGAAAGAGTAAATAATCTGCCTTTTTACGAAAAAGAGAGAACCTGACCCATTGGTAGTTCAGGAAGTCCACGCAGCTGGTTTGGCATGTTGTCTGCAGCCTGTGCAATGTCATGTGAAACGGAGATCTGCGTGCTGCCCCCAAATCCTGACGCATTGCTGTTTATATAAATATTCAGCATAATGCCAAGACTATTCAGTTCCAGAAAACATCACGTAGCATATCCTAAAGGCCATTTGGTGTGTCCTGATGTTCTCTCTCTGCCCTTGGAGAAGGGCAGTGGCAGTGGGAACTGAGGAGGGCCTCCCTCTGTAAATGATGTTGATCGGAGATGTGTGTAGCAAGTGCAGGCCAGGGACACACTGATAGTGATCTTTGCATTGGCCAGCCTCCCCCAGCGCCTGACAAATATGAAGGCTGCTCCTTGCAGGGAGTCCTGGGGTAAAAAATGTCCATCACAATCTCTTTTGTGACTGAGACTTCACTGCAGAGCAGAGCTGTGCCTGCCCGTGCAAAACAGGCCGTGCTTACAGAGTGGTGAAAGTTTCTTTCAGAAACCTCAGCTGGAAGAAATCAGCAGCTCCCATACAGCAATCCCTGCTTGAGCTTGTTTATTCCTTCTGGCTTTTCATTCCTTATCTTTTATATCATGATCACTGACTCTTAAGACATTTGTACATACTAGGAACTGTATGCACAGCTCTTATACCCTTTCACAGGTCACTTGCTTTCAGCAAGACAGGTGGCTATTGTACTTTTCCTTTTTAGCATACTGAAAGCTTTTTCCTTATGTGAATTTCTTTTTTGTCGTTGTTGCATTCCCTCCTCCAGCAGGGGGTACAGTGAAATGTGGGGTCCTGTCTTCCTTTGGTACTCGGTCTAATTAAGTTGAATGCTATTTGATCACTCTGGCTTCTTGACAATGCTCAATCCTAGACAATTTATATTTTTCAGTGGGCAGCAGCTATACGTGAGTTCTAGCTCACATACCTCCTCCTGCTCACAACCTGCCATGGCTGGCAAGGTTTTGTCTGGTGCCTATCAACAGCCCTGCTAGTTTCAGGGGGAGGGATGGGAGGTGGTGGAGGAGAAAGAGCAGCTCCCTTCTGGATCAGCAGGTCAGTTTAGGGAATGCTTACTAGCCAGCAGCTGTTTGAGTTACATGAACAAGCAGAAGCAAAAATATAGGTTGTGTTGGGGGACTTTAGAGGTCCAATTTCAATCTGAACAGTGACTGTGAAAATGAATAAATGAGTGTGAAAATGAATAGATGAGAGCTGACCCTTTAACCACGGTAACTGCAGCAGTGCAGCAAATCAGATTCACTAGATGTCTGTGGTTGTCCAGGCTCTTGTGGCATCTTTTTAACCTTTTCTTTTTGCTTTTATTGTAATTTTTGTGTTATCAGGACTAGTTCCAAACTAGAGAAATAACTTCTGGTTTCCACATGCAGAAGATATTTGTTATGCAGTAAAAACTCCTGGAACTGGATTTCTTGTGCAGATGATGACACTCAGCAGAGCTGCAAAAGAAGTGAGAGTGCTCTGATCCCATTATGTTGGAATGAAGCATAAATACAGCTCTGCAAAGTGCCATAATGATGCAGCGCGAGGGGTCTCAAGTTGGATTGTGATGACAACCTTCTTCTGATAAGGACTTCCAGCATTTCTGCTACTGATGGCAGCAAGGCGTGATTTTTTTTTTTTTTTTTTTTTTCCTTTCTTCCTTCCCCTGGGGCAGGATCTTGTCTGAAGCAGATTGCTTCTTGGCAGAGAGAGACCAGAGTCCCACTTCCCGTAGATTGTGGAGGTGGAAAGAAATGCTTTGATTCCTCCAACAGGCCCGTGGGCGCAGTGGTACTGCAATGTACAACCTGCTGCCTATGTGTCAAAGATTGACTTCCTAGGGTGCGTTGATAGCTGCAGACAGATGCAAGCTTTTCTGTCTGCTCTCCAAGCTTGTAGTATGCAAGGCAGCTGAAAGCTATGCAGACGTGGTAGCATGACACTGAGCCTTAGACTCCCTTCCTTGCCTCACAGCAGAGATAATTAGCTAGGGCATGGCACTATGCTGATACGGTTTCAGTGCTTCCAGGCTGGAGTTGTTTGGGGTCAGACCATCTGAGACATGAACAAAGCAATTACACCTGTCTACAGGCATCCATACCTTTAGTGATGTTCAGGCAGCATGTTCTGCAGGGGGAAGGAGTAGCATGAAGAGGGATGGATTGTGGAATTAGATCGTGTCTGTAGCATGTCAGAGAAACTCAATATGTTCAGAAATAGGATGAACCACTGGAAAATATGTCCTTCTTCTTGTGATCTGTGGGTGTATACTGAAATTAAATGAGACTGAAAACACCCTTGCAAATATGTCTGTGCCTCCTACACTGTTGAGGCTCCTGTTTCTAGCTAATTAACATTTTTAGAGAGACTGCCTGTCCTTTTCAGTTGTCTCCTTGACTTGTCCTGCAGTAGAGAGTCCCTAGCTCAGTTCTGAGGTGCCACACTGCCCTTGCTGGCTTCCTTGGCCCTCTGCCTGTGTCACACTGCTCTGTGTCCTCTGGCTGCTGAGCCCAGATGTGGCCTGAGGCTGCTGGTTTTGTTCCCTTCCTCAGCCCAGAAACCACCATCTCATCCCTGGTTTCAAGCCCTTCCTGGCTGCTCATCTAGCTAGGCTTCTCTCACAGACCTCTGCTGGGGTGCTGTCTCCTTCACATGGCTTCTGGCAGGCTCCCGAAATAAAAAAGTGAATGCCTTTGATTCTGCCTTGAAAGCACCTTCCTCTTAGCCTTCATTCTTCATATACTCCTTTCTCCTTCTCTCTGCTGCATTGGGCAAAATTTTCAAAAGATATTCATGTGCTGTGCTTGAAAATCACAAGTGTGTTGGTAGCTGGACAAATCTGGAAATAGTGCTTGAATATAGGTTCCTGAATTACCTTTGAAAATCTGGCACTCTGCTGTTCCTGTTAATGACAAGCTCATTTGTCTCGTCTCAGGATGCTGCAGAGACCGAAGCATATGCTTAGCTTCGTGCCACCCTCTTTAATCTGACTGAATAAAAAAGACTGCACTTGGTAGTCTTGACTTCCACGGGACAGCTTGTACTTCACAAAATTAGGCATGTACATAAGCTTAGGGCTTTGGTACACTTGATGCTTGTCTGCATGGTAGCATAAACAGCTCTGGTGCTCTAATGTTTTCTCTGATGGTCAGTACCAGCTGAGTAAACCTTAGTGATTGACTTTGAAGCAAATTGAAAAATTGTGTAGCAGGTGGACAAAAGGAGGAGGAACACTCCAAGCAATTGGTTGTTGTGACTCAAGACTATTTTTGCTCTCTAGTTGAAAAGCTGTTTTATTTGGAAGTAATACAGTCATGGATAGCAGAGGTACACTTGTCCTGAAAAATGTACAGAGTGCATGGAATACTGTGTATGCATGTCAGTTTCTAAATTCACCGTTAATTGTAATAGTACTTTTTAAAAATAAAGCTGAAATCCATTAAATAAATGTCAGCAGCAGGAGAATTAACAAACTAGTTTTGATTTTTGGATTGTATTGGGAGAAGGGCTTGAGTTCCTTCCCTTGCTTTTTCACTGGAAAAGAAGTTGAGGGAGGAAAGCCATATTTTCTTTCTCCCATTTCACAAGGACAAGGAATTTCATGGCTCAGTAAATGGGTTTTGCTGCCTCATGTTGTTCAGTGTCTCTGTGCCCTTCAATTAGGGTAATTTCTCAAGATCTTATGATCTGATATCTGTCTCTGTTCTTGAAAGTACAGAAATGAAAGGTTTGGCTGTGCCCAGCGATAAACATCTCTGATGTTGATCCACACCACGTAATATATCATGGTTAATGAACAGGGACATCCTACCCACCAAATATAACTGATGCCATGAGGCCAATAGTTCTGTTTGTTGTCAGAGTGCAAACCTGTGTTTCAGAATATTTTGTGGAGGTTATTAGCATCTTTATAGTTTGGAAGGGATGGAAAATCCTTCAGTAAATGGAAAACTACCTGTCAATCTAAAGCCCCAGTGGGAGGCTCAGAGAGGCAATTAGTTCTCAAGGGCATTCCCTAATTAGGTGGTGGGGTGATGGTGGTGGAAGAGGTGTGTTTTTTCTAAGAGATGGCTTTGGCTTTCCTTATCATAACTGCAAGCAATTTATAGTAGAAAACACTATGTGCTAGTTGTTTTGTTATCTAAAGGGAAGTATGTCAAGAGGTGAATTGTAATGTTCTGGCTATGTGGAAATTAGTTGTGTTTTGTTTTTCTTTAAGCTTCATGAAAAGATAATTAGTAATCAAGTCAGAGACTGTCCAGTCCACTTTGATCAGTGCAAATACAAATCCAATTAAATTCTTTATTGTTACTCCATTTAATACAGACTTCAGAAGCATCCTGAAATTTTGCTGCAGAAATAAAAATAATAAATCAGATTTCTTACTGTTACCAAGCTGATTCATAGTAGTAAAGTCAGGATTGTTTTTATTCTGTAGAGCTCTAAAAAAAATTTGAAAGAAATACTTGCAATGAGCAAAAATCTTACTTGCTTATTTATCTGCTTCATGCATATTTGATATTCGACTTTTCTGAAGGAGCTAATTTCTTAGCTGCAGAAGAAAAGGATGTAATTAATGAGTTGGTTGAAATGTTTGGTTCTGTAATTTAACTGGCATTTTAAACTTTGGCCTGCTATTGTGAAAGAATTCATATTCAGTCTGTGGTGCCAAAACAGATATATAAAAATGAATTCTTCTTGTGTATAAAACTTAAAAAGGTTTCTATTGCCATGTACTGCATTATACATGTCATGTAAGGCAGGAAACATAAGCTTGGAAGCAGATGAAATTGCGCAAATTCAGCTGTATGAAGTGGCAAGTACGTACATACAAAACTTATTTGTTTCCCAAACTACATGCAGGATAAATCCTGTTTATTAGCCACAAAAACGTCTGGTTATAAAACAGAAATCATATTGTGACTTAATGGTTGTCACTTTCAGATATTTTTATACAGACTGCTAATTTACACAGCTAACCACTTTTCAAAGCACTCTACCCCTGGAATACTGTGCAATCCAGCCCTGGAATATTTCTGGGAAATGAAGAGAAAAAATGAAGATGAAACTTCTGAAGCATTTGTACATACCTTACACTGTGTTCAAAGCTCTTCTCTCCCCCCCCCCCCCTTTTTTTTTGTTTGTCCCCCTCTTTTCTTGTTTTTCCTCCTGAGTGAGGTTTGGTTTTGATTGAATGCTGGGTGCATCTCCTTGCTAAGGATCATAACATTCTCTGAATGAAAAAATACCTTGTTACCCTAAGCATGGGGAGGATGTCTGTATTCCAATGGTAAGCCAGCAGCTACTTTGGGATGAGGCAATCTGTTACAGAGAACACAGAGGGTTAGCATTTAGTGTGAGCTCACTTTGGCTTTGTGAAATAAAGACATCCTTCCAACCACTAGAACTGTTTTTAAACCTTTAAGTACATCTCTGAGGAAAAATCAATTACCCAACAACAGTCTTACAGCATTAACACCATCAACCTATAAGGATGATAAAGAAAAAAAGTACTAGAAATGCACAGCTGCCCTCACGTTAATGGACACTGCTTATAATTAGATAGGTGAGGAAAACCTTTAGAGCCTGAGGACTTCTGTCTGAAAATGCTCATGCACAAAACCCCAAGAACTCAGCATATGTGAGAGTTCAGTGAAATTTCATTTTGATGGAGAGTAGAAATGAGTATTTCCAGGCATTAAGGCATCCTGTTTTGACATAAAGGGAAGCAAATACTGAATTGTTCTCAAAATTTTATTTTTATTAATATATAAACCCAAGATTTTGGTGGGTACAAATTACTTTTTGGAAAGTGTTTCTGGGGTGGAGGAGGGGGGGAGCAAAGAATTTTGCAGGTTTTGAGTTCAATTGCAGAAGCAGAACACAATTAAGTAGAAGCTGTGTTTGAGGCCAAGCTTGTGTTCGCTGCCTGGGTCTGTATAAACACAGCATCTGTGAAGTTCATGTAGTTTTTGCTTTTAAAAAAACAAAACAAACAAAAACCAAGAAAGACCTGCATGAAAGAAAACTGACCTTAGTCATACTTTTGATATTATTCAGTTCAGTATGGGAAACTTTTATTCATACTTAAATTCTAGAAGATTGTACAGTATAACCAGGCTATTCTCTAACATTAGGCCAAGTTTTGGCTCATTATGGGGTCTTAACACTGCCCTGAACAGCCTTTTCTCTGTAAGCCGGACTCCTCACCTAAGACTTAGTAGAGAGTTGTGACTCTGACAAAAGACACAAAATTGAGCTTTTCATAAAATGTACTCACAGAAAGTACTGTAGTACTGTTGTTAGAATAACACCTGCATTTTAGGAGACTCCTTGTTTTATTGTTCTTCCTTTCTTCTTTTTGAAGGTTTTCATGGGAGGGGAAACTAAAACAGAGCATGAGGTGGGGTTTGGGAAGCAGAGATAACATCCAGAAGTGTTGAAACAGGAGATCTGGTAGAGCTGGAGTTAAAGCAGATATAGCTATGTACTTGGTGGGAACAAACATGCTCCAATGCTGTTAGCTATGACCACTGCTGATTCTGTTCAGGAAAACAGTTACAACGTAAAGGTGAGCATGAAACAGTGCCAGTGGTGGCCAAGGTGAGCCTCAGGAGAAAGGTGCAGGTTCCCTGAGGAAAATTGAGGGGTTTGGAAGATTCTGTGGCTCTGAACAGAAATAAGACTAAATTTTAGATCCCACTGCTTGCTCACCCATGTAAGTAAATTAGCAGCAATGTAGAAAACCGTATCTATGTTTTTTCTTCTTGTTTTTCCTAGACACTAGAAATGACATGCAGAAGGAACGTAACTTGAAAGAACTCCTTAAAGAACTGCCTGATGCTCATTACTGCCTGCTGAAGTATCTGTGCCAGTTCCTGATAAAGGTTGCTGAACATCATGTAGAGAACAGGATGAACCTTTGCAATCTTGCCACTGTATTTGGACCAAACTGCTTTCAGTAAGTTGGGATTTTCACTTTTCACCATATGTTGATGGAGAGTGTAATGGAGCAGATGGCCAGAAATGTAGTTCAGAACGTAATTTGTCAGGGTGATCAAACAGAGGCAATGATTAGGGCTTTGTGGTAAATTTTAGTGCTAAAGCTATCATTTGAGCTGAATGGGAGTTGAGTTGCTCTCCCATCTCCTCTTGCTATTTTGCTAAACATTTGGTCGGTTTTCTATTGGTATGTCAACAGCAGAGCAGGAGTATAACAATGAAAGGCCTTCAGACTGTGTAAGTGCAAGGAGGCTTGTGCTTGTACAGCTCTCTTCATTTGCCATCAGATAATATGGATGCTTCTCTGCAGAAGGCTTTGAGAGAGAATACCTGGGGGAAAAGGACTCATGCAGCACTGAGGTGCTGTATAATTTCTAAGATGGATACTGCATACTCTCTGCAAATTTGGCCTTGTGATCTGTTTCTGTCCTCAAGATGCTGATGATTCTGGGCTCTTTATCCTTCTAGTATATTCAGAAACTGCTCTGGAGGTTATGGCGTTCCACTGGTCTCTTGAGACTTCTTACTGGACTCACTAGTTTTACTAGTTTCTTTCCTTGGGCCCAGTCCCTTGGTGCTTGTGGTGAAGACAACATGTTGTACATGCTAGTGGAGCTTGCAGCAGTAGCAAGAGCAGTTCTTTACAGGTGCAAGAACACACTTGAGTGAGAATATTTCTGTTGAGTCACTGTGATGCAGTGTACCGTTAGCATCTTCACCTCGATCTTGTCTGCAATACACCCACGATGCATCCAAGATCTAATACATGGGAGACATGTAGGGAGTTCAGTTCAGTCATCAGTCATGAAAGATACATGATATCAGCAAAAAGAGACAAGCGAGTTCCTTGTAGCAAATGTCGGATTTGTATTGGTCTTTGTCAAATTTTGCCCTGGAATAATACTGACTTGCCTAAGGAGACTTAGATTAGATTAATTGCCTAATGAGACTATCTCCCTAGGCTTCCTCTGTAGCCAGTGGAAAGCAGTAAACTTCTTTAAAGAGAGAAAACAGAAATTAGTTTTTTTAGGCTAGATGCTGCCTGTTATCTTTTTAAAGGTGCATATCTTTTCCCATTGATTAGGGAGAGAACATGCAGAGATGAGATGTTTAAACCAAAGCTTGTCCTTGTAACTACACTGCTGTTTCATCTTAGGATGTTGCTCATGGATGATGAAGGAGAATATGTCAGGATTCAAGCCATTTGCTGTGTTAGTATGAGAACTTAAAGCATATTTTGAAAAGAATTGTCTTCTCCAAAAGAAAGAAAACTCGAAAGACAGTAGTATGCACAGGAACACATGAATGTAAGAGTTAATGAAAGCACAATACTCCAAATTTCTGACAAGGAAAAGCAAAACAATTTTCAAAGATTACATTTGTATGGGCAGTTTGGGAATTTCTAAATATATTAGTAGAGTTAAGAACAAACAAAATAAATTAGAAGAATCTGAGTGCAATGGCTAAATCTCTATGACTCAAACTCCCAAGGGTCTATTAGAATAATTTTTAGTTTACTCATCACTTCGTTCAGGAAAGTTTAAAAATTAACTCTGCATACTTCTTGGTGTAGAATGCAGAGTTGCAGTTTGGAATTGCAGTTGGCATTCCTAAGGTTAAACCAAAGCATACTTCTTAAAAGCTGCATAGTTGTTGCCTCAACTGATCTCTACTCCTAAGATGGCGTAGAAAAGACGTAACAATTTTTGTAAGCTACAGGGCCTGTGTGTAAGAGGGGCGGAATCGCATCATTCCACTGCAGAAGACTGAAAAAGGCAGAGTTCACTGGAGGTGAAAACACAAGGGCTCTTGTGGCTGTATATGAATGCAGCCAGCCCTGCAGTTGTGACACACATTGAAATAAATGCTCATGTAGCAAAAGAGGCTGTGAAAGCAAGGCTTGACACTTAACAAATCACTAATGCATTTTTTAGAAGACCCAAATAGGTCAGAATTATGGATGTAGATTTTTATTTAAACTAAGTTTCACCATCTGGTTTCAGCCATGTATTTCATCAGATCTTGATCTTTTCAAGGTAGTTCAGGATTATGGTCCAGACACAAAGATTGTGAGCAACAGTTCAAATACCCTTTTCTGCTGTGTTAATGGATGCAGTCTTAAATTGCTGAAACTGTGACCATCTGTATTAACAAAGATTTGCTAGGAGGAGGAAAGAACTTGCAGCACTGAACTTCGGGCATTGGGCTTAGCCAGTTGGTTGGCCAAGCAGCCAGAGATTCTCAGAACGCAATTCAGAGCTCTGGAGTAAGGCTGTCTGAAGCCTGCTTGGCAAGGCCTGTCTTATTATCGGCTACAGGCAGCCCCTAGAGAGACTAGCTGCAGTAATTAAGTATCAGCAGGTGGTTGAAGCAAACACTCCTCTCTGTTGTGTATGGGGTGTTTCTCTGGGACAAGGAAAGAAGGCTTAGCATCTAGCTTGTCAGCAATTACACTGCTGAAGCAGGAAGATCTGAGATTTTTCTGTCAGAAATTCACACCCATGTCTAAAATCAACGTTGGAGTCTGTGTAGTTAATGCACAGTGTCAGAGAAGATAAAGCCCATCTGCTGATAGTGAAGGATTACTTTCAACAAGGTATTTTTAGTGACATTTTAGCTATTCAAACATATTATCTCCTACTCCATAACTGAAGCTATTTAACAATTGAATACATCTCACTGTTGGGCCACTTTCCAGACATTTAGACTTCATTTTAATTCTCTCAATCTCATCCTATTTTTCTAAGTCACGTTCTCTGTAATTTATCTCATCTCCTAAACTTTCAACCCTTATTACTTTTATCTTATCCACTACTTCCCCTGCTTCCTTACTTGCTGTTTGACAAACTGCACTGGTGCTTTTCTAATGAAAGGTTATCTTGTGCTTTCTGTATTTCTAATGAATAGAAGAGGGGAGAAAATGGCTATTTGCATTCCTTGTAATGAAGTGTAATGTAAGATATAGGAAAATGTAACGGGCAAGGTCAAACAGCTCAAAAAAGGAAAATGATGGTTTGAGATTTAGTGCTCTGTTTTCTTTCAACTTGGGTTGTTCAGATTTATTGTGATGGAAGCCAAAGGTCAAGTATACAGAGAAATACAGCCCTTGAGGAACAACAAGCATGAAGGTATAGGAACATAAATAGTTGTCTCTTCTGTCACTGGGCTAATCTGTGTGGAGTATTAACACTTGCAGTGTGGTTACTTTTGGACGAAGTTATTGTCCATTGACCTGGAGAGCCGTAGCCTTAGTTATGGCCTGCTGTGTGTCTCTGCTCGGCTCTCACAGCTTGTGCTGAAGAGGAAGGAGAGGACTAGCTAGGTTTTCTCTCCTCTCTGCTCTTTTGGACCTGGGTATCAGAGGGACTGCTGCACTCACCCTGTCCTTCGGTTGGGATGATAAGAGACATGAGGTCTACCAGTTACAGAGTAAGCAGAGGATCCATTTGCACCCTCTTTTGCAGCTCGCTCTCAAAGAATGATTTGTGTGGTCTCCATCATTCAAGCCCTCACTAACCTGACTGTGTTTCATTCCAGCAGAGATGAAGCATGTTGTGAGGGATTGCTCCATCCCCCCAAAGTGTCTGACAAATGCAGGTATCCAGTTAAAATGCTAGAGTTAGGTGAAGTTATTTCTGTATGATGACTACGTAACGGAAGTTACCTGAAGTGTTGTACAAGAAAGCATTAGATATGGAGAAAGATAGTCTTTAGGTATAGAGAAAATGTAGATTGTCTGTAGGGTAGCTGTAGGTATTTCAGAGACTCAGATTTCCAATGTGTTGCTGGATTCGTAAGAATTAAAATCTGATCTAAAGTTCTGCATGAATGTCTTACCTTGGTTTCTAGCAGCTGTGGAGCCTACACAGGTTGGGTATATGAAGCTGAAGTGAAAGCAGAGGGGGCTGAACTAGAACTCCTCAGTGAGTAATACTGGCCTTTGAAACGTTATGTGAATGGACTTTGTTTTCAGGCAGTGCAGTCCCAAACCTGCATCAGTCTTAAAACCAAATGTGCGTCCAGGATTGGGGTCAAAGTGAGTACTGAAAATTGTTGTTCTAACATTCAGTTTTGCAAATCGGAGCATGCAGTATAACCTTTCTGACAAGGTTTGTATAGATTCTAAATACTGCATTTGCCAGCAGGGTAAAGGAGTTGTTTTTCATAAGAATTCAGTATGCTTCACCCTATGATGCAAGTTTAAAGCATGAAGCGTAATATAAGGAGGCCATAAATGTTCTCATCTCTAATCATATGAAATACTCGTGAGTGCTTGCCTCCTCTTTAGGAAGTGCATAGGGGACTATATTGCGGAGCCTTTCTATGATATATTTTTATGTTTTCTTGTCCTGTTTATTTTCTGTTGTGTACTCAGCTTTGTCATCTGGAGTCCATTGAATGGCCTATATGTAAAATAAACTGAAGATTGCTATGGATGCATTGCTCTCTTCATAAGTGGAGGGGTGTTCTGGCCAAATTCCATGTCAAGTCTTCCGTTCTCCTAGTGAACACCCATCCCCTAAATTTTCAGTTGAGAAAGTTTCTCTTTTATGATGTGTTCAGTGTCAGGTGTTATAATATTTCCAATTTAATCTCTTGAATGAAATAGTGATTATTTCAATAGGAAATGCTCTGTGTTTTGGGTTGCTTGGTGGGTTTTTTGTTTGTATTTTGTTTTGGGTTTTGGTTGGAAAAACTCCATGAAAATAAGTTACTGCTCTGGGTTGAAAATATTCGTTCTTCTGATCTTGATTGAGGATTGGCAAGAAAGCGTACACCCAGAACTGACGTGGAGGAGCAGTTTCACAGGGAAAAACTACAATCATAGAATGTCATGAGTTGGAAGGGGCCCACAAAGCTCATCGAGTCCAACTCCTGTCTGGACACAGGGCAACCTGAAAGTTAAACCATGTATCTTAAGAATGTTGTCCAAATGCTGCTTGAACACCGACAGCCTTGGGGCCATGACCACTTCCCTGGGGACCTTGTTCCAGTGCTCGGCCACCCTCTTAGTGAAGAACTTTTTCCGAATATGTGCAAAACAAAATGGTGTTTGAGCTCAACAATACAGCTCAAATACAATCACAGGGAGCATTTTTGAGGAGCCTCTGTTTAGAAATGTTTGGAGATGAGCAATGTACTTTGTGAGTGGGTGTTAGGCTATGGACTGCCCTTTGCCCCGTTTTGTGTAGGTCGCACTTTCAAAGATGCCTACTATTGCTTCAATTTCCTGATGAAAAATGGAGCTTTTGCTGAAGCAAAAGATTTTGCATATAAATGAAGCCAGTCAGTAAAGACTTTGTGGCAGCATACTCTAACTGCTTTGCATTACCTGCATTAGCTGCATTTTGCATTATGCATGTAGTGCAAGTAATGTAGACAGATGGAATTACCGAGTTGATTTAGGCTCCTAAATCTGATGTTACAGAAAATAATCTGGACTAGATTTTAAAAGGTAGGCAGTTAGATACCTCATGGAATTCTCCTGTGCCTCAGAAGCGAAGACACTTCTGTAAAATCTCAGTAGTGATATATGTCATTGCATTTGGTCCAAACTGGTGAGACATAAGTCTGTAAATGATGCAGAGCATGTAAATGAGTCACACACACCGAAATGAACACCTGCCCTAAGTTAGTGTTGCTGTATGTTTAGCTACCTGTTAGTCTCTGATCTTGCAGCAGAGTCTGCAGACACAAATGTTTGCCTGTTGTCAGCTGCACCAGTTTGTGGTCCAGTGTGTTAAGACAAATAGCTTTCATCAGCTGAAGTACAGGGCTGTGTTGTGGCCATGAGGTCACATCTGTTATAGGCACAGTAACGTCTGTTTAGAGGGACAGAGCAGACTGCCTGAAGTTGTAACCTCTTAAGATTACTCCAGCTGTGCTCTCAAAATCTTCAGTCGTGCTTGTTGAGGGGCTCATGGGCATCTGAGGTACTAATGAAAATGTTTTGTGAGGGCTGCAGAAACAAAAAACCCATGTAGTGTTCCCAGTCCTCTGAGTCCCTTCATTTCTTGGGGGATCCCCTAGGAGAATGGTAAGGTGGCTTTGTGGTGCTCCCCTACAAAAGGTACTGTCCGTACAGCAAAAGTAGCAGTCCGCAGAGCATATAGCCCTCAGTGGTTTGTAAATTAGGATTATGGTGCTGTCATTCCATGCAAGCTACTTCTGCAAAGCCACTTAAGGAAATGTTAATGTGGGTTCTTGGTCTCAGACAGGGTGGGGTCGAACACCCTTGGGAATTCGCAGTGAGACACACTGTTTCACGTGGAAATCGCTGGTTCTCAGTTGTGACAGGGAGCTGTCAGCAGTTTTTGCCTGGGGAAATGAGTTCAGTGATCTCAATCCAGCTCATTGGAGACAGATGACTATATCTCAAGTCCTCCTGGCCCTCATTTCCACTTGAAGCAAGTTTCTCAGGTGTGGTGGAATGTGACAGAACCTTGTAGTGATGCCTGTCTTGTGCCGGATGCAATCAAGTTTGGATGTGTTACTGCACCACAGTAGAGTCTGGAGATTCGCTGTCTCATAAGTCCATTCTGTGTTTAGCCTGTTACAGCTTGTTTACAGGGACCCTGAGGTAAATTCATTTAACTAATGCATTAAATGTAAGTAATTCTTTCACAGTGAGTTAATCTGACCTCAGGTCACTTTAGGTCTGAATAAGAGTTGTGACACAGGGCTTTGATGTGGTTTAACTTGTTTGAGACTAGCTTTCTTGAGCATCCCCATGGAAGGAGACACACTCTTGGCTTAAAGGGGTCTGGAAGAACCCAAAGAACAAGTGAGCATGGGACTACATGGATATGAGTGGCATGGAGCTGCGGTGGGTGGGCCAGGGGCCAGGCATGCTGGTAGGACATTGTGCATAAGTGTGAAATACTGCTGGGTGTCATATTTTGAAATGAAGGGCTAACAACTTGATCCTATTCCCAAGTAATGTTTTAACTTTGAGAACTACTGCTTTTTCTGCTTTAAAGTGGCTTCACCAATAATTTCAATCTTTAATATCCTGTAAAACTTGTGGTACTAATGCACCTTTGCCCTCAGCCCTGCTTGACTGAGTCACATGCTGTTAATGCTGGTGCCTTGTTGAGACAAAGCACATTTTTCCCGAATACTTAATGTGGAGCCACTGCATTTCGTGCACAGATGACTCTGAGCATCTTTCTGGGAAGGGCAGGTTGTCTGAGGAATCTAAGGGGGGACACACTAGAGAATTTGCTTCTGTCACTGCCTATGCGATATATCTGTTCATGACTTTGCAAGCTACTGTGAGAACTCAGTGGGAGTTTTCCAGCTCAAATCTCTAAGATAGACCTGAACTCATCACCATTTTTTCTTCTAGAAATGAGCACAGAAATCACAGGTTTATGCCTCCCTTCTAGAAAATGTGTTTCTGGTAGTGAAGCTGATGTTCTGCTGCTGTTTCTGGTGCTGCTACTGAAGCAGTTGGTACATACGTGGCTATAAGGGGATCAAGTCCCGCTGTTGAGGATTTTGTAACTGGAGTAAGATGTGTGTCTAACTCTAAAAGCAACACAGTTATAATGCCTAATTAACATGCAAATTAGCCATAAAGGAACCATGACTATGAACACAGTTTTACTGTAATGTTTTAACAAGGTCTTCACAAAAGAATATGAAAAATTTCCAAGGAGTAGGGTGTGGATCATGAAAGTGGTAGTGTGAGAGAATACTTTCTCATAGGACTGGCTTTTTCTAGTGAGTTGAAGTGAAATTTGTAGATACCATGACTTTTCAGACAAAGAAAAGTTCAAGTAAGATACTCTTTTTTTACACACATTTTCAGAAAAGTCTAGTCAGACTGGTGGATCGTGCAGTGTGGGAACAGATGGGTTTTAACTTGTATAAATATGCAGGGTGGTGCGTGCTTATAATCTAAACTTATATGCTGAGCTGAAGATGTATTGCAAGGAAAAGGTCACCATGGATAGCTCAAAGAGTATAATAGTCCTTGTCATCATGAAGGTCTAATAACAGCAATTAAAGGAAAAAAAAAAAAGAGAAACTTCGTAAAATATGTCTGTTTAAGTGGCAGAGAGATGGCAATGGATAAAGTATGTTACACTGCCATTAAAATAAAACAGTTATTGCTTGGTTACATTCAGAGAGGGGTGATAAAAAAGACTAAAGCCATGAGCTTTAGCCTTGTGTTCTGCATATGCATCTCACCATACACATATAGAATTGTTCAGAGTGAGATGTTGGACTTTTCACAGATTTGATTTAATAAAATCTAACTGACAAAGGAGTGTGGGGAAGGGAGGGCAAAAAAGCCATGGAATTGTGCAGAAATAAAATATTGTTTGTGTGCTTTGTGGAAACTTTATCGCCTGGACTGTTTTTCAACCAGGAAGAGTTTTTTGGTGTTAGCTGTTGCCAGTAGGGGGATATTGGCTGTAGTTTCCAGCAGATGTGGTTTAGGTGAAGGTTCTGCTCTAAAACTCATTGAAGCTATCCGGAGTCTTTATTTTGACTTGAAATTGCTCTAGTATATTTTCAGTCCATTTCCTAGGAATGAGGTTCATAGGGGTGCCAGGCTTATTTAAGTGGTACTCTGTTTTGGAGAAACACATCAGGAAGGTAGCAGTCAGGATTTGCCTGCATTATCAAGCAAGCTCTGCACCATCCCAACTCTGGAGCACATCATTTAGCATGGGAAGAGGGGTTTCCTTAAATCGGGATGGTTGCATGGGCCTATTACATACATAAACTTTCTTTTATTCAGGCCACTTACTATCTTTCAGTGAATATGTGACATTCTTTAAAGTGAATTGACCCAAGCATACATGCACATCCATCAATAGAAGTCCCATTTTTTCTTTATTTAGTCTGAGACCAGGTTCCACACTAATGAAATCAATCAGCTGAGACAGCCATTTTACAGTTGGCAATGTTCTGCAGTATAAAATAATCCAATTCCTTTAAACTTCAGGTCCTGCGACTCTAGCATGTATTGAATGTTGAAATGACAGCAGTAAAGATTCTCTTCTGGAGTTTACAAAGATGCGTTCTGCTGCAGTGGGATCCTCTCCCTGTTGATATGTGGATATACTGCAGAGAGTAAAATATTGAGAAGGATCAGTAGCATGCAACCCCTACAAGAAGGCACTTTTTGATGGCAAATTTCTGGGAGCATCTGCTTTCAGAGCCTTCATGTTGAAATGCACATCTGGCCCCAATAAACTACAGTTACAGTTTTACAGTAGATAGTTATTTGTAAATTTTAATTTGCTGGTTATAGTAAACAATGGTTTACTTTCAAGTTACATCCCTGTAAAATAGCTCAGATGGAATTTGTTTAACTTTTGGGGGTTTGGGTTGTTTTTTCCTCTTGTACAACCACTAGTTGTCCTCAGCCAAAAAATACTTGAAACTTCTTTTGTTTCTGGTTTTTGCTCCCCTACTTCTTCCCTTTAAATCTTCCCTGTGTTTTCTGTACCTCCTGATCTGCAGTCTCTGCTGCTTTATAAGGTCCTTAGAAAATTCACATCCATGCAGCCACTTTGTGGATTATTGAGAGGAGAGTGCATCTGCTGGAAATCCTGTGCAATGGGAATCACTGAATGACTGGAGAAGTGTTTTAAATTCTGAAGAAGATTCTTCAGAGATCTTACTTCTGAATTAACAAAACGGAATTTAAGTCAGTTTTGGGCACCAAAGTCCAATAAACATGCAGAAAGCCTACATTCCATGATCATTAGATGCTTCAGTGAATTGTGTGCTCTGTTGTGAGTAATATGCATTTTTTACCACATGACAGAGTTGTGTGAAACGCATAAGGAAGGCAAAGGAGCATAGATTGGAATACACCGCTTCTTCCAAGTCAGTATCTTGCCTTTTCGTTTGTGTGTGCCTTTAAGGTCTGTGGCAAGCAATTCCTGGGTGCACAGGGGCCTTTTTCAAGAGAGCAAGAAGTTGCTTCTTCTGCAGCCAAGTAGTTGGTTATTATCCCAGAAAGTGGAGGTTAGGAACCTCTTTTTATATGAATCTTTTAGGCTGTTCTGCAGAAAGCAGCCTCCATCTCCATGTTTTAAAAAGCCCTGTGAGTTATGAGCCCAATTCCAAAAGAAATATCAACTCAAAACTTAGATTAAGAAATCTGGTGTACAGCATGGGGTTACCTGAAGCTGCAAAGATTTTGCTTAACTTTTATTTTTAGTGTTCTGCTCAGCATGTGGGTTTTCTTAATTTTTTGACTCATCCTTCTTGTATACCTTTGAGGTTATCACAAACCACTTTTTGGAGGAATCTGACTCTTCCCATTAACCGTTCAGAGCATGTTGCAGTCATTAACCCAACTTTAGCCAAGCTGGTGGTATGTCATTTGGTGATTGTCTCAGTTAGATCTCTATCTAGGTATTGTGAAGTAGATTGTTTGACCAACAGATACGGTATTTAATATTGGTAAGAAAAACTGCAAACAAACCGTGATAGTTGTTACCACCATAGACACAATCCTCCTTTTAAAGACAAAGTTTCCTGTGCCTGCTAGCCAGCCTGGATCCATGACTGAAATGTTACAGAGACCCTGTGCAGAAACTTTTGCACCTATAACACTCTGCTTTGTGTTCTGTCCAATTTTAGCGTGCCCTCTGGATTTGAAGGTATAAAAGAACAGGAGATCTGCAACAAGATAATGACAAAAATGCTGGAAAATTACAATACCTTGTTTGAATTGGAGGGTTTGAAGAAGGATGAAGAAAAGCCTGTATGTGAAGAGCTAGCAAGAATTATTTTGGTAAAAGTGAGTATCTCTATTACTTCATTTTCTTATAGCAAATCAATAATGCAGGCTTATTGCAGGCTTCAATTCAGAAATCTTCTAGGTAAGTGGGAGGCAGGCACTGTTGTAAGAATGCTCTGTTACTGATTGGTATACAGTTTACAAATCAATTCTGCTGATTAGGCTAATTTTCATTACTAGTCTGGAAGTTGATTCTGTTAAACATCTTTATTCTTTGTTAGCTATTCACTGTTACTTATTTAGGAAATATATTCACTTAAGTTTAAATGTTTTTAAATGAGGAGGCAGAATAATTCTAGGAAGTATTCAAGCTTTCTGACATGTCAATCATTTATGGTGTACATCAGTGATGAACTTTCATACTTTAGGACGGTATGAGGTCCCTAGCCTTTGCCACTATGAAGTCTGCTTGTCTCGAACACGTACCTGAATTTAAAAATCATGTGTTCTGACTCAGAACAGCTATTTCTGAGTGCGCTTGAAGAGGAGCATTAAATACTAGTTACTATTTGAAGAAAGTACATTGAAGCTGTTAAAGAAAAGTGATATAATTAAAGTATTGTGTCTTTGGTGGGAAGAGGGCATGTGTGTAACATCAAAGGATTCTGAAGTTCAGAAAAACTTGACAAAAGTAAGTAGGCCAGCCAAAAGTGCCTTGTTCTGGCTTGTGCCATATCTACTACAGGAAGCAACCTCAAGTCTGTGCAGAAATGGTTGTGAGGATGGTTTGCAACTGCCTTATTTCCTTTTGTGTGTTGGCTGTGCAGATAATTACTCCTTTCCAAGGTGTGAGCTCTTGAGTTTGAGAGGGTTGAACTACATGCCTTCTCTTGGTAGGGTTTTGTGAGCATCCACTGATAAAATCACTGTAGCCTTCACTGGCTGGAATGGAAGTTGTCAGAAAATAAGTTATAAAAATATAGTGTCTTTGACCTTGAGAGAACAAGAAGTTTGGTGTGAGCCCAGGTTCTGCCAGTTAAGTGAAATCAGCTGAAAACACCTTTGCCTTTGCAGTGTATCGCAGGAGGGTCTGTTGAATCTGAACTACAGGGCAATCTGTATGAGTTGGACCCAGCTGCCTTTAGAAGGGTTGGTTGTTTTCTTATGTGGTGTATCAGTGAGGAAGTCTTTAGCTGTTTAGTCTTTTAGCTGTTACTAACATTCACCTAAAATGCTTCTGTGGAAGGAGATAGAATGACTGGTGACTTGCAGTGTCCTCCCTAATATGTGTTACTGAAGTCACAGTAACTTCTGGGTAATGGAAATGATCTGCCTGGCAAATGAGAGTGAAGTTTAGCAGCTGATGGTCATTTCAGTAACAAAAACAAGTTAAGAAGAACGTAATTGTAAACAGACACAGTACTTTAAAGAGCCCAGAAAAAAGACTTCAGATATGTCTCCATCTCCTTCAAGCCTCAGCCAGCTGCAAAAGGCAAGGTTGAGACAAGGGGAGTCAAAAGAATCTCAGTAGACATAATAAAGGGGGATGAAAGATGATGTTTAGCGCTTACATTGTTGAAATTAGCTGAGGTAGAGACAGTCCTTGATAAGAAGAGCTGGTCCCAAGAACCAGCCAATGAGGCAGAGACAGTTCCTGATAAGAAGCAGGAGCTGGCCCCAAGAGCCAGCTAAGACTGGTCTTGCGGCTTGGGTGAATACCAAGAAACCACTGAGCCTGCGCAAGAAAAGAGGTTACTAGCGGTGATGAAGAGGAGTCATCTATCTTTATCTCTGCGACCACTAGACGACCACCATAAAGAGGCACTGCGCAAGCGCAGTTGAGAGGAGGCTATGGAAATGAC